>NC_134994.1:10266890-10892536 GCF_050947335.1 Megachile rotundata
CTATAATTAGGCATGCTGCGTCAGTGCTGCTGCACTCTCCTATCGCTTCGAGTTCCGAGTTCCCTTTGCTCGAGCACTATTTACGACACTTACCACCCAATGTACACACACACGTCGGTTCGAAAGTTGCACCTACTAAAATTTTACGAAAATCCGAAAAGCGATCTCATTAAAATGACTGGATATAACGCGGTCCGCTGAAGTTATCGATCCAATCTATTTTTTTATAGATGGAGGTAAACGTTCGATCAATTATGTATTCTCTTGCATTCTTTATAGCTTGCTTCCAACGTTCCAGTAATTTTATTTCACGGTAAAAAAGTGACTTTAAACACATTTTTTATATGCATGATTTTACACGTTAGCTAGTCAGCCATTTTATGGGGATAAAGTAGTTCGTACCTTATACAATAATACATAATTCCATTAAATGCTCGAAAGTATTTAAATATCTGAATAATCGATACCTCGCTTAAAATAAAATTACTATTCTTTAGCGATATAATTTTTCGCGCAATTAAATTTTATTTCAGATCGATAGAAATTAAACGAAATTCGAACATTTATCCACTAGCTACAAAAATTTAAAAGAAATAGGTACGTGTTTCAGTGTCCATAGATATGCAACAGTTCGCAATTAAACAGTTCGTAACGAGGACTATGCCTATCGAGTACACGTCAGTTAAGACGCGTTGTAATTTTAATAAACGCGCAGCAATTACGCGGCTAAAGTGGAAGACGAACAAAGGAAAAGAAGCAGAGGAGAAGATAAAAGAAGAGAAAAAAATAATGACGCGAGATCTTCGGGTCTGGATGGACGGTCTTTGAAATTTCTTTCCTTGCTCGATGAATATTCGATGAGCGCCTCCACCCCTTGGCAAAGGAACTTTTCTTCTTGCGTCTTCGCTCGGGAAAATATACGTACTCCGCGTAGCGGCCTTACGTGCTAGAACTCGCTCGAGAACGGTCACCGACTTAATTCCAGCTTCGTCGGCGATCAGGCAAGTGGCCATTGGTTCGTGGATCGTCCATCTTCAGGGTCAATACGAAATCATTCGGAGGGATGATAAAAGACCCTTCTCGGATTCGGTTAAAATTTCGGATCTCATAGAATTTTCGTACTTCAACTCGAAGTTCGTACTCGAACTTCAATACAACGAGGTTCAGCTAATAGTAAATCCAGTCTATTTTAATTAGAAATTGATCAGGAAGTGACACAATTTACAAGAAAACTGGACCTTCTTTCCAAATTATCAAATTTCTAACCTTTAAGATTTAAAACCTTAAGGTCTTCAATTTCTAAATATCCAAAATTACCAACTCCTCAGATTTCCAAACCTTCTTTCCAAATTATCAAATTTCCAACCTTTAAGATTTAAAAGCTCAGTCTTCAATTTCTAAATACCCAAATTAACAACTCCTCAGATTTCCAAACCTTAAACTTTGAAATTCAGAAACTCTACACCCCAATTCTGAAACCTGTGAATTTTTGAATCGCAATCCCCGAGTTTCCTTTCCGAACCCGCAAGTTCTCCAATTTCCGAATTATCGAATTACCAATCGCTCAAATTTCCAAATCCCTTTGCAAGTTTCTAATCTAACCTCATACAACAATTCCAGCGCCAATGAACGTCCCAATAGTCGGGGCGATCGAAGAATATCTCGCTTCATCAGTGAAAAGCGAACGATCGATCGCGAATATAAACGTCAGAGCTGTTCGATCTTCCACCCCTCTTCCTCCCCTAAATAAATGCACCGTAAACGTTCGTGGCGGCGTTCACCGATTCTTCCGTCGAGCGATTTTTTACGACCTAAATATCCCTATGATGGACGTGAGCCGATCGTGCCCCACTCTCGCCCCTTTCTGCGACATCGTGCCTCCATAACCTTGGCACCAGTCGTTTATTTCCAGCGCAGCCTCCCCTAACGCTCTTATATTTTTATAATTCCATGTAAGCGGGTAATCTCTTCGAAGGTTTCCGCGCCGGTTCGTTAAAGGGTGCTTTATACTCCTTTATGGAATTAATTAAGAAGCGGGGAACGACGCGTTGCATGGAAAGAGATAACAAGATGGCGCGAGAGTCTCTTCGATGAAATCAACTATGTTTGCCTCGGTTTAAAAATACGATTTACGAGGGGTTTCAAACAACTTTAATTTTTAAACTCATGCACGTCAGTTTCATACGACATTTTGTGCAAAAAATTCGTAGAGATTTTATCAAAATCGATGGATTGATAGCCAGGGGTTAATTTATAGGTCTAAACTGGAAATGAAATTTCGAGCCGTCTAAACACGCGACATTTCCGATTCGACGAATCGAAGCTATTCATCCGTGGTTGATTCACGGAAACGACTGAAAGGAATAAATCGCTTCAATCAGCTTGTCTATGTAGCGACGTCGAATTAGAAGCGTTTAAGCGTCACGTGTTTCTATACGAGGCCACGTCGTATGCCAGTCTTATCGACGTTAATTGGAAAAGCAAAGGATGCACGAGATCCCGTTGGCAATTTAGAATCTCCAAGCAGCGGCGCACCTAAGTCCTTCTTCGTCTGCTTTTCACTTCGACTGTTCAGCCCCTAACATCTCAAACTTATCGTGCGTTTCACGCTCCGGGAAAATGATAATATTAGTCGCGAGTTTCTTACCCGAGACGTAACTTACAACGAGATTCATTGTGTTTGTTCGTTATTAACGCGATCAAAACAACTCTCGGAGAATGCTGTCGACGAATTACGAACGAGAAATAGAGAAATCGAACGATTGAAACGGGGGGTGGATGATCGTTCATCTGTCTCACAGTTTCGCGTTTAATTGCGTCCCGACCAAGTAATTCGATCGAATAAATTGGCCACGCGACGCTTCCTAACGAGCAGCTTTCTGCTCCAACGGCTGGCGAGTTAGAACTTTCGGCTAGCTGGCTTGTTTTCGGACCAGTCCCATGTGTCGGCCGTTTCGTCAGATGTGTTACGAAATTTTATGCAAATGCTCGATTTTCCACGTTGCATTATCCACGCATAATATCGCCATTCGTTACACCAAGTATACCCTCGTTTTCTATTAATCGTCGAAATATTTCATTCACTCTTACACGTTAAAATTTCCAGTACGTAAATTCAACCCTCTACTAATAGAATCTGTTGAGATAAATTGTCTGGCATTTTCGCGACGCAAGGGTGAAAGACTCAGGCAAAAATCAAACTACGAAACACACTATCAAAAAGAAACATTTATTGTTCTAAAATGCACGCATCACGCTTGCGTGTTAACGACGACTGGGGCGAAGAGACGCGTTAGAGGGAACAAAAGAATATTATTATAAAATGAAAAACGCAACATGGATGATTGAAGCGCGAAAAACAAATAGCCTCAACAGAATCCATTCGAAATTAGATCGAGGTAAAATAACGGATTAATCAGTCGATAGTTCTAGCTTAAAACAAACAAGCCCTTTGGACGTAGCCTAAAAATTAGAGGCTTCGTATTTGACCACGGTATTCCTGCCACAACGATACGCATAATGCACCCGTTTCGAACACTGCCGGACAAATATCCCGTTAATTTCGGCAGCCGCAATTGGCTCATGTCCAGGGCTCGATTCGTTTAACCCCCGTATCGCCTAATTTTTATCGGCCCCCTTCTGCGCCACCGGGATATCGGTTTTAACGAAACCTCCCTTATGAATCTATGCAGCGATTTTCACGACTTTCTTCCCCCGCAGTGTATTTTATATCTCCCGTAACGGCCAGGGGTGAAGAACGTTTCTTTTGATCCTCGTAATAGAATTAAAACCGTGACAGGGGTATTAAAATTTTGTTGGCGGGGAAAGTCGGCGATGTTTCGCGGCCAACTTGCCGCAACAATATGAAAGAAAGTTGCGGCAAGAAGTTACGAAGAAATAGAAGAGAATATAGGGGAGAACAGACAACGATCGAGGGGTAGTTTCAAACTGTTTGGGGGCTGGAAAAGTCGTGGAAGACTCGTAATGATCGAAACTGTGTGCAAGTTACGGACGAGCCGATATCCTCGTTAAAGTACGAGCTACGATTCTTGTTTTCGGACTTAAAAAATTCAGATATCGTTGTACTTTTATTCCGGTGTTAATATTTTTTCTCAAACAAACTGTAATTGGAGAAATGAAAAGGAGAGAAAAAAATAGTCGTTTCGCGGTCTCTCGCAAAAACGCGATACTTTCTGAAAACAGATCGTCATGCGAAGCTTCCATTTTAGTTCGGAACTTTTGAAACTCCCCCTCTGTTCGTTAAACACCGTTTTTCCATATCAAATGGTTCGCTTACGAGAGGTACCAACGAGTTCATGGTTTGCGTTACAACGTAACGAGTGTGGTCCATGTTTTGCAACTCGAAAGTTCGTCGATAACCGTTTCATCGCGTTAGTTAGTTCACAGGAAGGCTCGACTGAAACGGATCGTTAGAAGTTTCGCGGATTTTACCGGCGACACTCGACATTTTTTCCCGCGCTCGCGGAAACTCGCTACGGAAATTTATCTTCTGGCTTCTAACATTTTGCCGGTCCATTAATTAACTATTCGGCGCGATTAGAATGCAACCGTGGCATGGTTTATTGGGTTGCCTGCATCTTTTCTCTAATTCATGAGTTTTCCGAGGATAAAGCAGCTCCCGCGGTGAATCCTCATCTCGGTCGTGTAATTCAGAAATTAATATTAACCCGATAGACGGAAAATTGTTGAATAGAAATTTCCGCTATCTGTTACGATGCTCCTATGGATCGGTAATGGACAGATCAGGTGGAAAATAAATAATAAAAATGGCTTCGGTTTGCATATTCAATAAGGTTTTCTTGTTCCGCAAACTATGTCCGAAACGAAGATCCACGTTGGTCGAGTAAATTTATTTGCCCAAGCAAGAACAGAATGGAGAATATGTATGTCCGTGGGATGGAACACCGACGGTAAAAGCGGCAAAAATAGTTCAGAGATGCGGAAAATCGGCTTCCCATGAATTTTTATGGAAAAGAAGAGCTCCCTTTATTCAGCGAGAATAGCAGATTAAAGGTAAGTGTCACCGATACATACATGCACGTTAAAAACTCTACGAGAGGCCGTAAAACGTGTTTCCTTTTACCAACATGATCTCCGATAGTGCATCCACGGATCAATTTCATTAATTATTTATCGATGTCAATATTTACAATTTTGTCTGAAGAAAACTTTTACGATAAAACCGATATTTTTTCTGTCCGTCAAAATTTTTACTCTAGTAAAAACAGCAGAAAGGTATGTCACTGAAAAAAACGGTACCTCAATGGCGTGTCAAAAAATCGACTCACCTAAATATTTATTTATGTCAATATTTGCAAGTTTTTCTATCGCCTGAGGTAGTTAAAACTTTCGCGATAAAACTGATATTTTTGCCCGTGTATGGTCACGGTTTTGTTAAAATACATATTTTTCTGCTTTGTCCCGGTAGGAACAGAAAGCGTGTAACGGCGAAAAAAAATTTCATCGTGTACGAAAAATATCGAGTTCGAAAAGTCGGGTAAAGAGAACTCTATCCGGTGTTCGTTTCATTTGTAATAATAATCTGCGCGTTCATTTATCTTTGTCGATTGTCCGTCATTCTCATTAAGCCTTTGTTTACCAAATTCTGCCATTGTACGGAATAATTGTACAATCCCAGACAACTTGTGGCGATGTACTCAAGTGGAAACGGTATTTTCCAAAAAAAAAAGGGGAAAAAGAAAGGATTAAAGTGCAGGCTACGATGGCTAGCGTGATTGCTCGGATCAATCCTGAAGCGTTTGTGCGCCACCGCGAAGCTTTCAACGATCGAACAATGGCCGGAATTTTGCGGGGGTTTTTCGTGATTATTTCCCTCCTCGTGCACCGTGGAGGACCGGGAACTCGCGTCATCGACGAATTACAACGGATCGGGAAGCGGTTTGTTCCCCGATTACGCTCTCTTGCTTTGCCCTTTATTCCTGCTTTGTTTTCGAGTATTATCTCCCGCTTTTTTTTTTGTTTTCTCTTTTGAAAGGGATCCAACGTTGGGGCAGGATTTGCGACAAAAAAGGGTCGGGATCAAGGGTAGTTATTTTTTCGCGCAACATAAACCAGAGTGCAACTATCTTTCCGCTTTACGCATACCGACCAATGATATTTCTTTCATCGTCGCGGTGGCAAACGACCGGGATATCGAGGGTGAATAAAACCGTTCGCTGGTCACTATCCCCAGGAAGTCGCACGCGTTCCGACTACTCGAAACACTATTTCGACCTCCATTTCGCGACCCGTTTTTCTCGTTTATATTTTTTCCTCTTTTTGACACGGTTAAATAAGTTCTATATTGCGAATCGAGGTCGTCGTAACGCGATGAAAAAGAATTGAACGAGCAAGTCGAGTTTGATCTTCCGCTCTCCACTCGAAACATTGAGCTGCTCGTGACAGTTGTTCCGCGGCACGAGTACACATCAAAATTTCATTCCTTTTTCCCTTTTTACCGTTTGCAATACCGTACTGTCGTGGTGTTTCCATTACCTGCATATAATTGAATAAACGGTTTCCATTGGAACATCAAACGTTCTGAGGACAAGCTTCGAGGTGGATATTATAGTAATTGGGGATATATTGCAAGGATGTGGGGACATATGGGTACGTGGGAGTATAAGGGATTAGAGGTACAGGGATGCGGCGTAGGGCTATGAATATGTGGGGACAAGGATATATAGACTTGAATATACATATAAGGATGTGGAGGAATAGAAATATGGGGATACAGGGGAGTGAGGATATAGGGACATGGAGATATAAGGACACTCACATACACATATGTGAGTATAGGAATACGTGGATATGGAGAGACATAGGGACACAAGCATATGGGGATATAATGGGAGTTATGTTGTAGTAGTGTAGCAGTGATATAAAGGAATAGAATAGTGCTATAATACTATTGTGAAATAATGGGATAGTAGTACAATGTTGATAGTAAATAGTAATAATAGTAATGTACAAGTAGATAGTAATAATAGCAATGTATAAATAGATAGTAATAGTAGTAATGTACAAGTAGATAGTAATAATAGTAATGTATAAATAGATAGTAATAGTAGTAACGTATAAGCAGATAGTAATAGTAGTAATGTATAAGCAGACAGCAGTATAATCTTCTATTGTACCAATAGAAGTACAGTATGCTTAAATATGAGCAGCCTAGGACTTCGCTTTCCAATAAATCTCCACCCACGACAAAGAAATACAGTACATGCAGGGTATATATCAAAGTTATTAATATTATAACACAAGTTACGAAGGACATATCTGTTTTTTACGTTAACTAGGGTTGACAAGAATCGAGTACTTGTTGCGTAATTCTTAACAGGTAACAGTTTCGGTAGAATTCATAGGGGATGTTCGGCCCGTTGTCAACGATATATCATAGTTAACTCGATACAACTGCCATATAAATTTCGCCGTTGCATATCGTATAACCTGCACCGTCGATTTAGTTGTTAGGTAGCGCAATGTATCTAGGGGGTCGTTCGTGTTCATCTCGCCGATAGTTTCCAGAACCGTTTGCACCGCGGGGTAATTCCACGGACATGAAACAAGGGTCGTGGAAGCCGGTCGTTCGCGGGACGATAATGTTTCGGAAAGCGGAGAAACGATCCGATGGTCGAGCAAACGATAACGTAGCGGCCGGTGATAATTGAATCTCGTTCACGGGGGATGGTTGTTCTCGCAACGAGATATTCGGAGGATGCCGAGAGCGTCGTGATCGGTGAAAGGAATTTTCGGATCGGTAAATCCGGGAAACACGTTTAGTCCGGGTCAGAAATGTTTACCGATGCATTTCGAACGTTTTTCATCGGGCCCCGCGCAAATCCCTGCGCTCCGTGTAACGGCATTAATCAGGGGGATTCGCGTGATTTTAATTAAAAACCGCGTGGCCCGCGAACGGTCGTGAAACAAATTTAATTAATTTTTCAGCGGGTCGGGGGGCATTTTCAGCGTGGCATCGATCCGTCTCGAGGACGAATTCCCGCGGCTCGTTATTTATCTAGGACGGTGCGCGTCCTACGCGCGATCGAACGCGGATTTCTGTATTAACGAACACAATCGCGGTCGACGAACGAACGGTGAATTAGCGGCGAAGCCAGGCCGCCGCAAAATTGTTCGCGGTGTCGCGAATCAGCCGTCGCATTAACGCCGCATCATCGATATCCACTGGTCAGTTCGATCTTTATTACGTCATCGATTCGACGGGCTCCGCGATGAAATCAGAACCCGGGCAATTTTCATCACGGTCACGTTTCTGCTCTCTGCTCGAGCGTTTTCTCGCTGGATATGTGCCGACGATTATGAGAGTGGTCTGAGGCAACACTCCGAGAGAACTGAACCTTTCGCTACTTATGTGATCTACTACCGATCAAAACGTGAAATTTGTAATCGCATGATTACCTCTCGATTCAGCTATTTTTTAAAAATTCTACTTTAATAAAATTAATTAATACAGTACAAAAGTGAAAGGTTTAATTCCTTTGGAATTTTGACCGCTTTCATAACTACCGATGAATACATATGATGAATATATATTAATCAAAAGATTTGTTTAATTAACCCTTTCTGTCAGGAAGAGATCAATGCGATGCGCTTTTCAGCAATAACATATTCTTTGATAAATACTGCAATTCTAATTTGTTATATAGAAAAAAGTCTTTGTCCGTTTCCTATTGTTCTTCGAACAATATTACGAACCGTACTATTAAATGAAATTCCCGCAACCTTTATGAAATACTTTTGTTGTTTCCTGTATTGACTTCAAATAAATTGATGACAAATAAAATTGTTTATTTTCAATGAAATATGTCATAGGTTCGAGCTAACGATGTTATTTTTGCGTCTAAAATCAGATCTTTCACGAAAGCATTGTGAGTACATTCAGTCTGACAAATATCAATTTTACATCCCGTCTCGCAGCTTTCCTCTATTTAATCAAGCTTCCTCACAAAGGAAGTCATAAAACATGGGGTTAAACTGATTAACAAGTAACTTTTATCCAACTCATTGTCGAGCATGAAACGCATCTCGTCCGAAAAAGAGTAGGTAATAATCCCGACGTTTTAAAAGTATCCGTAAAATATAACCGTGGAAACATCTTGACATTTTCCGGTGTCGAAGAAATACACAGACGTCGGCTCTGTATTTCCTGATTACTCGCCGCGTAAATTGATTTCGTTCACGAATTACGGGTCACAGACCGCAGCTTTTTAATCGATCATCCCCGATAATTCGATTCCGCCGCGAAAGATTGGTAACCCTGGAACAGCATTAACTCCACCGAATCGTCTTTCTCGTCGCGAGATCGCGGCTCGGCTCGATAATTCGATGCCGGTTGCCACGCGGCACCGTGTACGCTTTTCAGCGGAATTAATGATACCATTATTCGAACATCATCGCGTCCACGGTGAATTGAAAGGGAGTCGCCACCGCCATTTTGCCATTTCAAACACCGACACGCACGCACACGAGTCGCGCGATAACGCCGTTGCCAAAGCAAACGGACAAAGAGCGGAGAGAATGGGGGGCTGCTGCGGTCCGCTTTTGCCCGCTCGCGGACTCTTTTAACTCGCGCCATTTTTTTTTTCGACGATGCACGAGGCCGCAGCACGCTCAAAGATCCGTTTTTCCCTCTTTCACGATATTCCAACAACGGCACCGCAGCTGTTTCAACCTCCAAGCGAATCCGAACTCGGTCAAGCTGCCATTTCGGCGAATCGCTTCTGGTTTAAAAGCGGCCTGTTATCGTTTTCGTGCCTAGAAAATGTCCGAAAGCATTACCAGTTCTTCTACCTCGCCTAGAATGCCAGATTTTTCTGGGGAAAATGGCGGTGACTCGGTTTTTGCCTCTTTTGCAAATTTTCGGATCTGGAAGCTGCTTGCGGATTTGGGGATGTTGAAACATAGGAGTCTGAGTATCTTGCAAGTTTAAGAATTTGGAGTTCTAAGAATTCGAGGACTTAGGAAATTTGTAAATTTAAAAATGTGGAGATTCGACAATACTTGCACACTTGATTTCTTAGAAACGTAAGAGTATCGTAAGGTATCCTACACCTGTTACGGCAAAGAAAATGTACGTAGCATCCGAGTACGGCGTCCGTATATTCCCCGAGGCACTCGAAAAAGATTTTTCGTCCCCGGTATACACAGGGAACACGCAAGGTTCCCTTTTGTGAGAGTCACGCGGATAGGAAAGGACCAAAAGCTTTTGCGCGGTAATTATGTGTCCGACGTAATGCGGTTTAACGCGTTATTGCGGCCTCCAGGCTCTCGCGTTTACGTGGCCAAGCGCTTTCTTTCCGCTTTTAAATTAGTTCCTGTTTTATGGAAGGGACCGTGGGTCCTTTAGTCTCTGCTCCTTTTCGAAAACGCGATTTAATCACTGAGAATTTTCTGCATCAACTTGCCAACTTTTTCATCTAATCGAGTTCTTATCCACCATCTTTTTCACAGATAATTACCGTTCGTTAAATAATTTATTATACCGAAAATAAGGAGATAAGCGTAGTTATAAAAAATTGGGGATTATATCTAGAGGAGATAATCTGAAATGGATTAAGTTTTCTATAGCCGTATTGAAGTAGAAATTTAAATTTAATTTGAAATTTCTCTTTCATTTCATAAATTTTAGATATTTCTTTAACGCGTTCGCTACTTCACCTAGATATGAACGATACTCCAATTTCCATACGAATTCGCCGTCCACTTTATCTAACCGGGAACTCTCGTATTAATCGCTTGGAAATATAGGTAACAGAAATAACACAGTGAAAATAGAAATTTGCTACAAGGCTTCCATTTAAACTTCAGATATCAAGTTTTCGAAGCTTCATCTTCAATAACAATATCGATGTTTAATTTAACGCAAAATTTCATCCTTTGACAAGACGTTCTTCCGAAGACTCAAACACAGTTTATATCGATTAAACGTTTTCGGGGTCAAGAAACATCAAAGAGCTTTCAATCCCGTAACGCGTTTCGCTGGTAAACCTCGTTCATGTTACCAGTCGGTGAATCTTAGAGCAATCTCGCAGTTCTTAACATCCGCTCGAATCGATATTCCAAAGCAAACGAAGGAGAGAGAGAAACTTACCTCCGCAGGCGGCTTGCCAGCCACGCTGACGCACTCGATCACCAATTCTCGGTCCTCGGTCGTGATAAGGAAGTCGCCTTGAAGGATCTTCGGTTTCTGAGGAGGAACCAGGACGCTCAACTTGGCGAATCTCGAGCGCAATGCCGGTTGCCCGTCGTTCGTAGGCGACGCCTGACATTGGTAAGTGCCGTCATCCTCCAGCTCCACTGGGTAGATGTGTAACGAGAAATCACCTGGAACAACGGGACGTCGTTTATTTTCGACACGCTAATCGTCATACTTTAATACATACTCTATTCGAGTCTATTCACTCCGTCTTGATATACCACAAAATAGCGTGTATTATTTTTTAGCTAGGATTTATTTTTTTGTATAATATTAGGATGCTTAAAAGATAGAACTTCCACACATTCATAAGGTCATAAATTCTATAAATCCTAAATTCCTAACACTTCGAATTCCCACATTCTTGGACAAACGTAATTTGCGAATTCCGTAGTTTGCTAATTCCTAAATTCCGTAATTCTCAGCTCGTCAACTCTTCAAATTCCCAAATTCCCACAAGCCAATTTGGCCAGGGCTGTGGTGGTCGACAGTATTGATATAGCCATGCTTGGCGCATCGCAAAGCGAGTCTATTTACTCCACTGTTTCCGTAGCTCGCAAACAGTCGTTAAAACGGGTATCCTAACGAAACAAAGGAAATGATCTGTGTGAATTTTGCTGGCAAAACGCCGCGTAACGTCTTCGGTTGTTGGGTGTAATCGAACCGTCTGGCTGGTGCGATGAATTTTTAGCGAAGCCAGGCGTCGGGGCGCGAGCTGAATTCCAAAGGTTTGGAGAGGCGATCCGCGGGAAAATTGAACGGGCCGGAGATTTTCACTTTATACGAGGCCGCGTATCGCAACGAGGAGGAACGAGAAATGGAGCAGGGATCGGGATAGAAAGCCATTTACCCCCGTTGATTGAAACTAACGGTTTACGAGCGTCTGCTCGATCGTATCGCGTCAGAACCCGTACGTAGGGAATTTCTCCGACTGACGGTTTTATTTTGAAATCTCCACATATACGTGTTAGCTGTCAGGAACAACGCGCAGCGGCTGTTGCAGCGCGAATCGACGCGAATTAGAACGGCCCGTCGCTGGCCGCGTCAGCAAACTCCTACCCCTTTTTTACCACCCCGAATCGATATATAAATTCCATTTTAACCTTCTCCGTTCCTTTTGATCAATATATTTTCCCTCGCGAAAGTCACAATATTTTCATTCGTTTTCCTCCCTCGCGCCTCTATATTCCGAATCTCAAACACCGCTGATATACAGCTCTGCCACAATGAGAAATGAAACTGATAAAATGGTCATTTGGAGAGACAATTAATAATCACGCAGAGTAATGGTCGGGGGATTAAATGTTTTTTTAAAAACACTTTTTCACTTTTATTCGTGTGATTTACTGGCTGCACTTCGACTATTCATAATTTCGCTTCTGCAATTTCAGTTTGGTTTCATCAGTTACCGCGTTTAATATACTATAAAAAATGTGATAGATCATAAATTTGTTAACGATCTTAATTTTTAGTATGTCCATGTTTGTCAGGTGCATGTTTGAATGTCAACCCGGGTTTCAGAAAATGACGAGCGCAGAGTATCGAGTCAGCATTTAAAGTTCTCGGCGAGTGTCTCCATGCGGCGATTATCGCCACCAGGAGCGACCAATCGTGTTCAAGTAAATTCGTCCTGTCGCGTGATTTATTTGCACCCTTCCGCTCTCAACTCCACATCCCGTCCTCCTCTCCATCCATCCATCTATCTATCCATCTAGACATCTATCATTCTGTCCCCCATCTATCTGCCCAATTCCCTCTACCACCCTCTTCGCGTTTCTTTCATTCCATTCATGCAACTTTCACGAACCGCTTCTCTCCGCGGCATGCACGACGAAGCAATTGTGCTTCGGCTTCAGCGAACGGTTGAAACCGAAACGAACGAACAACCGGACGATCCCGACGGACGTCGATCCGGAAACGGAGATGGGGTTGTCGTTCCGAGAGACACCGACGGGGTGGGCAGCGGAAACGGCAAATGGAAAAATGAAATCGTCTCACTGCTACGCAATGACCGATCGCCTGCGCGATAAATCGCGTTCTTGCGATCTAAACTTTCCCGTTTCTATGGACTGCGAGAGCGATTCCTTTCTTTCTATGGTGACCTAAATACCCTTAACGGCTCTTTTCATTTCGGTCAAATTCTTCTCTTTTTTCAATCTTTCAATTTCTCTTTGGATATTTTTCTACGGTTCACGGTTTTTTAGCAAATGAAAATAGTTACAATTTCTGTAAGTTATGATGTGTGTTCGATTTAGAAGATAAATAAAAAAGGAGATCAAACAGAACATAACCTAAACTCCTCCTTGTACAGTAATTTCAGTTTTTCAAACTGGAAGAAATATCTCAGTTACACCAAAAAAATCGTACAGTTAATTTTGTTCAACTCGAGTGAAAGTGTCCTACAGAAATCTGTTACAATCGATGATCAAGAAAACGGAATAAAAACGGTGTAAAATCAGAAACCAGAAAACATCCGTACAACATTCCCCAAGATATAACAGCAAAGGCCTGCGTGTTCGTGGAGCAAGCAATCTTAAGGGACTCGTATTTTTCCAACCGCGGGAGTTTGAGTTTCGGGGCTGAAGCAACCCCCGAAGTTTCACCCCCCGGTGTCATCGTCGGAATTATTGAAGACGTACGAAAACTTCCAGCAAATTTTTCACAGCCCTTCCTCGTATAAAGGATGATTCATCTTTCTCATCTTTTCCATCTTCGACTATAACTCAAATGTTCTTTTAAAGCGAATACCCAACTTTCAATGTTCTCCTTTTTTTCTTTATAATTGCATGAACCTTCTCTTACGATATTAAATTAAGTCAATTTAAACACGACCTTATGCAGGTAATAATGCAGTTGTGACAGTAGAAGTTCACTGATAGGTTAAGTTAAAGATCAAGTAGGGATGATAAATAAGGGATGAGACAGTAATATAAATGTAGGTTTGTAAAATTGTAAAATTGTTTGTAAAATTGTTATTTATCTCGATACCAAGGGACAAAGACAACACTTGAATTATTTTAATAATTTGTGTAAATGAAGACTGTAAGATCCGCCATTTTGATGGCCGACTCTAAGGTCCGCCATTTTGATGACTTCCATGAATCCAGCATATATCTTGTTTGGATTAATTTTCTTCTTACAAGAAAGGTGCTATGATAGCACGTTTAATAACATTAAAGAAACATGTGACACAGTTTTGACACGACTAAAATTTAACTAGAGTTTAAAAAATGTAAGTAAAGATGAGGATCGAGTAACATGGAGTAAGTCAGTTGGAGTATTAATTCGGTCAGCAACGCTGCGCCGGCATAACTGTATGGTTTCGTACGAGCAGAGAGCCCATGGAAAGTGGATCATCTAGGTTGTAGCTCGTTTCAGGGAAACGCAAATATTCAAGGGGGTTACAGAGTTTACGAGCTTTCCCGTCGTTTTTGCATGCCGCAAACAGCAACATCCAAGGAGGCAATAAACGTCGCGTTTCGTTCCTTTTACGCGGCGCGAGCCCGTTGAAAGCCCCGCGAGATACGTATTAACGTATCGCGAAAACAAAAAGGATTTCCACAGCGCGGTTTCCCGGTTTTTCCGCCGGAGCAGGTCGCAATATCGCGGAAAATTGGATTGGAACGTATCGTCGACGCGTTATCGCAACGCAGTCGAGACTGCAACGAGAAACGAATAGAAATCGAAACGCGGTTCATTTTACTCCGTTTTCGTTTGTAAATAACTCCCGTTGTTTTCGCCGGGAATCGTGTCACGAGGACCAATTGTAAGAGCTTCTTCGTAACGCAGAAATGATTCAAGCTCGAGAGAAACTCCGACACGTAGGACAATAATTAGCGCTTCTCCAGAGTCCATTCAGGGAACTTTTGGCAACTGCGATGTTCAGGAAAACCGACGCGAGTTTCCTCGTCGTTTTGACGATCATTTGCGCGACGTACTCGCTCGCGAATCATACTTGCGAGCCCAACGAGACGAAGAACTCGCACGAACTTGCTCCACGAGCGTTAATTTCCTGCGAACTGTGACGACCACGAGCCTGACGAGAAACGTCGAATTCGTCGCCGCAGTTTGCGTCACGCGAGGCCGTGCTTTGAAGTTTATGAAATAACCAGATTGCGACGGTATTTTCTGCATTTGTCGTCACACGAATCGTCTCGGAACTTCGTGTGGAGAATTGAAGTTTTCAGACACCGAAAGGAATCGGGGACGCAGGAGTAGCAATTTTCGACGCAAAGAAAGTGCTTTCAGGTGCATCTTCCGGAACACTGCATTTCTAAATTTAGTTAATTCGCGAGTTTCCTTCATTTTCATTTTGGTAAATTTTTTAATTTCAAATTCGCGAAGGTTCAAATTTCCAAGTTGCTGAATATTAGATTTTTTACACCCTTAATTTGCAAGATGGGAATTTCTAAATTTCCTAAACTAAACTTTGCATAACCCCCAAATGAAAGGTTAAATTTCTAAATTAGCAAATAAACGTGGATCAACCGAATCTTCTGAGAAATCTGACTTTCCAAGAAGCCGTTTTGGAAATTTTCCTCCGAGCTTCCGAACAAAGCGTGGGCGAGATAAAAGGAGTGCACAACTCTTTACAGCGGAAAACAGCAGGGAAGAGCTGCAAGGACTAACTGGATGCGACGAAACAATGCATCACTAACAATTAGTTAGTCCCAGCTCAGTCGGTGATATTACAAACGGCCATAATTAATTTTAATTACACGGTACAGGTAACGAGCACTCCACTACCTACAACTATGATTAATTACGCTTTGTCAGGCTTGAAGGCATAGATCGTTGGTGGATCTGTTTGAGTTTCGCCTATGTGTCTTAATAGTTCACTCGTCTTGCTGTCAACGCCATTTCATAGCTTATTCTCTACTTTACAGATGGCGTTCATTGTCCGACAAGAGCTGCTCTTAAACCATTTCGCTATATCGCATTACTGAGGCTACTTCGGATAGAAGTACCTCTAAAAGCTTTTTCAAGAATAACCTCGTTTCATATAATTAAACTTCTTATTTCATTCTGTACATTTAATCTGTAATTCAGTAAATAGTTTTGCATTTAAATCATGCAAATGATATTAACAAAATTTAGATCATCTTTGTAAGGTTAACGTCCTCGTAACGTTCTTATAAAATTTTTTTCACATTTTCGTACGTTCATTAGTGACATCAGTTATAATATTTTTACATCGTCATTAAAAGTACCGATTAAAAATATCATACAGGAGTGAAATTGTTAACGATTAACCGGAATAAAAATAAGCAAAAGATTAAATCATAGATTGAAGAAGATGGAGCAGCGTGGTTAATCAAATTCCCAGTCGGCGCCCGATTTATCAACGGCTTTAAATAGGAACGGTAGATCAACGATTCTTCTGGCGCGCAGGAACCCCGACGTAATTGCATTATAATTATGATCTATTCGAGGTGTACATATCGTGGCTTCAAGGAAGTTAGCTAAACTAACACGTCTAAGTGACTACAGAAAAGCCAGTCGGAATATATCAAATGGCGAATAAGTCATATCACTTCACAAGAAACATACGTTTCATTTGGAAATCATTTAAAGCGAGTGACTAGTACGACAGTAATTGGAAAACTTTTGAAATGAACGTTTCACGTACCAAAAATATGACCTGTGGTTAATTTCGAAGTTGATTTTTGTCGTTTTAAGCAGGAAACCGTTTCTGTTGAAAGTTCTAGTCGATGGCAAATTTACATGTCAAAAGTGACAGAAAATTTTATATCTCGTCAATTCTATGACAAAAATAGTTATTATAGAATTTATAGCATAGGAAATTCTCTACCGAGGTATCAATTTTTGTGAGATATTTGCGAGATAAATAAAAAATCCGATAAAACTTTTGCAAATGATAAATCGGTCAAAGGTAGAAGTACGTATTCGTGCATATCTCGTGATGTATCAGTTCTACGGCAAAAACGGTTATTACAAAATTTATTGCTTAGGAAATTCTCTACCAAAAAGGTTCTATGTGTAGTTTCCGTAGATTCGACCGTTTTCATGTGAGATGGCTTACAAATAGCTAAGCTTGATATCTCAGGAGTTTAGTAGACTTAAGATTCCAGATAAGTGTCCACGCAATCTGTAGAAAAATTGTAAGTTACGCGAGTGAAGAAGCGTGCGAATGCAAAAACGTCGATAGTGTTTATCAGCAAACGGAAACGAACACATCATAGCCGCGTTCGTGGCGCAATATCCGGAAAATTTCGAATTCGAAATCAGGCCGAGCTTCCGGCCAGATTTTGGTGGCGTCGGGCAATAATCGGAAAACGAAAAATTTGAATAAACGAGGAAAATGGCCGGGTTGCGTAGCGCTGAGTGGCTATTTTCTCCGTCGAATACATACGGATTACCCGTTCCGCACGTACTCGTTTTATACGTACGAATACTAATAATCCAGATTTAACCGCGGCGGTATGTCAATCAGCGAGGCTATTACCGCCATTATTATTTCGGTTAATTGGATCACAATTTCCCGTTACATTCGCGTACACCGGGAATTATATGGCATTATCGTTTCGAATCTCGCCACGTTGAGAGAAACCGCATTCTGTCGCATTGTGGCCACCGCACGCCCGTTTTTACCACCCCCGCCCCTTTTTCCGCCCCCTTTTGCACCCGTTCTTTTTTTTCTCGTTCTTCCCACGCATTTTGACTTTTTTTGCCCGACTACATAATTACAACTCGACGGACGAGCGTTCCATTAAGAGAATCGGACAAAGAGAATCGAGTTACGGGGAAAAAATAAAACGAAACGACGGATACTTTCGTAAATCGCTCCGAGGGACGATTTCAAACGTACACCGTGAACGATACGACGAATACCTGAGGCTCGTTAGTTCTGAAACGATCGTGGAACCTTCTATTGCTCTTAAACGTTACAACAACATCCACCGTTTACTTAACGCTGCGTTTAAGTGCCTCGTTTCTTCGCGGCTATCTTCATCGACAATTAGCGGTTATGAAATGCTAATATTCCCTCCTGCGACTGTATCGCGATATCGCCTTGCGAACTGATCGAACCGATATCCATTAAACGGTATCGATGTTCTAACCACTGGACGTTGCACAATTTGATGATGCTATCTGTTCATCGTTCGTGCGTTTCGCTTCTTAGGGGATGAAGCGATGGTCGGGCAGATTACTTTGGTGAACTATTATCGATTTAGGATTTTCACAAATCCAAAAGTTAGTTTCTACATTTTCAAAGTGCATTGTTAACCCTTTGCACTCGAAGATAATTTTATTGTTCGCAAACAGCAACTTTAAAATATTAATTAAAATGTTAAACGAGTTCTTTTGAGGTTATTATTTCTCTACTAATAATTTCCACTATTGTGTATTTTATGTTTGTACACGAGCACTATTATAAAATTAATTAAATAATGTTTATTTCAAATTATTGTATTGGAACTCTACGTGTTAGAATTCGACGTGTTGTGTTACCACGCGTTGGAACTCTACGCTTTGGAATTCAATGCGTTGTGTTCCCACACGTTGGAATTCTACGCTTTGGAACTATGTGCGATGGAACTCTACGCGTTGGAATTCGACGCGTTGGAATTCTACGCTTTGGAATTCGATGCGTTGTGTTCCCACGCGTTGCAATTCTTCGCGTTGGAATTCGACGCGTTGCGTTACCACGCGCTGGAAATCTACGTGTTGGAATTTGACGCGTTGTCCTACCACGCATTGGAACTCTACGCTTTGGAATTCAATGCGTTGTGTTCCCACGCGTTGGAACTATGTGTGATGGAATTCTACGCGTTGGAATTCGACGCGTTGGAACTCTACGCTTTGGAATTCGATGCGTTGTGTTCCCACGCGTTGGAATTCTACGCGTTGCGTTACCACGCGCTGGAAATCTACGTGTCGGAATTTGACGCGTTGTCCTACCACGCGTTGGAACTCTACGCTTTGGAATTCAATGCGTTGTGTTCCCACGCGTTGGAACTATGTGTGATGGAATTCTACGCGTTGGAATTCGACGCGTTGGAACTCTACGCTTTGGAATTCGATGCGTTGTGTTCCCACGCGTTGGAATTCTACGCGTTGCGTTACCACGCGCTGGAAATCTACGTGTCGGAATTTGACGCGTTGTCCTACCACGCGTTGGAACTCTACGCTTTGGAATGCAATGCGTTGTGTTCCCACGCGTTGGAACTATGTGTGATGGAATTCTACGCGTTGGAATTCGACACATTGGAACTCTACGCTTTGGAATTCGATGCGTTGTGTTCCCACGCGTTGGAATTCTACGCGTTGGAATTCGACGAGTTGCGTTACCACGCGCTGGAACTCTACATGTTGGAATTCGACGCATTGTGTTACCACGCGTTGGAATTCTACGCTTTGGAACTATGTGTGATGGAACTCTACGGCGTTGGAATTCTACGCGTTGTGCTACCACGCGTTGGAACTCTACGCTTTGGAATTCGACGCGTTGGAACTCTACGCGTTGTCCACTATGTTCATACATCACACGAGCACTATTATGGATTTAGATAAAAAATGCCTATTTCAAATTATTGTATTAAATCAAATGGTGCCTGAGAGGCGCCTCTACAGCGAAGAGTTAACCCTCTTTACCTAAATTTCAAAATGCTTTCCTGGATAGTTGAATACTCGATATTAAAATTAAAAAACATCCCTAAGTATGAATATCTAAATTGTTAAATACACGATGTCCACAATTGAAAGTAAATTTTGGTAAGTGGAGAATTCTTTGTTATGAAACAAGAGTATTTTGCAAGTGTTGGAACCCAGTTCCTTCGGTATCAGCGAATTGCCGATATCACGGGATGTGTAATCGGGAATCTCTTGGCGCAAACCCACTAATCCTTTAATCAGGAACGTAGTTCTGGCTGGTCTGGCACAATCGTCGGCCGTTTGGTACCGCAACTGAGCAAACAACGTCTGTACTAACGGGAGCACAGGCTACGCAATGCCTTTATTGCTACGGTAAATCAAATGGATCTCGATAATGTACAGTTGACCTTACCTATAAGGGGCAGGTTTATGCCGTAAATATCGAAACGGTCAGGTCGTTTCTTAACGCGTATCGCGAGATCGATTCATCGACGTTCCTCGAGGCGTTTACGAGGAAAAAACGAACGTGCACGAAATTAATTTTCATTAATTTTCTGTCGGACTATCGGAGCCGATTTAACGGACAGATTAAAAGCCTGGCGGACTACGTAACCGTTTCATCGGCGACGTTATCGGCGTCATCGAGGGCTTCGAGGCTGCAGCGAACAATAATTACAACATACGCCGTTGGACGCATCGTGGGTCGGCGTTTATGGCAAGAACAAATCAGCGAGACGCTGATAATGCATCGAGAGGGAGAGAGAGATTCGCGAACAGGTTGCGTGTTAATACACGTGGTCCTCTAACGCTTGTTTCGAGCGGCAATGGGGTTCAAGCAGATTTTCCAGCGCCCGTAATCGCGATGCTATTAGGATTTTTCTTTGAACTTTCGTAGACACGATAGAGAGCAATTTCTTGGGCCCTTTCGCGACTGGAAGGGGCAAAAGTGAGGAGTTACTTGCGAACTTTAAATGGAATTTAAAATTAATGAATTATTAATCCAGCTGAGTTTTACTCGAGTACGCGTCAGAAGTTTCAGAGATATAACCCTTGTAATCTTCATTTTCAGTGGAAAACGCCTCCCGGTTATGGGCAATCCATTTTACCTTTACACGTCCTTTATCATACATTTTTCTTTGCTTTCGCTGCACTGAATTAATTTTTAAACCGTTTTAAGTTACTCCTCGCTTAATAACTTCGTGCTGATTATCGCAAGCAGGAAGGAAAATACTGTTGAGACTTGGAAAAATATTGTGCGATGAGCGAAAAATTTACCTTGCCGTTAAGTAGTTCAATATAAGAATATTTAGTCGTAATTTCGTTTCTCAATTTTATCGTTCATTTTACTACTTCAGGTTAAGTAAATATTAAGCACTCCTTGTTTGTGTTTAACGAATCTTTTACTTAACATTTTTTGCCGGAACTCTATCGACGCTGTTTCAAGTGTATTCTGTCACGTAACAATCGCACAAGAAACATTCACGAAGACGTATACATTGCAAACACTTTGCAAAAACTGTATGCATTAGAATCAGTCGGATATGGTCTTTCTTATCTCGACGGTGAAATGTGTCTGACAACGGACCATCCGTCTCTACTTTCTTTCCTTCGCAACCCACACTCCAACCGTCGATCATACATCCTACATTTGTGTAACTTCTGATGGATACATTATTTTCAACGTTCGATACGAGACACAAAAATGTACCAGCGATTCTACTTCGAAACTTTCTCTTCGAAATATCTCCGTGTGAGACGTTTAGAATATTCAAACATGTAAAACTGAGCAAATGTCGATGAAATATAAAATAATTTTTATACAATTCTGCTGGTTGCTCCCTTCATTTGTACATTAAGAACATTTAATTTTTAAATGTTTCTCTCTCAAATTCTTCTCCATTCTAAATGAGAAAGTATATAAATTTGTACGTTGATCAACAGAAAATAAATGAGTAGTAAATTCTTTCATCCACTGCCGTATATACTGTCGCGTGTTAATGGCCCCGAATTTCGAATGCGTACGAGTCCCAAACATGACGTAAAAGCTCCTAAACCTGTCTCTAGAGATAGGAAAGAAACAGGATCGGTAACCTTCATCTCGTCAGACCGCTCCATCAATTAAGGCGTCCCTGAGTCGTCGACAAAATCTCCCGTCACAAAATGTCGTGACCCAAATGACCCATGGCGGTCGTAAGAAACTGATCGTCGAGGCTCGTAAAAAAACTCGTCACGCAACCAATGAAACCTCTGTACAGGTAGATAGGCTGGTAAACCGCTGTGTGGCCATAACTCGGCGTCGAAATTAGTATCGGTTAGGCGTAGAATCGGCTGGCAGGAGAGAGAGTGGACGTCGGACGAGCGAGCCGTGACATTAATCTGGTCTGTAAATTTCGGGAAAGCACGGTTTGGCGTAGCTACTGTGTGCCCGGGCACATGGTGGGACGGTGGCCATTGCTCCACAACGACAACATGGCACCACGTAACGCGCTGTCGGTCCGATCATCATAGACCACTCAGATTTGAAAATCAAGGATTGGTTCATTCGAAACCTGTTTACGAATATCTACTGCTGTCTTTTACATAATTTATGCTGGTTGTAAAAGTTGTTTCTGACACTTGCTGATGTTAAATGGCGTTGACTGCCATTTGAAATACATTATAATATGGATCATGAAGAATATTTCATTTTTATACCATTGTCTCAATATTAAAAGCTTCAAAGTTCTCCTTTGTTTTCCCTGGCAAAAAATTTAACGGAATTTGCAACCATTGTGGTCGTTTTATTTTTACTTCGCTCCTTTCTATTATTAATGGAAAATATTCCCTCGTATTGCTTCCTGAAGTTTCAAAGTAACAAAAGTCTGAAAGTAACAAAGCAATGGAAATTCGGGTAGCAACATAATTTACAAAGAACATTCATAATCGATTCGCAACTTTTTGCGGGCAATATTGAGTAGTGAAAAAATGAAAGGAAATTTCAATCATCGGGATTAATGTCTTCCGCTGAAATCACATTCCGTTTTGCGATACAAAGATGTGCATTGTCATTGCAGAAATTACCTCTCCAAAGGTGCAATCGATTAAAGGTGCGATCGATTTGTTATATCGGTACATATCGAGCCTGACTTTGCATTTCGTTCAGTTTGATGGCGAGGTTAATGGCCATTAGTAATTATGTCAAATAATTCCACCAGTATTTCTCGCTACGTATGTCATTTATTTCCTTTCCTCTCGTCCATTATCTGTCGCAAAAATTAATTGCAATTTTATCTTGCAAAAACTTTATTGATATTTCGAAAAGTTCAGATTTAATTAACGATATAACAAATTTTGTGAAGAGCAAATATGCATCTATAGTAAGAGCTTGTATCAGTGAAATTTTTAACAGAACCATAGTGTGCTAACCATACTAACTAAACCATACTAACAGAACCTTACTATAAGAATCATTTATGTACATCAAAAAGACTAATTCATAAAATCAATTTTTAGAGCACTGTTATTTATAAATAACCATACTAACTAAACTATAGTAACAGAACCATACTATAAGAATCATTTATGTACATCAAAGATATTAATTCATAAAATCAATTTTTAGAGCACTGTTGTTTTTAAATAACCATACTAACAGAACCTTACTATAAGAATCATTTATGTGCATCAAAGAGACTAATTCATAAAACAAATTTTTAGAGCACTGTTGTTTATAAATAATCATACTAACTAAACTATAGTAACAGAGCCATACTATAAGAATCATTTATGTACATCAAAGAGATTAATTCATAAAATCAATTTTTAGAGCACTGTTATTTATAAATAACCATATTAACTAAATCATACTAGGGAATCATATTATAAGAATCATTTATGTACATCAAATAGATTAATTCACAAAATTAATTTTTAGAGCACTGTTATTTATAAATAACCATACTAACTAAACTATAGTAACAGAACCATACTATAAGAATCATTTATGTACATCAAAGATATTAATTCATAAAATCAATTTTTAGAGCACTGTTGTTTTTAAATAACCATACTAACTAAACCATACTAACAGAACCTTACTATAAGAATCATTTATGTACATCAAAGAGACTAATTCATAAAACAAATTTTTAGAGCACTGTTATTTATAAAATAAGAGAATTACAGACGTGAGAGGAAAGAGTAAAAACAATTAGGATCCTGAAACGGGTAATAAACCCTATCATCCTCACCGAAACCCTTCCAGCCTCGATTCCACCGACAAATTTCCTTGCTCATATCGCGGAAACCCAAATCCCATTAGATCATTCATCTTACTCATCCCCGTTCCGTTTATCTCGTTACAAAAGCATCACGTCGTGTCCCAGTTCGAAAAAGCCAGCCAGTCTGCTCGAGCATCCTGATCGTGGCAACGTCCGTACGGATGGTTAGTTCTTACCCCCGGTTGTTATGGGTACCCCATGAAACAGCTCCCATGCGACGTTCGATCGCGGCCATGACACGTGTCGGCTGGCGGCAATTATACTGGCCGCCTGGTATCCCGATATCTATCGGGTGTCCAAATATTGTTGCCACCAGCAAACACGTGCCACATTCGAGAGCGAGATATTAATCAGATATCGCACGGAAGCGCGCTACGCTGCTAGAATACAGCCACCACGATCGGTTGGGTTGCTCTATCTAATAACGGATGCCTTCTGAAGATCGAGCAGCCACATAGCTATTGCACATTGTCTTCGGATTTATGGTTGTCGAGATAACGGATAATTAGACTCGAATCGCAGCTACGCGATACCGATCGGGGCCGCGATTATCTTCCTGAATTTATTACCGAAAAATTATACATCCATATTAACCATCCCTTGTGCCACTTCAGTATTTCCGACTTTTTATTGTCAGGAAAATTTTAATCGTTCTGCATGGAATCATCCTTTCTAAATTTTCATTGGTGACTTTGTCAGGTGTCTTCTGTGGGAATGTAGAGAGTCCTCGGGGCTCAACAGCGACACATCCATCGATGATGTGACATGGGGAATCGACGATTTCGGTAGAGGCGTTGAACTCATGTATCAGCGGATGAAATAGAAAGATACCGGCTCGCGAAAAGCGGGACAAACGCGGTTGCGAAGTTTAACGGCGAAACGATGGAACGGACGATAACCGGTGCGACATCCGGCGTCGCTTTATCGCGGCAAATCTGCGACAACGGAGTCGCGGACCCATTATTGCCGGAGCCAATTGTTCGTTCTCGCAATTTCTTGTTTTTCGGTTCCCTCTTCGTCACCTAGTTCCCACCCTCCGGCAGAGATTTCGCGATTAATCGGGCCAGCAGTCTACCGTCGCGAGCAATTCCCTCGATGCTCTCGCCACCGTTGAAATCTCGAAAGCTACACTTTTATTCGTCGCTTTTCCAACTTAGTTTCGCTACCTATTCTTCTCCTTTAAAGCATCGCGGTTAAATGGGGCGTTGCATTTCACGAGACGTTCCTCTTCGACCCGGCTAAAATACTCTCCGATTCGAGTTTGAGCGGAATTAAGTACGCAACCTAAGGGATAAACTTTGGATACGGAACGTCGTTGCCTGTACTTTTACCGGGTCTTTTTTCGGAGGGCAAACGATCGCACGTGATTATGAGGACGTGACCGAACCTCTTGACGTGGGACGCGTGAAACGCAAACGCATCTGGGCTCGTTTAACCGCACACCCTCCATTTCGCAGAGGGAATTCAAAATTAGCAACGAGCAGGGCTTATTTACCGTCAGTTTCAATATTGGGTGATATTGGGAGCAAGTTGCACGATCGAGCTACGTTCCACTCCTTCATTTTCGATATAATTTCGCCCATTATAACTGCTCGGACTTCTATCATAGTAATTGCCTCCTGTTCTACAGGATGTTGCCATTAACTCCACCTCCGTGCAACGACAGGTTAGGTTTCAACTTTTTACTCGAACTTGTTTCTCCTGAATATTTTTCGCAATTGGGTGCATTTATTCGAAGAACACTGTGTTTTGCATTAATATTCTAGGCTGCTACCGATTATTGAAACGGTTACAACTGCTGACTGACTCTGATCAGTACGATCTAAACTGATTCGAGTTCAACTACCAGTCGAGAAAAAGCACTTCGCCGCTTTTAAATTAAGAATTAAAAGAAAATAAACAGTATACCAGTATTTTGCGTCGATGTATATTTTATCAAAAGCGTTAATAACGTTGAAACGTCAACCCCTCGTTTTTCAATGCCGAGAATCCAGCACGGAACGCATCTGCTTTAGACCTGACCGTCAAAATTCGTTTAAGCAAACTCGCAAAAAATCGCGAGGCGGGAAAAGCTAATTCACCATTCATGAGGGCGGTTTTCATCCCGCGACGTTCATGAAAGGGGTCGCAACCTCCCGGCAGGATTTTCATCGAGTCTACTTCTACCGATCGCATTTTTCTCTCGGTGGTAATAGTTCACAGTCGGGACACCGCTTTCCTGCAGCCTGTTTCATAGGATCGCGTATCTCTCGCAGCATAGAGAGGAGAAAAGAGGATCGTAATTTAAACGAGACGCATCGCGCAGATGCGATACCTGTCGAGCGAGCCTGCGGCGAGGAGCAAGAAAGATATAGAAAGAGAGGAGCGTTGAAAACCGGTAAGGTCGATTAATCGAGTCGGTTGCAGCAGGAGGAACGGGCGGAGCCGGTCTTGCAGGTTGCTCGATTCTGCTTCCACTTGCTGACGACGTTGCTGCCGTTTCTGCTGCCGTTCGCGTTGTTCTGCCACCGTCTAAGCTCGCAGGACACGGATAATTGATACCACGACCGGTCGAAAAACGGCTTCGATTGCCTGGAGCCGCGTGGCCAATTAATATGCGGATAGAAAATTAATGCGGGCCGCATGAACCGCAAATTCGCTCTTAACCGTGTTAATCAAATGTATTTATTGGGATCGGTGTGTACGAATATAAAGGCACGATGAGAGCCAACGGCGTTCCACGATATTAACGAGCAATAACGAGGATTATTTAGAAGAAATTACTACGTTTCGACGATGGGTCCCGCTAAATTGAGCACAGCGATGTTAAAGAAAATTACGATTCTCCCTTTCGGACCAGATGGCTGATCTTTGTTCGCGAGATCGAGGCTAGCCAGGTCGCCTTCTTTCGATTATTTCTCGTCAATCTTCACCAATCCGGTCGTACAGGTTTCGCATCCTGTTACGGCCGAGAATCCACTTTACGAGCAAACCTGAGTCGATTCCACCAGCTGCAACGAGTCTAAGCGAACGATCGCGAAATTGAGGCGGATAGGGAGCCAGCGTGTAATTAATAGCGGTACGAAATGTCAAAAGTATTGCTATTAATGTAATTGCTGATTAAAGGATTATAAGGTTATTCGGTCGAGGATCATCCTGATAATGTCTTACTCGTTTAGGCGTTCGCTAACGCTTTTCAAACATGCCATCCCCTGTAACGATCTTCTCTTTAATCCTGGATGCTCGGAGAAAGTGGCTACATCGGCTAACTTGCGGTCAAACGATTAGGCTAACCTTTTAGCTAAACAACTCGAAATCGATTCAGTTATTAAAGCAAGGCTGATACCTAATAACTTCTTTAATTAAGCTCGGAATTAAAAAATAGGGAAGCCACGTTGTGAGATAATAGAACAATTGCGAGTAGAGAAAATTGCAAGTTTTCAAATTTACAACATCACGAATCTCCAGAGTGTCTAGCTTAGTTGAACATCTAAATTATTTTCACCGTAAAAGCGACAGAAGCTTAGTTCCGTTACTAAATACCTTAGAGAACTGTGCAAGTTTCCGGTAGTTATTCTTGTCTGTAACAGCGATGAAAATAATTCAAATGTTCGACTAAAGTGAAATATCCGGTACATCGAGAATCCTGAAATATTGCGATATAGCTGAAGTCTCGGATCTTCCGTCTACTCTTGAAACGCATTAGCCAACAAGCACGTGTGTGTATGTGCGGCAAATGTTTCGGAACTAATTTAAAGTTAGCCGCAGCTACAGGCGGCGTCGTTTTAAAGACTTTGCAGGCGGATACGTGCGAATCCGTCGATTAAAAGCAGAGACACGTACATGAGACCGGCTGTGGCCGGCCAAATGAAGCCGAAAGCCGCTCTTCCATCTTTCTCTGCTCGATACATCGATAGGATCGTGTCGACAGGCTCAACTTCCACTTCAAGTTTCTGTTTCGTCGTTTCGTGTGCGGCACCTGTTTGCCAATCTGCACAACCGCGCGAATTCAGAGTAACTTGAAGACTCGAACTATTGTACGGACCCCGTGGGCAAAAGAGCTACCGGGGACACGGAGACGGTGTTTGCGTATTTAAGTGCCATTGATTGAGATTATTTCGCCGAGGACATCTTTCCTCGACTTTTCGATTCCGACTCATCGACAGGCGGAAGATTTGTTTGCCGAGTAAATCGCAAACACGAGACCCGGGGAAAATATTTGTTCCCGAGTTTGATGGAAACTGCGAAAAAGGAGACAATCGCTGCGTCGAACTATTTGCGAGAGAATGGACTATCGGTGATCGAACAGGGGTGCCTTTTTTCTGGACTGATAAGAGAACAAATTCTCAAATGAGAATCCTTAAGAATACAAATTTGTTAAGGACTAGCTAAGAGTGCAACTACTACATCTCATGTATGATACGTATCTTCTGTAAATGTCTAAAATGTTTCTTCCTTTATCTATCAACTCTTTAATCTGCAAAGTAGATCAAGAAAGGGCTTCATAGTTAAATGTATTGCAACAGTGCATATGTGACAAGTTTTTCTTTTATTGTAAGTAGTAAATAAATATATATATTCAGTCTATTTATTAAAATCATTAAGATCCAAAAAAAATGTGAGTTTACATAGCGGTTCAAAGAGTTAAAGCTAGTCTATAAAGTAACACAGTGGAATTTTGAGAGAAGCGAGTAAACAAGTGTCGGTTTAAGTGCGCGTCGCATAAAGTTGCGGCGTCGTCGGTTTCGTTTTTTCATTGATTTACGATTGTTTCCCGTAGTTTTGACCGTACGGTCCCAGGGACCGTAGCATTCCGGAAACGGAAGCGAGCGTCGAACTCAGAGGTTGTTAGTTTGAGAAAACAAACGATACACGCCGCAATTTACGGTTGATTCCGGGCTCTCGGCTGTTTCCAGCGGGAATTCGGAGTAGCGAAACTCGACGATTCTTCCGACGTTGCAACGAAACGCTTCTAAATTAATTAATCCCGACGGAATTAAGGGGAATTAAACGGTGGAAACTATGCTGGTCCGAAACTGGACATCGGCATAGAGCAATGAACCTCGATGGAGTTAAAGGTTGTCGTCGAGAGTTCGCCAACTAACACACGCAACGGTGTCTGTTTCGTTTGTCGTGCGTCCCTTTCCGAACTACAAAGGCAGAGATTGTAATAATCTTATGGAAATGGAGTGACATAGTGCTACTGAACACGAAAGCTATGCGCGGACCGACGCTGTAAGCATTTAGATTTTCTGCTTCGTCAATTAGTACGACCGAACAAATTGGCCTACAGTTAATTTTTTAGTCGCATAACTTAAAATTTTTGACTTAATCTTTCATTGAGAGTGGGAACATTTTTACATGCTTTCTCATAAATAAATTTGTCCATTTCTTTCGTAATAATTTTCTTGAGACGAAACTCCATATACGAATTCTCCAGACACGAATTCCAAGATGACGTATGGAGTTGGAATACGTATACTGTTACCGATATTATAAGAGCAAATTGTTATTAAAATTATCGATCTGTACATCGCACCTGCTGAGCAAACAATGCAAACTCCAATTGCGGAATCAAAAAGAATTGACTTTCGTGTGGAGTACAAACATCTACACGTCAATATGAATAATACTGGAACGAAAACATCGGATGATTTCGCGTTCCTGTTACGCATTTGTTTGCAATTCAATCAAGCGATATTGTGTGCAACGTTCATACCACTTATCTCTGTCATGCATTTTGTTCCAGAGATGCAAAAAAATTAGACTATTAGCGAACAGTAAACGTTAAAAGAAAAGTAACACGAAATAAATTACTCTTATGCACTGAATTCTGAAAGGTTGCATTTTAAGTTACCTAACAAGGTAAATTATTGTACAAAAACGTAGTTTGCATAACCATCCCAGTTATTCAAATCGAGTGTATGAAAAGATGCGAACCATGCAACAGTCGTAAAGATAATCTCAAGGTTCTCTCAAGGTCGTTCCATCCGAGATTTTGCAGCATTAACGTCTTGAAACATTTCATCGGATTAAACATGCAAAGTATATAGAGGTGATCCTCGGTCTTTTCCTTTTTTTAACGGGTTCAATGCCCCACGATTTCAAGCGCTTTTAAATTCAACATCGATCGTTTAAATTCTTATGCTAATACGAGGCGATAATCATCAGGCTCCGCTCTCGTTCGCCACACACGAACCGGCGCACACAGTCGCACACGGTGACCAAATTCCCTCGAGTCCTCGGGGACCGAGCGATCTCGTAGAAGTCAAATCGAGAAAGTACGGTTCGCTCGATTTGGGGCGAAATACTTCAGGCGTCGTCAGCGTCCAAAGCGTATCGGGCGTTTTACGTAGGCAAGACGTCACACGCAAGTTTCGTTGTCGAAAAGTAGAGGATATAAGCCGGGATAATAGAGTTGGTACACCCTGTATATACGACGGGGGCCGTTGGCTCAAATTGCCTCTCGCCCGCTCGAATCTTATCGGCCGGGGGGCGGCGTGATTGTTACGAGTACTCGCTTCGGCTGCATGGCGTGCTGGATACGGCTTTCGCTCGCATTTCTCTCCGCGCAATCGTGCGCGAGTACGTGCGAGGTCGCACGAGTGCACCCATATAATATCGATACTCGAGTTGGTACACGATGTATCGCAGAATCGGCTGTCGGTTTAATCCTCGACGCGCGAAACGCTCGCGCCGAGCAAATAGAAGCAAAAGCGCCGTGTAGCCGACAGAACCGGCGGAAGCTGCCCGTACGCGCGTATCCAAAAACCGTATGGCGGACGTTTCATCATGGCGAACAAATTTTTCACCGGATAAACCCCGGAAACTGCTGCCTCGTCGACTCCTGCGACTTGTTCGTTCATTAACCTCCCTGATTTTAGTCTTCGCACTTCGTTATGCTAATCGGATGATTCTTGGAGATTGACCTTTTTTGACACGTTTTTTCAACAGCCAAATCTTATCTTGACCCTTTGTCCTACATCGACACTTGACACTTGACTGTGTCTTGACACTTTGTCCTACTCGACGCACACTACAGTCATACTTAATAAGACATCATCAAATTTGTGATTTTCATCACAAATTTTGGGTGCATTTCCAATTACCTTCCTAATCGACAGTTTACATGTCTTATTTTTTAACTTTCTTTATTCATCTCGCAGCAATAATTAGTCCTTTACGAGTCCAGAATATTGCAGGCTAATAAACATCACGTCTACGTACAGTACAAGAATCTTTTGGTCAAGCTCCTTTTGAACGACATCAAATTACTGCGCTGTCTTAACTCTTTGAAGCAAGATAATAAGCATACTAGGGCTGCTTTTATCGTTCAGAACTTTTATGTACTTTGTGTCTACTGTTCTCAATTATTTTATAATGAAATTTTCTCAGTGTATTAAGTTTATTCCTCAAAGAATTGAGTAACACTCGAAGCAATTTTTTAACGAGCCCACCGGTTCGAGCATCGAATTAATTCACACTTACACGCGTGGAGCGAAGCGTATGTCTTAAGATAATTATGGGCGATGGAAAGGTTGGAGCGATTGTTCAACACTCCCAAAAGACCCGCGTTATTATGATATTAGTATCGCCAGGGTACATGTACGGGCGTGTACACACATTGGTGGGCCCGCGTTGGTCACGGAGAAATTGCTAAATCTGCTGGCCGCAATGGGGCGTGCCACCGAAAATAACCTGCGGCTGCGAATCGATTAGATTGCCTGTTCCGCGTTGCCAAAGGAATTCTTTGCGGTACGCGCGTCGGTTAATTGGCAGGTAATCGAATAAATGGCCAACCGGTTCATCCTTGTTGGCGAACGGTGCGCGAATTCCAGCGGTATCCGACTCTCCCGAAAAACATTCCCCAGGGGAACCCACCTTTCCCCGATTTTACCGATCTCTAAACTCGTCGAAAGAGAAAACTTTCGCCGGTGAATCGTCGTTAATTCTGGCCGAGTTTTCCCTTCCTCCGACGAACAACCCAAGTAGGATGGTAAACGGTCGGGCACGGACGAGCAAATGTTACGTAAGCGAGGCACACATTTTTCGGAACTCGTTAGAAAGGCAATTTAACTTGTCCGCTCGCGTCCCACGTTAATACGACCACGTTATCGGCTTTCCGCGACTTTTCCCGCCTTCAACTTCCAGCCCGCGAACGTCGTGTTGTCCTAAACAACGCTCGGAGGGCCATTTGAATTTTCAGTGGGATACCTCTCGTGTTTTGTTTCTCCTTTTTCGCCTTCGTTTTGTAACTGTTTCGTCGACGCGCCCGCTCATTGTGGCTCTCGTGGCTAACAGGTCATTTCGAAAATTCGTAATGTTTTTCGGACCGTAACGGGGACGAATTACCGCTTTTTGTTTGGAAGAGACAAGTGATGCGGTAGGGAGGATTATGTGAAGCTCTATCAAATATCTGTGAAGCAAAAGTTATTCTGCCTCGAGACATCTCATGGTAAAATCTTGTCTAGCCGAATATCTCACAGATTTCTAAATAACTTTTTTTACGTATACAACTTTCTCTAGATGTTCTCAATAAAAACGTATAAGTGTACAATGTTAAAATTATTAACAATTCATGATAGACAGCAAATTTAAAAGTAGGATATTTTATGTAAACATTTGAGCTATTTTTCTGTAACCTAACCTACAACCTATTTGTACAGGGTCTGAAGAATCTATGTAAAATACTTTTCATTCAAAGTGAAAAGATGTACATAAGCAATTTTACTTGATGTCTGAAAATATTGGTTTGAATATTTACGTATGTTTCTCTCACGAGCAGCGTCGTCGATGTCGGGCCAATTCACGTCGCGACATAAAATATTTCGTCGCGTCGCTGTTTCCTGTTTCCTCTGTTCTCCTTCATTTTTCTGTCGGACGAAGCAAGAAGAAAAGAGGGAAAAAAGAGAAGGAAATCAATAGGTGGCCGCAGGAAATTGAATTCGACCCGCGTAAACTGGCCAGCGTGTATCGCAGCTGCGTGCCGCCGATGGCTACTGCGAGAAAAAAAGAGGAAGAACGAGCGTGAAGGAAATGGCGCTGTCGGTGGAACGCGACCGATTCTCCATCGAGATTCATTCGATTTCTAGTCTGAAAATATGTTCAACCCTTCTACACCGTCTGTTCCCGGTCATCGAGCTGGATATCTATTCCAGGCTGACACTGAATGCGATTGATAGAGGGTGCATGTGGTTTCTCTTTTTAACTCCGGCACCCCTAAACGCACCCTGCCGTCCCGATCGATTATATCGAACTCCCGTCTTTGTCATTCGTAGTCGATTCACGAGTTAGTCTGTTAGTCGACGTTATTCCAGATCGAGTTCCAAGGGTGAATTCATTGCTCGAGGGTTGAAGGGTTCGAATACCAAGATAACTCGGAATTCGACAGAGGAAACCATTCCTATACAATTTGGCTAGAGTTTCGTGAATCAAGAAGAAATGCATGGTTTCTTAGTTTCGATCATAAGTTTGAGGCAGTTGAACATTTTTTTAACTAAATTAATAAATAAGTGGAGTGTTTGTGAGCTAACTCTTTAAGAAATGTAGTCTATCTACTTTGGAGCAATTAGCGCCTATACATATCAAATTATAGTAATGGCCCCACACAGGTGATGGTCCAATTAAGGTCCCCTATTAACGGATGATATCGATAGTGAAGTGATTAATGTACCCTGTAGATATTAGATTGATTTCATTTCTTAATATGCGGAATATCATTGTGAATTCATAGAAGATCCTTTCAATTTTAGCCAGTAATTTTATATCAAGCATTAACAATATTACCTTCAATTTAAATTCTACTGAAATAAGAGATCTAAAAATTCATGCCCTCAGATTTGACTGACATGAAAAATGTTACCATTATACCTATTCGTTTAAATTCATAGTCAACATTTCCTTAGAAATCAAAGAAAGATATTTAAATTATCTTTTCTCGTACGAAGAAAGGTAAATTTCGAAGGTAGCATTCCACGGAGCTTTGCTTTAAAACAGGGATAAAGCTTCCGTGGCAAAAGAGATCTTACAAGGCAATACTTGGCCATTTCCTTTTCCCATTTGTTTGCTGCTTCCTGCTCGTTGACGTATTTAAGTATTTTTCAATATCACTGTTCCGTCTTGTTCCCCGTGTTAGGTGTACCGCACAAAGAGGAAAGCAATCTCGCGAATGCCTACGGAGAAGCGTGTCTCTCCTCGAGGACACGGTGTAATTTAAACACGGCGAAGACATCGCGACGGAATCTCGGAAAACACGAACGCTATTCCGTTCTTCGTAGACAGCTCGCGAAAATGAATTCGCGAGGTCGACCGAGGCGTTCAGATTAAAAGCAATGGTGCGGCGAAAAAAATTTCAAAACTACAAAGGTACTGATAAGATCAAGGTCGGTCAGATAAACTCATTTAGCGAAAATAGTGATTCGATGAATTACGAAAATTTCAAATTTTAAAGTCCATCGAATCTCCTGAACTTCTACTTCTAACCTTGTCTAACTAAAATTATCTCACAAATTTACGTCATAAATTTCAAGAATCCATTAGAGTGTATTAGCAATACAGTTCTATAGAAATTGTATCTGACTCACCCTCCTCGTCGCTGCCGATCATGGCGTAACGCTCGTATCCTGTGAGGTTCCTCACTGCACCCAGACCGAAGTCGTCCTTTGTCCATTGAATAGGTCCCTTCTGGTCAAGGACCCGGCAAGGAAGCGTCACTCGGCTGCCAATCACCGCCGTTTGATCCATCGGCTCGATCGCGAATCGCTGATAAACTACTTCGGTAGTCGTGATTGGTTTCACAGTGGATGCGAATGGTGACACGTTCGTCATGTTCGCCGCCGACGACGTTGTCCTGGTTCCCAATGTCAGTAGCAACGACAGCCAGATTATAAACGGCGTCGTCGATCGTGTACCCCTTGTTCTCCTGCTGGAAATCAAATTGTCATGTCATTCGCTGAAAACTGTTTCACTATTCTAATATTTATTACAACAATTCTCTGATGCAAATATCTTAAATTAAAAATCTGGTCATCGTTACTAAAATTATTATATGAATATAAATATAATTATATAATCTGAGATGTTACCCAAAGTGTACTTGCAAGATTAAGACTTTTTCAGGGAACATAAGTGAATGTTTCAAAATTATTATATGAGTATAAATATAATTATATGTATAATTTTGGCATGCAATTTGAGATGTTACCCAAAGTGTACTTGCAAGATTAAGACTTTTTCTGGAAACATAAGTGAATGTTTCAAAATTATTATATGAGTATAAATATAATTATATGTATAATTTGGGCATGCAATTTGAGATGTTACCCAAAGTATACTTGCAACATTAAGACTTTTTCTGGGAACACAAGTGAATGTTTCAAAATTATTATATGAGTATAAATATAATTATATGTATAATTTGGGCATGCAATTTGAGATGTTACCCAAAGTGTACTTGCAAGATTAAGACTTTTTCTGAGAACATAAGTGAACGTTTCAAAATTATTATATGAATATAAATATAATTATATGTATAATTTGGGTATGTAATTTGAGATGTTACCCAAAGTATACTTGCAAGATTAAGCCTTTTTTTAGGAACCTAATGTTTCAAAACAGCAAATAAAGTACAATCTAAATATCGTCCACAGTAAACTTTTTATTCGTCTCAATGTGACTGCAGAATTTTTAACAAAATATATTTGAAATCGAGATAGTGTTCTAATCCGAATGTTCAAGCGCGGTTTTCGCGAAGTTCAGACAAATCGAGGCAGTCAAATGCCTAAGTAGAACAAATAGGGGTAGTCAGGCGGTTCTAAAGGAAAATAGAGCAGCCCATAACGAAGCGGTTTGAACGATTAAAAGCCGACAGAGTCGTAGCTGCGTGAACAAGCATCGTGCCATAAATTTAAGGCTCGTTGTCAGGAATCACCTGTGCTTTTAAAACGCGACAATGTTTGCGCGTAGCTTACGAACGACGCGGAGCCGTCGTAAATTAACGCTCGAGTCGGATCGAGAAGAGGTCAACAATCGATTCACCGATCCGAACGCGACATAAAGGCGGCATTAATAGCGCGATGCTCGTAACGCACTTATAGCGTCGCAATAATATTCTCTCGGTCGTCGTTAAAAGCGAGGGCTGGTTGGGCGAGTTCGTTATTTAACTTTCTTCACCCCCGTTTTTTCCCTTCCTCGTTCCACGGTTCAAGCTTGTTTAACGATCTCCCAGACGGTTGTACACGCCGCTTTACCTTCGAACCGTACTTATTTATCTTTATGGTCCCATCGGATTCGGAAACGAGAACCTAGGCCCCGGGAAAAGTCGTCGCTGCAAATGGCGCGATAAAACTATACCAGGTACCGGTAATTTACTATTGCATTCTACAGCGGTACTTCTACGAACAAGTGCTTCGTATTATCAGCAGATGTAAATCAATTTAAGTTCAATGTTAAACGGTTTTTATTTAGATTAATATTTCCCTTTCTCACTGATATAATTTATGATTTTTGATCAACGACTGCGGACTTTTATTAGCTTCTGTCAGGAGCTTTTTTCTGGGGTCAAGATAAAAATAATGAATGTCCAAAGTTACAAATCTGAAAGATGTAGAATTTGGTTCCGTGAAGAACCATTGTTACAGTGCATCGTTACTGATGCCACCATTATGAAGAGCGTTAGACTTTATCCATCGTTTGTTTTTTCCTCTCCTTCACGAAGGTAATTCCGTTTCGTTACAGCGAAAAATACAACACGCTGCCGGCAATTATTACGTCGGCGACGTTTTACGAGGACAAAGAGCGACGATCTTGTCGGGTAACGACGCCAGTGGAAGATCCACGCTAAACGATCGAGAAATACTTTAATAAAACTCGATCAACTCCGTCGTCGTTGCTGCGACAATTACGTTCGTGGCTCGGAGGGATGGGATCGATATTGAAATTTTTCGTCGCGAATACTTGGTTGCGCTTTCTCGTTCGCGTAATCGAACAGATCGGTCAGCCGGCTTTGCTATTACGTAGAAATTCCTCGATTCTTCTCTCTATTCTCGAGTTCGAACGAGAAACGCAACAGTCAGGCGACGAGTGGTCCGCTTAATCGTTCCATCGACCTCTCAATTAACTTTCATTCGTCTGGCTGACGCTCGAATCGCTCCACGTCGCGTCTGTACCGCTTGTCCGCTTGTCTCGATGAAAAGATTTATGGTTATACCGTTTGATAGTCATCAGAGTTCATATGGAACTTTCGATCAGGCTCCAGCGGTTGCTCGTGAGGCAACGCACATTTATCGATGGAGTTGCATACAAGATTACGAATAGATTCTCTTGTTGTCGCAATCGATCTTTCAGCAGTAATTTAGAACATTAGCTTGTAATTTCTTTATTTTTATATTTTTACGTTTCTGAAGGCTCCACATTTCTAACACAAGCTCACATGTGAGTTGAACGTAGTAGATTACCACGCAGGTATTTGTATTCCATCTTGGATTCTAAACGAAATCCTCCGTGTGCTCGTTTCTCGCTTCGGTACACTTAAATCGTCATAAATTGCTCGTTGAACGTGGGTAAGATGGCGGCGGCAAGTTAACCCGGCACACGTGCGTCAACTTGTCCGTAATTTCTCATCTTTTGTGCTCTGCGCGTAAACACGGCACGCATGCACCGTTTGGAAAGCATTTCGCTGGTTACACGTCTCGGTCGTGTTTCTTAGGGGCGGAAAGTTGGAGGCAGGCGTCTGTTGTGACAACGTCGGAGCGACGGTCGCGTCTCATTGCTCGCGACACAAGGAAGGATGTCGTAAGACGGCTCGTACGACATCGCGTGGCCTGCTGCGTCTTACGAGCTGAATAGGATAATAACCTCGGATGGTCGGACTACCGACCGAACCGTTTCAATACACGTAATGGGCGTAATAATAATTGCGCTTGTGCCCGTCGTTCTCTCTGCACAACGGAGCTTTGATACGTGTCCGGGTAACGCATCCTATGTGGGCCACGTTTCCTGTCGTCGTTGACAAATGCCTGGATCGGTTGCGGTTTTGCGGCACGAATCGATAGGCGGCACTTTAACGCCGTTCTCAGGGATTCCTCGTTTCCGTGGGAAATGAAAATAGCGAACGTTTCCTCCAGCCGAAGAAATCTCGATGTTGCATACCAATTCCGTGGAGAACGGATAAAGAGAAACGCCTACGATCGCGCACGAGGACAACAAAAAAGGAGACGCCGCGGAAGCGAGATTCCATTAAACGACCGATATTTTTCTGTCGCGGCTTCTATTTTCGCCTGGAAATAAGCTCGATGTTCGCGCCGAACCAATCAGCCTCCGGGCGAGTCGGAATGGACCCGCTAACGGAATAGCGAAATTTCTGAAGTTCATGAAAATTAGGTTAACCGATCGAATTGTCTTGTTTTGAACGATTCTTTCGAGTCCAACTTTAATTCTGTTAAGTCGGATTTAAGGACAAAACTGTTGTGTCTGATTGTTTCTTCCAATTTCACGTAATTTCTTTCCAGCAACGACTGCAATTCCCGTTCTGTATTTTTCTTTAATTACATCGGTTCTTTAACGTCGTTTCCCGAGGGAAGTGAATTCTGATACATAGGTCCTTTGAGACGTTTTATTTCCTTCACGAATAGTATATAATACAAGTAGGAAATTTGACCTTGAATTTAGAGGTCAAGGTCAAAATCTTCACTGTAGTATACACAGAGGTTACGAGTTTACAGATTACCAAATGTAACTATATTTTGTAATTTATTCGAAGGACGATCCTAATGGCTGTCGTCCAAATTTATTTTGAATCGATTACAAAATGGTCTGCTACGCCCGAACTCTGTCCTGATACTAAAGAACGTTCCAAAAAGAACCTTCCAAAAGGTACACGAATTCTAATCATTGGCATTTAATCGTTTTCGATCGAACAGCAACCGAAGGTTTCTCCTGTTATTTAACCAGTCTGACATTATAATTCAGGGATTACGTTGTAACGGCCAACGACGACGCGATAAATAATCATCGACAGCAAAAATTTCGAAAATTTATCGGCCGGCCATCGGCATTTTTCCGCGTACCAAACAGCGTTCCATCGACGGTCCAATCTGTGGAACGATGCCTCGCAAATCAACGATTTTTAACCATTACCGGCCGCGTCGCGATTTCGTTGTCCCTGTACGGTCGTTCGTTACGTTCACAAATACGAGGCATAATCGCAACTCGACCGAAACAAATGGATCGGCGAGTCGTTAAAAAATTTCACGAACTGCAAAAAAAACACGGCGGCGGCAAAATATTCGTTAGCTTTTATCCAACGAACGGTTGAAAGGTAATTAAAAGTTCCGATGCTACACGTAACGAGGTTAATGGGACGCCCCGTGGTGCCCGGGCTTACAAAACTCAAGGCTGGATTTCAGTTGCATCGAAACGTAAACTAACGTCGATTGTGTCGTTAAATGGAAACGGGCACTACGGTCGTGTTCTTTTATCGTTAAGCATTTACCGTTCGATCAATCGTTTGTAATTTTGCTAATTCAAGTTCGATTCGTACAAATCAGAGCCAGATGTACATTTGTGGTTTGAGTATTTTTGAGAGTTACATCTTTTCATGCTGTTTATGAAATTTCTGTTGAAATTTCCACAGGAATAAAATTCTTAAATTCTTAAGAAAGATCCATCATCAAAACTTAAAGATCAAATGCTTAACACTAAAACTACCAAACCGGTCAAATGACCGCTCCACAAGTTTCTTATTATAAGGTACACATTTTGTTAAAATACATTCCTTCAAATCAACATTGGTTTTCATTAAGACAAAGAATAAATGTGTGCACTAATTAATGTTTCATTTGCTTATTTATTTTTTAACTTCATTTTTAATTTCAAGTTAAGTGCACATTATACGCCGTTAAAGATTCCATGGTCACCCGAGGTCTCAAATATCTGAGTTCCCAAATTATCAAAGTACCAAATCGTCAAACTCTCAAGAGTCCGAGATCAAATGTATGAAACCAGCAATATCTCAAATTCCAACCAATGGTTCCACATCTGACAATCTGCTTTCGATAAACCGAACCTCTTCTTTCCTCTCGCAGCGCGATCGAGCTGTCGCGCAATTGCAGGCCGTAGATCATGTTCCACCGATAAAACGGCGCGACACAACGGAGACTCGCGATAATTAATTGGCCGCTGCTCATCCGAACAATTACACCTGAATGCCGTGGCAATTATCAGCACGACGCAGGGACAGCGTTGAACAAACGCACTCGTTTGTCGCGCGGCTGCTTACGCGAGCCATCGAAATGTTGACGAGAGCCTGGATAAAAAGGTTCGTTGAGCGGGGCTTAATCGAGTCCCCAGCGTGTTCCATCGCCGGAGAATGCCACTCTCGTCGCGGAAATTATGTAACTCCTTGAACGGCGTCCACGTGCTTCAAAAACTCGTTCTGACTAAAATTCGGTTTGATGCCAGAGGTCCACCTATAAGGCTGATTCGAATTGCTATCAAAGAATCCCTAGGGACGATGTTTCTGGGGACGATCAGAACCGGATGGCGTTCGTGCGAACACGTGCATCAACGATATTCTGCCATTCGACTCCGCCCACTTTGTCGATCAATTACACGATATCGAAGATGATATTGTTACGTTGGAGATTTATTGAGTAAGACAGATTTTTATTTTATAGGATAGCTAATTGACAAAGTTATGTCATAAGTACTTTTTTAAATTTGAATGACCCTGGACCTTCAGTCATTGTACAATGTAGTTAGAGTACTCCACTAGCATCATGTATGTGACTCTCAATAATAAGCAAGTTTAGGATGAATTTTTTCTGCCAGCAATAGCAGTCAAAGTATTTATGAAAACTTTGATATGTAGTATATTTAAGTGCCTTAACCTCTTCCCATGCTTTGACGAGTCTCACTCGTGACTTACAGCTCAAATGTGACAAGTCATGTGAATACTCTTTAGGTCCTATAAGTTGTATTATCAAGAATATAAAATAGAAAATAGTTACCCCCTGAATATAAAATAGTTACATTTTAATTTTCTTTGTTCGTTTCAATGTTACAGCCCTGAATAGTCTTGACGCATCTGATAAATGGCACGGAAAGGGGTTAATAGATGCGAGAGGTATACATGCATCTATAATAACGCGTGTTCTATTAGTTCCGAGTGACACATTTCTCCGCGCAGAAAATGTTCGAGCAGTAAAAGGTATCTTTCTTCTGGATGTTTCATTTAGGTGAATTTGTAGCGTCGGTCGGCGTTAACCACGATGGCAGGCAACGTGTTAATCACGATAAATGGTCCCTTCGAAAGAGACACGAGGCGAGTAGCTTCCGTTCGTTCGTCGCTGTTTTGCTACGCCCTCGATTCGTCGGCCGCCGATAACTACGAAACCGCAATATCCCTCCCGTGTGTACGCCTTTCAATTTGAATAATCCGATGAATAAATTTGCCCGTGCAATCGCAACAGCCCGTGTATCTGTTCTTCCGGCCAATGTCCCTCGGCCGTCGTACAATCCGAGCGTCTGATTTTTTGATTGGCTTCGAGAACGTGGCCGGCTTTAAACCGAGCCGAAAAATGGACCACGAGAAGGGGATTAAGTTTCCGGGGATGAAGCTGAAAATTCCAGCTCTATTCCCGGGCCGATTTGCCGGCATTAACGGAGCCATTAGTACTTTCTTAACTTCTCCCGGCTTCCGTTTAGCTGGCTGCGAGGTTTGCGCCAGTGGAGATCAACGTCGACCAGCTGACGCGCGAAAAAACCTTTCGAGTGGGCTGAACCCGCTCGAACATATCATTTTTATCGGGCCAACAGCTAGCTCCACCTCCTCCAACGGATAATCTATAATCGCTTCGACGGATTTCGATTAAATATCTATTAGCTGGCCAGCTTTTTCAGCGAGCCACTGAAAAAGCGAAAGGGAAGTAGGTTGCATCTTGCTGCCGGTATTTTGCCCGGCTTTCGGACCAATTTTTACAAATCTTCCCGTATTAGTGCCAGCCTTTTAACATGTAAATTCTGCGTGGTTTTTAACGAGCCTCGCTTCTTTCGTCCGATGGCGAGCTTGTATTTTTAATCTCATCTCCATCTGCAGTACCGCTTAATGGTACACAGATGTAAACTCTTCAAGTATTTCTGAAGGAGGTTTATTTTTTCACGAAGACGGAAATCTGAAACTCGTAAATACATCTAGATCCTCTAAATTTTCAAATTCCCCGTAGCAAAACGTACCAATGCGGTAAAGTAATATCCCCACGAATCCCCTTAAATTTGATAAATCCAAGAGTTCAAGAAAGATCCATAAATTATCAGGGAAAGAGAAAGCAAAGCCCGAAGAAAGTTCGCCACCCAAGAAAGCAGTGGATGAAGCATATTTTCGTGGATTTCTGTAAGAGAGCATCTTGGGGAGTTTTCTTTCGATTTGCTCGTCGAAGATGCACGTATCCCCAGGAAATTGATTTATTATCGCGTAACCGTTTTCCCGGAGCGTGTTTGTTCGTATCAGTATTCACGGAGCAACGAAAATTGTTAAGCCTCTGCCTCTAGCCAAGCTGGCTTGGCTAGATGCAGCCAGCTGTTGTAACGGGGACGCATTGTGTGCTCACACAACAATGAACATTGGCTGTGTGTGGTCCGTCGTCGTATACGGGCCCGACAATGCTAAATTGACGCGTATGCCTGCACGAGAAACACGAATAGCGAAGCGAGTGACTCGAGATACGGTTTCGAGTGATCCAGAGCAAGTCGAAATCAGACAATGATTCGTAGAAAAAACGCGGCATTGTGCGGGATTTCTCGTTCGATTGCATTTCAATTAACGCGTTGTATGCTCACCGAATTTTCTGTGCGTGGACCACAACGCTGGAATAAAAACAATTGTATCTCCTATGCTAGATTGTAATCACTCTTGCTTTTTTATAGGCTTTACATTTCATCCACAAAATCAAAATGCACCCGTTTTCTGAATTAAACCGTACACCGCAGTTTCATGTAAATTGATTTTTTGCGGTGTCCCCGGTAAAAAGGTAGCGGCGTATAAAATTTTTAAAATCAACAGCGATATTTGAAATTCAAAATTGAAATGTTCCGCATAAAAAATTTCGAACGTTAGTTTTTTCAAAAATATTCTAATACTTGTTTATATACAACCGATGCGTGTAACAAAATATATCCACTGCAAAGAGTGTATTTTTTTAACGTAGAGTTTGAAAAGAGTAATCGAAAGCATAACCGCTTCATATTAGATTTTTGTTAGAGTGTAATTAATGGAAGGAATTACACCGTTGTCATCCATAAGTAACCTCCACACGTGTTAACATCATGCGACTGTTTCCAGCGGTTCCGGAGGCTGCGGTGCTGCAACTGCACCGGAAATGGCGCGATACCTTACGCCGTCCACCGCTGCACGGTTTACGTCTACCAGTCCGTTCGTTGTTTATTTAAGCGGCGAATGTTGTACAAACTGGCGTGAGACTCGACACCAGTTTCACCGGCTGCGAACTATTTTTATGGAATCCGTAAACATCGCAAGAATCCCGAAACCCTGGCCGTGAACCGAACTTTGTTTCCGTTACAACCGATACCGGGGGTTAACGTTTACACGCTCGCCAGGGTAATGTGGCCGGGGTCGAAAGGTTCCGATCTTCCCCTTACGGCGTAACCTCATGCTACAAATTAGTACCATAAAAAGAACCCGTGTCGAGAAAACGATGTTTAGCGTCGAGAGTTTCGTGCGTTCCGAAACATGGCGCCGCGACCGCGTTCCTTTTATTGACTTTTCTCGCTGTGCTGTCTTTCTATCTCTCTTCCTCCACGTTCGCGCCCTGTCGACAATCGGACCGTGTTCCGATTCACGCTCGAATTCCTTTCTTAATGATAGCTTCCTTCTGCCGTTGCTGATTTTACACGAAACGACAGGGGAGCACTTGGTCCATGCTTCATCCGGGGACGCTGTATTGGCTCCAATTTTGCATACATATTAGCTCCTACCGAAAAAGCGATCGAAGAGGAAATCTTTCATTCGTTAAAGAATCTATCATTCGTTAAAAATTCCACTACTTCTTTAGTACTCTACTGAATTTCCAAAAAATAGTGATTCAATATTATCTAGATGTTTGAAGTGGAGTTCGAGCAAACAATGAATATTCCTTTGAATTAAATTATCTCTCAAATCCCTCGAAAATGTTATTCTACAATGTTCCAGCACGAGTAGCAATCGAATTTGTATTTTATCCGGACAATCGTTTCGAGTCAGCTTTTCAGAGGGTGCTTGACAAGGCGATTGTAAAGACGCTGGACAATACAGGTCTCGATACAACGTTACATGTCTTTTTATGTACCCGACAAGTTTTTCGGTAGTTTCGTCTTCTTTTTCGTATCCACAAGACGTCGAAAACCACCGAACAGGAAGTGTACAACGTCGAAGTTGCTCGGCGTGACAGTACATTGATCACAATGAGAACACTCCAACTGTACCGATGTGATTTAAGATCTTGTAGAGAGAGATCGAAAAATCTTTTGGACCCAGGAGAAAGCTGGATGTTCATTGTTTCTCGAGAAAGTACGGAGATATCGAAGAACGAGAGGAATGCCAACCCAGACTATTCGGATTCGCTGCTAGACTTCTCTTCGCCAAGTTTAATATTCCAAATTACCGTAGACAATTGTGGTATTCGAATGGCGAACTGGAGGGTGGTTAGATTGTTCAATTTCTAGAGGGGCCGTTAAGCAAACTCCGAACTCCGATGCATCGATCTTTTTATTTTTCTGACGGTGAAATAGGGCTGCGTGAAAATTAATGGGCACAAACTTTGTAAACTGATTTTATATATTTTAATGTTGTGGAATTTATGGGTCGTGGCTTTGTGTCTTTGAATTTTTCAATTTTTAAGTCTGTGGATTTTTAGATTTGTAAATTTGTGGATATCTGAGTTCTTGAAATGTTGAATTTCTACATTTCTCTTAAACACATAATTCCTAAATTCTCAAATACTAAAATGCCTACATTCTCAAATCCTTAATTTCTCAATTCTTCAAATCTTTAAATTTCTAAGTTATTAATACTTTACATCCCCAAATTCTCAAATCTTACAATTCCTAAATTCTTAAATACTAAAACCTCTACATTTTCGAATCCTCAACTTCTTCAATGTCCAAATCTTTAAATTTCTAAGATATTAATACCTCACCCCTAAATTCTCACATCCCACAATTCTTAAATTCTCAAATACTAAAACTCCTAAATTCTCTAAATCCCCAAATTCCCCAAATCTCTCTAATTCCCCAAATCCACCAAATTCCCCAAATTCTTCATATTCCCCAAATCCTCCAAATTCCCTAAATTCTCCAAATCCCCAAATTTCCCAAATCCCCCTAATTCCCCAAATCCTCCTAATTCCCCAAATCCCCCTAATTCCCCAAATCCTCCTAATTCCCCAAATCCCCCTAATTCTCCAAATCCTCCAAATTCCTCAAATTTTCCAAATCCCCAAATTCCCCAAATTTTTCATATTCCCCTATTCTCACAAATTCCCTAAATTCTCCAAATCCCCAAATTTCCCAAATCCTGTAAATTCCCCAAATTCTTCATATTCCCCAAATCCCTCAAATTCCCTCAAATTTCCCAAATTCCCCAAATTACCCAAATTCTCCGAATCGACCCTCGAATTCCCAAATTCCTAAATTCCTAAATTTTCAAATTTTCTAATTTTCACGAACTGAAATTTCTCCTCATACGAAATGCAAAATCTTCGATAACCAATTTGTCAATTAATTAAATCGCGTACAACTTTATTTCCCGAAACAGCTCATAAACGTCAAGGTACAATTCTCGGTGTGCGACAAGTACGATCGTTATCGGAAAAGTGATCGGCTGATCGAGGATGCTTCTCGACGGAATTAAATCGTACCAATAGCATTCGTTCTGCGAATCAGATTTCATTAGACACAAGTTGATACAACAAGACATCGTCGCAAAGAGGCAGTAAACGTTGCACTCTGTCTAACTGATTGTCTGTCTTCGTGAGCGTTTATGTCTCCACGTACCGGCACACCATACCTACATACGTACATACGTACGTACAATATGTACATCGTCGCGGTTCACATCCCTGGAGCGTATATATCTGCAATGCAGAAACGAGACGACCATGCAAATTCAATATTTGTGCCGCGATAGTACGATCATCCCAAGAAGTGCTGGAACAGGTTACACACTTATCGTTATGGCTGCTGCATCAAAATGGCCAGCGGCGAATTGCAACATGTTTTTAACTGGTTATTCGTTAATCCCGAAGGCGAATTTGCATCGTTTCACTTTTCATGATCGCGGCTATGCATCTACAATGAGAGATCCCCTGGAGTATTTGTACTAGCTCACCCGGTTAAATTCCTGATTCGTTCTTATGTATTCAGTATAATTGTACTTATGTATTTAGTGGAATGGCACGAATTATATAACATCACCTATTTGATCACATATGGGTTGATTACATATCAAGTGGGTTATTTAAGGTTAAGTTTAAACGCAGATAGATTTTAATTGTGAAATCACATTTATCTGGGTCACGATGCTTTACAGTATTTTAACCACATATTGTTGAATAACAATAAAGGTATCGACAATTCAGCATAGAAATAGAACAATCTATCATTGCTGTCCTACATCACCCTCGATGACTTCTGTTAAAATAATAGCTGTAATATCATACACTGTACTATCTAGCTATTATGTTTCGACCATCATTCCTATTCAATAATTCCTCTTAATATCGTGTCTGATGATTCCTACATATCAGTAACTACTCCCACGTCGTAGAAATCCATGATAATACCGCTGGTAAATATTTCAACGAACCGCGGTAGCAATCTACCGCAGGTAGCACGCTACTGTCAATTCTCTTCCACCCTCGTCTTAATATCGTTTCAGATCGCCTAAAGTTTTCATAGGTCTGCACAATTGGCTCCGGCGATTCGCGAAATTCTTTCCGAAAGCGGAACGATCGATCGGTTAATTCATATTTAAACGTCGTCTAGCGGATCGGAAGAGGGGAGAAAAGCAACTTGGAGCGTACGAGTTTCGAACGAGCACTTGTCAACGGAGCTCTCGCGTTAATCACCGGGGCTGTCTCATTACTAGAATCAAAATATCCGTGACAGAGGCGGCCGTATCGGCGTACGAGCCGAGTGCGAAGAGAGGGGGCGCGCTCGTGTGCCCGCACCCGTGTACGTGTGTGCCCGTGGAGGGTTTGTCAGCCGGCAACCCCTTCTAGGGTTGACCTTTCGCCGCGCGGATCGATATCGTGAAACGATATTTCCTCATTACGGTCGCGAGCTGCCATCTCGATTCGCGCGTGTATAAATTTCCGCGCCGAAAAAATAACAGTTCGCGAATTCCGCCGAAAAGAGACTAAACAAAAATGGAGATTGTCTATTACCGGTGCCGGCCCGTCCGCGAGGGAAATGATTCATGCGAGATTACACCGAATATGATACCTACAGGGTGATTTTACAACTACAGGCTTCAAATAAATGTCACACAGAAACACATTCTTTTATCATAAAACTAAATGATCATCTATCTGACACACCAAAGAGTTGTAGCTTGCCTTATACGCCTGCTTTAATTGTGACATAAAATTGTATATAAACAATGAAGATAATTTTGAAAATTTTTAAGCACTTTCACCAAATGATTGAACTAGTGAGAAGTAATCTGACACACCAAAAAGTTGTAGCTTAATGAATCAAATCTTGGGCTGTACGCCTACTTAAATTGTGTCATAAAATTGCATATAAACAATGAAGATAATCTTGAGAATTTTTAAGCACTTTCACCAAATGATTGAACTAGTGAGAAGTAATCTGACACACCAAAGAGTTGTAGCTTAATATATCAAATCTTGGGCTATACGTCTACTTAAATTGTGTCATAAAATTGTATATAAACAATGAACATAATCCTGATAATTTTAATGCACTTTCACCAAAAGATTGCACTAGTGAGAAGTAATTTGACACATCAAAGAGATGTAGCTTAAGGCATCAATCTACGGCTATATGTCTGCTTGCATAACGACATACAATTGTCTATAAACAATGAAGGTAATCTTGAAAATTTTAAAGCACTTTCCCCAAAAGAACTAGTGAGAAGTAGTTAAAGAGACACCCAGTACATGGGAGGTTGGTTCATACGTGTAGAGCAAATGGGGAAAGAATATGAAACATAGAAGCGAAAGGGAAAAAAGGGAAGATACGTCTCTGGTCCTTCCATGGTTTTTTGTAGAGCCCGAGGAAACTGTCTCGGGATAATTACACCGTCTTTCCGTGATTTTAATAAACGCGGGTCTGAATAGAAACAGAGCTACGTCTCGTCCGTAGTAATTCTTTTAGCGGGATGAAAATTTAACGCGACGCCCAGTGAAACGAGATAGAAAGAACGATCCTCCGCGGCTCGGTGGCGTCTCCTTATTCACCTTGCCGGAAATATGAAATACTTCCGCGATGTATAAAATTATCGCGCGTCCAGCGTTATTCCTACGCCCGGCCGTTTAAACGGGCCGCGTGCTGCTCGTTACAACGTCTGCCCAGCCATTTGTATTACACTAAACTCCATTATCGTAACCGGGCCATCGTTATTCCATTACGATCCACGCCTCCATTTGCCTCGTAAATTACTTTATCGTTGAAAACGCCTGGACGAATAAATCGGTTATCTCGCTTGAACAGCAACGTCTGCCGTCGTTGTCGTTGCCGTTCGTTGCGACATAATCGAGGAGTATCGAGCATCGCAGAACCGAATGGATTAACGATGACACAGGCGGCTCGATGCCCTTTCTGCGATTGACGTTTCGATCGCTAGGAACACTAAGGCCAAGGCGATACCGGCTAATTTGATTAATCTTCAATTAATTACCGACTATGGATCACGCCATATGCTACCCGTATCTTGTCTTATGACGCACCGCTAACGATTCAGAACATGTCACGGGACTTGCTCTCGATCATAATCGAGACGTCCTTATTACTGCTTCCGGAATTCGGATATTTCTACTCCGATATTGCGATGTCACACGATTTAACACCCTACGATATCTTGGTGACTCGACACTTTGATGCCACAAATAATTTCAAGATCCATAAATCTAGAAGTCCAGAAAAATTTACAAACTCCAAAATTTAGATCAGCAATTTGGTAATTGAGAAATTGTTAAGTGTAATTGCAAGGATTTAGAAATATTACAAATATTTCGACCGTCAATTTTATCATAATTCTTTTCAGAATTACGTCTATTTATTGAACCGCACGCGGCCCAAATAAGCGCATCATTCAATTAGCTTCATTTTACTTCTTTCTTTTTCCGAATGAACGAATCGATTGAATATCCTTGCCCCTCGTAGCCCCTGGAGTATCACGAACGTCCGTGGCGCAATCGATCGGTGGTTTCAGCGGTTTTCAAGATATTTAACGAGCTCGACAACTAACCAAGCATACTGAACAAAGTGGGTGAAGGACGCAGGAATTTCGTCCAGGTATCACCGTCGTGTGCAAACAAGAACGGATCAAACAATAACATCGTTACGTTTACCAGTCGAATAATCGGAGTATAATCTTGTTCGATGGGGCGAGTCTTGTTTTATTACCATCAAACAGATTTTCTATTCAAGATCTGTTGTCCATTTTCTTGTAGGTGCGATATTTCTTTTGATGAGAAGCAGGATTTTTGCTTTCGATTTTGAGGATCGGGTATATTTTGATCTCTTGAGGACCTCGAGTATAGAGTATAGACTCAAGCATCGAAAGTATAAATTTAATTCTGCAATTCTCAAATTTCTCACATTTCCATTAGGACACTAAAATTCTAAATTAAAAGAGTCCATAAACGTCACCGTTTTCTGGATGCCCCAATTTTCTTGGAGAAGTTATGGGTTGATTAACGAACGCGCGGTTGAAAGTTATTACAGGCACTTGATTATCGGTAATCACCCAGCAACATTTTTCCATTCTCGTCACGTATTCGGGAATCGATTCGGAGCAGCTTGTAGAGAATAAAACGATCGAGCGGTCCCGATGGGTTCGTGGACGACAAATAGCGATTCGATCTTAATTTGCGGTTCGCCCGGGCGCTTTTTTATCCGTTTCCGATCGAGAAAGAAGGGATAACAGGATGCCGCACCTAATCCTGTCGTCGCGTAATAGATTAACACATCCAGCCGGGGTTGGTGGTTGGCGCAAAAAAGGAGGAAGAACAAAAACTCGGCAGCCGGCGGAAGAACCGTTCGATGACGAGAGCCCGAAAGAAACGCGAGATAAATAGGCTCCATTATAGAGGATGTCTAGGCACTTCTATTATCCGCGCGATATTTATTTATGCGAACAATAACGGCAGCACTCGCCTCGTGAAAACTTTGTTTTTCATCCGTTACTTCTTTGCCGGATGTTACGAGCTAGTAGACGTACGGATAAAAAGCCCGCGGCGTCAATGAAACCCGCGACACGGCTCGAAAAGGGAGAAGAAAGGCATCGAAAGGACCGGCGAAAAAAAAGAACGTTCAGCCACGTAACACGATTGCCCTTCTCCGGCTCGTCGCGGCACGGATTTAACTTTCAATGAGAGACCCAGTCATCGCGGGTTTAATTTCACGATTATTTTATTCCCTCGGGGGGTAAAAAGAGTTAAGTAGGTTGAGGGTGCTCTTAATCAGCGTACCTTTTAAAGAGGGTAATACCGCGCACAATTTTGCTTAGTAGCCACTAGTATTAATTTCTTGTTCCTTCCGTCGTGTTCCTCGCAAAAAGAGAAACAGAGACCTGAAAGAAGCGAATGAAAACGGTGCCAGAGGCCGGAGACGGATTAACATCTTTACAGACGCTTCAAACATTTTCGTGGTTACCTATATGCCTAAATAGAAACGAAATTACGTCTTATTTCTTTAACTACGCTACTTTGCATTTTCGACATTTTTCACCTTTCAGCTTTTAACTTTCTCAGACTTTACAGTGGCTCTCCTTTTAAGGTTGAGACTTTGGGTCAGGACTTTGAATCCTTATTTTTTGTAGCTTCAGTAGCTTCAAGTCATGGAAGTTTGGGGTTTTTAACCCTTTGTTATTGTAACTCCGTTTTTTCTTTAATTTTACTGGTCCAAGATCTTTCAGTCTTAAAAACCTGTAACAATTTTCAGTCTTCAAGAATTTGAGACTGTAGTACTTTGATCATTTAAGAATTTCAAGATTGAGGACTCTAGGACCCCAGAGTTTGAACTTCAAGAACTTCAAAAACATCATAAACTCAGAATTTTAATATTTCGTGAATATACAGCTTTGAGAATCCGGAATATTGGGACATCAAAGAAAATCTGCCAATGAATTTCTGTGATATGCACATTAAATGGGCCGTGTTTATTTTGCTTTAATTCCGTTCTCAGAGGATAACCGATCGCGTTCCAGAAATTCAAACGAATTTCTGGTCCTGCTGACACTCATAACGCGTTCGCGCATCCACTTAATTCGATACGGATTTCGGTGTTCGTTATTTCGCTAACTTTCGTTAGCATTGCTAATTAGACTGCTCGCCAAACTACCGGCAGAAACTGGCAAGTATTCGCGAAACTTCCCTTGCGCGCGATGTTAATAAGAACAATCATTATTATACTGTTTACAGTCTTTCGACGGTAAGGGCGAAGGATGCTTAACTTCTCTTATCTAGTTGAACGTTGATTCTACCCAGATAATGTTGGCAAACTATACCATCATTTTCATAATTTGCTTTATACAATTTGGTAACTTCAATCTCGTCCACAAAAAATATCCCTCGTAAATAATAATGAAATCTGTCTCAAAAGAAATGGAACAATTAACAGTTTAATTCTACAGAAATCTTTACGTGTATCTACAAAATTCAGTGTCAAAGCAACAACTCCAAAGGTTTTACATTTTTAAAAATTCTTCTACTGTATAAAAATGGTAATTTCGTTCAAGCTCGTTCACAAAAAAATTTCCTTAGCAAACAACAATAAAAATCTGTCTCAAAAGAAATGAAACAATTAATAATTTAATTTTACAGAAATCTTTACGTGTGTCCACATAATTCAGTATCAAATCAACAACTCCAAAGATTTCACATTTTTAAAAATTCATGTATGGTATAAAAATGATAATTTCGTTCAAGCTCGTTCACAAAAAAATTTGCTTAGCGAACAACAATAAAAATCTGTCTCAAAAGAAATGAAACAATTAATAATTTAATTTTACATAAATCTTTACGTGTGTCCATATAATTCAGTGTCAAATCAACAACTCCAAAGGTTTCACATTTTTAAAAATTCATCTACGGTGTAAAATTTGATAACTTCGTTCAAACTTGTTCACAAAAAAATTTCCCTCGAAAACAACAATAAAAATCTGTCTCAAAAGAAATGGAACAATTAATAATTTAATTCTACAGAAATCTTTATGTGTGTCCACATAATTCAGTATCAAATCAACAACTCCAAAAGTTTCACATTTTAAAAAATTCATCTACAGTATAAAATTGAGCGAACCCAAGTTGGTATGAATAAGTAACCATAATTATTCGATAAGTAGAAACTCCAGCAGTTGGTGTGTACTTTTCCTTGTACATTTCCTTCCCGGCGTAAAGAAACTGTTGGAAAAGGGGCGAGGGGCGAAGATGTACGGGCTATGAATAATGCTTGTTTTCGGAGTACGAGCGTAGCAAGGTCTCTCAGGAAACGCAAATAAAAATTAAAGCAGATACGCGACGGTATCTCATGACGTAATCGGGCGAGGCTGCGGGAATTAAAAAACGTAATTCGCGGACTTTTGCAGGATTACGACGGGCCACACGTTTCTCATCCCATCCCGCTAATTTTCCCTTTCATACTCGTAGTCTTGTTTCGTCGTGGGGGTAATTAAAAATAAGCCTGGCCTCGCCGAGGGGCGTCGATTTTCCGGCGGAAAAAACCTGCGAGAGAACAAACGACTACATTTCTGCCCTCGGCGACTCGATTTAACCCTTTGCGCTCGAACCATCCCTCACGCTACCGCACATGAAATGTGGATGTCGTGAGTTCGCGTGATATACAGCTCCTAATTTTTCATCCTTATTCATTTATTATACAGGCCGTTGCAGATCACTCCAGAAAAAGATTAAAGTTCGCTATTCTTTTTAACTACGTTTCCTTCATCTTATGATTTATTTAACATTGTACCTTGATAAATTTCTCCGTGAAGAATACTTGACGACTGACCTATATAAAAGAGTACTTGTGTAAATAAAACTGTCGATTCACGGAGAAAACTATCGGACCCGTGTAATTTATTTTTGATTTCTTTGAACGTGTATCGAGAATACATTTTCGAGCAATCGGTTAAGGAGCCAGGTACAACGCACCGAAAAAAGAAAGAGTCGTTGAAAGATTTACGAGAGAGAGAGTATTCGCGTACAAAGGGTTAAAAAGGAGAAAAAGGTATAAGTTGTCTGCTCGTAATCGGCCACGTCGATTGCACGTTTCTGGGTCACGAGAACTGAAGTACGACGTTGTTGAATATTTAATTGATCCTTGTAGTCGCGTCCTCCGCCCGTGCTCCCCGGGGCGGTTTTAATGTTCGCGAATAATTTCCTCGCCTCAATGGCCGGGTAACAAACGCGATACGAATACCCGGAAAACACGGGGAAAAAAGAAGGGAAAACCGGCGAAAAAAAAGGGCGGATAGTTTACGATGAATATTTACAAACATTTAACGTATCGCGTAACCTCCGGAGATGCTCCGGGGTCGTTATGAATAAATCATAAGCGGAACAGTGGGAATCGAAAGCCGACGAAATACGAGGAGCATCGATCAGAGAAAGCTTCTCCTAACGAATGAGAAAGAAAGCTCGAAAAGAGCTGGAGCAAATATTATTCCCGCCTTTGTTTTTGCGAGGTCGAGCCGTGAGATCGTGCATATCGTATATTTTATTTTTCTCGCCAGAGGATTGATTCATAGAGACTTTGCGAACTCGTAGAATGTTGTCCGAACGTTATCGATCGGGTAGGTAATTTTAAAGGGTAATTAAATGGAATTATTGCGTTTCGTTGTAAAGGAAGTGTCAGCTTCTGATGTTTTAAATTAATTCCGTTGCGGCGGACGGTGTCACATAATTGCAAATTTGAAGCTTAACTTCTTACCCCTGTTTGCTTTGATCTACTTTGTCAGATTATTATAATTTGAAAATGAGTCGTTCTGCAGCGAGCGTTTAATGAAAATTTCCAACGTAATTCTGCAATAAGTAACAGAGGAGTTGCTCGTAAAATACGAAACAGTTTCAGTGTTAAAAATCCGTAATTTTGGCAAGCAACAAAGAAATGCAGGAATTAACCGAATGATAAACGAATTAATTGCAGTGAACGTCGTCTTAACGAATATTTGGAGCGTGAAACGAAATTACGTCGTCATTTTGGCGAATTATTTAGATCATTTAGAAATCTCGTCAGAACGTATTCTGTTCGTCCTTCTTCGTTGTTAATTGCGTCGAACGAGATTGAACAAAGGACGGGTAGAGCTGTTCGTGTCACCGTGCACGTGAACGATGACGAGACTGGTGCGTCTGACAACGTGTCGACCGTTTCTACTGCGTCCGTTGCCCGACCATTCGTTCTTTCTCCACTTTCAGCTAATTCGACCCGTAACGAAGACAGACAGCCTATTTATTACGGCCGATCAGAAATAGCGGGTCACGACGGGTTCATGGATGCGACCGAATCAGTTATTAGCATTTACTTTGGAAGACAACTTCTGCATTCAGAATTTTAACTGGGATTAATACTCTTCGAATCGAACAAACTTCTGTTTTTTTTTTTTATTAGTTCTTTCATGTGATTCTTTGGGTTTGCTATTTGGGACTTGTGAGTTTGATGATCTTCGAGTTTTTGGGGGTTTGGAGTTTATATTAGGAGCTTGGGGTTTTTTAATTTTAGAAGATTATTATTTTGGGGATTTGCTATTTAGGACTTGTGGGTTTGATAGCCTCCGAGTGTTTGGAGTTTTGGGATTTATATCACAGGCTTGGAATTTTTTAATTTTAGAAGCTTATCATTTTGGAAGCTTGGTATTTTGGGATTTGTGGGTTTGATAGCCTCCGAGTGTTTGGAATTTTGGGATTTATATTAAGAGCTTGAGATTTTTTAATTTTAGAAGCTTATCATTTTGGAAGTTTGCTATTTTGGAACCATGAGACTGAGGTATTTTACGATTTTGAAACGTTGAGAGGTTGATAGCGTACAACTCTAGAATTTTAAATCCCCTACATTTCCTACAATTTGTATTTTATTTATTTGTCCCGTAATATCAATTTTCAGAAAACAAATTTACAGCCATCTTTGTAGGAAGATAAAAACGACTGTGCCAAAGTAGGTGAAAGTTATTATTGCGATCAGTGAATGAAATTCAGGAGAATTTGACGACTGGGAGCCGTTAGATCTCTGCTCGATTTACCAGCGCGAAACACGGATTCGTGAAAGCTCGCGTGTCCCAGCGGCGCGAGAAGAAACGTTTTTATTTCGCGCGCGACCGGACGAAAGATTAATGGCCGCGTTTCACCGAGGTATTCGCCTACGATTTCGCGAGTTCGCTCGGGAAAATTGTTTAATGATTGATAATCTATCCGGGCTACCAAATTAAGCTCCCTCGGTGGGAGCCGTTGCTTGCCAACTTGGCTCGCGCATTACTCGTATCGGCGCAATGAGAACGGAATAAAACAAACGGATGAAAAAAGAGGGAGAGAGAGGGTGAACGAAAAAGGTGCAGCGAAATGAGATTTGCTGTGTCGACCATAAATCACACGAGCGAGCTTAACTACTTTATAACCGTCCGTTGGAATAGGCAATGTTATCGGTGAAACTTTCAACTTGGCGTGCTTCTATTAAAATAAAGTCAATATTTTATGCGGGGTCTTCGTTATGCCAAGTGAAAGACAAAGTCTCGGCTGAGCCAGATTAATAACTCTTAATCTCTCTTGCTGACGCACGTGGCGAGTCGTCGGTTAGGTCTATAAACAATTAACGAATCATAGTATAGAGTACAACTTGAATTAGCAGTAGTACAAGATGGAATTTTCTCAGACAGTCCCCGTTAAGAATGAATTAGATCATCGATTAAATTCGCGACCTTTACATAAGATTAACTATTGAGCAAAATGGATATATACTTGTCTGTACACCTCGTCTTATGTAGACAAAAGAACCGATATTATTTCTTGGAGTCTAATTTCAACTCCTCTTTTACAAAATAAAAAATTAACGTGCTGGTTAAAATTCAGCAGACTTCGATTGAAATGAGCGCTACTTTTATGAGTACTGCTATAATAATTTTGAAATCCGTTTGAAAGAAAATTGCTAGCGATACTTTAATCTAATTATCTCTGGTAGCGAGACGAAGTATCAAAAGTATGCAAACGTTAATATACCGTGCAGAAAAATGTTTGAAAAGTTACTTTGTAAGCGGACAGAGATTTTATCAAACATTCTCGTTTATATTTAATCGAGTGTTGTATTTGCACGAAAGGCCGCCACGTGTTTGCTCACGCTATCGTATTGCGCCGTTTATTGAAATCGTACGAGATTCCCGTTTTAATGGCCACGTTTTCTTCTATCTTTGGAGCATCCACGGTTCAATATTGACCCGTACCGGGCACAGAGGACAAAGAATGCGCATCCGAACTAAACTCGAACCTCTCCGGTGGTCGATCGTCCTAAGAAATTCGCAAACTCTTTGTCTCCGACTATATATACCTATACATATATATACACGAAAAAGGGGCAAGTTGGTACACGGAGGAAGCGAACGGTATACAAAGTTAGACTCTGTATCGTTCCTTTGTCTTGGAACTTCGAGAAGTTTCAGCCAAGGAATTTGTAAATATTACAGAGCTCGAGCTGCCCTTTGAGGTAGACGAGGCTAACGGGAAGAAAGAAAACTCCGGACGAGAAACACAATACCATGGTTACGTCCATGCGGATCTCCTTTCTGAGTCGTCGCACGTACTTCATGAGACTTTGGCGCGAAATAATTGCTTCCGTTCGGGGCGTGCTGCTATTTTCTAGTTTTGGTCATCGACCAAATCACTCGAATCCTCTTCGACGACGGGTATCGATGGAGTCAACTATCAGTGGCTGTCGCCATTATCTTAGTGCTGGTAGGACTCGGTGCTTCTGTGTTGGGACAACTTAGATACAATCTTTCAAATTTTGTAATTCGACTTCTTGTCACATGTGGAGTTTTGGGAGATGGAGAACTAGCACTTCAATATTTGAGAAGTTGGGGTTTGATACTTGGAACCTTGGAAAATAAAATTTGCGAATCCAGATTTAAGGATACGGAAATTTGAGGATTGTGTGGTTTAAGGATTTGAGGACAGTTAATTGAGAATTTGGAGATTTGAACACGACAATGTATAAAGTAGAAAGATACGTATTGAATGCAGTAGAATGTAGAATGCATTGATTGAAGAATGTATTGCTATGTAGGAGAGGATACGGAAATTTGAGGATCGTGTGGTTTAAGGATTTGAGGACAGTTAATTGAGAATTTGGAGATTTGAACACGACAATGTATAAAGTAGAAAGATACGTATTGAATGCAGTAGAATGTAGAATGCATTGATTGAAGAATGTATTGCTATGTAGGAGAGTTAGGTTATAAATTATAGAAGATTTAGGGAGACTCAGAAATTCAGAAATTAGGGTACCTTAATTTGTATGACCATAGAACTAGTATCTTAGAAATCGAGATATGATACACAGAAGTGATCTTCCGATTTGAACAGGTCATTTGAAAAGTTACGAATTTGCGAATACACATCTCCGAGATAAAGAACGTCAGAATTTTTCTGGAAACCCTGACAGTTCCGCGGAGAACTGTACAAATAGGACAGTATCCTTTGTCATCGAAACCAATGGGACATGAGGTTCATCGTGGCTTTCGCGAATAAAACCGGGTATATGGATTCTTTTGAGAAATCTCTTGGTGTGTCCCCGTTTTCTCGTTTTTCCCCGCTAACGTATACTCCTTTACTCGTCCACGAAACATGCTCCTTTTCTTTTCGAGATATACGTCTCTAATACATTTTTATCTTCCTTCTCGATACCTGTGTTTCAACGTTCCCTCGTCGCGAGGAACGCGGGATGCATAACGATTTCTGTCCTGACAATTCCTCGACTCGAGAAGCTCTGCTTGACCGAGCATATTTTTCCATGCGATATCGTATCTTATCGAATTCAACGTACTCAAGGGAACGCGACTTTTTATTCTGCTTTACAACTTCCTTCGCATTTACCGCGACTCGTCTTTTCAATTTCAGTGCGTAAGTATTCATACGTCGCTCAATGCGGTGCAGGGGTTGAGATTGTTGGTCAAGTCAGTTTATGGATTTGTGGAATTTTTTATTTTGGGGAAGTGGGATTTGGGGGTTTGGCGTTGTGGAAGGTTGGAATTTTTGGGTTTTGAGGAGTTGGAATTTGTGGAACTTGGGGTTTGTGGGAGTTGGAGTTTGTGGGATTTGGAATTTGTGAGATTTGAGGTTTGTGGGATTTGGGTTTTGTGGGATTTGGAATTTGTGAGATTTGGATTTTGTGAGATCTAGAGTTTGTGGGATTTGGAATTTGTGAGATTTGGATTTTGTGAGATTTGGGGTTTGTGGGATTTGGAATTTGTGAGATTTGGATTTTGTGGGATTTGGAATTTGTGAGATTTGGGGTTTGTGGGATTTGGAATTTGTGAGATTTGGATTTTGTGAGATTTGGAGTTTGTGAGAGTTGGGGTTTGTGGGATTTGGAATTTGTGAAATTTGGATTTTGTGAGATTTGGAGTTTGTGAGATTTGGGATTTATGGGATTTGGAGTTTGTGGGACTGGGAATTTGTGGCATTTGAAGTTTGAAGGATTTGTCACTTTGGGGGTTCTGAATCTTAGGGACTTTGAAATTTCGGACCACTGAGACTTTGAAATTTTGTTATCCTATGTCTTACTACATTTAAAATCCAAATCTATTGGAACATTAAAATTAATCCAACAACTATGAAACTTTGGAATTTCGTAACCTTGGACCATCAGATCTGCACACCATTTTTTGCTACCTAAAAACCTCATCACATAGTACTTAAAAAATTCCGAAGTTCGATACCTCAAAATCACATAAAATATAGTCTCCACTAAATTCAATATTAAAAAAAGTCTTCCTCTCACTAACCCTACTTGACAGTTAATCCGTGCGTGGTCACCCGTTCTAAATTTCGATGGCTCTTCCGTCGGAATTGCAAGTGGAAATCGTTCGGAGGTTATCGGTAGGAAAAATTCCGACGATCCATTAAAGCCCGTCGCGCGATCAAATAATTTATCTTCCCCGAACGTGCAGGTTCCTCCGGCGCAGCCCGACACGATTTCGAGTCTGCAATCCGATTAATTCGACGTATCCGGATCCGAGTCCGTTGACCGACCGCCAACGTATCGAGCACACGATTCAAAAATATTGGTCAGGGTTGGCTGATCCGACCAACCGTTTCGTTCTGTCGTAAAGTTATAACGCACGAGCTGGTCGGATGGATCCTCCTCGAGGAGGAGGGACCAAGTCACGATATGTCTCGTTGCTTCGGACGAGGTCGGAGTTTTCTGCACCACTGAATGCGTCGCGATTTCGTTCGACGATCGTTCACGGGCTTCCTCGAGACCGCGGTGACCCGTACCTTCTCCTATGCATTCGGTGTTTCGCATTGATCCCGAGGATCCTTGCTTTCGGCTTCAACGGATCGTCCTTGTTCGACTCTGCCCCGATATGCTCCTTTGAATCTTTCATTTTTCGAATATACGTTCTGGGTTATGACCGAATGTCACCGAATCTTTAAACACTGTCGTTTTTTGAAATATTCATGAGGGACGGGTTGGAGGGTGATTATAAGAGAAATTAAAGAACCAAACGTATAAGGATATAACATATAAAGATGTAACATATGTATAAAAATATAACATATGTATAAACGTATAACATATGAAGATGTAACATATGTATAAATATATAACATATAAAGATGTAACATATGTATAAAAATATAACATATAAAGATGTAACATATGTATAAATATATAACATATAAAGGTATAACATATGAAGATGTAACATATGTATAAATATATAACATATAAAGATATAACATATGTATAAAGGTATAACATATGAAGATGTAACATATGTATAAATATATAACATATAAAGATGTGACATATGCATAAAGATATAACATATGTATAAAGGTATAACATATGAATATGTAACATATGTATAAATATATAATATACAGAGGTGTAACATATGCATAAACATATAACATATGTATAAAGGTATAACATATAAAGATGTAACATACGTATAAAGATATAACATATAAAGATGACACAACTATACAGATAAAAGTATAAACACAGATAATTGCCCAAATGACGACACTCAATAAAATGTGGCTAATTACGAGTCAAAAGATCGTAACAGATAACGACTAATGTTCCGCATTCGTTGTTAGCACATTTAGATGGGGATGAGCCCTGATGGCCGAAACCATTAGGTACATTACAGATTCCAGATAACGTATCGACGTAATCAATCTATACACGTTTAGATAAAATAGAGCTAAACAAGCAGCATAGAAGCATAAATGTTAATTATGCTTGGCAAGGGTGTTACCGCGTTCTCGTCCGATAAACCACTTCTCTGTCGCTCGTCATTCAAACAATAAACTAATTGTATACAATCCAGCTGTACCGTTGACAAATTGCAACTCGAAAACTAATTACCCAGTCATAAACTCGATCGATCGAATCACTGCAAAAGACGTCGGGAATCTTTCGAAGTTCGGAATTACGCAACTCTGACATACGCACTTTCTGGTGCAAGTATGCAAATCACGAACGGGTACCGTGGTTTAATTAACGGTCGACGCTGGCTGCGAATCGTTTATCAATCCCGTCGATCTTCGACGCGAATCCACGAGCCAGGAGGAGTCAGACCAACTGGCGACGATCTGACGCATGCCCCTGCACTAATTACTCGCCTCCTGCGCATACGAAATTAGGCTTCGATTGGGATACACGCTCGAATACGGCACGGTGCCTTAACAACTATCAAACTTTTAGTCTGACGTTCGGAGAACGATATTGTAAGGGATGTCAAGGGACCACCCGTCAGGGCTCGAAATCTTTATATCCGAAGTGGGTGTCAATAAAACACTTCCTTGACGGTCGACAGACAAAGGCTGCTCTAGCTGATATGTTACTCATATTAAAATTAAATAAGAATACAGAACATCAAGCTGATAGGTGATATAAGGTGACAGCAAGATGTTCAAGCAAAAAGTGATCATCACAGATAATTTTGAATATAATAGGTCAAATGTACCAGCCAGAAAAGCCTCTCCTCCTGCAAGAAAGCCTCTCTGAATTCCTAAAGTTCATCTTCATTCCTAAATCATTCCTAAAGCGGTGAGCTCTGCACATTGTGACTCCACATGGTTCAGAACAGAACAGAAGTATAATTCTTGTTGGTCTATGCATCGCATAATTATCGAATATTTTGATCGTATAGGAGACAGGAATTACAAGTTTTTCTTGGTTTATGCAAGAGGAAAAGGAGGGTCCTCAATCGCTAGTACATTGTCGCGTTAGCGAGGGGACAAGCTATTTTGTCGAACGAAATGGAGACAAGCGTGTGTTCAGGTAGCACCCTTCACGCACGTCCGCAATATGGAGGTTCACCCTCGGGGCTACGATACCCCCTATCGCGCTCGTGTGTTATACGGAACAGCTAGAGACAAAAGGGTCTGCGGTAAGAAAGAAACTCGCCCCTGTCTGCTGGCAGATAGAGAGCACCAGGCTGCTAATTAAATATATATCTCTATAATCCAACTGCACGGTTTTATCCGTGGCGATATTTTCCCTGGTCTAATGATAATACCCTGCCCCGTTACCATTTATTTCCCGTCGAGGGGAACAATTAACTTCGCTGCTTGCCGCCGATTAATTTATCACTCTTCGCTTTGCCATTTAAACGAACCACTCTTTTTTATCACGGGAGATTACCCCTTTTCACGTTTACCCCTTTCGCGCTACTTTTTTACGTTTCAAATTGAACTAATGGCTGTTGGAACACGCTCGAGTTTTATGCTAGCGATAACTCGTTCGAAATGGCCTAAGGAGATATTAAATTTTAATTGTAAGGTTCGTGGACTGATATGGGCTTCTTGGGGGTTTAATATGAAACGAGAGGGTTGTATCGCGGTTGTGTGTAAATGAATTTTGACTGGAGCGTTGTCTGAGGGTGCAGTACCGAGTATGGTGGAAAAAGTAGGCAAGGAAAACGGTGATTTAGAAGAACAACTTCTGCGTTTTAGAGTTAAGGGTGTTAGCGAGGTAGTCCTAAATTTTCGGGCTTCCAAATCAAATTTAGATAAAAGGAACGTACTCAGAGGTACATCTAGAGATAAAAAGTGAAGAATCAATTCTATTTTTGACACATCAATTGTAGATGAAATACAGAGAACCTGTGTACACTACCAGCTCCTATGTAGACGATTGATTGATTTCTGATTTGAAATTAGGTTGCATATTTGCAAATGTCTTGCAGAAATCTAATTATTATTAGACATCTTTAAAAATTGTATAGAATTGAAATAGCGAGAAAAAAGCGAAAAGTAATAGTAATTTATATATCGAGCGTAGATATCACGGTTTCGAGGGTTGCCACAAGTAGCCGGGCTTTATTGATCCTCGAAAACCTAGAGCGGCTAATCTGGCCGGATGGTGTCCTTCCAATTAAAAGATAGAAGCCACGGTATCGAACGGAAAAGGATACTGTTCAATCGGTTAATTGGCAGCTGCCGGATTTCGACTGTCGATTTTCTAGCCGGTCCACGATTTATTTTAATTTTCCCCAGGGTCAAGAGATAGAAGCGGAGCTCTGGCAACAACCACTTGATGTCTCACACTTTTCCCCGCCATTCTTTTTCTTCACCGCCCACTTTATCATCCCCTCCTCTTCGATCCCCCGGCCACCTCTTCCTCGTCCATTTTTCCCTTTCTACCTGTCCCTCTCGTGCTCCGTTCTTTTTCATAGCGCTCATTCGCATTCAAATTTATTCGAACACATAACACACACGCGCGCGGTATGCTCGACAGGAATGCATTCGCGTGCAACGGGTAAAAAGAGTTGGCAGTTCGCGGAGCGTGACATTCGCTCTTCTTCCCTTTTCTACCTTTTTTTTTCCACCCCCGCTACCTCTACGCCCACATCGGTGCATTATTCGACGCATTGCGGCTGCCTACGCTTTTTTCGGGATGAAACTCGACCCCTCTGCTCCACCTTTGCCGCGTTCTTCGGTGCTCCTCCGGCTTTTATCACTTTTCTTCCCCGCTCAATTAATAGCCGCCGTTAGGACATCGATTACCGAACCACTTTGTAGAATTTCCTATTGGCCATTCGAAACTCGTTGCAGGCACGTGTGGCAACCGGACACGATGACTGTCGCGTTTAACCGCGTGTTTCGCGAATTCTACTCCTACAGTTACGTGGTCAGGATAGTTCCTGGTGGGACTGGGAGCTTCGCTCGACAGAATTGTGACGACGTTCCGTGCAAACTACCGTTACGTCAACTCTGACGTTGAATCGTTAGGGGATGATTCGAATGCGTGGCAGCCATCGGGTCGGCGAAATCAAAGGAACGCTGCAGGCGTTTTATAACACAGTCGTGCCAGATATCGAATTATTGGGAAATTTGCTTGGGCTTACATCGATTATGATGTTTTGTTAGAACACTGATTGGCTGAATTTGAAGCAAAATATTTTCCATCGTAATGTGATTTATGAAACGATTTATTAAACGTGAACTTAGAATCCAACCTACTGTAACCTAATACATAATGATGTTAATTTGAACATGATACATTATGTTCAAATCCGTTTATCATTCTATTAATTCCTGTTTGAATTTCAAGTTTTCTCTACCTTATTTTAAAACAGAAATAGATTGTAAGGTAAAATTGTGTCTCGAGTCAGGTCAGAATGGAAATGAAAATAGATAGGTTTGAGTAATATTATCACAGTGATATTATCGACAACGTTTGATCCTTCGAGGATGTTATCGGTCACTGATATAAATACCTAGGTGAACAACCTTTGGCTGTAGAATAATGATGGAGAACGTTTGATGGATTCGTAAGGCAGTACTAGCGAGAGGCGCTCTCGATGTGCGCCATCTAGTGGCGACGAAACGTAGTAGTGAGCACTTTAGTTCACAATCTACACCAGTTCATAATGATTATTTTATCGTCTCTATTGCTAGCTTCATACTAAATGTAAGGTTCCAATATTAAATGAGGAACGGAGAAAATAATCAAACAGCAATTCACGTTGAACAATATTTGAAGGGAAGAAATTATTCATATGCATCCACAATGCGGATACAGTTCACCAGGAATTGCAATCGAAGGTGTTCAAAAATTCATGACGTCGAGAATCGTTAATGGCAGATGTTTCGGAAAGAACAACCCGGATACCGTTCGACACAGATCGTTCGACGATCACAGAATCCCGCAAACTACCCGAATCAGACACGATCGGAAGTTTGGTGGGTGGTAATCCCTCAGACTCTATCCGAGAGCTCTCCTTTTTCGCAATCTATCGCGAGCAAACTAACCAGCTTGGAAAGCAGCACCGACGTCTGGCGGCTGGCGAGTCCCGCAGGGGTTGGCGGTTGGTAAAGGGTGGAAAAGGGAATTCCGGATTGCCGCATTCGCACCACACCGCACCGCGCCGTGTCTCGAACCCCATTACCGTCGTTCGAGGCCGATACCAACGAGCTACGTAACGCGAACAAACACCGCACCCTCTCGTCGAGCCGTCGAGACGTCTGCCGTTGAAGGAAGGGTTCGTAAAATTCACCCGGCTTGTTGCCGCGACCACGACTTCTTCGACCGGCCGGAATCGTTATTATGCCGTGACACACAGCCTGCACCCTCGCACTTTTATTATCGACCGTTATTCTCGTTATCGTGGCCGGCTAAACTAGCCAGCTCGTTACGGAACCTTATATTGCGAGTCTACCCGAGAACAACTACGATATCGATGTGCTAATCCGTTGAACGCGTTATTCGATTGGAAAGGCGATTATTCACAAAGATTTATTATTAGATAGAGATAAAGCAATCGACCGGAGCTGAAGGAGCTCTATCATACATGCATGAAAGGACTCATCACTGTCACATGACCCAATTAGAGATTGTTTTAAATTTTCAAATTGTCGAATCCCTGAATATCCGCATGTCTTAAAGGTATTATCGGTAAAGGGAAGTGAACTCTAGCATGACCGATAGAATACGCGTTTGCACCTCCACTGAGGTTGAAAACGCGTCAGAATCCACTAGCAAGACCACTTTGCTTTCTTTCTCTCTCGTCTAGCCTCTCTTTTCGCGCCATTTCCCTCTCGACGATGAATCTTTCAGCGGCGCGCGTACTTTCGGATCGACCCTGCTCTCGTCGTCGTCGCCGTGAAAACCATGACGGGGGTTGGTTAACGACCCCGAGGCGAGAGATTGTTCCGCTGCCAATATGCTTCAGCCAGCTCGCGGAACGTCATTCAGCCGGGCACGTCGTCGAAAGATAATTCTCGGGAATAACGAGTGTCTATTCTGTCGCGATGCCGGCCTCGTCCCTCAATGACTGCCAATTACCCGGTTTAAGGTTAAACGTCGACCAAACGGCATCGATAAATTCGTTTCTGAACGCCTAGCCCGGTTACGGATCCGTCGAGTTCGTCGACCGCTCCTGGCTAAATTAACAGCCGACGAGGGGCAAAGTTATTAATTTTTAACGGGGAACCCCGCGAGTCCCGATTAAGACAGCTGCCTTCAGAGCTGGAACTCGGTCTTTTCGTTCATTCCTATTTACCATCGGCGCGGCCAGCGGGCGGGATTGAAAGCGGGATGGTTTCGCGAAACTCGTTGAATATCCCACGGTCTCTCGCGGATCGAGCTAATTTATTCGACTTTCCAAGCAGCTTTTCCTGGGCGGGTTCGCGCGCGAGCAAACATCCTCGACGCGGTTTTCTGTAATTAACAACATGTCCGCTGTGAGTTTCGTTTCAACGCAATTCCAACTCGTTTTGTTCCCGTCGCCGCGAAACGAGACGCCGATTGTCCCGAAATGTTCAGAGACGGCGGAACAACAGGAGAAAAACATTTCGTTTCGTTCGACGGCAGAAAAATAGATTCTGTTCGCTTCTTTTTTCTCCACGCTTCACAGAATCGACGATTCGCACTCGACGGCGAACCGCACGGCTGCTTGCTAATTCTTAACCCCTTTCGAGCGGTTTTCGCAATTAACGCGTAACTACGTTACAGGATTGAACGGACAAGCTTGGCCACCTTTTGACGCCTGCACGCCGACGAAAACTCGTTTGCCGACCACACGACACGCCGTTAATTGGGCCTCGAACCGCCTGCAACCTCTGCGCAACGAAACGGCCGCAGCTACCGCGCGCATTCTGTGGCCGTCTTTTGCATAAACAATGATCGCAGCCTGGGGAAATCTTCCTACGTGTTAATAAACGAACGCGCTATAAATTTCCGCCTCGCTCTTTCGCGGCTCGTTAAAAATTCCTTCAAACAACACCAGTACTGCCGTGCTCGATAATCGCAGTTATTAAAAGCTTCACGGGTCCTCCTACCAGGTTACGAGCTTCACGGAATCCCGACGCAGAAATGCTGAATATAAATTCCACCTCGAGCGAGTGTATAATAATCAGGCGCGATCGAGTTCGCGCGCCGTGTCGCTTCTGAGATTGCGATCTCCGATTAACTTTTCTCGCACCTACTTCATTTTATTCTTTTCACGATAAGTAAGTTATTTTCACGGAATTTTAGTTCTTGAAGAGATTAGGTGAAATATTATGGTTTGGAGAACTCGAACATTTTTACTTGGAAATCGGGGGTTGGAGATTTGAGGGATTAGGGGAAATATTAGTTGGGGATTGGGGAACTCGAAAATTTTTACTTGGAAAATTCGGGGTTGGAGATTTGAGGGACTTAGGGGAAGTACTAGTCGGGGTTTGGCCAACTCGAAAATTTTTACTTGGAAAATTCCGGGGTTGGAGGTTTGAGGGATTAAGGGAAATATTAGTTGGGGATTGGGGAACTCGAAAATTTTTACTTGGAAAATTCGGGGTTGGAGGTTTGAGGGACTTAGGGGAAGTACTAGTCGGGGTTTGGCCAACTCGAAAATTTTTACTTGGAAAATTCCGGGGTTGGAGGTTTGAGGGATTAAGGGAAATATTAGTTGGGGATTGGGGAACTCGAAAAATTTTACTTGGAAAATTCGGGGTTGGAGGTTTGAGGGACTTAGGGGAAGTACTAGTCGGGGTTTGGCCAACTCGAAAATTTTTACTTGGAAAATTCGGGGTTGGAGATTTGAGGGATTTAGGGGAAATATTAGATGGGGATTGGGGAACTTGAAAATTTTTACTTGGAAAAATCGGGGTTTGTAAATTTGAGGGATTTAGAAACATGTGGATTTGGGAGTTTGAGGACTTGGATTTGGAAATTTGGGGAGATTAGAAATCCGAACATTTAGAAATTGAACACGTAAATTTGAGGGCGCATTATTACCGAGCAGCAGAAATTTGGAAATTACAATCTGAGAACTTGCAAACGTGAGAATGTGAGAACAAGTTCCGAAAGTTGAAAGTTACAACCCTACCGTAATGGAGCATCACACATTATATCGCCATTTGCACCCCTCAAGCCATTTACCTGCAAGATGGAGGTTCGAAGGAGATTGAGCCAACAGGTCGCAATTTACGTAGACCGTTAAATCGGCAGCAAACTCGTGTAGAAAGAAACGGTGCTGAGATAGCAGGTTGTCCGCAAGACGAGAAGCTTCCGCTGACACGCGATCCTAGCGTGGTTGAAACCACGGGTGTCTCGACGTTGAGGACGAACAGCGTCGTTCTGCGAGGATCGTAAACGCGGAGGAAAGTTTGCGGTCGAATGGAAAACCGTAAAACTATCCGGGGACTGGTGTGATTTTTCGCGGCTCGTGTATCGGCGTTACGCGGTCGACACGCGTCGTGGTTTTGCTTTTTAGCTCGCTCGCTCGCGGTGCAACGTTTCAGAGCGGACGAACGTGCACGGATTACGATTGCTCTCGACTTTCACGCGAGACCAGCATTTAATTACACGGATCGAACCCGAACCGTTCCGATCACGCTCTAATTTCGATTCACGCAAACCGACCAGGGATTTCCATGCTTTTTCCATGTTCTATCGCTAATACAACAAATTTGCGTTCCGTAGCTTTTCTATTCAATATTTCTCTGCGCTCAAAGGGCTCAATTTCATTTCATTACTCTATTTTTATTCGAATAAATTTGACTCCGAATACCAATTTTTACACTGCAATTCTGATTCGGGGAATTTTCGTGCGAAATATTTTTCCAAGTATTTTTTTACGATCAACAAAGACTCTTTTTTAACTTAAAATTTATCGCAGTAGAGAGTTTGGAGACAAAAATTTGTGTCTTATCTAAAATTTCCGTAAGAACCTTCCTAAGTGTAAGAGAATTTGTTATAACGAACTTTGGGAACTTTTGAAATTCATAGCCGTTCGAAGCGGTAGACAAACGCGAGGAGCGGAAGCGAGCGTTTCGCCTTGAGCAAATCACCGTCTTCGTAACGACGTGATCGCACGTTCGCGTTACAAAGCGAGGCTAGAAAACGAGCAATTAACCGTCCCTGCTGCAGGACTCTGCAGCTCAAGGAAGACCCCGGACTATAGCTCGCAGCTGTTGTAACTGTATTTCCCTGCTGGTTGTAACTTTGATTGGACAACATGTACAGAACATAGGAAGATCTACAGAGATTGGGCTCTGGTCTCAGACTTTGGTTCCTCCGAGTACGCACACAATGCTGGAAAATAGTGTCAATAAGAGAGAAACATCGTCAAAGGGACGAAACATGGTCGAAACTCGTGAATTCCTTTCAGAAGAAGGAGTACAGTGCTAGCACGTGTGCCTGAAAGAGTATTTATCCCTGAGGTTCACGATTCACTGCTTCTGAGACGTAACTTTCGCTTGGATTTGCCACACGGTTCTATGTGTCGCTGTGTTTAAGGTGTATTATCCTTTCAATTTGCTTTTGTGTTTGCGGATTGAGATTGGAGAGTGATTGCAAGGAATCTTTGGAATATTCTGGGACTCCATGGGGAGATTGAGGTGAAAATGGAATTTGGAGGTTTGGTGATTTGAGAAATTTGGAAGTTGAGAGTTGGTGATTGGGGAGTCGGTAGTTTGGGGATGTGGTGATGGAAGTTTTGGAAATTTGGGGTTTGGAGATTTGGGGGATTGGAGATTTGGGGGATTGGAGATTTAGGGGTTTGGAAATTTGGGGGTTTGATTTGGGGATTTGGAGGTTTGGGGGTTTGGAGGTTTGGAGGTTTGGAAATTTGGGGTTTGGAGATTTGGGGGTTTGGAGATTTAGGGGTTTGGAGATTTGGGGGTTTGGAAATTTGGGGTTTGGAGATTTGGGGGTTTGGAGATTTGGGGGTTTGGAGATTTGGGGATTTGGGGATTTGGAGGTTTGAGGGTTTGGTGACTTGGGAGTTTGGAAATTTGGGGGTTTGCAGATTTGGGGGTTTGGAGATTTGGTGGTTTGGAAATTTGGGGTTTGGAGATTTGGGGGTTTGGATATTGGGAAATTTGAAATATGGGGAGTTGGTAATTCGGGGATGCAGTAATGGAAATTTTGAAAATTTAGGGCTGTAAATTTCGGGATTTGGGTATTGAAAAATTTGAAAATTGAAGAGTTGGTAATTAGAGGACGTGGCAATGAAAATTTTGGATTTGGAGATTTGGGGATTTGAACACCCGAGAAATTTGAAGTATAAGGTTTGATGATTCCAGAGTCGATAATTTAGGAACAAAAAAAAAACTTCAAAGCTAAAAAATTCACAAGCTCCAAAATTAAAAAAAATGCAACCCACAAGAAAAGAACGATTTAAGTTTTTTCCTTTAACAGAATTTGTAATACTTTTCGAAGACAGCGGCATCGATCAGTTTCGAAGCGTCACGTCCGCGGCCGCGTGGCCAAAAGTCTCCCGAGAACAGTTCGCGAGTACGTGTTGACGAAGGTTCGCAACGTTGTCCCCGGAACGAGGTAACGTCCCGCCTAAAATGCGACGAATATATTTAATAATGCAGCCGGAGAAGATTTACGAGGTCCGTGCCGGTTCACCGGCGACGAATACAAGCTCGTTGCGGAACGTTACGTCGTCCTGGTTCGTCGCGAATAACATCGGCCGAGTCGCGTTTAATTACTCAAATCCAGCAGGCGTTTGGCCGGCGGCCGAGTTAGATCGTGCCTTAAATGTTGAACGTGGGTCGCGTGTCCCTTGCGGCTCCACACGCCGCTCGTTCCACGGATTCTCATTTTCTCGGGTTAGGTAGTCAGGATCGAGAATATGCGAGTCGCCATTTTCTTCATTAAAGAATGTTAAAACGTCGTCACTCAAGTTACATTATTTAAAATCCCTAAGTAGTAATTATAATCAGACTTCAGTAATTAAAATTAGATATCTGTAAAAGTAACTAACATTTATAAGCGATTACCATTCATGGTATATCAAACTATAGTTTGTTGAAAATGACTCTGAAGTTGGTAATGTTTGCGGTATAAAATGGTGGGTAGTTACCGAACTATGACGGAGTTTAAAACATGCCTTTAACAAGTGAGCAGGTTGACAATGTACTTGAAAATCGCGTAGCACATCAATCTCCACGTTAGTGTTTTCAGAACTACACTTTATTAATGTACTGTAAAATGACCGGTCAGCGAACAGTAACTTCAAGTCAGTAACTTCAAAGTGACATCAAATATACAAGATTAATTTGAAGCTGAAGTTCCAAAAAAATGACTGCATGAACCGACACATTACCGCATTATCAAGGTTTTACATCGCGGTTAATCGTTATCGAAGTTTCCGCCCGGTCTGACTAAAGCGTGTTCGTACTACTTGAATTCAATTTCCCTTAACTTCTTTACACTCCGTTTTCGTGACTGCAGCTTATAGCCCCAGCAGTACAATTCTCATCAAGGAGGAGCAGCAATTCCTCCTAACACGTAGTTCCACGAGATCCTGAGAGCTCAATAATAAAACGTCAAGAAGAAAATGACAGCGGGTGATACGATAGCCTACGAAGAGGACTTTTATATCGCCGGTGTCCTTTCTTGCGCGATTCTGATTAGATTCGCCGGCGTTATTAACAGTCGGAGGACATCTGGAGAAGAAAGTGAATTCCAGACGAGTCTCGAGCGAACGACATTAGTCCGTCGTTATCGAGACAGCCGATATCGAGAGAAACATTTAGTGTAACCGGTCCTCGGGAGACACAACGCAGCCGGAATAAAGAAACGATAGGGCTACGCAGGGAGGATCGTGCCCTGAACTCGTAAGAAGGAAGAAAAGGGCCGGGTTTGGTTGGGCCACAGGCTGGAAGCGCAGTCGGGTTGGCACGTCACGTTTTCACCAGGACACGTCGCAATTTTCCTCTTCGAAAAAGGACGCTGGTCGAGGGTGTGGGGCCGCAGCCTGACGATTGTTAGAACGTCACGTCCCGCGGAACGACCCTCTAACGGTCACGGCGTATCCTTTGAGTCGTGCGGTTCTCTCGCTAACGTCAAGCACTAATGTTTTTTTTCTAATGACAACCCTTTGAACCGGCTATTCTTGCGCCGGAAGAGCGGATCAAACTGAGAGGTCTTCCTCGATTGTTCACCTGTAAGGCGCATCTCGATGATCGATCGCTTCTTGCACGAGGGACAATGTTACGAGCCTCTGAACCTTCGATTTCAGCTTACAGGTGCAAATATTTCTTGTATGGAAACTTCCAAATTGTAAATTATCAAATTTATCAGATGTCTAAGTTTCTTAAACCGCTAGTCTTCAAATGTCAGAACCCCAAATTCTGAATTGTCCGAAATCCTCAAATCACCAGGTCTAGAAGTCCCGAATTTCGTCGGTTCTACGTTATCGAGCGCAAGGAACGTTGTCCCACATTAGCATTTCTGACTATCGAGCGTGGACAGATAACGGTTCCCGTCGTGAAGCTTCGAGGAAACTCGATAATTCCAGGTTCAAAGCTATCCAGACCTACTTGACCTACGAATTTGTAGAAGTCGATTTCCAGCACGGAATTTCGAATTCTCCCACTTCTACGGGAGATTAAAACCAGTTGAAATTTGTAGCGAAATTACGACTAGTGAATGGGCAAGTACGTGAGATGCGCTTAGGGGATTAGAAGAGGGGAAAAAAGAGGGACGTCTCTGGTTTCCCTATCGAGGAACGACACCGCAAGCAAGGGGTGATCGTGGCGATTGTTACAGCGTCACGTTCAACGAGCCTGCAACCGTCAAGACATGTCAGGCGGAGTAAAAACACACGTGTTTGCCCAGGGATGCTTTCGCACGACACCCAGGGCCGACCCCGGGCCGACACCCCCCGCAAGAGGGTACTCCACCTGCGATCGATAGAAATTTTCTCGGTCTGCGAATTTCTCACGTGAATAACAGCGAAAACGAGTTGACCGACAAACTTCTTCGGTAACGTGTATGCACATGGGTTCTACAAGTTCGGGAAGACAAGTCAAATTTATCTCTTCGATTGAACTGTCATCGATTTGCTGCGATTGCAAATACGTGTGAAAGGAATGCGGAAGAGATTATTTTTTTTTAGTGCCATTTTCACTTGGAGAGATGTATAGTTAAGAGGTTTGGTTATAAGGTTAGGTGCTGTAAGGTTAAGTTATGAGGTCAAGTACTGTAAGGTTAAGTTATGAGGTTAGATACTTTAAGGTTATGTTATGAAGTTAAGAGCTGTAAGGTTAGGTTATGAGGTTAAGCACTGCGAGGTTAGATTATGAAGTTAAGAGCTGTAAAGTTAGGTTATGAGGTTAAGCACTGAGAGGTTAAGTTATGAGGTTAAGTGCTGTGAGGTTAGGTTATGAAGTTAAGAGCTGTAAGGTTATGTTATGAAGTTAAGAGCTGTAAGGTTAGGTTATGAGGTTAAGCACTGCGAGGTTAGATTATGAAGTTAAGAGCTGTAAGGTTAGGTTATGAGGATAAGCACTGCGAGGTTAAGTTATGAGGTTAAGTACTGTGAGGTTACGTTATGAAGTTAAGAGCTGTAAGGTTAGGTTATGAGGTTAAGCACTGCGAGGTTAGGTTACGAGATTAAGTACTGCGAGGTTAGGTTATGAAGTTAAGAGCTGTAAGGTTAGGTCATGAGATTAGGTTATGAGGTTTGGTTATGAGTTTAAGTACTGTGAGGTTAGATTAAATGCTAACAGGTGTCAATTTTTTAGGATGTTTTGCATTGGTAACACTTCTATGAATATCATATTCTAGAGTATGGCTATGAATATTTAGTTAATGAATATGTATGTATACATGAAGACTGAACATATACGAAGACATCAATAATTCTCCTACACTTAAATAATTAATATAACAAATACGCAGTCATAATATATAGTACAATATCAGATTTAAGTAAGACATGTATTTGTAAAAACAAAGCACTTCGACCAGCGCCATTTCTAATTCACAAGTCTGGCACGTTATTCAAAATATTAAAACAGCATGCGCCAGGTTTAAAATATCAACGAGAATATACGTCGAAGTTCCCTCTTTGTCCACTTAGAGCGTCTCCACGGAGCCGTGAACGCTAGGCGAGGATTACAGATCTTCTCAATTCGTAATCCGGTCGCGGCGTTTGCGCGACGATTTCACGAGCGGAAATCTCGCCAGCTTTGCCACGCTCCGCGCGTTTAATCGCCACTCGTTCGCCGACGGGTTCAACCCGTCTTTGACACCGTTGCAGAATCTGCAAGCGTCACGACTCGCTAGATTTCGCCGACGACGTTTTATCTAGCAACGACAAATTATTCGAACGTTGACGTTCGAGGCTGCGTAACGTTTGTACGTTTACAGAGGAACGACGCGCAGACACTTCGACAGCGTATCGAAAATTTTCCGCGCGATTTAATTCCGCTCTTGCCTATTTTCTTTGAAAGATCAAGTGTTATGATATGATACATGTCTGAGAAGCAACAGGGCTGGAATTTAGACCCCAAGATGTAAAACGGCTTTTTATTATTCAGATGTAGCATGAGGGTGAAGGGATGTAGGGTGAAGAATGCTTCTTCTTAGATTAGAGTTCTAACTTTTTCAAGTCAGTTCTTTTCCAACCCTCAAGTGTACATGTTCTTGAAACTTCCGAGTTCCAAGAATAAAATTTAACAAAATATTCTTTATCCTTTGCACTCGATTGTCGCGTCTGAGGACATTTATATGATAGAATGCACATCCGCAAATTTCAAAATCCTGAAATCTTCACATTTGTAAATCGTGAAATTTCCGATTGTTCAAAGTCTTAGATTCTCGATAACACAGTTTGCACTAAAAATAAGCAAGCGCGACTAGGTTAACGATTTCAGAGCCCGAAACCGGATATTTAATATCGGATATCTGATAAATTTCGTATTTTCGAGTGTCTATCGGATTTACGTTAAGCGAACTCTTAAAATAATAACCATCGTGTCGTATTATTTCAGGTCGCTGTTTTTTTCGTTAGTTTGCAGCCGAGCTTCCATCAGGTGGGCATTTCCCGACTATCGACTGGCGATCGAATTAATCGGCATCCGGACTCGTCGGATGAACCAATAACGTTTCGCAATCTCTCTCGACGAATTCGTCCGGATAAATTGTCGGGGCGACGTTTCAGCTCGGAGCGAAACGAGCGAAAGAAAACCGCGTTATTTCCTTTTCTCGAGCTGACGGCGATAATAACGGAGCGCAAGAAGGAGGAAAAACGAGAGCCGAGAGGAATTGAAGCGGCATCGAGTCGATCGTGTTGGCGTCGTAAGGTCAGGCAAAAGATGCGCGTCAGCGTCGAGTGAGTAATATCTCGCGGATCGAGCTATAAATCAAACGCACTCACCGGCTGCACTCAATTTTATCCGCGACGCTAAGTTGATCTATTTTCTTAGCACCTGGCCTGTCCGATGGATATTTATTACGCCGTTCCATCGGGAAACGTCCTGAATTTTACGCCGGCCCGCGTCGAGACGCTCCTTTGTACACTTTTCTATTCTTCTACCATGCGCTACGAGATGGACCACAAAAGTCATATATCATATTCTTTGTTGCCAAATAAATTGAGTAGCCATTGATCGGTGTGATGTATTATGTTTGGGATACAGTGTGTGATTTTTGAGAACTTTGGAAATTTTAGGGGAGGGAAGGGGTGGATTTGGGAATGGGGATAGGGAGTTGGGAATGTAGGGATTTGCACATGTCAAAGATGGGAGGGCAGAAATTTGGAGATCTGAGAATTTGGAAAATTTAGAACTTGGGGAGGGTTAAAATTTGGAAACCTGAGAATTTGGGGGGGGCTGAAAACTGAAGATATGGAATTTGGAAATTTTAGAATTTGGGGAGGGTGGAAATTTGGTGATCTGAGAATTTGGCATCTTTAGAATTTGGGGAGGGTTGAAATTGGAAGATATGGAATTTGGGGAGGGCTGAAATTTGAAGATATGGAATTTGGAAATTTTAGAATTTGGGGACGGTGGAAATTTGGTGATCTGAGAATTTGGAAATTTTAGAATTTGGGGAGAGCTGAAATTTGGTGATCTGAGAATTTGGGGAGGGCTGAAATCTAAAGATATGGAATTTGGAAATTTTAGAATTTGGGGAGGGTTGAAATTGGGAGATATGGAATTTGGGAAGGGCTGAAATTTGAAGATATGGAATTTGGAAATTTTAGAATTTGGGGAGGGTGGAAATTTGGTGATCTTAGAATTTGGGAAGGGTTGAAATTTCGAGATCTGAGAATTTGGGGAGGGCTGAAAACTGAAGATATGGAATTTGGAAATCTTAGAATTTGGGGAGGGTGGAAATTTGGTGATCTTAGAATTTGGAAATTTTAGAATTTGGGAAAGGATGAAATTTGGGGAGGGCTGAGATTTGAAAATATGGAATTTGGAAATTTTAGAATTTGGGGAGGGTTGAAATTGGGAGATATGGAATTTGGGAAGGGCTGAAATTTGAAGATATGGAATTTGGAAATTTTAGAATTTGGGGAGGGTGGAAATTTGGTGATCTGAGAATTTGGAAATTTTAGAATTTGGGGAGGGTTGAAATTTGGTGATCTTAGAATTTGGGAAGGGTTGAAATTTGATGATCTGAGAATTTGGGGAGGGCTGAAATTTGAAGATATCGAATTTGGAAATTTTAGAATTTGAAGAGGTCAGAAATTTAGAGATCTGAGAATCTAAAAATTTGAGAATTTAGAAAATTTGAAAACATGAAACTTGCAAATTTTAGAAAATAAAAAATTGTAGACTTTGTGCTATAGAAATTTGCTAGCACATGTGACACGTGATCAAATATCCCTTGAACCCATACATCACAAAAGAAAAAATCAATAATCGATCGAACAGAATGGTTCGCATTCAACAAACGATCCTCTTAAATTCCGCCAAATATCATTCACAGGTTTGCCTCGGTTTCTGATTCGTTCCGTGGGACTGGCTCAATATGTCGATATCGGTCGACACCTTTTCAATTAAATCGACACTGGCGGTAGGTATAAAAGTACACCTTTCGCCTGTATCGGAACTTTCCTAAATCCTCAACGAGGGACAAAGTGCGAACGGGAGAAAAAGAGAAGATTTTTCTGTACCGTTACAAATACAAACGTAGCTTTGTACATAGGTGCACACAATCGAGACGGAGGAAATAAATCGTTTACCGGTAGAGACACCCGTCGCGAACGAATCTTCACGAATCGGAAGGGGATCGTGCGCGTTTCCGCTCCGCTTCTCTTCTTTTCTCTTCAATAAAATATACTTAAACCACACGCTTTGTCGAATTCAGACCTCGTCACTTTTTGCTTCCGCGTTTGTTTTCTCTGAAATATGCACGGCACGAAACACGGAATTCTTTGCGACAAAAGGTATCGAGCGTTATTTGTTTTCTAAGGTTTCGCAGGTCTTTCCATTTTTAAATTTAGAATTTTATGGATTTATGATTTACACGTCTATCTTGAAATTCTTAAGTCATTAATTTTTCAAATCCTTAAATTGCTAACTCCTCAATTCCTCAAATTCTACAAAACATACGCAACAAAAATGCCCCATAAGTCTCATAAAAATTAGTTCTTAAATGAATTAAAAATAAAATTAATGATTCAAAGGATTCCCCTAATTTGCCACTCAGTGTTAACAAAGGAAGTAACCTCGAATAATTATGTTTATCACGAATGAATTTAATTGTAAAATTGTAAAAGAGATAAAATATGCTCGTACGGGTTGTCTATCGGCAGTAGAACGTCCGTGGTCAGACTATAATTAACCAGGGTGGAAACAAAAGGATGCTTCTCCCAGAGAGGAACATCGGCAGCTTGTGTTTGGAATTTAACTCGTAAAAATTCCAACGGGTCTACGAGACAAAAACAACGCGTTCGTCGAGTCGAGTGTCACGACATGCGATTTCATTTGCGGCACAAAAGGAGGAAATTAAGGGTGGCACGTGGAACGCGGACGACGCGGGTTAGAAGAAAACAAACGAAGAACGGGAATGCATTAAATAATTCAGCTGATCTTCGTGAAACAGTCGTAGAAATAATTGTCGGAACATTCCATTAAAATGGTGTTTGTACATTAAATTGTGGAGAAAAGTACAAACTCCACGAACGTGAATTTATTTTACTTCAGAGTGTCACGAAAACTTGATCAAACTTCTTTCATTAATTTTCTATCTTTTAACTATCAACTATCGTTTTAAAATTAACACAATATATCACAGAAAATGATCTGAATTTATTTTAATATTCGTAGAAAATTCGAAGGATGTTAAAGGATTATAAACAATTGTTTGAGGATTTGTATGAACAAGGTGTCCTACTTCGTACACACACGCGTGCTCGCCGAGTATCTACATAATTCAGACGCATTTAGTATTAATTTTCCTGAACAGAAGAGGAGGGTATGCGAACAATAGTCCTCGTTTCCTCATGATTTCTTTTCCCTTCGTCATATACATTTTTCATTAAGGAACAGAAATGCATATTGTCTTGTGTGACATGCACTTTACCGGGTCACGCTAGAACATGTTACTTAAACATCCCATTTCCCAGGTTCCTCGTAGGATTTCTGTTTTCAGAAGTTCTTAAAAAAACGAGTGGAAGAAAAAGGAGACCGAAAACAAAGTGAACGTAATAAGAGATCGACCCAAATATCTCCGCTCTCAAAATTCTCACGGTTCTCAATTTTCCGACATTTCTTTCCACGCCGAGCCCACTCTCCGTCGACTTTTCCACGGAAATCCACACTCTTGCCGGTACCGGCAAACACGCGTACTCCCACACAAACAAATCGACCCCTCGAAACTAAAACCGACCGAGGATACGGACACTCCTCGACCCTAATAATTTTCACGCTAAGACACTGGCTGGAATACTTCCGTCGGTACAAACGAGCGGAAAAAATCGCGCCAGTAAAACGCATAAAAGACTTTACGCGAGACTGTCTCTGATAATACTGTTTATCGAGCAATTTATGTCCCTCGAAGGATTTTGTGCTCCTGCAATTTCTCGCTGGTTTCAAGTGACTTTAAAAAATGTCCTAGGTGTAAAAAATTGACGAAATTTTCTGGGGGGAAAAGGGATTATTAGAGAGGGGGTAGAGGATGAGCAGAACGGTAAGTTTTGGTTCGGGGGTTAAGACAAAGGCGTCACGTCGCGCAATTTTGGCCGTAGTTTTCATTAACCCGTAAAACGAATTAGAGAAACACAGTGGAGGGTTAATGAAGAAAGGGGGCTGGGGCGTTGCGAGGCGACGGAAGGATGGCGAGCGAAATTCTGTTAATTTCACAGTGGCGGTTCGCGCAACCACGGAAACGCTTCGGTCGTCGCGGGCTTATACCCCGTGGATTTCGACCGAGTGGTTGGTACGTACACTCCACCCCCCTCCTGGAACACGCAAATCCACCTACGCCTAGCTTCTAACCCACATACGAGCACAGAAGTTCGACGAGCTCATTACCAGCGAATATCAACACACTTCCGGCGGAGCCAACGCCGAGCCGGATCGGTTGCGCAGTTTTGCACTTTCTGTTCCGCACTTTTCTCGTTTTGCGTCTCGGTATTAAACCGCGAGAGAGCGAACACTCGTGGCGAGGCCTCCTTTTCCGGTAAACATTTTCCGCGCGAGTCCCGAAACGTTCGCCAGGAAAACTCGAGTGCCCCAGATGCTGTATTCCGCGTTTCCGCCTCTCTCCTTCTATTAATCTCTGCTCCGCCCTCTCGCTTCGTTTCTTCTCGCTGCCTCTTTTAATCTTCCCCCGGCAACCCCCTGCTCCTTCTTCTGCCGTGCTCTTCTCTCGTTTTCTCAAAAAAATCTCCGACCTTTTTTCTCGCCCCGTTTTCGATCCGGCATCGGTCCTCTCCGTGCTTCTCTCCTTTCACTAATTTTCTGTCCTCCCTCCTTCTCTCCAACTATCCCTCTCTCTCTTCGGATTCTTTGTCCAGGAATCTCTACTTCTGCCTTTTTTTTCGCTCTTTCGAAACTGCACGCGCGAGAGGTGTACACAGCTTTTAACCCGGATTCAGGATTACGGTTACACCGGGTCACACGCGACACTGAAATGTGTGCCTCGGGTCGGAACGACGATCTTTCTCGATCAATCTACCATTTTTATTTTAATTACATTACCATCTTCTCTGGTGTCACAGGAATTTGTGTCATTTATCTAAAAAATTTGCAGGAGACATATTTTTAGGGTAGGTTGCAAATTTATATTTTTGAAAGTCGTGCGAAATCAAAGTCTCTCAAGAATGTTAGCTTTTAGGAATATTCTGATTTATACTTTTAGAAAGTTATACGAAATGCAAGTTTCTCAAGAACGTTAGCTTTTAGGAATATTCTGATTTATATTTTTAGAAAGTTATATGAAATAAAAGTCTCTCAAGAATGTTAGCTTTTAGGAATGTTCTGACACAAAACGAAATTATAGCTACACGATACACGGAGCTGTGCAACCTCAAATTATCGCAGCTAACAGAACTTTTACTCAAGTATGTATTAGAGTTATTAAGGATGTAGAAGTGGAACAACAAGAAAGGAGGAAAAAATGAAGTTTTATTAGGCAGATTCGTTTGGCCCAGTGCGGGGGGCGTTGAGGGTGCATTGACGAGCGGGCGGGAAAAATAGGAAGAGGTAGAGAAAGGTCGAGGACAATGGCGGAAAACTCGGTTGGATTTTGAATGTTTCATAAGTTACGGACTTCATAATATTTGAAAAAGCTGGCGGAGCAGCAGGAAGAGGCGGACCGGGCTCGCTCGCTCCATTTTCTTTTGTACCCGGACCCGGGTCCCCGTAAAGGAGAAAGAGGAAGTATTGTTCCCGACGCGGCGAGGAGCTTTTTCCCCTCGGCCAACAACGCTGTTGCGCTAGTTTTTCTCGCGAAATGTATAGCCGACGGGTAATCCGAACCCCGTTGCCCCGATAAATTATGCAAATCGTGGCAATCTTTGTGGCCTATGACCTAGGTTCACCCGAGGTCCCGTCGACGAGAGTTTTCGACGTCTGCCTATTTCCGCCTGATCGATTGTGCACCAACGGAAATATCAATTATGCATTTTTGAATTATCGATGATACATAGTTTATCGTCGATTTCCGCCATTCGGGTATTTCAGAGAATGGATTAGCATTGGAGGATTTGTTGTAATATGCAAGTAGGATTTATTATAATATAGAATATTGTTTGTAATAATTTCGATACATTTATATTTCATATATTACATTTAAGTCTTGAAGCTTTCTGATGTAAAATATGGACATTTCAAAAAGTTAGAAATATTTGAAAATGATATATGAGTACAAATGGAAATGTGTTCTTAAGTTCTGAGTAAATTCCTTGTTGTTATATCTTTGTTGTTTGTATCTCTACTAGGATCCCTACATTTCCAGGTTTCTATATCCTCAAATCTATAGATCTCCAGATCTGTACATATCCTTCCTACATTCTCAGATTTCTATACCCAGTACTTCTCTAAAACTCTAAATTCCGACATCAATCTCTATATCCCCAAACACATTTCCAAATCTTCCTGATTCCAGTATATTTAGAATCTCCCATCTCCAGATCCCAATATTTCGATACTTTGAAAACTCCATATCCCTAGATCACTGTACTTCCATCTTCCGTATATACCCCGATACCTAGGAAAGAAATATAAATGTTTGCCACGATCGTAGAATTTTTATTGCGCTCCTCTTTGTTTTTAATTTCAGTTGCTCCGACGTAGCATCGTTGAAACGATAAAGAAGGAAAACAAGCAGAGGATGGTAGTAACAGGAAGAATCTGGACCGTGAAGAGAACGATGCAGCTTTCTGTCGATAAAAATGCCTGCACTCGACTGGAGAAACAACATGTTTCTTCCAGGTTTTTTTCCTGGTCGACTTTCGACCAACAACTTTCATCGTCCTGAAACTTATCGCCCTTCCCCGTTTTGTACGTTGCTCTCTGTCTACGATCTTCTCTGTTCTTTCGCTCTTCTTCACGCCCTGGAGACTAAAGTCCAGTTCCGTACTCCGGACAATTAGCAAGGAAAATTTCGCGGCTACGAAAATTTGTTAGGCTAATTAACACCGATTAACGGGGATACGAACTATCAGTTTTAAACCACAGTTTGGTTAATAAGAACATTATAATTTATTCTCTTTTATTAAATATTCGATTATAGTGACTGTTAAGGACGTTAATCATCGCTGAGCTTCGAGCTAATGGACGAATTAGAGAACAGAAGTTCCGAAATGAAACGTCGTGTCAAGTGAATTTTATTTGTCGTGACTACGACGAGGATCAAGGATGGAAGGCGCGTTGGGTGGCTCGCGAATCCAATAAGCCGCGGAAACTTCGTCGAAATGAGCCGCGGTGAACTTTCTGAACAATGCACAGTGCGTCGAAAGTTATACCACGGGTCCCGTGTAAAAATGGAACAGAAAGTTCCGAAGCCGGAGAAATCTGCCCTTTCAACCGAGAAATCGAAGAATTCGCTATTTTGTCCCATTCTCTTTTACTCTTCACTTTTTCTCTATTTTCCATTCATTTTGTCGGAGAGAACTCTGAGGTTATTAAATTGGATGACGTATCTTTTGCAATTAGGACTAGGATATAATCGGGCTTGGAAAATAAAAATAAGGGTAGGACAGTGTGGAGGATGTTGGATGTGGGGTGTAGGGTGTAGGATGTAGGATGTAGCATGTAGGATGTAGGATGTAGTATGTAAATTACCTCTAGTTTGAAAGTTTTTACAGCAACAAATTTTCAAGTTTCATAATCACGTTTGCAAATAAATCCTCAAATTTCCAAGGTGAGTCAAATGTCCAAACTCCCAAATCCCTAAATTCTTAAATACCTCACTAAAATCTCCAAATTCTCATATTTTCAAATTGCTAAATTTTGCTAAATTTCTAAAACCTAGACCTGACTAACCTTACTAGACCCCTTATTGTGACATCCCCTGCATCTAAATTTCCAAATTCTTAAACCTTCAAATTGCAATCTGCCGAATTGCTCAAAGTCCAAAATTTGCAACCCCCAAATAAAAATCCCAAATATCTCAATCGCCAAACCCCGGAAACTGCCGACCGGTTAAAGTCGATTATTCACATCCGACGTGGGATATTGACACTATTAGGAAATCTAATTGATTTGGCCCACGGTGAACAAAGTTGCTAGTTACACCAAAAGCGAACGATTAATTCTTCGAACGCCACGTGGGCCGGTCGTTAATTTCGCCATTATTGAAACGTCCCGACGAGCAGCGCGATGAAAAAGCTTGCTCGTAGCGTCGATCCGGTTCGCATAATACGACGACAAGATCGTAAAACGCTCGAAAGATAGAGAGAAACGAGCCTCGGCGACGTTTACGATCGATGTTCCCCATCGGCTCGACGTGAAATCACGAATGCTCGTTTCTACGTTGAAAAACGAGCGGACTTCCGTAACCGCCCCTCGTTGTCCCAGAAATGGACATTCTGCGAAACAATCGACACTTTGTAGGAAGAAAAAAAAGCATCATCGACTCTGTGTCTTGTAGACCGGTTCGCTGATTGACGATAAACGAAATATCGTCGATGGCGGACACTCGCTGGAATCTGATGGCCTGGATGAGCCATTTGATTAGAACCGTGCGCTCTCGATAAATCGAGAACAGCCTGGAACCGATAAACCGATCGCCACGGTTATCGACTGTCCGGAACACGAACTTTGTTGCTACGAAAAGAGAAAGTTGTACCTGTGATTTCGGATCAACTACTTACGCGAAATAGAGGAGACTACTTTGATCAATTGCAAGGGGCTTCGATAACTTTGCGATGTGGATCGTTATTACCATTTTCATTCAATTCTGCTTAATCTTATAGACATATCATTTTTTATCGTTTACAAATTCAGATTAATACTGGTTCACATGACACAGTCGAGATAAACATTGTGAAGTTGATAATTTTAACCCTTCGTACTTGAAGATAATTTGACTGTTTACAAACAGTAACTTTAAAACTTAGTTAAAAAGTTAAATGAATTCTTTTGAGGTTATTATTTTTCCACTAATAATTTCCATTATTTTTTGTTTCGCCATGTTTATACATCACACGTGTCATATTAAAGAATCAGTTAAAAAATGCTTGTTTCAAGTTATTGTATTAAATAAAATGGTGACTGAGAGTCACCTCTCGAGCGCAAAGGGTTAAGATGAATATCTGTACCAGAGGGGTAGGTCCAAGTCCATTTTTACCATTTTATATAAGAAGTCCATCTCTTCTAAGAAGTAACGAAAGATTGGGTTAGATCAGTCCTCAAGTACAGAAATACATGGTCTTTCATTTAAACATCGAATCCATGTGGTGCATCCACACCTAACTCACCGAGCATCAACAGAAGTATAACACGAGTCATGTGAAGTTCATAGTTTGTTTTATCCACAGGGGCAATTTCAACCGCCTCCACGCGAACACATGTCGCGCGTTTGGGTAACAGAAAGTGGAGGGCGTGTTGCTGCGACAGGCAGCAAAACAGAATCCATCTTCGCCAGCTTATTTAAATATTTGTCGATATTTCGTCGCTCCCTCGCGTTTCCCAGGCCGTGCACATCCACTCCGTCTTGGGACCCCGGGTGTTTACGCGAACCGAAGTAACCGAACGAAAGGGAAAATGTGAGCGGAGTGTTCGTGACGGGGATTGACGGTAACTCGGCGATATACAAAGTTGCCGGACGAGGGACGTACGCGATCACCGTTCAACCCCCTGTCACCGTAATGAAACGCGTTGGGTGCGCGTGACACCGCGGCTTTATGCCGAAATGTTGTACAAACGCTTCGATGAACGCTGCTAACAAGGTCTGGCTTGGTTAACCGGCAAAGCGGACTGCCATGATGAGCGTGCTACCGCATCGATTTCGCGACAACTTCATATTTGTCCGCTTGCATACTTCAAAGCGTTGCCTGGCCGAAACCCGTGATCGATCATTTGCTCGGAGCCCGGTCTAACTTGCCACCGAATTCGTCGAGAACCGTGATTTACTCGGTGGCGCGATCGTTCCATCATCTTCAGCTCGAGCGAGCTGACCGAAGGAAAATACGATATTCCGAGAAAAAACGAGGGAATTTCTTCGAGTGCTTAAAGCAAGCCCCTGCCGATCAATGGCTTCTTCCTCGTAATTCCAGCCGTTCGAATAAGGATTATTCTATTGTGGAGGAAAAATGGAAATAATCGTTCTTAGAGTTATTCAAGTGTAAATCAAGTAAATTAAATTATTAAACGGCTCGGCTCGATAGGTTGCTACCGTTTCGATACAAAATTGTCTGAAAATAATACTTGCGGAGAAGCAAGAAGGTTAAAGCTTGACGATAATTACTGTAAATATCTTTTTTAACAACGGAATTCTATTACTCACTGTTCCATCACAAGCTCATTGATTAGGCTAGGAAGACTCGGTCGTAAAATGTACCTGCAACAGAAAAATAAAATTACTTGTTAAAAGATGTTTTTAAATACATCTTGAAACTTTCATACTCCATTTTAACAAGTTTTATCACATATTGTAATATATCAATAAATTAAATACGCAAAGTCGATGGACGCCATTTTCAGATATTTTTGCGTCACTAAATCACCTTGCTCTTCTACATTTCCGTGATTTTTAACTTCTATAATTTACGACCCTAAAATAAAGGAAACTGTTCAGCAGCGAAAAATATTGAATCTAGTTGCACACCTAATATTTTCGTTTAAATATTATCCGTACAACTGAGCAGACATATTGGTACGTTACACAGACCGTGCATAATGATATATTCAAACAGTAGAAATTGTCGCTTATATTGATCGACAGTTAACAAACAGTATCGCAAATGATATTCCTGTATTTTATAATATCAACGTATGCTGCAACGTATAAAATCAAGTACAAATGACAAACGGTATAAAAGCTGACGAATAAAGCGATTCACGAAGCGTTCAAACAGCCTGTGAGTATCGAAGCTGTTCGAGATGCTCGTCGTTCACCGTTTATCGAGCATGGAGGAATATTTTAGACGCAGCTATCGAGCAGGCGGTTGTTTCAACGAGAAAACGTTCTCCAGGATTCTCCGTAAACTCGACCGAGCCGCAAGCTGATCTCCTTTTGGCTCCATAGGTTTCTCTGCCGACGCTGGCTTCGACTCGACGCTATCGTCTTTTCAGATCTGCTCGACTAACATGGGTGGAAACGCGATGAAAAAATTATTAATCGAGCCTTCGTACAGTGATGGAGAAGCTAGCGATGGAATAAAGCACCTCGCACTCAGCCTCGAATTTTCACCGAACGTGATAGATTTTCGCGAATACAATATTTCTGAGTAGAACATTGATCGAGTAGCTACGAAACTTTCATGAATACTCTTCTAACCTACATTTACTATTTTTGCAATTATTTATGACACTATGGTTCTCACTGGTATGTCTACGTTTATATTTCTTGACCTAGACTATCTTTAGGGGGTTTTAGAAATTATTCACTCTGTCACCAAGTACATGTAGATATTAAAGATTTTGAAGATCGGTGACGTTCAGGAAGACTTTTAATTCTCTGTTTTGTGGAGGAACTTGAAATTTAGCTTTGTCACCATCTGCTCTCAGAAGTCTGCATATGTACACATGTGGAAGAATGTACACATATGTATATACATTTAAAAATACTTCATAAGAGTGCTTCATCATAAGATATTTCATAAATGAATCACATCTGCCTATTCGAATCTCCTGAACTGTACACGATATTGTATTTGATTCGGATTAGTAAATATGTTTACGTGCCTGAAAAAGCTGTGGTACATGCATAGTCGAGTTTGATCCTATCGCTAGCAAAAGCTCGAGGTGTATAAAGCGGCTGGAAATATAACGAATAAGAAAATAACGCTGGTCACCGTGTTTCACCCCTTTACTTTTACTGGCAAATGCTAGTCGCTTTTGTTTCACCCGCTTTGTCCCAGCAAGTGAAACAACGGCGAACAAACAAAACAACAGAAGCACCCAGGTACCGGTGTGTGTCCAGCAATTCTGTTGCGGTGTGAAATAAATTTCGGTCGACTCGGATAGTTATTCGATCCAGGTCTCATGAAAGTGGACATTAAAGAATTTGGGAAATTTTCAAACTTGGAAGTTTAATTTTAGAGTTAGAAGTTGATGTAACTTGTAACGTGAGAATTTGAAAACTTCAGAATTCATACGTGGTTACTGAAAGTATTTTATTTCGAAAGTAGCTCCTTGTAGGTTTTGTATTACATGAAAGTGTTGCATTACATCTTTGAAAGCTACTCATCAGTTCGTATCAACAAACATTAAAACCCCGAGTAATCTTCTATTAACAATTCAGCAATTTATTTTAACAATTAAAATCGATGCTGTCAAAATTAGTCATGATGAAACATAAATCATGATGTTCATGACCTTAGAAAAATGAGTACACGCCGTTCATAAAAGCGATGTCTAGTCACTGCCACAACTCGGCTTACAGTTAGCCGGAAACGCGTAGGTACATGCAGCAGGCAAGTTCATCGAGTTTCGCAACTTTTTGCAGCAAAGTCGTGTATCTGGTGAGTTTCTTCGTCCGCATCGTATGTTCCGAGCGAAGTACGAGCGGTTTAAGCGATTCTGGGCAAACGTTTTCAACGAGGCCGCTCTTAAAAGCACATCGTGCACGTTCCTCGAACTTAAGGTCGGGTCACGCGGTAGCCGCGGGCTATTTGAGCTCGCTATCCGCTTCATTGCGCGCACGGTGCTCGACGCTGTTTCGCCTGCGAATCAAATTAGCCGCTACCTCGGAATCGTTGTATAATTTGTATGCTCGTGTCGAGGGGACGGTTGATACGAACAGTTGTCTGCTCGACTCTCGTGCGTTGGGGCAAGAAAATCACAGGGTCGAAAATTCGGCGGTACAAAGGAAACGAGGAACGGTTTATGACTGTGAAACGAGAGGGCTGCAATTACGAATAACGGGGGTTCGGGAGGACGCTGTGCAAACAGAGCAAAAGTTCGGGCAAGGTTAACCATATTTTTTTTTTATAAAAAGTTGGACACTGAATTCGCTTGGTGACGAAAGTTTTGGTGAGGAAAGTATTAGAAATCTATTGGTGAAATTTTGATGATATGAGGAGTAGGATTGTGTTTGCATTGATATTGTGTGATGGATATAGTGAAATCTATGTGGAGATAGGATACGTAGGAATACCACGCAGGGTGATTCAGCACGTGAGAAGTCAACACGTGGTAGTTCAACGCATGGTAGTACAGTGCGTAGTAGTACCACTCATGGTGATACAACACATGGTAGTTCAACGCATGGTAGTTCAACGCATGGTAGTTCAACGCATGGTAGTACAGTGCGTAGTAGTACCACTCATGGTGATCCAACACGTGGTAGTTCAACGCATGGTAGTACAGTGCGTAGTAGTACCACTCATTGCGATCCAACACGTGGTAGTTCAACGCATGGTAGTACAGTGCGTAGTAGTACCACTCATGGTGATACAACACATGGTAGTTCAACGCATGGTAGTTCAACGCATGGTAGTACAGTGCGTAGTAGTGCCACTCATAGTGATACAACACGTGGTAGTTCAACGTGAGGTAATACAATACCACTCGTACCAATGCCACGTGCAACGATACAACGCATAGGAATACCATATAGAGCGAGATCTGTGTGAAGATAGGTTACGTAGAAATACCACGCATGGTGATACAACACGTGGTAGCTCAGCGTGTGGTAATACAATACGTAGCAATATAGCGTGATACAACGTACCACGTGTAACCATACAACGCGTATGAATACCATGCGTGGTGATTCAACACGTGGTAGTGCAACGCGTAGTAATACAGTGCGTAGCAATACTCATAGTGACATAGCGTACCACTTGTACTGATACAGTATACCACTTGTAACGACATAACGCATAGAAGTACCATGCAATACACTGACCTATCGCATGATCATATATGACATACGTATTCTCCGTCTAAAATATAAAAGTCCTAGTAATTCTAAAATAGCGTCAACACGCCAAATGATCTGTCGCATCGACGAATCACCGCGATATTTACGCGAGTTCGTTTGTTTAGCCAAGCAAACTGTTTATTCGGTGCCGATCAATAATTTGATTGGCTGCCGCACTTTCGTATAAATTAAACATATTTACAGGAACCGGCGACACTATGAAATCGAACGTATTAATCATTGGCCCGTGGCCGACCGTCTGTCCTCTCGCTTAAATCCTCCGGCGCGAATTTATCGGAAATTTATATTTGTGGAGCGTGAATTATATCCAGCGTCAGGTGTTCGATTCCTCTTTCTCCCGAGGAGATCGGTACTATTTTTCACGCGCGTTGACTATCTCGAAATTCTCCCTTGGTGGTCTTCCCCGAGGTTTTGGTTTCCCTGCTTTTATCCTCTTCGGTTAGGTTTCTCTCTCTTCTGACGGCAAAGAAGTTCCCCTTCCTGATCCGTGTACCGTGCAAAAACGGACGAGAGGATTTTCGCCCGCGCGGTTCCGCTCGCTGAAATAGGACGGCATTCTGGGAATACTCGTTTGCACGAGTGTTCCAATTAAATTCTCTCGCGGCCGGTCCGCATTAACTGCAAATCCCTTCATTGATATAAATTCGGCATATCTGATATGATACTCTAACGAACGCGTTTAGCGTGAACCAATCGAATTCCCTCGGTGAAGTTTCGCGTCACGCTATTTACACGCGCGGTACAACAAATAAACTTTTCGTTTTTATCGTCTTTGTTCCCCTGTTGTGTCGTCGGTCTATTGTGCCTGTCGCTTTCGAACACGTTTTGATTTAATACAATGGAATCATCCAATTGCTGTGCTTCATCGAGCAATGGGAATTCTATGTAATACTAATTCAGGTTCATCGTGCGATCGTGGAATCATTTAGTCCTCACTTTGAGAATTTGGTACATTGATTGGTAACGGATGGAGTTATAGAATATTGACACGATGATATATCATGACTAATTCAAATAGATTCTTCGATGAACATGAGCTTCAATTTAATTAAGGATTAAAGATTATGAATATATAAAATCAAGTCATTAGTAATCCGTAATGAAGGATTAACGAAAATGTGAAGTAATTGAAACGATTCGAAATGGAAGGGCATGAATAATTCGGTACATATTAATCAAGAGATGATTACGAGAATATAAAATAATCATTTACTCAACTTTAAACTGCATGAAAATGCTTTAGTACCATCGTACAATTTAACACAAAATTTTAATAACCTAACAAATGTCTAATTCGTTTTATTCATAAATTCAATGTAACTAGAATTATACTGAATATTTCAGTATTAATACGAGATTCTGTTACGAGGCAAAAGGTTTAACATTGACATAATACAACGTTCCTAAAGTAAACCACTCAGGATAATAACCTCTGTACCATGATTCAGCAGCGGATCTCTTCATAAAGATTTACGTGCAAGAGCTAAGCAATACGCCAAATTGCGCCATTAAAACAACTAATTGGCAGACAATGTTCCAACGTTGAAGCAACACATTAATATCAAAAAATATTAATACCAAAAGTTTAACTGTAGAGAGTATTAATGTACGGAGTATTAATAAAGAAAAAAAACAAAATACGTATTATGTTAAGCTCTAATTTCTGTGTATCAATATTATATGAATACCACAAGGCGTTCTACAGCCACACGTTATATGACCATGTGTTATACCTTCATTTCCAGCCAGCGCCAGCTTGCATCATAGACTGGTCTTCGTCCTGATTTCTATTTAGTTGTTTCCACGAATTTAACAAGAGCCTACATTTCAGAATGCTCTCTAGTTACACCAGTAATAAAGGTCAGCTTGCATTTTAGGATGGTTCAGGCCCTGGGTCTTAGCCAATGAAGGTGCTCTGGTTTCTACTTATTTATGTCAATGAACGTAACAAGGACTAATCCACATTCTACAGTGCTCTAAGCTCTGGTTTCTACCTACTTGTGTCAATGAACGTAACAAGGACTACGGCGTTCCAAGCTCTGCCTATGTCAATGAACGTGGCATTAGTTTACATTCTGAGGTGTTTTAGGCTCTGGTTTCTGCCTATTTGTATGAATGAATGTCGTAGAGAGTAGTCTACATTCTAAGGTACTCTGCTAGTACCTACCAAGTCTAATTAAGAATTAACCTTCTAATATTGTGCAGGAGTACAGTGTAAATAAATATAAGAGCACACATTTTACAGCTGTCCTAGGACCTACTATCTCGATGAATGTAACAAGAGTTAGTATACATTTCAGGATGGTCCAGGGCCTAAGCTGACTAGTTACGCGAATGAACGTAACCGGCGCACGGTTAACGACCTAGCGACGTCGTGACGCGAACCGTTGCGTTCCAGTTCTACCGCCGTCGGTTCATTCGGCGTTCTTGTAATTACCGTCGGTGTTGCGAGCACGGAATACGTTTCCGTGCGAGTTGAACGCGCCGGTTCGTTCCTCCGCTCGCGCAATTACCGTTCGCCGAATCTTAGCCGGAAGTAGCTGCTCGGTAAACAAGCAACTAAACGGGGAAAAGGTCGTCAGCGACGTCGAGGAACGGCGGGGAAATTTTTCGGAATCACGGTAGATCGATGTCGAGTAGAGAAAGGTCAGGTCATCGAGATCGCGAAGGAATAAAGGAAGACGGGAGAGAGGAGATCGCAGAGGGGGTCGTGCAAGTTACCCGGAAGACGAGGCAGATCGGGCCTCTTCCGGGCGAGAATTGAGACGTAGTCGAGGGAAAGGTGTCTCGTTGTTTAAAGAGGGCAGTCGGTAGATCCCCTCGAGGGATCCCGAGGGATGGTACCGAGCGAGACGAGAGACAGAGGAAACGGAGGGTAGATTTCGGGGGTAGATACCGGACGAAGGCTGTAGGCCGTTTGCTATAGCGGCCGGTGTGCACGAGAGAGGAGAACACGGGTTACCGGTCGGCTGGAGCGACGGGGATGAAACGAGAAAGAGAAACAAAAAGGTAAATATACACAGCGCGACAGAGACGGAGATACGGGGGTGAGAAAGAGAAAGCGTCGCGTTGGGAAGAAGAAAGGGAGGCGACTAGAGGGTAGAAAGAGAGAGGTATAGCTTCAACTTTGGCTGTGCCGCAGTGGTATCGAGCGGCAACCCCACCTTTCGGCCCCAACCAACCCCTTCAGCCCCTTCTGTGCTCGACCCACCCTGCCTACATCATCCACCCACACTACGAACCTCCTCCAGGGAGTGTTATAGCGCTCCACTCGCTGCTATGTTCACTCGAACGAGACCAACTCCTCTGTCTTCCTCCTGTGCACACCGGTCCGTTTCTCACTTTCTCCAGGCAGCTTCATCCGCCGCCTCGTTCCGGCCCGTGTCTCCTCCAACCTCGTCTACTCTCTCGTTTACTTTAGCGTAGAATCTTCGCTCTCTATCCCGGCCTCCGTTTCGGCCCACCCTCTAGATCAGTAACCTGCACCACGTGGCGATACTAGCGCTAACGCCACTCCATTTAGCCAGCTGTACGGCGCCAGGAATGTCGAGATCATGTACAGGACCGTTCTCCGCGCCGAGGCTTTGAGTGCCGTTTGCGAAAACGCATTGGCTAGTCCCTTTGAACCCATTGGCCATCTCCATCTGTACCCTCTTGATATATAGTAAGACGATTATGCGCCGGCATCGTAGATATGTACACGCGGATATGTCTGGATCGTATACGACGGCCCAAGGGATAACGACGTCGAGAGCAAGCCGGATTAAGTGTGTCGACATGCTTCCGATCGTGTAAACGCAAAGACGCCCTCTCCTGGACGTTAAGTTTCCTTGTTTCGTGTCGTCGGCCGACAGGATCCCTTTTCTCTCAGAAACCTCGTCGCGACAAACTCGATAGTTAACGACTAAATTAGCGCGAAACTTCCGACACTTCTTTCGTGTTTGTCCTCTTACTCGTATTTGTCTTGTTTCTTCTACCGACTCGATTTTAATGAATATATCTCGCCACTGCGCGAGTGCGGGATTTGAATAGCTGGACAGGGACTGATACCGACCGGCCAAGGAAAACATTTTCTCGGTATACAACGCGGTAAGCTTCTCCCTTCTCGTATAAAGGAAGATGCTCGGCCCAAGACACGGTCCACAAATATAGCACGACGAGTTCATACCGGTAGCTAACATGGGAGGATTGTAACCCGACTCCGGAATACTCGAGCAAAATTTTAGAACTCCCTAGTTGACTACGGGTAGCGTAACTCTGCTGCAGCGTAGGCTTCCTTGCATAAGTATGGCGGTAGGAGCAAACTACCGCTCGACTTTTTTCATCAAATATTTAAACTTGGATTTCTAAATTCTTCAATTCTTAAATATCAAACTCTCTGAACTCTACATTCGATATATCCAAATTTCTAAATTTTTCAACTTGAAGTTTTATACTCAAATAAAAATTGATGACCATTGGGCTTTCCTCAGAGAAAGATATAATTCTTAGCGTCGTAAAAGAAACACTCTACAGAAAAATAACTAAGCACATAATAATCTTAAAGCAAGTTTACAATCGTAGAAAATGGTCATTCGTTTCACGAGCATTATCGATTATCCTCGACGAAACTACGGTCGTTTCGTCTCCATTTTATTCCCCGGCACTTCCTTTTTCAGGTAACATTAACGAACTCTCGTTGCTTCTGTTTCCCCCGTAGAGCCACGTGTTGGAAGGGGGCCAAACAATTATCGTTACACGCCGGAATCGAATCGTGGCGTTTAATCACGGGCTCGATCGAATCCCCGGCTAATTTTTGATATTCCATTATTCCGGCTTTTTCTTTCTTCGAGGTTTTCTGCTGCGTGTGCACGGGGGAGTCACGCCCACGTCGCGACATTAATCGTGACAGCGCGTAGCGTGCAGACATCCGATGGAAAACATCGCGTTTACCGGTAACGACGAGCGACACCATCCGAGTCTCGTGTCTCGATACAAATCGCTGTCGCGTCGTGCCTATCAATTTACCCGTATTTGCGCTAACTTCCGTTATCTTGCGGATTTATAACCTCGAAATATGTTGACACATTTTTCACGGAAATTCGTTCGATTGCGCTGACGCATACGGTGCGTCTAACGGTTTGTGACATTTTCAATTTTCCAGATACTCTTAATATATCAAGTATTAATATTTAATTAGTGCACCGCTATACGATTTCACGTAGCTCCACGTTCATTTGGCTTTGTTCTTAAATTCGCTTTTCGAGCTCATTATCGATGCAACAGCAGCGAGTCTGCAGTTCGGTCGTTTTATTTTTGCGGCATCGGGGTCGGAACGGGATAACGATTTCGTATGTGCGATTTTCAATGCTAATTTCAGACATAACTAGCCCGTTTCGTCGCCGGAACCGTGTTCGCAAATACCGTCCAATTTCATGGGTGTCCGTTGTCTCTCGATTAAGAGCGGGAACGATGGCAGCTACGTGTTCCTTTTTCGATTAAAGGCGTCAGCGCCGGGGGAAAAAGAAGGAACGGCCGCGAAATAGCAGTTGACGGGACTAAGAAATATTCTGTTTTACTTGTATTAGCAATTTTTACACGGTCGGCCGACTTTCGAGTGAAAAAAGTGGACGAGTCAAGAGGATTAGCCCGACTCGTTGCTCTCGTTCTTTATTTTTTTCTCCTCTCTGACGGCACCGGTTCCGAAACTTCTTTTTTTAATTTGTACGCCAGTGTAATATTGTGGCTCGCGCGCAACCAGCCTGGCGTAAAACCGAGTTCCCCGTGGCAGAAAATCTTTTAAGGAAACTCGAGGCGCGACGACTAAAATCACCGGAGGAAAAGCGTTAAATTAAAACTCCCGGAGCACTCGAGCCACCCCGCAACGTCCGACTTAGACGTAGTTTGCTCTTTTCTAATAACGAATCCCTTTTCCGACTCCTTTTCCCTCTTGTTTCGCCCCGTGTTCAACCCGTTCGCCAATAACCCGTTACGGACAGCCAGAGAATTTTCTTACGAGCGCTGTTTAAACTCGGGCCTTTGACGCACTCTCACGCCACTTGCATTGTGTTGCAATTTAACGAACACGAATTAAATCTTTAACAAGCAGAATCGAAAGAGTAGGAAAGTTATTGTTCGCTGAACGTTCATTGTGCGTTTGACAGGCGACAAGCCGGACTTCAATCTTCGTTACATGACTTTCTTTTCAAAAAATATGTTTTTCAACCCTTAGAACTGCGAATAAACGAGTGAAATAAAATTGCAACGTTCTTCAATCAAAACTGGTATTAATAAGAAACGTTTTGGATATTTATTTATAAAATGTTTAAAATTTGCAATAAATTCGCTAATATTTGCGAGAAGTATTTGCATCGCAACACAACAAAAGATAAAAATAAATTTGAAGCAGCAGTTAATAGCTCGATCCGGCTCGTCGCAGGTGTATTTTTCCGAGTGTTTCCATATTCGTTAAATCGTTGTTAAAACGCTATTCCATTGAAACAACCGGGCGTTTCTCTGGCAGTTTGCAGAAACGGAATCGCGACGATCCGATTACCTGGAACAAAAATTTCTCCGTCGACGGAGAACGTTTTTCCTCGGTGCTCATTTCCTTCCCCCGGTCCCGTTCAGCATGAAAAATATTTTCACTAATGCCACGCGAAATTAAATCGACTGCAAATAATTACGATAGCCGTTGAACGATGCACGCGAACGGCAGGGGGGCTTAAAGGGAAAGTGAAGGAAGAAGAAGAACAGAGAGAAAGATACATATTATTCCAACGATAAGAGCATTTTATTCGAACGGTCGTTGTTCGATTTTTTTTCTCCCTTTCTTCTCGTTCGTTTACCTTCCGTCTCGTTCCGAAGAATAATTTCCTACGCGGAACTACACGTTCCTCCTCCACGACGTCTTTTACTCCCCCGCAACTGCAGACGATCGATATATTCAAAAGGACGGCCACTACAATGCGTGGATTCACGAGCGACCCACTATCAGCATGACCGGTTAATGTCCATTACGTTTCTAAAGAACTTGCTTCCATAATTGCGCCTTCCGGGTAGATTAAAAACTCGTTAAACCCGGCCGAATGGCCGAGTCAATTTTTCAACTAGCAGTTCTATTCGATAATTACAAATGTTGACTTTCTCGAATATAAAGTTTAGTACCCGTTAATGCCTTAGGTTACGAGTTGTATATCCATCCAATTAAATTACCATCGATTCCACTACACAGGCCTGTCTGTGGTCACATAGCGAGAGTCCATATCGGTTAATAATAAACGCCCTTTTGATTTTCGAGACCAACAGTGCGTTCTCAGAGAGCGAATATACGCGTCCTTCGTACCGAAAGGTGTATTCAGGCCAGCTAATCAAGCATCGATAAATAATTGATCGCCTCTTCCCTTTTACGTCGATGCACCGAATTCGGTTTGACCAACCGCAAGGCAATTAACAGGGATTGTTCAGCCGCGCGTATCGTTGCTTTTCACCCCGAAAATTTCCGAATACGGACCGCAAGGTGCTCGCGCAAAAATGGCCAGAATGTCAATATGCCCGTGCCGGTGAAAGATTAATGAAAATCTCGGAACTTCTCCGGAACATTTGTTCACCGCGTTTGCTCGCGTTCCTGGAATCCTGGATATTCTCGCTCACGAGCGAAAACCCGGACTGAATGAGACGGCGCGAAACGTTGCTCGAACGAAGAGAAATTGTACCGTTAGCGGAGCCAGCTCTTTCGAGGCGACAAACGAACGAACGTCACTGGCGAAGTGAACCCGACCGGGCATTGTCTCGTCCAGGACTTCCGGTTCTGCCCTCCATCATCGATTTTTCTCGGCTTTTACGCGAACGGAGCACGTAAGACGCGCGGAAAATCGGTCAACCTCGCGATACTTCTTTGTTCTCTCTTATACTCCTCCCTTCAAAAACCATGAAAACTCTGAAACTTTTTTCAATTTTATATTGTATTAAGCTTGTTGAGTTTTTAATTTTAATTATTTGTACTCGAAGTCATTTTTGCTGTTGTGAGATATATTAGTCAGAAAAGTTTTTATTTGTAATGTTTGCATAATTCTTTTAAAATAATTATTTCTCTATTAGTAATTGTCTCTATTGTCTGTTCCAAGTATATACACGTATAACACTATGGATATAATTAAAAAATATTTATCTCAAATTGTATTAAACTGAATGACTGTGAGTCATCTTTCGAGTCATTTCATACGATCCCATTTTTGTCCTGTTCATACAAATGTAAATGAATTCTCTGTAAAATGAAGTTCAAAAAAATGAGAACCAAAGAGTAAATGATCGATAAAATTATGACGACAAAGTACGATGTGAAATATCGAGATTGTTTATGAATATGATCAGTGCATAAGCTATTTTATTTGGTATCCGTACATGTATTTCCTCTCGAGCGAAAGAGCGATCGTGAAAATCGCGACCATCCGTTCTAATGGACGACACTCGAAACTAGTCGGCTTGTTTGCCAGACCCTCGACGCCAGTTTATAAAATTTACGATCGATCGCCCGTAAAAGAAACAGTCGTGGCAAATCCGTGAAACGGGTCGTCGATAAGCTTGACAGGCCAGTTTTCATTTAGTGCCAGAACGACTAATGACGTTAGTCCATTTAGAAAGTGTAGCGAAAATGTAACACGATTTAAAAATTATCCGTAACGCGAGTCGTGTCAATGAAGACCGTTCTCGCTAACAAGTTTCACGCTGTAAGGTCGCAGAATTTCCCAGCTTTTCCCACGTTTCCCTTTCCACGATCCATCGACTTACCTGGTACCGTAACGCGGAATCAGGTTCGAGCGGATCTTCGTTAGCTTTGCTTCTCCCGGTCCTCAATCTTCTCGTAACCCGTTCCTTTTTCCCCTCGACTCGAGTAATCAGTTTACATCTAATAATTCCCGGCAATTGTCGCCTATTATTCCGCGTTAAAAGGGACAGATGGTTTATCGCGGAGCCATCGTTTCAACTACAGCTCGTTTCACGGAACTGGGCGGGGATGGATCATGCGAGTCAGCGATTATGCAGCAAGAAACATTACAGAATTAAATGGGCTGCTTCTTCCATGTAAATCGACTGTCTCGAATTAATTCAGAGCTTCCTAATGAAGCAGGGATATAGCGTGACTATTTTAGTAGAATCATAAATATCCTTACTAGCTAAAAACTGGCCTAGGGTCTGTAAAAGTTCGAACATCCATAAGTTAGTTTTTAGTGTAGCGTAACAGTTTTATACATTATCGATTTAGAAAAAATACAGGCCAAAAGAGGTTCACAACGAAGCAAATTCAGAAATATCGCATTTAATTTTTCTGATAATCTTTCTAATTCTGATCTAGTATAATTCTAGTATGATCTCGAGAAAGATCGCGTTTTGCAAGCGCAGCGAGTCGGATGAAAAGTGCACGATTATTAGCTTTTTCTCGTTGCTCGGCTACCCCCGTCGTAAACGGATTATAGAGGCTTTGCTCCGGGGCCCTTTGCCTCCAGAACAGCTACTCGAAGAAAGAAAGAATCGTCCGATCGCGCGACAGACGCGACCACAGCCAATTCGGGCCAATTTAATCCTGATTCAAGATCCGTCGTTCCCGGAACGAAAAATGAAACGCGAAGGCCGAGGGAGCTTCTCGATAAAAAGGCCACGGGGCCGGCTCGTTACCTCGACAAATCGAGTTGCCAGGCGCGTCGCTCCAACAAAATGCTACGAAGCACCAGTTTTCCCGTGGAGAACGCTTGCATTCTGATCGCAACCGGAGACAACACTGAATAATACCGAAAGCAACCCTTCCGATCCGAATCTCCGCTCTTCCTTGTCTTTCGACGTTTTAAGGTTCCTTTTGCTTGCTGTTCGTTTGAATAATTCGGCGAAATAAAGTTACTAAGTTCGTTTACGAGGACGGAGAGAACCTGAATATTACAACGAACGGGCTACCTTGCAGAAATTGTTTTTACTTAAAGGAGGCCACAAAGCGTATTAGATTCAGTTTATGGTAGGAAGAAAAATGCTGTTAAAGTAGTTACAGAAAAAGGTGAAGTTAAGGAAAGTCGTTTTGGATATTGATTATCTGTGACATCTGTTTTTTAGTACAGCTAAGACATCATCATATTTTATGTATACTTGATATTCTAGCAAAATATACTCAGATGCTAAAACTGCTTTTTCCACACATTTACAGATATAAGCGAATTATATCATTCTAAAAAATTGTACAGTTTCTGTATAAAAATCGAATAACTCAATATAACTGTTTTATCCACACATTTTATACGTATAGATAAAAGTGAATTATATAAGTTCTAAAAAATTGAACAGTTTGTCAATAAAATTCGTACGAAACTAATCTGTTTCTAACTCAATATAATTGCGATTTCAGCAAACTCCGTGTTTCAGTCGAAAAACCACAGGGTAGTTTATACGTTCCTCAGACAAAGGATTAATTTCATTCCGATAAAAGCGAAAACTATCCGGCAGCATTCTCCGCGTGACTCAACGATCGTCGAAAAGCTACGGTCCAGTAAATTCGACGATAAAGCTAAATACTCATCGTTGCAGTCGGAGCAGACTTCTCTAATTATCGCGCGAGTACACGAAGCGGTGGCCCTCAAACGTAATTTCAAGTACCCTAGAAAATCTCGAATCTCGCCCTGTTTTTGTTCGCTGCACTTGGATCGAGCTCGTCTTCGTTGCGTCTGGCTCGAGGATCAACAACCCTGCCAGGCGTATTTTTGGTCGGGCGCGAAGACAGGGCGTGCAAGAACCGCGAGCATGAGCGTAGGGTCGCGTCAAAGCGACAGTTTTCGTCGCGTTGTTTCGCGGAATACTTTTAATTACAGAAATTACGCGAAGAACTCGGCTCAGAAGCGAATGGCGGGAACGAAAATGTCCGTGAAAAGCGACGTTTTCAGAGCTTTTCACGACGGCACAAAAAACTCGGCTGAAACGTTGTTCGACGCGCGGAATAATACGTGTCGGCGGTAAATTAAAAAGATTTCCATAAAGACACCATTTTATGAAAGCAATTTGCATCGCGTTCCTTGTTCTCGCGATTTTTCGACCTCTTGACTCGTCGCGGCGAGCAAATTGAAAACGACGCGCTGTCTCTTCGAGGCGACGCGACGCTGCTGCTCAAAGACCGCTCGGTGGACGAACTCTGCGTCTCGATCTAAATGGGGATCCCATGTGTCTTTGCGAGGCGTGGGAACGAGCGGTTTCTTGCCAGCTCGGGGACAAAAACTGTCGTCAGAATTATCCTCTTTCGATGCTAACGTTCCCAAGGTAGTTTGACGCTCGTTACCGTTTCTCGCGCTAACGAACGTCAAAGAAGTCGACACCAATCGAAGAATCGACTACTATACTCTTACGGCGGTGTCTTTGCAGCTAATTATATCGTTAGAATCTATAAAAATGTCTCGAAACTTAGTGGGTCCTTTCGATTTCCGTGAAGTGCAAGCGATAAATTTTATCAAGCCAGATTACGTTGCAGCGTTACGCACCGTTCTCGACGGTAAAACTCGGTTCATTCTCCTTTTTACGAGGAACAGGGAAAAGGTCTTTAGCCCCCCAACTATTTTGTCTCCGGGTGGTTTCCATGGAAAAAGAGTTAGTTGGCCGACAGAATTGATATCTAGACATCGTCCCAAAGAAATCCGTCCGGATCAGACTCATTATTAAGTAAGAATCCATTAGGGTGTTACTGCCAGACTGATAACGAAAGCCGACAGCCGCCACGCTGAATTATTCGCATAACGTCGGCCCGAACGGACACGAAAAGACTCTCACAACTTTTGTCCTCATTATCCGTCGGATTAACCTGTCAAGTACGGCCGATTATTCCGTTAGCCTAGTTAGCGAGCGTGAATCGGTAGGGATCCGACAACGGCTCGATTCGTCGAGATTACCGCGCGATCGCGTCTCCGCCAGTCAGCTTCTTCGAGCGGCCTACATTCGCTATAACCAATTTCTCTCGACAAAAATTACCCGGCCCTCGGTTGGCCGACGAGTGGCAGCGGCAGCCGCCGTGTTCCCTCGATTTCTTGATTTTACCCCGACAGCTCCTCGAAGCGAGGCGGAGCTTCGAGAAAAGAGCAGCGCGACCGAAAACCACCTCTTGTCTCCAGCCACTCGCTCATTAAATCAGCTCGAGAGGTCGAACCGCTCGAGCACCGACGAGCACCGTCGACCGCACGAACTTTCCTCGCGAAAACCTGCCGATATAATGTTGAGACACGATCGACGCTCAAACGACCGACAGACGAACAATTAAACGACCGCGTCCAATTTACCAACTTACTGGGACCGGACGAACTTGCACTTTTTCACCTTTTCTTACTTCGCGCGCTTACAGGAACATTTTACATTCGTAAATTCAATTTAAAGTTTAATAGATTATGCAGGTTCAGGCAGCCGCAATTTTGCAGCTTTGCTGATCAATTTAATTTACACGGTGCTGAGAGGAATAGACCTTTTGATTTTTATGTTAACTTATCCTTGTCTAGTTTAATATTACAACAATGAATAAATTGTATTCTTTATTGTAGTCTTGTATATGTTCAGTCATTTTCACAATGATGAGGAGCAAATGAAAAAAATTTCACAGAGGATTGCATACATCTCCTTCATTAATGAAACAGTCATAAATCTTGTTAGTATATAAATATAAATAAGTACGTAAATAGTGTGCAAAGTTGAACCTCTTTATAAATAATGTAAGTAATTTTGTAGACATCTTTGAGGCGCTTAAATTTGATAGAAATGTAAGTGCGTCTCTAGGTGCAAAGTTCTGAACTCTTATCGAGATACCGTTTTTCCAAACGACGCAATGAATGTACTACGTCGAGTAACGTCGTTAACGAATGCAATGGAAACGTATAAAGTATAGCGCGGTTTGAATTAGATATTCACCGACAGTGTTATCGACTAACGTGCATACATGGCGCGAACACCGTATAAATCGGAGCGCGTGTATTAATAAAGAACACTCGGAGGTAGTATCGATCGTATCGAACGGCCGGCGAGACTCCACGAGATCTTATAGCCGCTAAACGATAGTAACAGCACTGATTCTTGGAACGTGATAAGACCACTGACCTATTGGCAACTTCCAAGTAAAAGAAAAACTTGGAAAATGAAAAGGAATAGGGCATTCAGTTCTAGGGATTACTGCGAATAAGTGTACTTGGAAATCGTGTTGATGTAATTTTTCGTTACTTGTTTGTAAGACAACAAATTCGAAAATTAAAAAATTTAGAGTATTCGTGATTTCAGAAGGTAAATTGCGAAATACTTCAGCTTCAAATTTTTTCAAAATTTTAAAGTCCCAAAAAAATTCCCAACCCTCAAAGATTTCTAAAGTAATAAATTTTCAATATCTAAAATCCTAGAGTACCACTGGCACTATCTCGAAACATATCTTTGTACAAGTACGTTTTAAACTGTCATCATTATTAAACGTGATATTTGTTTTGCGATCGGGTACCCGCAGAGATGGTACATTTAAAAAGGATGTAATGGGAGCAGCTTTTTAAAACCAGTTGGGTGACTTCATTATGCGAGGACATTCAAGGTCGTTAACGCGCGGCAGACCTTGAAAGTTCTGCTCGAAAAGGTCATGGATCGAAAGTTCCGAACGAGAAGATATAAAACGAATCAGTCCCCGATAGCTTTCGGATAATACCGAAGATTCAACGGAGAACTTAGCTCCCGTAGTTTTCTAAAACCCACTATCTCTAAGACCGTTAGTTGTTCCCGAGTGTCGATTCCTTAAACCGACTGTAAACCCAGCGGAATCAAAACCGACGGTTCCAAGAGTCCCTGAAACGAACAGCTTGAAAACCATCCTCTATCCCCAAGTGTACACGAGCCGGTGTATAAACCGCGTTTCGTCACGTCCATTTAGGGCCAACCTTTTTCTTGCAGCTAAGCTTCTCTGGCTCCTAGCCGGAGGCGCCCGAGCGTGAAACGCGAAAGCAAATGCGCATAAAAGGTAACCAGTCAGCCGGTAATCTGAACCCTCGCGCCACTTTTGAATGCAACGGCGAAAGAAACTGATACGGTCGAAAAATCGAGCGGGAATAGAGGGAGGATTTGGTGGCGCGTCGAGAAAATCCGCAGGAAGAAACCGTGGCGAAATAGAACGTGAAACAAAGGGAACTCTATCGGATCCTCGAACTCGTCGATATTTTCGACAAACTTCGCTGCGACGATTGGCAAGCAGTCAATTACGGAAGGGTACGATGGGCGGGAATTTTCGTGGGGAAACCAGAACGGAGGAATAAGTTGAAGGCAGCGCTTTCCGGACGATATCGGAAGTATCGATTTCCAAATACGAGCTTTCCCGTTTGCATAGCCTCGTTCGATCCTGCCACGAGAAACCTATTTCGATTTTATTTTATTCTTCGAACCTGGATATTTCGGGGTTGGGGGTTTTGGGGATTTTTAATGGGGTTTGAGGAGGTGCTTAGGGTGAAACATTACGTTAATATTTAGGAAAGGTACTTGGTATTTTGCTGTATATTTAGGAATTTAGTCCTTGGTATGTACGTTACATGTTGCAGTATTTTACAACAGTATGTCAATTACAGTATTTTAGGAAATTAGTGTTTGGTAGTTTGGAACTTGGTACTGGTTAATATTTGAACATTTGACATTTGTTATTTTGCTATATATTTAGGAATTTAGTCCTTGGTATGTAATACGTTACATGTTGCAGTATTTTACGACAGTATGTCCATTACAATATTTTAGGAAATTAGTTTGGTAGTTTAGAACTTGGTACTCGTATCTGGGTGCAGTATTTGAGAGCATGGTACTTGACAGTTTAGTGCTTGATACTCGAGGTCTTAGCTTTTAATAGTCCCGGTCCCAGTATTTGATACCACCACACTTAATCCATCAATACCTACTAGGTACCACATCACCATCTCATTATTTGGAAATTTAATATCTCATAACTTAATACATAACACGTATTAAACTTGAAAGTAATCCACCCTAACAGAGTCCTAAGAGGATTCTTTTCCCTCCTGTACAATAATATTGGTGAAACCGTATCGAGGAAAGGCTCTATCTTTCTCCCTCGTTGCATCTCGATTAGTACACTGCACGATCGCGAATAGCCTCTCGATATTCGAGCTTTTCATAAGCATGACGTAGAACGCGATGAATTATCGTCATTACCGCACCATTCATGACAGCCGGCTGTCTTCGGCCCTGTTCTCGATATTCGACACTCTCGTAAACGCGCCGCATCAGCTCGGCTAGATCCAATGAATTATCGTCAGATCGACATAATTGTAATCCCGTTACCACTTCTAACTCGATTGTACCTGACGCCTTTTGATACCATGCAACATTTTCTCTTTAAATCTTCTCAAATAACATATAACCTTGAATTTAATTTAATATATGATGAAAATTGAATATATTCACATGTAATGATATGTAATATACATATTGTAATACGTGTATCGCCAAGTACGTTGCGACGTTCGATGTCACCGGATGTCATTTGTTCCCTGTCACAACGAAGCGCATTTCTAATGCCAATAATCCATTCGTCGCACTAACTGTCCGACGTCACGAAATAAGATTAACCCTTGGAATGTGCAAACGCGGCGAGTTGAACTTGGAATGTGTGAGTCATGGACGTGGCAGAAAAAGCAGACAGAGGCCAGACAAATCTATTCGCGGACTCGGTCGGTGAAAAGGACTGAAGTTTGCTACACGCTTAATTTATTGATCAGCATGGTTCTCTCTCTCCAGAGTATCTAGGAATTCTAGGAAGTTTTCATCTTGTAAACCTCGGCTTTGCTCCTCCTCGAGAATTTTGATCCTATTACTAGGTTGTTTATACTCTTGAACGAATATAATGAAAATGAATTTATGACTCTCGTAAACTTTCTAAGGCTGAAATTGCGTTTAACAACGCTGCCACTTAGGTTAATTGAATTTCATATTTTTCTTTGTTGTCAGAGACGTGTTTTCTTAAAACATTTCACCTATGTCTATTCTTTTCACATGCAGACATAATTTGTGCATGTGAATTATCCGACTTTTTGCGGCCAATATTTGCAACATCGTTAAATATGCTCACTTCTACAAAACAGTATACGAATATCAGCGAATAGAGTTTTGTCAGATGCTGTTTCCATTCCGTGATTAAATTAAAGAATTTCTACTGGACATACAAAGGTGAAAAAATGGGCACCATTACTTTGGAATCGTGGAGCTCGTTGGTCCAGAACAGACTGGTCCGCAAAGAAGGTTTCTTCCGAGTCTAGAAGTGGAGACAAAAACGTGCGAACTGGAAAGTCGAAAGCGCACAATGATGTTAGCCAGATCTGCGCGAAAAACGTAGAACTAATAGTAGATGGAAGTTAAAAAGATTGAAGAAGAAACTTGCGGAAGCAAGAAACTTAACTCTGCGACTAACAAGGACGACAGACTTTTGCGGTACGATATTCACCGGGATATAACATTTTAAATATTTATTTAATATTCTAAAACCTTATATTCAGTGTAGAACATGCTGTACAGAATTTTACTGGACAAATACACAGTAATTTGTATGAAAATGTCGCGTGTTCGAATTAACATAATATGAAGTTTGGAATTTATAATTCCCTGCGGCGGGAGCTTTAAAGGGAGTAAAAAACGAAGAAAAAATTAAGCAACGTTAAAAATGATTCATCTATAAATTGTCTGTTTAATTTTGCTCAAAACCTCAGATTTGTAACCGGAATTTATTTGGCAGAAAAATATGGAGCTGACATACGTTGTAGGTTAAAAAAGCAGAAGAATGCTTCGATCGGATTGTTAGCCAAGGATTCCAATCCTGGATCTTTCGATCCCGAAACGAAGTATTCAGGTCACAGATTCCTTCCGACTGCGACTGAAATTCGAGGACGATGGATGAACGATTAAAAACCAGTGTCGAATTCCGACTGACAAATCGGTATTTTTATTCCCATCCAAATTTAGCTAGCGATAAAAATAACGCTCACAGGTTAAGGTATTACTTGCAAGAGTTACATCGAGGTATAAAAAGTGAACGATCGAAATGAAATTTTCGCGGAAGTGTTTCTTCGCGGTTTCGATTTCGCCGGCAGCGGCTTCAAGTAGAATGAGAAGCTGTCGGGTCAGACAACGGCGCCAGCCTTCCTTTCGCTAATAAAGCTTGCGAGAAATATTAAACGGACCACCGAGGCAGCGCGTCTGCGAGCACTTTGCTCGTCTCAAAATAACTTGAAATTTCTTCTTCGACGCATCTTCGGATCCTCGAAAATGAACGTCGAAAATTGCGCTCGCGAAACCACGATGCGGGTAATTGGGTTATAAGACATTCGTGATCAGTGTTTGATAAATTTGAAAATTTAGGGGCTTGAATTTTCTGAGTTTCCATATTCCTACATTTTGTTGACACTCTTCTAAATTTGGGTTTTAGTATTTCAGGATTTGGGATTTGGAATTTTCTGAGTTTTCGTGTTCCTAAATTTTGTGGTTAACACTCTTCTAAATTTGGGTTTTAGTATTTCAAGATTTGGGATTTGGAATTTTCTGAGTTTCCATGTTCCTAAATTTTGTTGACACTCTTCTAAATTTGGGTTTGAGTATTTCAAGATTTGGGAAGTTGGAATTTTCTCAGTTTCCATGTTCCTAAATTTTGTGGCTAACACTCTTCTAAATTTGGGTTTGAGTATTTCAAGATTTTGAGATTTGGAAATTTGAACAGTAAGAATATGAGAAATTGGCTATTTGGGAATTAGACAAGTACAAAATTTAAGGTCGCAATTTTCGAATTTCTCAATTTTCAAAATTTCCAACAAAGTGCACTCAAAAAATAAAAACGTAGCGCCTTCATCTCCTCCACCTATAACAATCCACCCCACAACCTAAGGTGATCTAACGCGTGGCGAAGTACCCTCCTCCCAACAGAGTCCAAATGGACCAATATCAGGCGAGTAAATTGGGTGCGTGAATTACAGTACGCTTTTTCTCGCGTCAAAACGGCGCGTCGGCTGGTGACTCGCGTTCAATTGCCGTCGACACGAGATTGGCATAATTCCGCGTTCATTATACTGGCTAACTCGATTTCATCGAGAGCCGTACACCGGCCGTGTTGAACGTGTTCAAGGGAACACGGTCGAATTAAAACTGTTGCCCGGTTTGATTAGCAACGGCGGTCTAGGTCGAATTAAGCGGAACTTTCCGTGTAATCGTGTTAGTCGCAGACGGAGGGGAACTTTCAGATCAGCACGTTTATTTTCCGAAGTGAAAACATGTGTTGATTCGCGCCGGCGGAATGAACGTACAGTGACTTGTTCGTCTATTGTCGATATAGGTAATTGCCAGGAAACGTTGAGTGGTGCTTGGCGAGTTAACGAGTTCGTAGATAAAATCAAAATGCACTTGTTCTTTGTATCTGGAGGTCGTAATAATCTAATAATCTTAATCGCAATAATCTTGTAGAGAATATAGGCGGTTAAGGATATTTGATAGGTATCGAAGAAAGGATCGAAAATTTCTCCGAAAGTATCAGAAGCTCTGATAACAAGTATTAAAAGATTAAATGGAATTAAATATTGTGTATAAAAATGTGGACAGACTTAAAAAAGATCAGATTATATTTCTGTGAAAGGCGTACTTTACTCAGCGACTGTTTGAAGGATATTCTCCATTTATAATTCGAAATGGGGCATGCTCTGCGTACACCGATAGTATAGGAAAAGCGTTTCACTTCGGACATGCATGCACGCCCATAGCAGCGAAAGGGTTAAGCCAGTATTACGCAATTCAATCGGCTCCGTCGCGAAACAGAAGCTGAAATTCCATCTGATGCGATTAAAACCGTTCAAAGCCAGCAGCCGCAGCAGCGTTTCGCCGCTGCATCTCGGAGGAAAATGTATCCAACGTTTCTTCAACGTCACACTTACTCAACGTCAACGGCAGACATTCGAGACGTTGCATCTACGTGGCTCGCCAATAACCCTTTTAACTACGGAAACGCGGTTGCTGAAAGCTTCAAAGAACTCCTCCCCGTCTGATAACGATATTTCCATCGATGAAGCGAGATAATTCCCGTCGTATCCTGTCGGTCGTTTCAAACATAAATAATAAAAGGAGAAAGAAAAACGACGCGGCAAAGGGAGAAAAAAAAGGAGCGAGCCGACGCTCGTCGAGCTTGACGACCCACGAAGGAAAATCGGATCCCATGGTGGCCGTTGTAAAATGTTTTACGACACCCATTAAACACGGAAAAGCGTGCAGCTGCGCGAAAAGCGTTCCCTCGCCCGACAGATGCCGCATTTTTATAAGCGACGCGACCAGACGCGAGTTTTCCCGGGACCGGAAGCGAAAGGCTAACGAGACACGATGCCCTCGATCGATCTTCGTCGAAAACGGGCCACCGTTTTCGCCGCGGGCTAACGATTAGACTCCTACTCGAGATCACGGCTAACCGGTCACAGTAGACAGCCAACCGGAACAGAGATTTCCACTGGGACAAACAACCATCCTGATAACAGACTAGAGAAACACGAATTGCCTCAAAGGATCTAAATAATTTCATCCTTTTGCGTTCACTGATTTTACGTCATTCCGAAATATTTTGCTTAAAATCACAGAAATATAAAAACATATGTAGCTATCTAGAAATACATGGTTGCTTAGACACAGTAATCTAACCCCCTTATCTACGAATATTGAAATACATTTGCATCTAACATATGACGCTGTAACACATGAATCAAGGGATTTAGAGACATAGAAGTACAACTAGGATATGTCAGGATATAATCCGCAAACATGTTCCGTTTTTACTATAGAGATAAACAGATAGATAAATGGTGTCGAAAAAATGTGTAAAGGCACGAGTCCCTCGAGAGTTGAATCTACCAATGGTAATCATGAAATTGACACGGTTTTTCTTCGTGAAATTGCTTCTCGATTGTCCTTTAGAGTCACCGTGTACTTCCGCCGCCACTTCTCCTCGTGCGACGAATGTGGAAAAAGGGTCGTGATCGATGACACGGTAGGAAGAAATAAAACGAGCCCGAGCGAGGTATAAAATAGAGGCTGAGCACCATGGCAAGATCGAAATAGCTGGCATCAAATTTTATTCCTGCCATTTTTCAAGGCGTTACGCTTTCTTAAAAGGAGGGAGAGGATACAGAAATGGTCAGGTCGTTGAAGTGTCTTAACTGTCTCAATTACGTTTACAAGCGTCCATGTTTCCATGATCGAGGCTATTAAGTGCTCGTTTTATGCTTGATCGATCAAGCCCGAACACGGAATTTCCTAACTGTCCCAACGTGCCTACATGCTATATACCGGTTAATGAAATACCATTCACCGGTGAAAGTAATCGTATCTGTTAGAGAAGCTGAAAGCCATCAATGAAAATTCTCTTGAATAATTGATCAAATATTTCGTGCTATAATACGTTTTGTCAAACACTGGACACATTCGCTAATTCATTCCACACTTTCAACGGATTGATTATCCATGAGTTTAACCAATACTCGTTATAAATTCATATGCGGCTGTGTTTGATCGAAACGACAAGTACGAGAACATCGACAAATTTCCGATGCGGAAGGAACTGCGTGTCGAGTGACAGCATCATCCAAATGCATTCGCCGAACAACCTAGAAGCATCGAGCTTTTCACGGGGACAAGACCATCTCGATCAAAACGAAGAACCGTACGTTTATTCACGGGTCGATTCGTACACGTCTATTTGCTCCATACTGCTCTTCCAATATGGACAGAATACTGTTCCTGCTTCGTTTCTCTGCGCATTTTCCACCTACTTTCGTGGATCTCTACGCTCTTAGTTGGGGAGCTTTACTAGACTAGTTATATTGCCATGAAGTTATAGAATATAGACGGTGGTAGTGGTACTTCAGAGTGATTTGATGAGTGGTGGTAGCGTGATGGTGCTACGTGGTAATTCGATGGTTGGGAATTTGATCGCGTGGTGAACTGACGCGTGGTAATATTACACGTAGTAATTCGATCGCGTGGTGAATTGACGCGTGGTAATTCGATCGCGTGGTAATACTACGCGTAGTAATTCGATCGCGTGGTGATTCGACGCGTGGTAATTCGATCGCGTGGTGATTCGACGCGTGGTGATTCGACGCGTGGTGATTCGACGCGTGGTAATTCGATCGCGTGGTAATACTACGCGTAGTAATTCGATCGCGTGGTGATTCGACGCGTGGTAATTCGATCGCGTGGTGATTCGACGCGTGGTAATTCGATCGCATGGTGATTCGACGCGCGGTGATTCGATGCGTGGTAATTCGATCGCGTGGTGATTCGACGCGTGGTGATTCGACGCGTGGTAATTCGATCGCGTGGTAATACTACGCGTAGTAATTCGATCGCGTGGTGACTCGACGCGTGGTAATTCAATCGCGTGGTGATTCGACGCTTGGTAATTCGATCGCGTGGTGATTCGGCGCGTGGTGAGTCGACGCGTGGTAATTCGATCGCGTGGTAATTCGACGCGTGGTAATTCGATCGCGTGGTAATACTACGCATAGTAATTCGATCGCATGGTGATTTGACGCGTGGTAATTCAATCGCGTGGTGATTCGACGCTTGGTAATTCGATCGCGTGGTGATTCGGCGCGTGGTGATTCGACGCGTGGTAATTCGATCGCGTGGTAATTCGACGCGTGGTAATTCGATCGCGTGGTAATACTACGCATAGTAATTAGATCGCATTGTGATTTGACGCGTGGTAATTCAATCGCGTGGTGATTCGACGCTTGGTAATTCGATCGCGTGGTGATTCGGCGCGTGGTGATTCGACGCGTGGTAATTCGATCGCGTGGTAATACTACGCATAGTAATTCGATCGCATGGTGATTTGACGCGTGGTAATTCGACCGCGTGGTGAATTGACGCGTCCTAATATCACACGTAGTAATTCCATCGCCTGGTGATTTGTCACGTGGTAATACTACGATCCTCCACAATAATTTGACACGTAATGATTCTACACAAAGTGAATTAATACATAATATGCGTGGTACCCCACTGTGACCCCAGGTAATTTAATACTCGACGATCTATACAAGGTAGCTATCTAACAGGTAGCTAACGCGTAACATAACACATCACATTCGATCCAGAACCAGCACAAAAGTCCCCGGCAAATTGTTTGACACCAATGACTCGGTGCAGCTTGTCACCGGCAGTAACCATGAAGCAACTTTGTGCGAAACGAAAGAAAAAGGAGGAATAAAAAACAACCGGATACGGAAGGTAGAAGAAGGATGGGTAGAAAAGGGACGGAATCGAGTCGAGCGCCCAGAGGGTCGTAGAAATAACGCAAGCTGGAGAAATTACATTCTCCTTTTGTCCTCGACTCGGACAAAGGCAAGAGAAGAAAAAAGGGAGCATCGAAGCGAGAAAGAATACCTCGTTGAAAAGATGGACATGGAATAAAAAGGAGCGGGAAAAAAACGAAGGGTAGGACATTGCTAATTTCACCGCGAAACGATTCGATGAATGAGGGCGAGAGAAGAAAGAACAGAGAGGAGGGAGAAAAAAGAAAATGGTGTACACTCATCGACTGATAATCCCGATGGATCTGTAGTCGATGGGGTGAGCTCTTTAAGAACCGTTCAAGAGACAAATGAGAACGGAATTGAAGCTGCCCATCAACCGCCATTAAAAGGACCGCTACTTTTACATACTTCTGCGAGAAAATAAAAGACGTCTTCGTCGACCGTCCGTGAATTTTTATCGAGCTCATCTTGGTACACTTGGACGCATCTTGCAACATTTTCGTCAATATCGTTAAAAGTTATCGCTGCCTTCGCGGTAACAAATTCTCCGAGCGAAACAAGAAGACCGTACTCGATTGATCGAACGCCGAAACAGAATCTGGTCGGTCAGGGAAGTGGAAAAAAGAAAAGCTCGATACTTCGCCTTAATTAAAAGGCTATCTCGCAAAAAGCCCCACAAAAGACGCGATAAAGCTCGACGAGGCTTTGACCGTGGCTCAACGATGCGACGCATGTACCCCGGTTTAACCGTACTTCCGGTGAGCGTTCGAAATTCTTCGGCCACCATTACGGTTCACCGTTCGCCACTTTTTCACCTCTTTCCGTGACTGTAATGAGTTCGAAAAAATCAACGAACACAATGCAACTTTATTACGGGGAGGAAGAAGTAATTAACAGCGCTAATTTGAACAACCTATTTACAACATTGCAATTTAATGAAGGAAGCTCGTCGACGTGTTTGCCAGAATAATACAATAGAATTTAATCAAAATACTGGCATGAAATTCCTCGCGATAAAATTTCTCTTATAAATTAATATGACTTTCTGAAGAATTTGATAAAAAACGCTTCGTGTAATCGCGTACCGGCGAAAATAAGTAAAAACACAGAAATGCTTTCACGTATTTGTAAATACAGAGTTCCTTCTTCCACGGTGCGCATAATTAAATTTTTTAGGAATTAAAGTGACTCCGCGATGATGGAATATTGAAGCGCTGCAGAATTGCAGCTACAAATGCTATCCCGGTATTACGAATAAAACTAATCCCACAATTGTGGAGTATTCATTATCCGAGGGCAATTTGACGGTACTCGGAAGTTAAAGTTAATAATCAATAGCTTGCGCAATAGTTTGCGTTAATAATCAAAATGTTCAGGGATTTTCTATATCTGGGTTACATCGAGGCGAAAATGGATACCCAGGCCAACCCCGTTATTAACACAAGGGTTTAAATGACGTTGATTCGAATCAATGTACGTATAATCACCCTACACACACGCGAACGCCCCCACAACGTCACATGTAAACGCTCGTGTGGTCTGGGGCTTAATAGGAGTCGCACACGACGCGATCGGTCTGCGAGCAGTCACTCCTGTTTTATAGCCACGACCAAATTACTGCGTGAATTAAGTAGTGACAAGGATGCGTTCAAGGCAGATACTAGTTTACCTCATGCATGTATTTAACCCGATTCTCTCTGATTTGCGAGCAACTCGCTGCCAAACACCCTTCCTCTCTCATCTACTTGCTACCACGCAATCCGTCTTACAATTAACTCTGGCTCCACGTTCACGAACCATGATACGTTGCAAGGAACACCATCACTTTTACACGTTCCATCGATCCATTAGCTTCAAAGCAACATTCCGGTCAAGAATATGCCGCAGTCTCGATATATGGCCCCGTAGGCTGTGGAGCACTGACTGTTAGCATTTAATTTCTGAAGGATCACAATTATTATTAATTCTGAAGGATCATGGTTATTAATTCAATGGTTTATATGCCGTAGTCTTGATATATGGCTCTGTAGGCTGTGGAGCACTGACTATTAGCATTTAATTTCTAAAGGATCACAATTATTATTAATTCTGAAGGATCATGGTTATTAATTCAATGGTTTATATGCCGTAGTCTTGATATATGGCTCTGTAGGCTGTGGAGCACTGACTGTTAGCATTTAATTTCTGAAGGATCATAATTATTATTAATTCTGAAGGATCATGATTATTAATTCAATGGTTTATATGCCGTAGTCTTGATATATGGCTCTGTAGGCTGTGGACCACCGACTGTTAGCATTTAATTTCTGAAGGATCATAATTATTATTAATTCTGAAGGATCATGATTATTAATTTAATGGTTTATATGCCGTAGTCTTGATATATGGCTCTGTAGGCTGTGGAGCACTGACTGTTAGCATTTAATTTCTGAAGGATCATAATTATTATTAATTCAATGATTTTCTGATTGAGACCTCAAATTTAATTTTTCATTGAAATTTGTGTAACGGTTCAAAGTTGCTCTTACATTTTTCATCATAAGTTAGATTCACCGGACGAGATCACAACGTTGAGGTCACGGATTACAATGCGTAATTCACAGTGCGCCATAATTTATAGTGCATCGAAATCCACAGCGTGCCACGATGCGTTGAGATTACAACGCGTTGCGACCACGGTGCGTTGAAATCGCAAAGCGCTGAAATTACAAAGCATTGAAATCACTACGTATTCACAAAGTGCCTCAGTGTCAACGCGTTAAAATCACGTAGCATGATGATCTAGCGGGTATGAATACACGAAGTAATTCAGCGGGGGATAATTCAGCGGGTGGTAATCTAGCGCGTGGTAATTCAGCGGGTGGTAATCTAGCGCGGGATAATTCAGCGGGTGGTAATCTAGCGCGTAGTAATTTAACGAGTAGTAATTCAACGCTTGGTATTTTAACAAGTACTAATCCAACGTGTGGTAATCTTGCAGGTAGTAATCTAACGCGTGGTACTTTAACGAGTACTAATTCCACGCCTGGTATTTTAACAAGTACTAATCCAACGTGTGGTAATCTTGCAGGTAGTAATCTAACGCGCGGTAATTTAGCAAGCACTAATCCAGCGTGTAGTAATCCTACAGGTAGTAATCTAACGCGTGGTAGTTTAACGAGTACTAATTCCATGCCTGGTATTTTAACCAGTACTAATCCAACGTGTGGTAATCTTGCAGGTAGTAAACTAACGCATGGTAATTTAGCAAGCACTAATCCAGCGTGTAGTAATCCTACAGGTAGTAATCTAACGCGTGGTAGTTTAACGAGTACTAATTCCACGCTTGGTATTATAACAAGTACTAATCCAACGTGTGGTAATATTGCGGGCAGTAGTCTAACGCGTGGTAATTTAGCAAGCACTAATCCAGCGTGTAGTAATCCTACAGGTAGTAATCTAACGCATGGTAGTTTAACGAGTACTAATTCCACGCTTGGTATTTTAACAAGTACTAATCCAGCGTGTGGTAATCTTGCAGGCAGTAATCTAACGCGTGGTAATTTAGCAAGCACTAATCCAGCGTGTAGTAATCGTACAGGTAGTAATCTAACGCGTGGTAATTTAACAAGTACTAATCCAGCGTGGTAATCTTGCAGATAACCTAACGCGGTAATCTTGCAGATAATCTAACGCGTGGTAATCTAGCAGATAATAATCCAACGCGTAGTAATCTAGCAGATAGTAATCTAACGTGTGTTAATCTAGTGTATAGCAATCTTAACTAGTTAACCGTAGAACAAGCAACCACAAATATCATGAAATATCTTTTCTTAATGGATTAAAAGTTCTCGTGTTAGCTCTAACTTCGGGAAACGATCAGTAAACCGACAGCGAAACGGTATATCTAGCGGCCGCGTATATAAATTCTTAACTACTGGTAACTTGGCGAAATTTATAGCTCGAAAGCAACGGTAGCTTCGGTTTACCGATATTGTCTATTATCGTATTTACCGTGGTTGCGTCGTATCGCTGTCAGTCTCTATCCTCTATCGTTTAAACGTGTCCGCGGTGAAGTTACGCGGAAAACTTCGTTCGTTGCGGAAGCCTGTTTCGCGTGAAGTTCGCTGCAACTGATGGAAAGTCGAGCAACAATATCTGCCGTGCACGATGGCTGCCAGTTAACTGACTGTTTAATGGACGACCAGAAAGCTTTGCTACGTACCAGCTCAGCGATTAGTCGAAGCTGAATCGTTTTACTCGTCGAATTATTGCTTCTACCAACTTCCTCGCTGTTCAAACTTTGCTGCAATTTCGAATCTAATTATCGTTTTTCGTTTTTAACGAGAGGTTCTTTTCTACTTATTGTATTGGCATGAAAACTTCGTTTTAGGATTATTTTTATAACTTTGCTATTTCTAAAAATTTTCTTTTTAATATATTTTTTTATATATTCTCCTATCACATGTATTTTCGCTTGAGAGTTCTTTATACCGGAATGAGGTTTAGCAAACGTCGTCGGTTACTTATGATCGATCAGCAAATTAGAAGCGCGTGTTGCTAATCGCCAATCTAGCTTACTATATAATTTGATAAGCAGGAACCTGGTAGAATCTCTATACGTTAAAAATATAACCAACGGTGATTAACATGTTACCTGCCACGATTGTCATCGATGACTGGTGCTTTAACAAGATTAGAAGAAAGCTTTTGAAGGTTTTTAATATTCAACTAATAACGTATATTAATGAATTAAAAAACTGACATACTAATAACCTCAAAATCTTATACCTTATTGCGACAAGCAACGTGTCGCAGTGAAAATAATTGTGTGTGGTCAGGCATGTCAGACTTCAGTAGTAGAGATCAACGTTATTAGCTCTGACAACTATCATTAATCAAAATAATTACTTTAACTTTGTAAATTTGATTAACCCAAATTGACAAACCAACATTGACGATCAGTTAAGTAAATTCTGTCAAAAAGAAAGAAAGTCAAAGGAGAACTTCCACAGTTTTCGAGTTAGCCTCTTGTATCGAGCACAGCCGAATCGAATACAATTTTTACGTGGACATCCGTGCATCGCCAACAATGGGCTCGATCGAGAGTTCGCGGTAACTGCACTAAATTTTTATTATCAAAACCAACGAGCCGATATCGCAGGTCTCGCGGAAACGAGACCGAAAAAAATCACGGCGATTTGTTGGCTTTAGTTAAACTCTGGCACAAAAAAAATAAAAGACTAAAAATCCCGTTTCGGTCCGCGCGAGAAAACGCGTCATCGATCCTTTTTTCAGGTGCACTCGCGATGCGACGTCATTGAACGGAATAAGTAGATTTGCGAACAAATTTTTTTCACCCGATCGATGGAGCTGACGATTGTCGGCGCTTTTTTATTTTCAAGCTGCACGCTAGTTCATTAAAATTAGCTGTCCCTGTAACGAATCATGTAATTCTGTTATCTTATGTAAACGCGCTATCGGCGAGTAAATTTGCTGTCGTTTAGCCCGATTATCTATGCTTGCGTCAGATAATCACCTTTTATTGTCCTGATTTTCATCGATTACTTCTGATGACACGCTATTGAAACTCCATACTACACAATTCTCTACAATAATACTATTAAACTTAGTTCACTGCAAACTTAGTGCACTACAATTACTTTTCTTTCATTTTCTTATTAAATTACTGTTATTTCAGTGATGATTTTAAGAGATAAGTCTCAGGTTAATAGATGGACGTGATTTACATTTCCAATGCATTAAACCGTGACTGGGAATGTAAATACATGTAAATGTTTGTAAATAGACTTAGGATGTAAGTTAGATATACAGCTTCACGTGGAAGTAGAACTAACCCTCGAGAGGACAATAACGCATACACCTTTAGTATGAAGATTCTGTGAATTTCTTTACGATAAGTAAAATTCATGACAATTTCTGTGATAGAGTAACGAACGCATTCACAAATAATTATTCCTGATAAACGTTTCGAAAATAGAGATCCCGGGGCTCGCTTTTTCCCGACTCTTTTTCTTCTATTTCTGTCTGTCTGCGATTTCTGCAATCTTTCTTATTTTCGTCCGATTCAGCAGTTCCCGCTGAAAATTGCGTTGATAATACGGTCGCAGGAGGAAGACGGCGCGAGCAGATTCGTAGACTTGATGAATGATAGCGCTCTCCGGCGCCGGGTCAGAGGCTTTTTCCGATAAACACGTAATTGAATTTAGTGTATCTTCCGGAGCCGATACGGCGTTCAATGGGCTATGAGTTTTCAGTGGTCGTGCAATCGATAGCAGCGTGTATGCAAATTGAGCACGGCTGCAACGAGCGAAAGGTTCTTACTCGGCCAACGGAATGGGGGTCTGTTGTTTATGAAATTCCGATGCCTTTTATTCGGCCCGGGGTCGCTGCTGCGAACTTACCAACCGACTATTTATTCGTGTACGGTTGCCACTCTGAATAAATCATGCCAGACACGGCTGCAGTTTGCAGAAAGTCGCGCAACCGCGCCAAGACGCTTGCCCTCCTCTCTACGCCGTCTCTCGAGAGGGCATTAAAAATTAGTTCGAAGTTACGAGCCTCCCAATCCTCCCAAAGCCTCTTCCCTATCGTGATTTTATTTCTCTCGTGACCCAGGCGGTTCCACGGATAAAAATAAATCGCTCGATTCTCTTTCCTACGAAATACGCTCGCAGGAATCCCTGATAACTGCGCGACGGAACCGATTAATTATTCATGGCGCTACGCGTGCTATGCTTATTTCAAGGCAATGACGACACCGCTCGTTTCACGGAATCAGGAAGTTCGGAATTTTCAACTTTACCAAGATGTAGGTCATTTACTCGTAGACATCTGGTACTACAAGATTTCGGTTCTAACGAGTTACAAATTTAGACATTTCGAAGATGGAGATGTATCTGGAAATTTAGATATATTACAAGTGGATTTGGTGATTCAGCAATTTGGAAATTTAGAATGTAGAATTTTGAGAACGTAGGAACGTATTTGTAAGGTTGGGTATGTAGAAACTGGGTAATGTGAGAAGTTGGACATTTGAAAATTTGAGAATTTTGGAATATGTCATATTATTCAAAAATAGAAGTCACTTGTTTCTTCTCCCTATTACTACTTCCTACCCCACATTATAACCAAGAGCACTCTATCTAATTCGTGTCACTCTCCATGATGTCTGCATCCTTCGAACTATGAAACAAATCAAATCTGCAGAATCCATAATTTTCGAAAACCCCAAAAGTAGCTAAAGTTGCTAATTTGAAAGTAATAAAAAATGATTTCACCGAAGGCAACAAGCTATAAACGAGGATAGGTTTAATCGAATGGAACTCGCGGCTTTCAGACTAGTGAATTAGTGATCGTTCGTTCAATTAATGCCCGCGACCATGCTCTCATGTCAGCTTCTCTTTGTAATTTTAATTGGCCCTCGGCAAACCGGCATCACATATCTTGATCGCGGCTACCACGTTCTTGCCACGCGCCGCTGAACTTTAACGCGATGCGATCGGAATACGATTAACGCGGTGTTAGCACCGGCTCCTCGACCGCGTGAAAGACACGAGATGGCACTTTAGAACGCCTCGCGAGTTCCATTAGAATGAATTCGGATCGCGACCGATAATGGACTCGAATATCTCCGCTTCAAATTCTCCTCTGTTTTCCTTTATTACGGAATTAACGGCCGTTGAGCTGTTCGCGGCTTCCGCCCGCGAAGTGTTTCACCCTCCATGACAAATTGGCTTCATTAACGCCACGAGGGACGCGTTGCAGGCGATAACTATCTTTTAATAGTCGTTTGCTTCCCTCGATTCTACTCTTTCTATGCTTCATGATTATTCGCTGCCTTTTATCTTGACATCGATTTTTCGAGCCACGTATTATTTACGATACGTAGTTCATTCTTTGATTAACGTGCTTTACAAATGCTAAGTCATACAAGCTTTTACAGATATCGATTCACTCTGTATATTTGATCGTGACCTAGCTTCTACAAAGCACGAAAAGATTTTTGCTAACAAAAATTAAAGAAGTTTGATATAGAAAATTTACACCGTGACCTAGCTTCTACAAAGCACGAAAAGATTTCTGCTAACAAAAATTAAAGAACGATTTAAAAAATTTACACTCTATGTTTAAAATTATATTAGCTACAATACAAACATCTGTCGAAACTCGCAAAAAATCAGTGCATCAATTTCCGGGAAAATTTGCAATATTTCAGTGCACGAAAAATAAGGGAGGTGTTTCCAAACTTGAAATAAGTAGACACGTTTGCGCGTCGCATCTGACTGTCGAACCTTTTATCGTTCGACTATGAATCTCTTGCGAAAGGAATTTAAAGTACTCTGGGAATTTTCGGAGAGAGAATTTAAAACAGGTCGGAATACGAGAATTTATAAAAGGAAGCGTTCGAGACAAATGTAAGAATAACACAAGGAGATGAATGGAGGTTATATAGCTGCTTGCTGTCAGATTTTCGTCGGAGCTCAACAGCGTACGTGATACGCCTACGCGGTCATTCATCTAACCGCTAATCATGACAAATGCGGCTTAACTTGGCAATCAGATGATCGAATCAATGCTTTCTACGTACCTAACAGGATTGGTAACGAGGAACGTATCGTATCGACAGCGCGATCTCGAATTTCAATTCTGCTTACACGTCCCATCCGATTGTCCTAGAAAATCAATTTTCCACGAATGGCTCGATTCGAAGATTATACGGGAAACTCTGTTTCGAAGCTCGGAAAAGTATTTCCTCCGAGCTTTTAATATTTTAGCCACGCCTCGCTTACATTACCGGCGACCAATTTTCTGAGATCTTTCAGCTTCCTTCAATCTAGTCAAACTTTTGTCGCGATTTAAATGCACGCTTTGATTTGAAAGAGCTTCTCGCTTAAATTTAACTAAGCGCATCAATTTACATTCGAGTTAAACCGAGCTAAGTAGATTTCAGAAAATCGAAACACTCGACCACGAAACAGGATTGTCCGGTAATCTTAAACCTCTTTTCTCAGCTGTTGTAAACGCGCGGAATCGTTTATTTGCATTCGTTAGCATCTTCGATTGATACCATTGGTATACAATCGGAAATTTAAATTTAAAGATTCGAGGATCTGAATATCTGCGAATATGGCAATTTGGGGACACCGAAACAGTGTTATAATGTTAAATGAAAATTCTGAACTCGTTCAGGAGAATTTGGAAGTCATCAAAATGAATAGCTAACTGGTTGCATACGATTTTCGATCAACTCCACTATCCCGATCCCCACGAAACCGGGTTTATCATATCGTATCAGATATATCTTCAAAGATTCGTTTCGCTGCCACATATCCTAGCGAACAATCGACGCAATTTAGCCCGTAGGTGAATCGGATCAGACCGAAAAGCAAAGGGAATGGTAACAGAAACGCTTTACGTTAATCAAGATTCGTGATTGCCTATTATCGCACAAAGAGCGGCCGACATTATTGACATTATTGACATTATCAGGCAGAAATTGTGACACGACTCGGCGGTGGAGGTTGCCGCAGGCTTCCTCGGCATCGCTAACACGATTCTGAATTTCGAGATCTCGCGATCCTTCGGTTATCGACACTCCTTCCGGCATAATTGGATCGTTTCGTTGCGACAGAGCCGATCGAACCGGGAAGCTCGTTCAAAGCAAACCACAACGCTTTCCCTGGGGTTGGATCTCTTTTTTAATTACGAAACCGTTCTTAAACGAGTTAATTTCAGGACGATTCTGTGAATTTTTCGATAAACGTTTCCGCGCGGAAAATTACGGCCTCCGGATGGAGAATTGATTTCGATTTGTCACGGATATTTTGATTGCTATCAAGATTGCTAGCAAGATTGTATTCTGGAAGTTGTGCTTGTAATTTTCAGATAAAATAGCTGTAGGTTGTAAAGTTAGATAACTTTGGTTACATGTATTTAGAGGTAACAGAATAATACGATGGAAAATTGGAACATTTTAATGAAACGAAGATGGCAAAATCTATTAACCTAACATCAAAGACCAAGCCGACACTAAATAATTAATAGTATTCCACAGAATTGCTCGACATTTGAAAAAGTATTTCGGCTCTTGCTACCAAGATTGCATTTTGGAAGTTGTGCTTGTAATCTTGAAATAAAATAACAGTAGCATAAGTAACATAAGTTAAATAACATTGGTTACATGTATTTAGAGGAAACAGAATAATACGATGGAAAATTGGAACATTATAATGAAACGAAGATGACAAAACCTTATTACACCTAACATCAAAGACCAAGCCGACACTAAATAATTAATAGTATTCAATAGAATTGGTCGCCATTAGAAAAAGTTCCCGCAGCAGTTACAAATTCGTAGGTCAACCAACACTCCTAGTAAAGTGGGCCATCGTCGGCATTCTGGTAAAGGACAAAACTTGCTGACCTCCATAACGTAACATTATCGCCAGCAAACTGGAAACTCGATATCTGGCGTGAAATTCTCCTTGGTAAAACGGGGTGACTTTGAAAGCAACGAAACAAGACAGGTGACACATAAGGAGAGCGCGCGAAGAGGGAGCGGAAGTGCAAGGTCCTGGGCGGGCAATTACCGAATTAACTCGTCACTTCTGCAACAAGTGCCAACATCCGGCGTCACGGAAGGAAGCGGTACACCCGGGTACGAGAAAGAGATGAAAAAGGCACGTGCACGTGTATATACGATGGTAATCGTGGCACGAGCAACATTCTCGCAACTTCCATCGCGCGAAAGTTGTACGCGCGAATTAGTGGTCGCCGGTCTAAACGGTGGCCGGAAGTTGAAAGGGCGAGCACGCTTTCGGATCACGTACCGTTGCGGAAACACAGCTTGCACCATTGTTGCGGACGTGAAAAGTCACGTTTCGACCGGAAGAAATAGGGAGAGAAAGCGAAAAGAGCCTTTCCCTGGAAAAGGCTTCAACCTTTGGAAAGTAAGTTTTCGCGGTTCCGAGACGTATCGCGTCCCGTTAATCAGCAAAATCGTCCGGCTATTTCATTGATACGACGCGGCCATTAGGAAGGGTCACGGAGAGAATACGATGAAAAATCGAGACAGTTAGTCTCGACGGAGAAATCCCGTTGTGCTCGTTGTGAAGTGGACGTCTTTCGTCTTGCCGCTGGCAATAATGTTCCGCCTTCGAGCGGACCGACCGTAATAGAGAGAGAGCAAAAAGGGGTATAAATTCCCGAGGAGACGAACTTTCGCGATACTTTCGCGTGGAACGACCACGTTCAAACTTGCGACCCAATACCCTCCAACTTCTCGGATATTATTGATATACATTCGACTCGATAACTTTCCGCGAGTATGTCGCCTTGCGAACTTTAACCTTTTGCCAACCAATAATGCCGGCTTTATAGTCCTGACAAGCTGGATGACGGTAATCGTTTCAGGGAATATGGCTCGAAAATATTTTCTACTTGTTCGGTTCCTTCGCTGACAACTTTTCCTATGCAACAAATTTTTTGATACTCGAACACACTTTCACCACTCAAATTTCACACACATACATAATATTTCTTATATATAATTGATGACCAATCAGAGCGCAAGAATAGCGCGCGCCCGGACGCAATAGCGACAGCTTCGAGCCAGACGTAATTGTGAACAAGCATGTTTTCAAAAAGAATTACTGAAGTTATTTTTGGATAATCATTTCCACGCTTGTTTATTCATTACACTAGGAAATTATTTAACAAAATATTGCAGTGAAAAGTGGTGATGAAAAGTGGAGTTATTTTGAAGAGCTTTTATCAAACCTCATGAGTCATCAGATAATGTGAGAGGTTCGAAAGTGATCTCAATCGAGAGTAACCTACTACAAAATCGAATTTACCGCTGACACGGTAAGCCGAGCGATCGGCATTTTTTCTTCGAGTCATATAGGGTGAAATTCGTTTTTCGCGACTGCCGTTTTGCCGCTTTTCAAGATCCTCGATTACGGTTCTATCTGCGATCGCGGCGTACCGCTGACTCGACAATTCTGACGGCGTGCGTGCTCGTTGCAAACCGAGCTTAACTTTCCCTCCGTCCTCGATAACCACGCTCCGACTATGAAACGAGATAGAACAGGGACCACGGCGAACAGAAAAGTTTCGCAATACAGTAACGAGACCGACAGCATTTTCAAACGTTGAATCTCCGAGTAACGGAACGAAAGGTCACGATTGATCTTTTTACGTGTTTCGTTTCTCGAGAGCCAACGCTGAATCGAGGACACGTACGAAATCGAAAGCTTTAATTACGCGAAATTACAGTCGGCGAGACCCGGCAGAAGGATAGCGGAGTGTAACGTGCTGGCGACTCGTTTATCTCGTGGTTTTAATCCCCTTGTAACGAGTCGCGATAACGATACCGTGCCACGTTGTAAACTCCTTTAACACGCCATTGTTACGTTTCGCTTTTCGACTCGCGGAGGCATCCTTTCAGATCCTCGCTCCATCACGGAAACAGAAATCTCCTCGTAGTAACACTTATCAGAAATTCTTCAAGGGATAAAAAAGTTGTTGAAAATTTAGAGACATATTCGGAAGCACAAGGAATATAAAAAGCTGGAGAAGATTCAGAAAAATCTAGGCTTAGTTACTGTGGGAAATATGGGGGAGCCTTAAGCAGATTTAAGAAATATTTTGGGATGATGTAGGAAAGAGATAGCCTCAGTAATGAAGCATGTGATGAACATGAGCATGCGACTAACATGACCAGGTACTAACGTGGATTATACAATATGTGGATATTGTACCATGACTACATATGGTGTTCTAACATGAAAGTATCACAATGTGTCGCGATTAAACTCGTAGATAACGCAATGAGTAAGTGTTACACCCCATAAATATTCCAACATGTGTATATAACGCGTGTGTATCACGTGGATACCACATATGTTGAAACACGTGGTGATCTAATTAGATACCGAAACAACTCGCGATGACCTAAGACAGAAACTAAAAAACGTTGGAATAAAACCGCGCGATCTAACACCTTGCAAGGTTTAGCGTGTACGTCGAGTGCACCCTTGCTTCTAATCAAAACGATGCTCCACATCCCTCACTCGCCCAAAGTAATGACACACGTAACCCAAGTTAAGCGTGCACCAGAAGGACCGCGTATAAACGTCGACGGCGTGACGAAAACAGGGTGTACAGAAAAAAAGAAGGGGATGAAAAAAGATTGTGAGGGAGAGACGGTACAATGGTGCACGGGTAATACGAGTGGGCTCTGTGTGTTGCAGTTGCACGACGAGACGCATGAATGCACCCCTAGCACAGGTCGAATGAAGAACGGTGCCCTGGGGTGAGAAGTGACGGGGTGGAAAGGTGGTTACGGGAAACGCGCGGGCTCATAATTTTCGAGAACCCATTCTGTCTTTCTCTCCCCGATTTTGTCTCTCCTGCTCGCTGGTGCCGCGTTACCTCGCGATTTTATACGAATAATGCGACTGTAATTATATTTACCTTCGACTCGTTTGCTCGTATCCCGCATAAATGGCTCGTTCTGACTATTAATTACCGCCACGGACAATTACGATCGTCCGCTGGACTCTACCCATGTTTCCGCGCTACTCACACTCGATAATTGCTTTTAAGGTTTAATGGACATCTTTATTTCGATGTTCTTCAAGATGGCGGACGGCGAGTACCTTCGAATTCTCAGAATTTTTACATATTTGGAAATTAGGGAATTTGAGCACTGTGGAGTTTTAGAAATTTTAGATGGAGTTTTATATGTTTGTGAATTTCAAAAACATATAAAACTGAATGAATGTGGAAATTCGGGATTGGAAGGTTGGACTTCAGCTACTTGTCCTCTCAGAAATTCGGAAAATTTGGAAATGTAGTTTGTCCCCAATTTCCGAATTAGCGCAGAAAATAAAAAATGTAGAAAATTCGGGAATGTGAAAAATGTAACTTCGTAGACAAGTGTTAATCGATGCGAGTGGACGTTCACCGGGTGGATGGTCGAGAACATTTTTCGAGTAACTCCTAACTCGTTGGCTGTCAGTAGTGATTGGTGCCGAGCTTTCTGTACGCCGGTTCGGGAACAATTGGGAGGATCACGTTTCAGAACCATTCGACAGAATCGATCGAGTATCCGGGTAAGAGATTGTTAAACCGTTGTTTAACGAGCAAAATACATGATACACGATGCTTTACAGGGGTTTCAGAAGAGATCGGCTGACCTCCGGTCAGGGAAACGATGCGTTCCGAACTAACAACCCTATATTCGAATTCAAGCGTACATTGTGTTACGTTAATTGTAACAATACGATTGTTGGAATTGTACGGCCTCTTAATTACCTCGTATGCCATTAAAAATGATTCATACTGTTCTCGCTGCGTTTCAAGTACAAGTGGTTGTACGAAGTTTAATAGATCGTAATATGTACAATAATTACCTCTCTGCTTTTACTGCTTAATCGACTTGGAGATATTAATATGAAAAATGCTGCAATCGTGAAGACGAAGCTTTCAAAGAAGTAGGGAAACTATTAAATTAATCAGCGAGGCAAACAGCGTGTACTTCCCTTTCATCTTTTCTCGTGCTTTTCAATAGCGAGTCCTTGTAAATACTGTACTTCAAAGTTTGTATTTATCGCGAAATCGTAGAATAAGTTTAAAAATTCTTGTTAACATACAGACATAAATTACCACAATATACGTATGAAATATTACAAATTGAACACACTTCACAATCATTCTTATTTAAATACCTCATGCAGATAGTCATGTGTGTCTTACAAGGGGGTTTCAATTTAAGTATACAGACATTAAACAATATTACAGCAATTAAAATAATGAAACAGTGGATGAAATAATAAACTAGCAAACTACTACCGTAACAAGACAACAGAATAACCTAGCAATATTACAACGGAACAACGAAACCAGTCAACCTAAAACTTTCGTTCTCCAATTTCAGACCCCAAAGCCAAATAAGTAACCACGTAAACAACAATACCGAAGAAACCCCATTCGACTATCGTTTTTGCAGTCAAAATTCTTCCCCGAAGCTCTAGCAAGGGGATCGTGATTGCAAGGAAGGCTTCTGAGGCAAATGGATGGCACCTGTTAAGTGACGAACTCCGTCCTCGAGAACGCGTCGCGGAAACGGTGAAACGTCGAAGACTAAAGCGTTAGCCGTCAGGCACGTGGCTACCGTTCGATACATCGACATTATGCAGATAGAGTGGCAGGCGGTGAATGCGGCCCGTTGGCAAGAGAATTCGCTCGTGTTACGATGCAGCGACGCGGGTTACCCGATTCGTCGAAGCGTGCTGGCGCACAGAATCGACGGACACAGGAGAGACCAGCGAGCAAAATTTCACGCAAATCGATGTGCCCGTGGCGGCGAATCCGCCCCAAATTTAAATTCCAGTTTGGAGGCGACTGTGCGGGTCACTAGAATTTCTGTAGTCGCGAATTAAAATCTGCTTAAACACAGATGTTCAATTTAAAGAAGTGCTTCAGAGAAAGAACGTATGACTTCATCGAGTATTATTAATAATCCATATGAATAACCTGAAGCTGTCTGATTACACTAGCTTTATACAAAACTAGCTTTATGATTTTTTAATTGTACGGAGTTTAAGATAGGTGTCCGATGAATTTAATGAATCTATAATTGCAAAGATTATTCTGGTAAAGTTGCAAAAAATGCGAAGTATTTTAGAAGTATAAAGAACTGCATAGAGCAGAGATTGCAGTCGAAATGTAGCAGCGTAGGTGAAAGAATCAGAACAGAAATACAGAGATCAAAGGAATAGAGACTTTAGAGAGGATCAAGGCAGAATTTATATTTCGAGCCGCGACGGATAATGAAGGTTGCGGATCGATCGGAAGTTCGCCGCTCCCTTTGACCGATCCCCGGCATTAGACGGAGTCTGTCCATCGCGTTTCGAATATCGTGAAAAGGATGACAGAGAAATGGACAGGCGAAGGGTGCGGCTTCGTTCGCGTGGAAATTCATGGAAGCCAGCGGTGGTAGTCTAGGCAGGGACTAAAATAAGGCGAATGATATCTGGCGTTGCTAGACCCGGGAACATCCGGCGCCGCGGAATAGAATCGGATATGGGAGAAGGAAATGCGATGGAATGGGGATGCTGGGGTGTGAAAATTTCACGCGTTCGGTCGTACACTGGGTGACTGCTCCGAGTGCGCTGCTATGAATAATAAGAATGCGTTTCGATCTATTCGATCGTGTTACCCAGTTATTCCTGTCGGAGAGCAAACACCGCGCGGATTAACCGCATTGCGTAATCGAAAAACAATTTCATCTCCCTTTCTTCCGGAACAAATTTCTGTAGATGGCTGGTAGCTGACATGACTTTAATATCACGTAAATTCAAGTATAAGGTTACTTTAATATCTTGATAGCTTACTTGACTATGAAAGGATCAAAGATACCCCTTGTGCAAGTGAGTTTTTAATCTATCTATACACTGTAAGGGTGTTTGCTAAAATTTTGAGACTGACAACGAATCATGTGTTCTTGCAGAAAATTCGATTTATGATAAAATGTGAAAAACGAGTCAGAGTCAGTTTCATCTTACGAAAGAGTTAGAAAAATCTTTTATAAAAATTTATTTTGCACAAGAAGATTAATAGATAATAGCACATGTTAGATCAACTGTGAAAGAACGTTCGTGTCAAAACACTAAAACCGATGAATGGAGCAATAAACGTGGCAAGGTATTTGAATAAAGATGTGAATGAACGTAGAGAGAGCAACGTGGACTCTGATGTGAAAATTTCGCGTACTCAGCGATTCCCTCGAACATTACGACGGCGTGGTCGTAATGAGGATGCATTCAGCAGACAACGTTCACATTCTCTCGTTTGACCAGTCTGTGAAAGTCCGGTGACAAAGCGATACATCCCGGTTACATCGTGAGCGCGATAAAAATGCGTGTGACGACGAGCTTTGACAGCGGCTGTACCGGAAACGCATCCCATTTTCCGGCGAGTTATCGTAAAAGACTTCCGAGTGGATCAAAAGAACAGCGTCTCCTTCTCTGAGATTTTATCGGACAACCCTCGACAAAGGGGCGAGAATGGATCGACCAGATCGATTCACTTAGACTGCGCCTTGTTGTGGAATATTAATGTTTATGATTTATTGTAGGAAATAGTATTCTGCAATTACCCTGCAATGCTATAAGAGGCAAAGTTACTTTTTAGGTCAAGGTTTAATGAATGAACACAGAGATGAATATATGTATCCTACATACATATATATACGTATGTAGAATAACATATACATATGTATATGTAGAATACATGTATCAGTTATAATATGTATACTTGTATGTAACAGTCCTTTTGTATTAAGACTCCATACATTATTCTTAAATTATATGTACCCTATAGTGGTCAAGATTACAGCATAAATCGTTTGATCATACATCTGACTGTACACAGAAAATTTATTCAAGAAATTTAAATGCTGCAGTTATGATTTAGACGAGTATATTGCACGTATAATAGACTCTCGCTATACTGCCACTTCCGGAGCTACAGGAGCAGAAAATTCTTGGAGTTGGTAATATATTAGGTGGGGTGAAAGGTATTCTCCTTTGACATTATGAGTGTCTCGGTGAATCTATGTGTCTTATGGTGGAAGATGAGAAGATAGGGCCGAGTAAAGCTACTATGCGTTACTACGAGTAGGATGTCAGGTAGATATTACGATATATAGCGATATAATGTCTGGATATTACTATTCGCGTGTGATGCAGTTGATATCACAACGTGACCGAAGCATCGATAGTGTGAGGAGCGTCGATGTCACATGTGAAGATACGAAGATATGTGACGCATCACACGTGTGATACAAAATGCGATTATTAAAACGTTTAATCAGAGGAATATCACGTGTGTCAACGCATGATTATAAAAAAGTATAATACAAGTATATGCATAACATGGTAAACATTGCGCAACACTAAAGAACATAATATAATAAAAAAACATAGCATGGTGCAAAGACACAGATGGTAAAAATGCATGGGGATATATCTATCAAATGTTCTTCAAAAAGTAATAATTTCTAAGTAGAGTGTAGCCGAAATGTCTAAAATAAGAAATAAATATGAAAGCGGAAATTAAAAGCTAACAGCCCGGTCTAAAGCTGGCACTTACGGAAGAATCCGTTCGGCGCCGCAATTTTTCCAGGGAGCGTATGAAATTGCCCGCGACGCGATAAAAATGCGTCTGTGCAAGCAAGCTGCTGGCAAAGGATCGTCGTCGCGAACGGCTATATAAAGCATCCTCGAAACTAGTAACGGTTGGCTCGGCGTCGCGACGCCGTTCGCCGATAAATTTGCCGGCTGGTCATCCAAGCGGGCGCAGACTGCACCAAAAACTCTACAATGTTTTCTGTTTAAAAGTGTTTTATGACGAGGCACGGTGAATCCTCGTCGCGGGCCAAACGCGGCTATATTCAGTGGAACGTAATGAAGTCCGCGTTTTTATAGCCGAGCTCGTGCGTGCAACTTTTCACTTTTGCCAATGGCGGACGGCCAGTGGCTCGCTTCCCACGGGATTACCGGCAGAAAATCAGGATCCCGTGGAACATGGATGCTGTACATAACCGATACAAGAATATCTTATCGATATCGAGGGGGATAGGTTTTCTCATTAGTGGATCCGAGTCGCGCCGCGGAAAAACTGGTTTCGCTCGTCGATGACGAGAAGAATGCGCGTGGCATAACTAAATATGGCGACCAGAAGGTACGCTGTTTCACGCTAATAAACGTCCTCGTTCGCTACACCGCTAATTACCTCGTTTCTTTCGTTCCACTTTGTCCCTTCTTTTTGATCGTGTTCATTAGAGGACGACACGCGTGAGATCCTAAGAATCCTTGATCGATAAGGTCGTAAGAATCGTAGTTACTTGCAGGGGCTCCAGATGACAAAGCATCGATACTGACAAGCGGACATAAAATTGATTATCCAAGATAGAAGTAAGTGCATTAATATCGACAGATATAATTTCTTGCCACGACGTCTCAGATGAATGCATTACTTGTCTTTTACACGGTAACATCTCTGAACGATTGAAAACACGGAATTAATAAAACTGGTTTCCGAGCAATCGCTATTAAAATGATAAATCGTCGGTGAGAAATAAAATTATAGGAACATCGAAATATAATTAAATTACGTGTGCAAGTATGAATGTTTAATCTTGAATTACACCAAAAAACGTAAGGTACATTTTCGAACGCGTCACAAGGTCTGTTTGAGAAATCCATCGACACGAATTTATATCGCAATGTCAGATTACTTTGAAGAAGACCGAGCAAACATTATCGAACGAATAATTCGTACTTTATTTAATTAAGCTTGGGGCAGCAGCAAAGGTTCCGTTTGCCGGGTAACGCATACAAAAACAGAGACGAACGGCCAAAGCAATCGACTCGATTAAATAATTGTCGAGTTTATATCGCGCTTGTTAACAGCCTTTTCCAATTGCTCGAACGATGGATATTAAAACGTTTCGATTCAATTGACTCGTAATTACGATCTACTTGAAACTGATATCGAGACGCACAATAAATACCGTCCTCGAAATCGAACGATAAACGCAAGGTAGCTGTTAGCACAATTCATCCAATCAAATTTTTATACCCGTGCTTGATTAAGAAAATTATTCCGCGAGTTCCATCTGGAGAACAGATACTTGCGCGGGATCGTTCAACCGTGCCACGAGCGTGTCTTCGAGATCCTCGGGCTTAATACCGCCTAGATGAGAATGGAAACCCATAATCGTAAGTTACATTCCAGGCGTCGCGAGCTACATCTTGTAGGCAGATCAAACAATCTGAAACATACAACGTTTCCTCGGGCTGGATACTGTACGTGCGTTGCACTAACCGGTTACACTGCCTCCACTACAAATACACTGAGCATGGTTGGTGAGTAGGTAACACTTAGGCAATGCACATATTTACACGTTTTGGGATTTGGAGAATTGCAAATTTGACAGTTTGGGGATTACAGGATTTGCCCATCTAAGATTTGGAAATTTCAATATTTGGCAGTTTGAAAGAAGTTGGAGATTTAACAATTTGGTTAAGAACTTGAAGATTTGAGAATTCGAAAAAAGTTGGGGATTTAACAATTTGGTTAAGAACTTGAAGATTTGAGAATTTGAAAAAAGTTGGAGATTTAACAATTTGGTTAAGAACTTGAAGATTTGACAATTTGAAAGATCTTGAAGATTTAACGATTTGGTTACGAACTTGAAGATTTGAGAATTTGAAAAAAGTTAAAGATTTAACAATTTGGTTAAAAATTTGAAGATTTGAGAATATGAAAAAAGTTGGAGATTTGACAATTTGAAAGACCTTAAAGATTTAACAATTTGGTTATGAATTTGAAGATTTGAGAATTTCAAAAAAATTGGACATTTGACAATTTGAAAGACCTTGAAGATTTAATAATTTGGTTATGAATTTGAAGATTTAAGAATTTCAAAAAAATTGGAGATTTGACAATTTGAAAGACCTTGAAGTTTTAACAATTTGGTTAAGAATTTGAAGATTTGAAGACTTGAAAAAAGTTGCAGCTTTGAGAATTTGAACAAATTTGAAGATGTAAGAATTTGAAAAAAATCGGAGATTTGAGAATTTGAAAAAAGTTGCAGATTTGAGAATTTGAAAAAAGTTGCAGCTTTGAGAATTTGAACAAATTTGAAGATTTAAGAATTTGAAAAAAGTTGCAGCTTTGAGAATTTGAACAAATTTGAAGATTTAAGAATTTGAAAAAAGTCGGAGATTTGAGAATTCGAAAAAAGTTGAAGATTTGAGAATTTGAAAAAAGTTGAAGATTTAAGAATTTGGTTAAAAACTTCAAGATTTGAGAATTTGAAAAAAGATGGAGATTTGAGAATCTGAAAAAAGTTGGAGATTTGAGAATCTGACAGAACTTGGAGATTTAACAATTTGATATAAGAATTTGATCTGGCAATTACCGCACATAATTTGTAGCCGCGAATTTGCATATTTTACGTATAAACAAGAAAAGTGTTTTGAAAAATAAAGAAAAACCGCATTACATCTAAGAGCTCGCGGATAATTCTGTAGCTGGAAATAACGAGTGCACCGTTTAAGTGCACGCTTCTGCGAACACTAGCACGCGCCTCCTCAGATTGCCAGCGTATCGCGGATATCTGTGCAATTAACGTCATGTAATTAACAACGCTAGGCCCTTGCAGTCTACTGAAATTGACGTTGCTGTTAATTTTGATTCACCTGATCCGCTATTAATTGGTTAGCCCTACGATCATCCCATTCTATCTACCGAGATTTCGACCTACAAATAGTTACTCTGTTCGGTGATTGTGCGGCTCGGTTGAATCGTGTAGTCACGCAACTTAATGATCAATTTAACCTCGTCATTTAGGTTGCTTGTATCTTCCCTTTCTTTTTCGTTCTGTCGATCAATTATTTATCTCTGTTCAATAAATATGACGTTCAGATCTAAATTATGATTGACAGTAGGGGAAATTGTCAGAAGCCCAAAAACATTTCGTTCAACTATATGTTGTATTTATAGCATCCATTAAATACACTGAGTCATTCTTTTTTGGAGAATTTAATTGGTGGATCGGAATTGATCGACAGGTTGTTAGAAGAAATCGATGGATCGTTAAAAAGAGATTCTTGCTCAGTGAGTTACAAATTCTTACATTTCTAGAAAGACTAGAATAATGAAGCAATAATACAAGTGATTTCTGAGACATCCGAACACAGCTACTCGTGTAGTCGAACGAATAAAACTCGTATAGCAAGTGTAATTTCGTTAATTCCATTCTTTGACACGTACAAATACCCAGATGAAATCGTGTGCAAGAAAGATGGTCGAAGACGTTCGTGCAGCAGGAGTCATAAGTTTTTAGCTGACCATGGAACTCGTGTAGGGCTGTCTATTGATTTAGCCTTAGCGAACCCACTCTCTAACCAACTTGTTCTTTCTTTTACGATAGGCTGCATAGATATGTCGCGTAATGGCGTGGCTAGACCGCTTAAGCGACTGCTAAGAAATCGATCGGACGACAGTAGTGGTCTCCGGGAGGCTATTGGCGAGCTGCTACGCGTCCAGGTCTTCCAAGTAGAACCAAGTAATTCGATTACCACGCTAAAATCCCGTTTCCACCGAGCTTGTTAATTATACGTTCAACGCGATATGCATATTCCCCATGCGAGCGCATGCAACGCCGCAATACTTTCTACCGATCCGCGTTATAAATACAGAGAACACGTCGGATGCAATCTGGCCGGAATTGCCCGTTATATTTCCCTGGAACGTTAAGGAGAAAACCAAGAAAAATTCTCGATGGACAATCCATTTACGAGATCAGCGACTTGTCGATTAAACTGGTTATCAAGCAATTTCCCTGGGGAATAACAAGGATACGGAGATGAAATCTTGAATGTTAACAAATTTACGGAGTTTAAAATTTGTTCCACATGATGCACATAGTTAGGTTAATCTGTTTAGATCCTGACAATATCCTGTCACTCTACAGATGTGACACACTGACGCACTCCACAGAATAATAAACCTGACTCGTATTTTCACTGCATTTCACTGGATTTTGCATTCAATTTTAATCATAATCAAGGACTAAATGTATCCAATGTTTTAACTTCCTTTATATCAACGTTATAGTAATAATTAGCTAACAGAGGCTGTCCAGAAAATTATAGGTTATGATGACTATTTATGAAGAGTCAAAAATTGCTCTTTTCCAACAAATAATTAATTTGGCTAAATTAAACTAAATTACTAATGAAGATGATCAGTGACGAAACCATTACGTCCATTTTTCTCGGTGGCCATATTATTGAAGTTTGATAGTGACGGGTCAAATTCGATAATTCATCGGTCATCGATACGCAACATAACAAGTCCGGTCATAACAGATCAATACGCTTTTACATGGAAGGATAATTATTGCAACAGGGGTGATAATTCACGAGGATTACTCTCAGCGCGGAAGATTGCAGGCAAATTACGGGTCACAGATATATTATACAGCAGCGAACACTCTATTTTATTAACGTCGACGTATTAATGCTGCCTCGATGGTTATCGTGACGCTCGAATTTTGCGGCGTAATCTCTAGACGAAGTTCGCGCTGTCTCCGATTATCTGAGCACGCGAATTTTCGACTGTCTCCAACTAAAATTTTAATGTCGCTAATCCCACGTATCACCGGCGAATTTCGACGGATTTGGCCAGTTCGTAATCGAGTTCCCTAGAATCCGGTCCGGAGCGTGGAAAATTTTGATTAAAAGTTTGGACCGACAGCGGGCGTGTTCTCATCGGAATCAGGCCATCGGATTTCGGTATCCGGCCAGAAAGAATCGGGAAGGGTGCGGCTGCTTGCTTTTCGCGTTGTTCCCCGCCCTCGTCAATAATCGAATCGCGAATGATTATCGTCGTCACGTTCTTTGCGCTCGACGAAAGGCGAACGATTCGATGAGGATGATAATGTCTCGATAAGAGCAACCATCCTTCTCCGCGGTGATTTATCTGGATGCGAACGCGTGTTCACGCTACCTTATCCTCTTACCGGGTTCGTAATCGCGGAACGATTGCGAGTCGAAAGGTTCTTTTGACAAATCGAATACTTTTTAAAATTTCCGACATATGGAAAAAAGTCTACTTTATCTCTCTTTTCGTGAACAGACAATTTCTCGTTAAACGAATGTCATCAAAATGGCCGCTCTGACACAGAAAAGCGATTTTCTTTAATAAATAACCAATTTTCGAAAAGCCAATATTGCACGTTCCTATTACAAACGGCAAATTGAAATAATGTACCGAAAAAGCAATTTCCATTATTTTCATTTGTATTAAATTCTAATTTCGAGAATGAATTTATGACAAATTTAATTTTTGTACGCCCCTATATGTTAGCTGAAATTTCTATTTATTCCGTATTAAATACGCAAAGGTAAGTTCATAACGAATGATAAACGAGGTAAATAACAAACACGCGTTTACCCGGTGTATATTTCAACTCGTCAATTACAGTGAGGTTGTTTCGCGTCAAAGAAAACGGAATGAAAATAGGTAGGAAATTGAACGATTCTCGCACAACTGAATTTTAGTCGCGGCAGGCGTCGATTGCCTGTTTGAAATTGGCGGGTGCGATACGTGGGTGGTGGTTGTCGGTTGATTAACGGTCTTTCTACGATATTATAACGAAGGGGCCAATTCATGGCAATTGATCGATTCGGTGGAACGTGTCTGGGCACGCGAGTCACGACACGGTCGCAACTTTATAAGATGGCGCACAGGTGATACGTCGTCGACGTGATTAATAACTTCGAGTAACATAATTAGAAATTGGACATTTTTTAACATTTTCAAAATCTTAATCTTCTACGATGTTAATTAATCATCGACCTTTAAGCTTGACCTAGTGAATATCAACTGATCGCCGGGTAATAATTTTTCATTAAGTTAATTCATTAATTTACGTATCATTTATCTCGTTTGATTAAAAGCTTTATTGGGTACTTGATATTTCCATGAAAATAGTTAATGAATCGCCATTCTGCAATTTTAATAGATGGTCTCTCGAGGTGAAATGACACGAATGAAGTAACTGTAATAGTTAATTTACGAAATGTTCTAAATAAAAAACGGGCTCGTTTATGGTAGTCGGAATCGAGGTCAACGGGACAGTCACACGTCATTTTCAAGATTTGCCCTGAAAATATCACGTGACCCGTTGACACTGAGCAGGATTATTGAAACAAGAGTATAGAATGTAGAGCGTTGAATTTCACTGCGGAGAACCCTTTGAATTTTCCGAGTCGATAAAGAGGTCACGTGATAAAGTCAAGGTACCGTGTGTCTTAGGTGCACGTATGCACCGATGGTCGTTAGCGTGCATTAAATTGTTTACACACTTATGACACCGGTGTAGCATCCTCAACGGTTAATGATGCCAACTAGGTCAATAAAATCTAAACAAACAAGTCGTTCGTTTAACGGGTACCGTCTCACTATGTCAGAGGTGCACTAAAGCTGTTATAATAATTGCATGCGTTGGTCGGTCTCGCTATTGTCACGTGCTTTAACATACACAAAGGGTTTCTTTCCTCCGCATGAATAAATAAGTCGTCTCGAAGTTGGTCAAAGGTGTCGTGAGTCGATGGTAACCGTCGATAAGGGTCATGAACCGGGCTCGATCGAGCGGTTCGAGGAAAAATAACGATGTGTCGCGGGAAAGTTGGCTGGCCCCCGAGGGTGGTAATTAGCGGAAAGTCGGTCAGAAAGAAATGAGAAAGGGAAAAAACAAAACGCGGGGGGGAGTGAGCCCGCGGATTGTTGAAAGCGTGCCGGGGGTGAAAAGCAACTATTCCGGCGGCGGCGCGATAAACGGCGGCCGTTTAAGCGTCCACTTTTTACTTCCTTCCGGTCGCAACGATAAATGGCGCTCCGCTTAAGGCGTCTTACCATCGGTTTGCATTTCCGACCCGGCCAACCTTAAGATCCTGAAATTCGAGCGCCGAGAGTGTCTGCTCCTCGCGAGAAACGCTGCGAAATCCCCGGGTTAATCCACGGCATTTATCGCTCTCTTTACTTCGCCTCCGCTTCCGGTGCGATCGATCCTCGGGACTCCTCGTGAATATTCGACCAACAGCCGCGGGCAGAAAAATTCACGACGATCTTCGTTCCTACGCTTTCCCTTTCGTTGTTTCATTTCGCGTCCTCTCGCGCTTTCCATTTCAAAGGAATTTTCTATCTCGGTCACGGGAACTGATGTGGGTTGACCTTTCGCGAAATTCAGCCGCAGTATTTTCGCTCCGCGAATTTTTGTCAGCTCGATCGATGCGAGTCCGTCTCGTTTGAATATCTTTTGTAATTTTAGAGGACATTCAAGGGTCAGGGTTCGAGAATTTTTATGCTCACAAAAATTGCACATACGTATTTGATTAATGAGGAAACAGTTAATAAAACGCAACGCGAGTCAAAGGTATATGAAAAATTTCGCTGAAATTAAAATACTTGTTAACTGAAGTGCTATTTGTTACACGAGAATATTTTTCAATTCTCCGTTTAATATCAACAGCGATAAAATTATAACAATTTTTCCAAATAGGGTTCTTCAGAGGTCCTCGAAGTCTCAAAAATATTTGCTCTCACGCGTTTCAATAACCTTTCGTTACCTCGTACCCTTATCGAACGGGAATAAGAAACGGAACAAAAGCTGTAGCTTCTTCCACGCTTATTAATTCATTGTCGCATCCTCCGAGTGGAAACTACGACAGGAAACTATATCGGGGCTATTTTACATTTCCGTATTTTCCCGTTCGTTATTTATGCAAACCACCGGGACGTACGATGAGAAAATGTATGCTTATGCAAATACACTGTACAGACATTTATTTACGTTTCGGGGATAGCCTTAACCTTTAACCGCCTTGTTCCACAGAATGGGAATGTAGCTGACAGGAATTATTCGTGTAGCAGAAAGGACTTCCATCCTCGGTGTTCTCGATTAAACGTTTGTTTAACGCGGGTAATTGATTGCGCGGAAGCATTATCGGTCATGATAATTCTTGACGCACCGAACATCGATATAATTAGAATAATGACCGGAGGAATGAAACTGGTAATTTTCATTCATTTCGTTCTGCATGTTTGTGGAGTTTAAACCAGCAGTGATTGTAACGGTACAAAATTTGGTCTTTGTAGACAATTTGCAGGTTGCAGTTCATGCGAAGACATAAAATTGGAGCAAAAATTTCCTAAGTGTAATATGGTTATTAATTTGTAAATTTTAGACACGATGTACTTGACTGATATTATTGATAAAATGATACTACTTGATTTATAGAGAGAATAAGTGTTGAGAGAGTAGACAAATTGTGAAGAGGCAGTAATCGAATGATAAAGTAGTTAATTTAGAGACAAGGGTGTGTATAATAAAGAATCAGGAGTGAAATTAGAGTCCGGACAAAAGAGTTTAAGTTTTTGCAAGCTGCTGCAACGGACAGCATAATTACAGCGAACAATTCGTCGCACCTTTCGTTTCGTTTCATTTTCCCTGTGAAGTGAATCGTTGCAAAGTCATCGTCCAGCTAAACTAGCTACCGAGTCCATACAAGTTTCTCTTTGTTTTCTTTGCCGACGTTAAAGCGACGTTGTTCTCGGAGGTGGAGTATCCTCGTGCCTAACTCGCAATTAGCGTCTTGTAATGACGACGAGTCACAGAGGGCCACCGTGCTCGCAGGCTCTCTGATGTTCTCTCGTCCGTGAAACAAGACACAATCAAAAACAAGAAGAAGAAGGAACAAAAGAAACGGAACGACCACTTCATACGAGCGTGGCTTTATTTGATTTCATTTAATCATCGTCGTTACCGCAATGGCGAAACGTCATCGATGCGTGGATCAACGTTAACGGAATCGTTCGTTTTTATTTGCGCGCGCAAAAGTCATCGGCTAACGAAAAAAAACGGGACAGCGAAATGGAAAACGGGATGAAAAACGTCGAGAATACGGCGCGGCCAACGGGCTTTCGAGTTGGTCGCGTTAATTAAAATAATGCTTACGAGGTAATTAATTTGTGGCCGAGGGAAGTGATGGACGAGGCATGCGCCGCAATGTTTGTGCGGCGTGAACGTTGCCCGGAATGGTAGTATAACGTTAGCCGCAAGAATATTTGCTATTCGTAAATTAATCGATTATAATCAATTGTGAGTGGCGGTGAAATCATGATGTACTCTAGCCCCTTTTACAGTGCGGAATAGATTTAGTTTTTATGATCCAGTTGACTTATGCTGATTTATGTGTTCGTTGGTTGGGTTTATTGGTAGGGTATTTAGGGAGGTTCTTTAGTTTTACTGATATTGGCAGAGGATTTTACGGGTTTGGAAATTTGGGATGTGGAAAATTTTGGGGTGGCAGGAAATGGGGTGTAGGGAGGTGGGAAGATTAGTGGGTGAAAGTTTGGGGATTTGGAAATTTGATGATGAGGGACTTTGGGGGCAAATTTGGGGTAAAGGGATTTGGTTATGTAGGAATTTGGATATTGGGAATTTGGGGATTTGAAAATTTAGGAATTTGTAAATTTGGGTATTTGAGAATTTGGACATCTGAGAATTTGGAAATTTGAGAATTTAGGACTTGGGAGATTTGGAAATTTGAGAATTTGGGACTTGGGAGATTTGGAAATTTGAGAATTTGGGACTTGAAAGATTTGGAAATTTGAGAATTTGGGACTTGAGAAATTTGGAAATTTGAGAATTTGGGACTTAGGAGATTTGGAAATTTGAGAATTTGGGACTTGGGAGATTTGGAAATTTGAGAATTTGGGACTTGGGAGATTTGGAAATTTGAGAATTTGGGACTTGGGAGATTTGGAATTTTGAGAATTTGGGACTTGAGAAATTTGGAAATTTGAGAATTTGGGACTTGGGAGATTTGGAAATTTGAGAATTTGGGACTTGGGAGATTTGGAAATTTGAGAATTTGGGACTTGGGAGATTTGGAAATTTGAGAATTTGGGACTTGAAAGATTTGGAAATTTGAAAATTTGGACATCTGAGAATTTGGAAATTTGAGAATTTGAGACTTGAGAGATTTGGAAATTTGAGAATTTGGAAAATTAAAAATTTGGAAATTTGAGAATTTGGAAACCTGAGAATTTGGAAATTCGAAACCCACATAACCTTGACATTTAGAAACCTAAAAACCATAAATTTTGGGTTTCCAAAACCTCCCTACTTCCAACCTAAAAAATTCCTAAATCTCTGCTACCCGAAACTCTACAATCTCCGCCCCACATGAAAACAATTTCCCTTTCAAAATTCCCTAACAACCAGAAAAACGAAAGTAACGACCATCAATATGATATTAAACCGATATTGAAAAGAAGAGCGATCTCGTGCTTAATTAGAATTGCGCCGAAGGTCAATTATTAAATTAATGAACGTTAATTTCAGCGCGTTCTACCGTCGGGATCGCAAAAATTCTCTTTCGGGCCGTCCATTAGAAACGACTCGTTCAATGGGGATGGTCCCTTTAACGCGTTTACGCTTTTACGTGGGTGACGTTAGTGGGTTTCCGGGTTTCCTCGCGAATCGTGACGGACGTGCGACGCATCCCGATTGAAAATCAAACTGTCCGCGGCCGACTTTTCCCTTCGACGGTGAATCGAGTTAGGCGTCTCGTTCGTTGACTTTTACCTCTCGAGATCCCGATTTATAAGTTGGGACTGAAGGGTGGATATTTGCATCTCGTTCCGGGACGAAAAAGGTAGACCTCCGCGTTGAATCTCCCTCGATTTATGCAAATTTATCCGAGAGGATTGCGTGAGGAAAGAAAGCAAAATGCCACTTTCTTCGAGACGATGTTTCCGTTTATGACCGACCAATAATGGAGCTTTTCGACGGTCTCTTTTGAATACCCTCGGGAAAGAATGCTATCGAAGGGTTAAGTCTATTAACAATTACCCTTTCAAATTAGCAAGATGACTGTATGTACGCCTTCGTAAAATGCCTCGGTCATCGCGAGCTTGTTACGCTATTTAAATACCAGCCTAATTAGATTAATGAAATAACACTACTTGATACGGTTGCTAGATTTCTATTTAGATTCGTACGACAACTCTTATGAAAATTCAAATCTCATATGACTTGTCGATCTGATAAAGTCTCATTAATAAGAGAAATATTAATAGGAGAAATATCGTGCTAAATTAATAATCAGTGCAAGCCCCTTCAAGGTGCTTCAAGTCATAAAGATGGTGAGATAGGCTAGTTAAAATATTCTGTCTTCCAACCTGGAGATTCAATCAATACAAAATCTTTTAAATAAAATAAAAATTGATACGTGTAAAGAAGATTTCGATCGAGATGACTTGCTATAAATACTCATTTATAATAGAATAAAAAGAACCGACAATTAAAAATCGAAATAAACACGTATGTAACAGGATAGTAAGTGTGCATGGAGAATAACTCGCAATCCGATTACAGCCACAGTGAAATTGATATCAAACCGCACGGTTAAAAACAAGAAGACATTGAAGTAATACTCGATATTCAATTACCCGAGCTGCTGCTATGTGCTATGTAATAATACGTTCAATAATCTATCAGTTCGGTAAATGAGGAAATGTGTTGTATCGAGCGAAATTCGCCGGGCGTATATACTCGCTTTGTATATACATCAGTACGTTGATTGTTATGAATCTCGTATAACCTAATAATTCGAAGAAATACCGCACGCGATTGCTAACAATTGTTAATTAAATTCGGAAACTTGAGACCTCGGGAATTCGGGAGGTGATTTAGGAATTGGCGGATTGGGGGTGCAGGAATTTTCAGATTTAAGGTATTTGGGGACTTGGGAATTTGGGGGTTTGGTGAATTTGGGAGGGTAGGAATTTAGGGATTCGAGGATTTGGGAATTTGAGGAAGTAGAAATTTGGGGATGTGGGAATTTGGGGAAGTGGGAATTTGGGGGACTTGGAATTTGGGGAAGTGGGAATTTGGGGAAGTGGGAATTTGGGGGACTTGGAATTTGGGGAAGTGGGAATTTGGGGGACTTGAAATTTGGGGAAGTCGGAATTTGGTGAACTTGAAATTTGGAGAAGTGCGAATTTGGAGGACTTGGAATTTGGGGAGCTTGGAATTTGGGAAACTTGGAATTTGGGGGACTTGGAATTTGGGGGACTTGGAATTTGGGGAGCTTGGAATTTGGGGAACTTGGAATTTGGGGAAGTGGGAATTTGGGGAACTTGGAATTTGGGGAGCTTGGAATTTGGGAAACTTGGAATTTGGGGAAGTGGGAATTTGGGGAAGTGGGAATTTGGAGAGCTTGGAATTTGGGAAACTTGGAATTTGGGGGACTTGGAATTTGGGGAGCTTGGAATTTGGGGAACTTGGAATTTAGGGGACTTGGAATTTGGTGAACTTGGAATTTGGTGAACTTGGAATTTGGGCGACTTGGAATTTGGGGAAGTGGGAATTTGGTGAACTTGGAATTTGGGGAGCTTGGAATTTGGGGAACTTGGAATTTGGGGAGCTTGGAATTTGAGAAATTTGGAATTTGGGAAACTTGGAATTTGGGAAGCTTGGAATTTAGGGACCCGAGAATTCGAAGATATAAAAATTCGGAAATTAATAAACTCAAAAATCTGAAACCCACAAACCATCAACACCAAAAGAATGCAAAACCATCACCCCCCAAATGCACCACCACAAAATCTTAAACTAACCTAAATTTTCTACCCCAACATAATAAAATACGCCAGCCTCATATTCCGCATAATACTTTAAACTTATCAAGTTCCAAGGCAGTCCCCGTCACCGGCTTTTTAGCCAGCAGCTTTCCAATCGAATTAACGTCAGATTATTCGCGAAGCACGAACAAATTGATTCGAACGCGACAGCTTCTGCGAGCGAACATCTGTGTGGCTATCGACTTCAATAGCTTCCGTTCGGACGCTTTTTCCGCAAACCATCATCAATCTTTTATTGCAATTTATCGTATTGTGGGAAACTAATTTCTGTTGGTCCTCGGCTCACCGCCCAAGCCTGTCCTCTTTCTCGAAAAGAAATCGAACTCCCCCGAACAGCCGCATTCCGCGCCGTAATTCCATTAACACCGACAGTGATGAACTGCAGAAGAGTTCGCCGGCGCCGTTCAGCTGGGCCAAAAATTAATTTCATTTCATTCCACCAGGAACCACCTGTTACACGACCGCCGTACGAATCGTTTCTTACGTATGCGTCGTGTAACTCGTTTCGAACGGTCGCAAAACATCTAAATTAACGGGCAGTAATCTTTATACCTCGTCAAATGCCCATTCAATTTCGCTGACACGTTGCGAGGCGTCGGACGCGCGATCAAATTCTCATTAAGCAGCTGTGGACGGGTCAAAAAATTCAATCGCTGGTGCAAATAGCATTCTTGCCTGCGAGGGACGGTTTCGACAAGGGACGTTTAGGGAGACGGAAATTTGGGGGTTAGGGAGTTGAGAATTTTAGAAATTGGTGGGTGGAAATTTAGAATTGTGGAAATTTGGTGTGTTACATATCGACACGTTGGATATCCACGCGTTAGATATCGATGCGTTGAATACCCACGCGTTAAATATCGACGCGCTGGATACCGACACGTTGGATATCTACGCGTTAAATATCGACGCGTTGGATATCCACGCGTTACATATTGGCGCGTTGGATACCCACGCGTTAAATATCGACGCGTTGGATATCCACGCGTTACATATGGGCGCGTTGGATACCCACGCGTTAAATATCGATGCGTTGGATACTCACGCGTTAGATATCGACGCGTTGGATACCCACGCGTTAAATTTTAACGCGCTGGATACCGACACATTGGATATCGACGCGTTGGATATCCACGCGTTAAATATCGACGCGCTGGATACCGACACGTTGGATATCTACGTGTTAGATATCGACGCGTTGGATACCCACGCGTTATATATCGGCGCGTTGGATATCCACACGTTACATATCGGCGCGTTGGATACCCACGCGTTAAATATCGACGCGTTGGATATCCACGCGTTACATATGGGCGCGTTGGATACCCACGCGTTAAATATCGATGCGTTGGATACTCACGCGTTAGATATCGACGCGTTGGATACCCACGCGTTAAATTTTAACGCGCTGGATACCGACACATTGGATATCGACGCGTTGGATATCCACGCGTTAAATATCGACGCGCTGGATACCGACACGTTGGATATCTACGCGTTGGATATCCACGCGTTAGATGTCGACGCGTTGGATACTCACGCGTCAGATATCGATGCGTTGGATATCTACGCGTTAAATATCGACGCGTTGGATATGCACGCGTTAGATATCGATGCGTTAGATATCTACGCGTAGAAAATCGACACGTTAGAGCTCCACGTGCTGTACTTCTACACATTGTAACTCTACGCATTGTATCTCTAAGCACTGTATCTTTACGTGTTGTATTTCTACTGGTTGTACCTCTACGTTAAATCTTCACACACTACATATCACCTCGCGTTATATCTCAGCATGCTAAACAACGTTGCATTGTACATCACCGCGTTACATCGCAAACAGAAGCAAACATTAAACTTGCAAAGTTGAACGATTGGTATTCATGGCATCCGGTATATTAATATTCGAGTATTTGGATGTTTCTTCGGATTTGCGAACGCGTTGAAGCTCTGAGTAATCGAAAGCACACAATCCTGAAGCAAAACATGCATCTCATGCCGCGGGCGAGAATAGTAACGGTTGTTTCTTCCAATTCTTCTGGTTGTTATTCTTCCGCGGCGACACTCCCGGGTCGCGCTAGCTTCGCGGAATTCTCGTCGATAAATCAGCGTGCCAGCGAGAAGTCGAGAGTCGTCGAGGATGGTATACGAATACACCCGTATTCCACGGTCGACAAGAAAATAGGAAAATCGTGAAAACTGGGATGGTGGCCCTGAATGTGGAGAGGCGAAACGTTCAAACGGACGATGAAAAAGGGGTATCGTTTCAATGGGGTGTGCTCAAACGCAAGGGGTGAACACTTTGTTTGTATTGATGTAACTATATGCGGAGAGAACAAGCTCACACCCCCTTAAATTGTGAAGTGATACTTATCATGTAAGGGGTGTGCAACCCTTACGTTATTAAGTGATATGCTTTGTGTTAGATATACTGTATTGTCACATTCTGATGTTCTTTCATTTTCAAGGTCTTCAATTTTTATATTCCCAAATTTTTTAATTTGTGAATTCTCAAATTTTTAGGCTCTAAAATTCTGGATGTCTAAACACCAAGTTCTCACATTTTTGAATCACACCTCCCAAATTTCTAAATTTCTTCACATCTTCTAAATCTCTAAATTTCTAATGTCATACCTCACTGAATCTCTACACCCCCAAACCCCTACATCCCCAAATTTGCACTTCTCCAAATCACTGTATCTCCAAATCCCTACACCCCCAAATTCCTACTTCCCCAAATTCCGACATTCCTGAATCTCCAAACCCCTAAATTCCTACACCCCCAAATCCCCACACCAACGCACGAATTAGATATCCAACGTGTCGATATCTAACGCGTGAGTATCCAACGCATCGATATCTAATGCGTGAGTATCCAACGCGTCGACATCTAACGCGTGGATATCCAACGTGTTGGTATCCAGCGCGTTAAAATTTAACGCGTGGGTATCCAACGCGTCGATATCTAACGCGTGAGTATCCAACGCATCGATATTTAACGCGTGGGTATCCAACGCGTCGATATTTAACGCGTAGATATCCAACGTGTCAGTATCCAGCGCGTCGATATTTAACGCGTGGGTATCCAACGCGTCGATATTTAACGCATAGATATCCAACGTGTCAGTATCCAACGCGTCGATATCCAACGCGTCGATATCCAACGCGTCGATATCCAACGTGTCGGTATCCAACGCGTCGATATCCAACGCGTCAATTTTCCATGCGTAGATATGCAACGCGTCGACATCTAACACATTAATTTTCAACACGTAGATATACAACGCGTCACAAATATACAGTACACATCTCAATATTTAGTAACAGAATGCGTGTCAGCCTAATAATTAGTACCAAAACGCGTCGAACAATGCGTAACGACGCAAAACATGGCAATATATCAAGTAGCGCACCATAACATTAACAAACAGCCCATTATCCTATTATCTTAGCGAACAAGGAGCCATGCTTATTTTCCAAAGGAAACAGCGCGCGTCAAATTAATTTGCTTCGTAGCTCGAACCTTCCTGCTCTCGATTGCCATTCTCGGGTAAACAACTCGGAAACCGTCGAGTAAATTGAGTTGCATTGGAATATAACCTAAACGGGGGGTCGTAAGAAAAGTTCCTCGTCGAATGGGAACGAACACGGTGCGTCAGTAAAAACGGTGTTGTTTAAAGGGGCAATTGCTGCATCGAACCGCTGTAGCTTGATTTCAGGCAGGTTTCTTCGTTTATCGGACGATTGCTCCCACCAAATTGACCCGAATCGATGAATTCGGAATTGCAACTCGAAACGTGACTACAGATTAAATCGAAGGGTATCGTGCAACTAGGTAGTCTCACTTTCCGTTACGGTATACATATCCAGATGGATGTCTGATTATTATTATTATTATTTAGGGCAGACAACATAACTAGAAGCTCATATAATTTCAACAAATTATGTTCAATGACGACATAGACAATTTGTTCTAAGATCGCTACGAATTTCAAGGTTATCATCAAATAATTTTGATTTTAAATATTTCACTTTAAAACATGACATTCAAAGCAAAGCTAGGATTAAACTTTGGCCCTCCTTTTCTGATGCAGAGGACTTAAATGTTCCACATGTAGAGACGAGTATGTGAAGATATAAGTACATGTGGACCTACTTATGGACTTACGTCTCCAAACTGCATGGACCAAGCTCCAAAGTTGGAATCAGAGAATTTACTCTGAACGTGACATTCTGTAATACCTAAACGCTCGCTAGAAAGTTTTACAACATCGTAGCTTCTCTTGATTTAGAAGAAAGGGGGTCGTAAAGGTCGGTCAAATGGAGGAGTTTAGAAAGGTTCCGTTCGAGGGGGATGGTCAAGCGAAACGGTACGATCAATTTCCATGCTTTTACCGGTTTCACAGCGATCGGTAGCAGGTCGGCAGAAACGTAGAGACGTTCGTTTCCCAGGGCCGACGAGGCACGAAGCGAGACGGAGAATTATGTGGGCCGACTTTGTTCGATGACTTTCGGCTCTCCATCGACGCCTTGATTTATTGCATTACACCCAACACTGACACTTACACTAGCGCCGGAGGTCTGGCTCTCGGTGCCAGACGAGGGGCGAATTTTATTTACTTTTAGCGAATCGATCGACCGCGGCAGGTGGAGGTGAGAAGCGGAGGGATGGAGAAACGGGAGAGGCTGGGTCGCCAGCAATCCTGGCACAGCGAACCCGAAGAGTTACGTGGCCTCGCTACCCGGCCCGGCCTTTCGTTCCTTCGTCGTTATATCATCGTCTACTTCCTTCGAAGGTCGTGAATTTACGCCGACATATCGTTCTGAACGCCGCTTCCAACCGATTCCATCTCTCGCTACGCGTCCCGTGTTTCACGCTTCGCCGCCTCTCTTCGGCACACCGCCGAATTACCGTAATATAATGTTCCACGGAACATCCGATCTCTTTCCATGTCACTTTCTTTCCAACCACTCCGCAATATTCAACGGGATCACGACACGCGAACAACGAAACTCTCTATCTGAAAGCTGCTCCGAAACATCCCCGACAAGTTCGCCGAGTATGCTCCAGACGCGAAATCAAAGCTGGACCACGGATAATTGTCAGGGAACTTTCGAACTTCGAATGGAACCCCGCAAAATTATTCCAAAAATATCTCCACTGCTCATACACATATTACTGTATGAACTTCCAACAAAAATTATTTCAACGTAGCTTCATGCACGATAATATAAAAATTATCAGATTCTTGCATTTTGCTCTTGAACTCTGACCCTTAGATACACTCCACATGTATACTCCAATATTTACAAATCTTGAATAACTTCTAAACTATACCTCAATTTGAACAATTATCTTTACAACCATCTCCAGACATACTAAAACCCTTATAAATAAATTTTATACTCAATATTTTCCTCAAAAGCTTCCCCAATACAAGGAATATAAAATATCTCTGCCGACCATATTCTAAAAGAGCTAAAGTCATCAAAGAGCAGCAGAATACGTTTTCCGTTCGCATAACCCGTTGAAAGCTCAGTTCGTTGACCGAAAATAACGCGGTGAACACTTTCCTCCAGCCGATCGGAGCATCCAAGCTACCAAAACAACGATACACGTTCGCGGTTTCTAACTTTCTGCTACTTCCGCTCGGCAGGTTGCATCGGTATCGTTCGAATTCGAGGGTAGTTCGCGTTTCAGATGCCACGCTGCTGCGTTTCTATTTAACGGACCCGATGAAATGTTTCGCAACTATGCTCTAACCTCGCGGTATTCGCGATTCCATTCGCTACACAGAGAACCCACGCACGCAGTCTGAAACGCAACGCGTCAAGGCGAATTAAAGCCGCGTTAATAACGCTTCAGCGCGTTGCTGCACTGCAGCTCGATTTGGGATCCACTGGCCGAGGATATCGTGTTCCCTGACCGTAGAATACTTATTTTCCTCGGTCGTATATTTTACTATTAGCATTTATGTCTAAAATGAATATCCTTATCTATCTTGCAATTGTACACCCAAGATGTAAGTCTGTAAGACAGCAGTGAGCTGTCTTCTAACAGCTGACCTTCACTTTGAAGTTCAACGTGAAATTTTCACATCGTGCTAGATTTTGATGTACTCTTCAAGAGGATATTAAATGTTAACCCTCTGCACTCGAAGATAATTTGACTGTTTATAAACAGCAACTTTAAAACTTAGTCAAAAAGTTAGATGAATTTTCTTGAGGTTATTATTTCTTTACTAATAATTTCCACTATTTCACTATGTTTATACATCACACATGTTATGTTATAGAACTAGTTGAAAAATGCTTATTTAAAATTATTGTATTAAATATAATGGTGACTGTGAGTCACCTCTCGAGCGCAAACACTATGTTCTTGAGAAATTATTTTGAATCGCTAGCACAAAAGCTAGTGGTCACAAAGATGATAATATTATCAGGTACGCGAAGGATCTGACAAATCTAGATACCACTGAAAATTGACTCGATTGTTCCTCCCTTGTGTAGCGTTTGATGAGGGGGTCAGTTTGCATTATGTATGCGACCGGACCCATCCTGGGCCCCCTTTGTGTACGTCAAAGAGTGTTGTCGCTAAGTCAGGCTGCCTGGAGCGCAGTAAAAACCCGGCCACGAAACAAGAAGACAGCGAGGCTATCGTTCTCGGAGCAAAAATTGCCACCGGCACCGTATTACGTTAGCTTTACGACAACGTATGCTTCTTTACGATTTCTTCCTTTCCACGAATGGAACGTCGTTTCTTTACACACGTACGCTCACACACACAAGAAGCGAATTCACCCTTCCACCCTTCTTTTCGTGGATTTTACGGCGCAACGGGAGCCTGGCAGCATCGTTGCCAAATGGAAGGATAATTTCGCGAAACCGGGTCAAACTTTCGACGGCTCCGACACGCCGCGACGCGTTTTCCTTTTTTACCCTTCGTTTTATTACGGCAAACTCCGTTTCGTCGTTCGTATTCCCCTTTGCCGATCTCTTCTAAATGCCTGGCCTCGTTTCTTCCTCTTTTTTTTTGTGTGTGTCTGTCTCTCATCGGGACGAGACAGCACCGCGAGCTGAAATTTCGTTGCAACGGACAGAGACAAAGAGCACCGAACGGATCCACGGGCCATGGAAATAAAAGGATTATTTTCGATTCGAAATTGCTACGGTTCGTCGAGGCTAGAATTTCGATATAGTAATTCAGGCACGCCGTATCGTTTCTCGCGATACCGTATCGCGCGATAGGGAAAGCTTTCGCGAAACGAGAGGATCCTATCCAAGCTCGAATTTTCAACAGGGACGAGTCTTTGTTGCCGTTTAAAATGCTCCGACTATATACCCCGTTCCCCTTGCGTGTCGTTCGTTTCGGTACCGCTCTCAACCCCTCCCGCCCCACTTCCCTCTCGTTTCGTTTTATTTTATTATTTCTTTTTCGTTCGCTGTAATTTCATCGGAAATAGACAACATCTCGTTGCGGCCGATCGGAGCGATTCGATTGAAAACAAAAATATTGATGTCCACGAGATGTCGACAACGCGCCTGTCGCGTTGATTTTCGCGTATCGCGCGTTTTCATTATTTTCCAACGAAAGGAAATAATAATCCTGACGTACAATTGTTACGCGATATCGTGAATATTCCCCGATTTTTTATTAAAAAAAAAAAAAATGGAAGAACTCACCGAAAATACCATGGAGATCATTTTGTTTTCAAAAAAGCATCTATCGAATGAATAATACGCATTGAATGTATTGTTAACGGTTCGCGGTAGGATCACTTCGTTCGAAAGTTCCCTGAAAAATCGCGTACGCGCGGATAAAACGAACAAAAAGGACACATAGTTAAGCTTGCGGAAAACGAAAATAGGAGCCGGCAGTTCATTGAAAGCCTGAACAAAAACCTATTCCTTGTTTCGCCTGTTATCATCATCGAGTCGAAACAATACGCGACCCAGGGGAAGAAAGGATACCGGTAATGCCATGCCATAACGCATTGATAACATTGTCGGTCGTGAACGTTGGGTTATCTTCGTTCGTTCGTTTTCACGTACAGAGTTTCCGCAATGACACAATTTATTTTCTGCTATCGAGAAACAACAGATACTCATCAATTAGCTCAACACTTATTTCGATACCATTTTCTTTGTGGCATCTTGCTAAATTAGCTTGTTGAAACTTAATTAACTTTGAAATTTAAGATGTGATAACAGAAGATTCATAGATGTGCTGATTCTTAGAATAGAAGATATTTGGCAGGTTTTGTATTCTTAGATTTATTGTCAGATCACTAGAGATTTACATCTTCGGATGTTTAGGTCACTAAGACTTCTACAGTTCTAGGATTCGAGATTGCTAGGATTCTTGGATTTGCAGATAACTGAATCCTCAGACACCTAGACTTGGGGTTCATGTATTTAAACATCACGATATTTCCAAATACGTTTATGTCCAGATCCCTAAACCTCCACTATGTGATCACATCTCTATGTCCTCAGATGCCTACACCTTCACATCCTTATATCCCAAACACGTTCTAGATCTAGGTCTCTAAAGATTCAGATTCCTACATCATCTCATCCCTACATCCCTAGATGCTTACATCTCCACATCCTTATACCCCAAGTACGTTCGTGTCCACATTCCTAAACCTTGAGATACCTATCTCCCTAGCTCCGACTCCTCGAAACAAAGTACCTTTGTTTGCGAATAATTAGAGTTTCAATTGATAGGGCAAAACAGGAACGAAATAGAGGGCTAAAGTGAAGGTAGGTTAACGAAGAAGGTAGAGCCGCGATTACAACTTCTGGAACGTTATTTCACGTGGCGTCATGGAAAATGTAGCCTGGGTGAGCCAATTAAAATACACGCTCGGATTACGAGACACCGGGTCACGAGGATTTTCAGCATTAGGCAAATGCGCCCACGCAGAGGACGCATTGACATTCGTGACCCCAAGCAAAAAAGGGTACCAGCTACCAGGTTACACCGGGACCTGTTCTCGTGTTGCTTTTGTCTCGAGATTATTCAAAGCCTCCCGCGGCTTTTTCAACGCGTTCTAATCCTGTGCCTTTAAGGCGAGATTACAGGGAGACACGTTAAGAGCGGCCGCTTAATATCCCCGGAAATTGGAATTCAAATTTGACCGACTTCGCGTTTGACGCCTGGAATATCAAAACTGTAACACTCGTAAACGAGTACTCTCTTCTTTCTTGGGCTCTTCACTCGCGAGCTTGCAAGAGTGCACTTTCATCGTTCAAGAAAAAGCGAAACTCTTCATGGATTTAATGTGGCAAATTAAGATTCGCTGACGGGAAGACGTGTTTAACCTGTTCGAGCATACGCGTGCGTACGCATTCTTTTTCGGTTCAATGACCACTTTTTGATATTTACAATGTCAACATATTTGATCGCTAAAACATCAATAAACCAATAAATTGTGCTTTTTATTCGATACAGTTCAAAAGCAACAGTGCACTTTGATGCAATTCAGAGGCAATTCGACAGAATTGACAGAAAGAGATGAAACCGACTCGTATAGTTATTTATTGTTAGATACATATTCACGAAGCAATAATGTATTAACAAGTGAACTCGATCGATTGTCCTTCAGAATTTTTCTAAAAGAGCAAAATATCGTGTATCTTTCATAATTCAATCATACAACGCCGAGGACAGAAAGTCAGTGAAATCTCTTTGGACAAATGCCTTTTCCTCGTTAATTACGTGCCGGACATTAACGCGACCATAAATCACTGAGCGATCTAGAGCACGTCTTGGCGGCGTCGTATCTAACGCGTAACGCGTTTTCATATCGACCGCGTAAATTTCTTCGAGGTCCGATGCCGTTAAATTCCCTCTCGCACCATTTAATTCCCGGTCTCTGTATGCGGTGCCAGCCTATTCCGCGTAGATCGATACTTTAACGACGCGTGCCTTACATTTATCTCCGTGCTGTCCTCCGTGCTCCGTTCCGGAATCACCGAAAGCCCAATCTGAACGCGTTGCGTCGTCCACGTCGGGTCACGTATCGCGACAACCGTGGAATATCGATCCCGCGTGAATATTTCAAGAGCCGTTTCGCGCACACGAGAAAAATCGTCGTCGGGGTAAAAAAGCTCGTTCGACGGTCTTTTTCGTTTCGCGAGCGTCGGATCATCCTGTCGTGTCGCATCTGCTCGCCCGGACGAATTTGTTCCGTTTTCCGCAGCCACGGCCGCGATAACACGTGTACATAAACACGAGGAGGTTCGTTGCACCGAGTTTTCTACACACAGTCACACATGCGCTCGCGGAAAGCACACGCGAAACGTCACCGGAGAATTATCAATGGAGTTGTTCGCCAGGAAAGCAACCCCGCACGGAACCAACACCGATATCATCAGGGAAAAAGCTCCACGGGTCTTACCTGTTCGTCGTTCGATGTCTCGATCCACTGCTCGCGCGATCTTCCGTATCCTTGGCAAAAGAGCGTCGCGACACCGCGACCGAAGCAGAGAAATCCATGGTGTCCGCGGCGTAGAATCCGACCATCGTCACTGCAAATCTAACGCACTAGAACAACATTGCTCGAAGAGGCACAATCTGCGTGAGCGAGTCACGAGACAATCCCGATCACGAGGATATCCGCGGGCAAAATGCGGAACACGGTCACGTCCAGGAACACCGTCTTCGTTGACAAACCTCCCCAGTGGATCTCCCTCTTTCTCGAAACTGTCACACGTGTTGCAGAGTACCACGACTCACACGCGATGTACGTTGTATATATATATTATATTATATTATATATCACACACTCTTCAGGTCGCGGACACACTGTTCGCGTCTCACCGAGTGCCACTTGATCGCGTAACGGACGTAATCCCGATCCATTCGCGGGGTCGAAAGTTGCGATCTTCCTCACTGCGACGACATCGTCCTTAGAGCGGACCACCACTATCTTATCGGCGAGGACGATGCACGAGGCTCATACTGTCAGGAGGATGCGACCGAGACGGTGTCGAGCTGCCCCGACGATCGTTGTCCGTCACCGTGCAGCATCACGGCATTCGCGTAGCGTTACGTCGCACACACTCGCGTGTTTTCCAGGGGTTCGGATCGAGCACAGAGGATACGTGTCGGGGTTGCGCTCGGAGAACGGACGGACGGACAGATACGGGGGTGAAAACGGGCGCGAACGAACACCGGGTCGGTAGGCAGCGGGAAACGTGACCGATCGCGACCAGTGTCCCTCCTCTTGGTGTTATCGGCCCTGTGAACCGATTGTTTATCGAACAACCAACGACGACGGGGGCGAACTTACACGGGATATTAACCGACATCCGACTCGCGCGAGAGTTGGTACGAAACTAGTGGCGAGTTCTCGGTCGACCGTACTTGCATCCCCACCACCGCTCGTTCAGCAACCCCCCACCACTCGTCTCGCGTAAGGCACACGCGCCCCTTACCCCCTCCTTCTAATAGGCACGCACCGAGCTACCCGGAGCGTGACACACGCTCACGCTCCTGGTGGGGGCTTCGGTCGCGTGGCGGGCTGCCCTTGCGGTGGGGGTTGAGAGGGCAAAGGGGTACCATCCGAACGAAAGGGGAACGACACAGAACCGGTGGGACAGAGACGAAAAGAAACTCGGTGCGTTCGCGCAGACGCGCTGCTCTCCTGCGGGAATGCATCCTCGTGAAATGCACGGTAAGTACGTACGGGATAACGAAGGCCGCGGGTGCAGAGACCTCTGCTGTTATGCCGCCAACCATGCACAGACGCTGACTCCGCTGACCACCTATACGACCTGTCGTGTCGCGGGATCTCGATTCCAAACTTTACAAATTCGCACACGTAATTGTTACCACTTTTTGCAAATTTAAATATACTCTTTACATGTATACTATACGTGTGCAAATCCTTAATTGCTGTCCGCAAACACTGGTACACTAACATGAATTATGTGATTTCATTTACTGATATGTTTGCTATTGTCACTCTGTCATAAATAATAAGCCAAAAAACAGAAGTACAATTTATAAAAAAAAAGAAAGTCATTAAACAATCAAATATTGTATAATTATATATATTTTCAAAAGCAGACCACATAAGACAAATTTGATTTTCCATTCCTTTTCTCAAGTGGAATTTCAACTATTTTTCCTGAGGTAGCACTCGCGTGATAGCAGAAGATAACGACTACCATTGAGTTTAATTTTCGACCATCCCGTTTGCAGATACGTCGAAACGTTTCGCCGTCCGATCGTTTGGATGTCGTTCGAGAAGAGCGATTAATGAGCTTCGAGACGGGCGAACCGGTTAAGAAGAGAATCGCGACGTGGAATGTCGAGGAACGTCAAACAGGCCGGGCAGAAGTTTGCTCGTATAATAGCGCAGCCTTGAGCGCGATATGTCTTTAGAGCTTAGGTTTCGCTCTACCGAAGGGTAAACGTTTGCCATCGACAAATATTTGAGCTCGTTCGCGGCCGGAGATACTCGTCCGCTTCCTTCGGCCCCGGAACATGTCCGACTCGTAGGGACCTCGTCATTAAATTTTGAATGCATCGGAACTCGTTTGTTGGTAACGCGTGTGCGACGAATTAATGCGCGTGCGTCAGCGGATTCTGTGGTTCCAGAAATGTAGGGTATGTAGGGGAACTATCGCGACGTCGGGGACCGTGCCAGGAAAAGCTACTCAACGACGGAGACTACGAGGACAACGAGACTTATAGCGATGTTTCGTGCAGGAACGAATTAAGACATTTGGCGAATACTTGTACAATTTCGTGGCGGTTGGAAATTTTGGAATTTTAAAAGTTTCACGCTGAAACTTTGTGGGAACTTCGGTACTTCAGGGAAGTTTGAAACTTTGGGACTTTGTATAATTCCGAGCCAGAGTAGCAGCGAGAAAGGCGTTGTGCAGCGACATCTAGTGGTCAATCACCCGAAGTTAAGGTGCGAAATCACACAACATACTTATCTCTGTCCCTTAAATGTCCAGACATATGTCTCCTTCTTACAACTCTGGGACTTTGAGAGTTGGAACTTTAGAATTCCAGCAATTTGGGTATTTGGTAACGAAACTTTGATAATTAGGGGCCTCGGATTTGGTCCGTGATAAATCCAACAATGCAAAATTCCTGTGTTATTCCCTTCCCTTGATACTCTAAGCACGCGCTTATTTTGTCTAATAGTTAATCCAGCGCCGGTTACACGTTGTCTGTAGGGAATATCCGGTCTCGTAACCGGGGTACTCGGCGCCGCTGAATATTTTACGGCGGTGCGCGACGCTGAGGACGGACAACGCGAGAGGGTAGCGTTCAAGGGGGCGCGAAGCGGGACGAGGATGGAATCGCAGCACGGGAACAGATCTCTCGTACAAATAGCCGCGCGTTGTACGCTTTATGTTTCTTTGTAATTTAAATTTCCCTACGACGAAACTCCGGAATTTATGACGGTAAAGATAAAGAGACCCGGAGAGTAAGACGGCGCAAGTTTTGGGACGAGCATCGTTCATCGAGAAAGTTAATCGAAAAATTTCAGTTACCTTGTGGATCTTGCCGGATACTCGTCTTGAATATTTAAAAATCGTGAATCAAGTTTGAAAGTGGAACGGCTCGAGCCACCGTTGAATAAGATAGAAGGGGCGTAATCAAGATCGATTTCATTTAATTCGGCCCCCGAAAAGTGACCAACCTCCGAGACGGCGAAATTACGAGACGGCTGAGCAAAGCTTTGAGTGACATTTCGTTTGACGTAACCAACGGTGATAACGAGGAACGGTAGCAGGAGGTTACGTGCTTCCTCGAGAGGATATTAATCCGTAATGATGCACTCAGTCCGTTGGATCTTCCAAGTTTGCGTACTACGATGTAGACAGAGAGATATCGGAAGTAAGGAGCACCACGTACAGCGACAAGGGAACTGAACTTGTAACTCCGTCGCGTTGCTCGTGGTAGTAACCAGTTTCATTGAAATTCATCCTCATGAATACCGTCGATATATTCGATCGGTGCTCTTATACTTTATCGATCAAACTTCTCGATTAAAAACTTGTCCCCGTATCAATCAGCTGATAAATATTGATCACTTGTCTGCTCTGTGTCTGACAAAACAAGCTACCGGTTGTCGCGAAAACATTTCATTCGTTCTTTGATGGAACTGCATATTTACCTACACCGTGTCACGTAAAATAACATTGAGGAACAATATTTAGAAACCTCTGTGCAATTTCTTTTTCAAATTGGTTATGAAATATATTACCATTTATGCTTTAACTGAATAATATTAAAAAATGTATGGTAGCTTAAATACTTTTACTGAAAGAGTGAAATTTATCAATAAAATTAGAATAATGTCCGGTAAAATGTATTCCAACATGGTACTAGTAACCGTATTTCCTTCTTTCCTTAATGCAAACATTTCCTGCAAAAATTCAAACAGCGGAGCGATTTTCTTCGTCCATTTTCATTACCAGCCAACGACGCTTGCGCGTGCTTACTCCTGCGGGATAGTAAAAATGTATGGGATAAAGTAAGGAAGGGAGAGGTTAAGTCCCGTTCTCGTGCATCCTTTTTTTGCCCCGGGAACCGTCAGCTCTCGGGCGACGAGAGTCCTCTTCCTGCTCGAAGCCTGCTCGCTGGCAAATCCTCGGACACGAGATTAAACGGGACTGCGGCTTAATTGATTTTCTAATGTGCCGTATTAATAGATTGATCCGAGGCGACGACCTCGAAGTTTGCTATTGTCGCGCGATCGACCGACGCCGACGACCGTGGCCCATCCTCCCTAGAAATCATCCAGCCACCTAGCTATCGCTTTCAGCGACGAAAAGTCGATGAACCGTGCGAAACGACGAGTAATTACCCGAAAGTAATGACGTCGCAAAACGACCCAGAGCCACGATCGCTGTTGTCTTAATAGCGACTCTACGTTTAACCCAGTAATGGGAAATTGTGCCCACGAGGGCATCCTGCATGAATGTGCTACTTCGGTGCATTAGTGGGTACTGGTGCGTTCTGCATTTTTCATTTTTACACCTTTTTTTATCTATGTATTCGTATTATCAAAATTCTGAATTATTTCAATCTTCATATGTATTTCTGAAGTTGAAAGTTACCATGTTTGCGAATTGTGTTAGCAGATTTTCAAGTTTCACGAGTCCTAAATTTTCAGTTGACATATCCCTCTTCTACACCACAAAATTTGCACATCACCAAATTCCCAACTTTAATAGATTCTGACCGAATTCTCAAACTCCTCAATTTCCAAATTTTCAAATCCCTAAATTATCAAACATCTAAACTCCTTTGCAAAATTGCATCCTTAAATTTCCCTGTCTCTACACCCTCCAATTCAATAATACAGAATAACTGAATATTAAAACTATAACAAAAGAATATTACCGTGAATAAGATTTGCAAAGTGCAGTCACCATTGGTGAAAAATTCAAGTAGTTAGTAGTTGGAGAAACAAGAGAAAACTTCAACCGGCGAACCATTTTCTGCAGTATCGAAGAAATTCGAATTCAACGACAATGCACGGCCGTTCCGAAGAATCCTCTTGAAGAAGTTCCGTTTTCATCGGAAAATCATGTAACTCCCGCGGTAAAATATCACGGATTCAGTTCAGCCCGGACTTGCTCTTTAAATATTACAGAAACTTCGGGAGACAACGTTTTCACGGTTTAATGCCAGCTACGCGACGCTCGAACATTTCGTATAGTTTAAATTTTCAAACCGCTTATTGTCCCCGTCGTGACTTCCTCTCGTTCTTGGTGTTTTCTTTGAAAACTGTTTTCCTCGCTCTCTTCACTTTCAGCCGCTTTCTTTCCCTATTTTAAGCGCTATCCGTCTTTCTTCCGTCGAAGCTGACAACCGGGGCGGAAAAATGGTCCCACGTGGTGCCATTAGAACCGATTCACCCAGAAATGTTCGCAGTCGAATATTCTCGCATAAATAGCTTAGGGTAAGTGCACTTAATATCGCCTTTTTCGCATTCGAATTGCTTTCGAGTTGAAGAAAAGATTTTAAGTTTGCTTGGATTTCTCTTTAATATTTATTGGGTTAAAATAGTCAGAGACTTTGTTTAATATAATATGAAGAATTAATATATTTATATAATACCATAATTGAATAGTGTAAAAGCTGCTAATAATTCAGGATATTGTGTATCGATATATTTTCATTGAAATGAAATTTTAACATAACCTCTAAACAGACCCATTCACAACCGTCCACAGGGTGCATTGCATCGACCGAGGTATCGAAAGCAATTTATCAACAAAAGAAGTATCATAAAATCTTGCCTATTGGAACATGTGTCGTAGAAGGTAGATTGTCAATGGCGACGTTGAATCGATGTTCAGGCAGAAAGGAATAAAGATGTATCGCGGCAGCCAGAAAAAGTGAGTAAAAAGTTGAATTCTCGAGGAGATTGATTTGCGACTGTTATATGGTCGCGGGTTAAGATCAAATCTCGATTTGCACGAAAAAAAATGGCGTCTGAAACGTATCCTAGATCGAGCGTGCACGTTCGATATCTGTAATCCAAGAAGCGTCGTGATTGATGAGCAGCGTGTTCGAACCTGACGATGCAACCGCGGAAGAACGATCGCGGGCCGACTCGATAACTTAATAGAAGCAAAAGCGACTCCCTGTACGAACGTAACTTCGTTTCCGTAATTAATGAGTCACGGCATCGTCGATAATATTTCCAAAGTCCCTTTTAGACGCGGAATTAATCGAGGAAAACAATCGACTTCGCTTCTTCATCTTACCGCGCAAAAATACAGCTTTCTGTTCGCGTACACCACGTTCTCCTCCCTCATCTTTTATTCAGCTTCCTTAACGGGAAGCGTTCGCCCGGCTCATAAATTAATCGTTGCTTCGCGTCACAACGGAAAGCGTTATTTATAATGTTCACGGAGTATCCCATAGCTCGGGGACACCGGTGAAATATCGTTAGGCGCCTATTAAAAGGCAAATTTATATCAGGAACAGTATGTTACGGAGCGAAGCTTGTAAGCCAGATTTAAAACTACTTATCCGGCCGGGATCCTCCTGGCCTTTCCGGCAACGAGAGTAAATTTCAAAAGTCGAACAAATTCCAGGTCACGCCTCGGAATCGCTTTATTCCGAAGAAGACGCGATCAGACGTCTTGGCATGGGTTACACCGATTGCTCATTCTTAGCCTACTGAGCTTATATTCAAGCGTAAACGAGACACTTTTCAATCCTACGGGGCTCAATTTGATAGTATTCAGTTTACTGCAATTTTCACGCGATACTGCTTCTCAAATTCCACATTCGAAAATTTACAAGTACCCCTCTAAATTTACAACTGACCCTCAAAAGTTTCAAAACCCTTCAAATTCCCAAATTCGCAAACTGCAAATTCCCGTAGGGAGTTAAATACATCCGAACAATTTACGCAACGGTGCTAAAGTTTCTCACAAACGAGCGCTCGTACTTTTGCTCAACGTTCCCGTTTAATGTAAACGCAGATGAAGAACGATGAACGCGGCTGTCGTCGTGCCCGAACATTTTCAGGATTTTTGCAGCACGCGCCACGCGAGATAAACTCGGTCCATATTTGCCTACGACTTGGCCCCGGCAAGAAACGAACGAGTACGAAAGGTAGATGGAGCTAGCGGAAAAAAGAGGTCGGACATATTGCCGTGATGGCATAACGCCAGCCGTAGAATTTCCGCGAGGCGTTCGAACGTAAATTGAATCGGGAGGACTGTCTCCAGGATAAGCTACGAAGTATGTTTATGACTCGTCCGATGCCAACTCGATCGTCTTTTATTCGCGTTTAATTTCGAGCTGTGCTTTAGCGCCACGTGTATCGATGTTCCCCGTGAGGATAACACATCCGAACCCACGCGATAAGGGTCGTAAGGATTTCCGACCGAGTCCGAGTGTTTTCCGATAATATTATAAATTCCCAGCTGATAATTCGAGATCTCCGTTGCGGACGCCCCATAATGTCGTCCAACGAATCGATTACGAGACACATTCGCGACTATCTGACCTGGATCGTGCAACTGGCTCATTCAGGGCGTGCAGAATCCGTGAAACAATGAAATTCCCAGACAAATGAAACGCGACCTTGTCGTGGAAATTATCGCAGACGCCTTTATATAACAGCCACGTTCAACCGACCATCAAAACAAATTAATCGGTCTACAAAGTTATTTGTATATTTCTCGAAGACAGCTGAAACTGTACAGAAAATTTGTTAATTTTAAAAATATTAAATTCTGCAGCCAATTGATATTACAGTATAGGTTCTATTGAAATATAAATCCAGTCTTACCCGTACAATCCCGGCTTTCCGAAATTCAACGATTCCCTTTTCGATCGTCGAACGGCTATTTTTATTTTACGATACCTTTGATTTCGTATTCTCGATACGCCGATGTTTCACATTTCCAAGGCTTGCCAGGTCGAACGGAGATGATTGCCAATAACGTTGGCTACGAAGGAAATATATTTTTCCTTGCCGGGTTATAACCTCTTAATCGAGCTATTTTGTCGTCACTCACTACCATGCGCGTTTATTTCGTAACTGTATTTTGTATCCACCCTATATTTTGCTGGAAGCGTCATAAATTTCACTCACTTCGGCGTTGAATAATTCTTGAAGACGGGGGTTGTAGAAGTTCTTTCGACACTACTTTTGTTGAATCGTTCCTTCTTTTTTAGACCACTCGTGCGGAACGAATGAATCGCTAATCGACGAGTTTTACAATTTCTCCGAGTCAATATTACTCCACCGCGTTCAAACGTATGTACATATGTAACGAATTCCGACGCGTATTTCGAGTCGGATCTATCGTTACGCTCGCCTATTGGTACAAGCTTCATTAATGCGATTCACTTTCTCGACAGTACGCGCTGCAAGTTAATTTGAAGGGAAATTAAACCGAATTTCCCTGTAAAGAGATTCCAGAACGCGATTTTCCTTTGCCATTATCAACGGCAAATATCGCGTTATTCCCGCAGAAATTATTGCGTTCGCTGTAGAATAGTTTAAATATCTTCAAAGGAAAATCTACATTTCCTACAGAGTCAAACTAACGAGTTACCTAACTTGAAAATTTTCAATTTCGAAATTTCCGTTGTCGAAGTTCTCGAACACCATTTGCGGTGTCTATGTTCCCAAATACTAACATTTTCGCGCATCTAAATATTCACACTAGGAATGAAATTTTCAAAGTATTCCAGGTCCAAAATTCTGAAATTTCCAGCTGGAAAAATTTCCGAGATTCCCAAGCGTAAAAATGGTAAAAAAAAATAATTTTCTCGCGTTTCCAAAGGAAAGCCATTACTTCTTTCCTCTCGACGAGTAAAAAGCGTTCAGCAAACTTTTGCTCGTCGCTCGGAGAGCTTCGCGATTCGCAGCATCTTTGCAAGAACAATACCGGCGTTTTTTTAGTCGTGACATTTTTTAGATTCCGTTTTCTATGGACCGCAAACTGGAACAACAGGCAGGCTTTTTATCGAAAGTAATATTATCGACAGCGGAGGAAACGATTCCTAGCGGGATGCTTCGCAGACGATTTATCCGTTTCATTTTCAAGACGATCTCTCGCGGCGACGTAAAGACGTACCCGAAGAATCGTAACGTTCCATCGACTATCGTATCAAACTGTGTCGAGTGGTGTGGATGTGTTTTAAGTTTTCCCCTCCTGCTGGCCGTCTACCACAGAGACGGTTTCCTTTTCCCTGCTTCCTTCGTTTTCTTCTTTTCCAGGCGCGCTTTCAAAGAAATACCAATTTGTCGAATTATTGCGTTCAAAAGGGTCGCTCTGCTCTCGACTTTTATGCGAGAGACAGTCCAACCCTCCTCGCCCTTCTGGCCATCGAACCCGCCGCGACCTCGGATAAGTCGAAATTAATATTACGACTGGCAAGTAGTCTCGATAACGTTCAAGTGCCATACGGAGCTGACGATAAAACTGCTTATTGCTTCTTCACGAGTTTTCTTTTAACGAGTTTATGCGCTGCCTCGAGTGATCCTTGCCGCCATTGTGCCTATGGATTTCGTCGTGAATATTACCCGAGCTTTTGAACCTCTCGAGGATACTTAAACTTCCGTGGAATCACTTGTAAACACTTTCTTTTACGGCGGTCAGATTGTTGAATATTGAAGTGCCTCTTGACGTGTGTTTCAGTCGATTGAATCTTTACGGGAATAGTCCGACACTGACACGAGATTGATATATCAAGTTGGTGATGACATTCACTCTTGATCGAATGTTTTACATATTAAGCGACTGTACATAATTTTTCGAAGAGTCAGCCCATAAACGTATCTGCGTTTTTTTTAAGAATCGAAGAACTGATTTCGAACATAATCCAATAACATCAAATATTAATATCAAATAATGTGTGAAACAAATAATATGTAATATACATGCATACTTGTATGACATAAGTATATGTATATGTACTGATATGTATATGTGTATTTGAACCTGACATTTGTACTTGTCGGTCTACAAGAAGATTACAATACAAGAGACTCTATTTAAATAGTCGACTAATAAATACGAAAAAATATTCCCTGACACGTCTGTTCCCAATATCGAAGTGTTATACAAAGAACTGCATTGCTTATTCATCAAGCGAACGACAAAGCGTCTGACATTTAAATCGCATCGTCAAAGAAGTCAAAACGATTATCAAGTACTTCTGTGTACTTCAGAGAATACACTTACATATTTAATCGGAGTAAAGAAAGTATGTCGACACGGAAGGAACGATAAAATGAGTGGATCGAATGGAACGCCACGTGTTTCGAGAACGATTGAATCGACAACGTTTCGCAATTATATAAGAATCGTCTTATCTAACGATTCCTGAAAAACGACGTTCCTAAATGCACGATAAAATCGTAAGAAATGTCGGAATGAATCGGTAACGGTAAGAAAGATGGATCCGGTTTCACGAATGCATTCCTCGTAACCGGAATCGCTCGTGCATGCGGGATATAATTTGTCCGATCCTAAAGCGCGATCGTGTGTTTTCAATGAAAGTCCATTGTACGAGATTTATCGGAAGGATTGGATGCGTACGGGATCCGCATGATTCCGGGGTAATAAGGCAACGATATCCCTGCCGGATCGATGACGCGAAATTACTACGGGATTCGCAACTTATCGGGACGAAATGTCGGATAATGCAACCGCATTTCAACTGTCCCCCATTGTTCCGCGACCGGAAACTCCGATTATGTTCACTTCAATTAAGCGTCCGAAATCAACTTCGTCCTCGTTTTTGATCCTAATGAGGGGAAATCGGATGGGGGACATCGTTTTTAAACGGGTTCGCTATGTAACGTTTTCTCAATGAAATATCTGCGCTTTTTTCATCGATCTATATCGGTGACAATGGGATCAGCCTATTGAAAACTTGCTATTCAGATTACATGCTGAGAGGATGCTCTTTCAAATTTTATATCTTCTGTTTCCGAATTCTTATATTTTTGCGAGATCAAATTTTTTCAACTTTTGTACCAAAAATTTCTAGTCTCAAAGTTGCAGTACCTTGAAATACATAATCGCACGATGAAATAAAATGTCACTCTATAGTTTTCATACGAGGGAAGATATATGAATATGTAAGTCGAGTGTTTGGGACTTGAGGTCTTAATCCAGCCGTATGTGTTTGCCCCGTCTTAATTGAAAGCGCCACGTGGCAGCCATCGTTGCAAATGAAGCGTCTCGGCTTCCTCCGAGAACGTCGATGATCGACCGCGACTACTTGTTAAAACGAGTCCGTCCCTGGGTATTGCACTTCGAACGACACTTTCGAAACTCGTTGAATTTCCTTGGCGTCCAAACTGTCGTGACCCTTCGAATTTCGGTGGCCATGTACCGCCTTAAAGACGCAAGAACCCTCGGGTGTTTTCGCTCGGAAAAATCTTGCCCGTTCTCGAGCACTTGCGTCGGAGAAGATCCAGCCACTAAGTCACAATACGCCGAGTCGTGTAGCCGCTTGTCTCTGTAAATCTCGAACAAATCTTCCGGAAACTCGCGGTTGAGCCCGAGGGTGGCTTTGCTTGTCACCCTCGACTCCCGATGCCGAGGGGTGGGGTTAATCGCGAAACAAGCGACGAGCGAAAGTTCGACGGATAAGAAAAATGGAAAGGGATGAACGATCGAAGAGAATCGGTCTTATCGTTAAGGAGCGAGATAGGGTAAGCTAAAGGGAAGCACGGAGTTGATTCTCGGTTAGGGCACGGGGAGCGGGTTTGATAAATGCCGTGACATCACGAGAGCAATTATCCCTGCTACACTCTATTTGCAGTTCCCTTGCTCTTTTACCTCGCTCTGACCTCGCCTCCTTTCTATCAACGTCTGCCGAATCAAATTGCTCCTCTCCTCGCAGTTTCTTCCTCTCGTCATAGATCTTGTCATCGCGATGGACGAAACGATCGATCGAAGTCATCGTAACAAATTACGATTGCTCGCTAATGGGGAACCGTCGTTACGGAGTGCGTGGACGTTCTGCAATCACGCCCACTGACTGGCACTTTCTACGCTTGAAAATTTACCGATCATTTTATTTTTATACATGCCCTAATTATCTTTCACCAAAGTTACTCTATAAATTTCCGAATTTTTAGATTTCCGAATTTCTGCATTTTTAGATTGTATAAATTCTTACATTTGTAGATTGTCTAAATTCTTACATTTCTAGATTGTCTAAATTTTTACATTTCTAGATTGTCTAAATTCTTACATTTCTAGATTGTCTAAATTTTTACATGTGTAGATTGTCGAAATTTTTACATGTCTAGATTGTCGAAATTTTTACATGTCTAGATTGTCTAAATTCTTACATTTCTAGATTGTCTAAATTTTTACATGTGTAGATTGTCTAAATTCTTACATTTCTAGATTGTCCAAATTCTTACATTTCTAGGTTGTCTAAATTTTTACATGTGTAGATTGTCTAAATTTTTACATGTCTAGATTGTCTAAATTCTTACATTTCTAGGTTGTCTAAATTTTTACATGTGTAGACTGTCTAAGTTTTTACATTTCTAGATTGTCTAAATTCTTACATTTCTAGATTGTCTAAATTCTTACATTTCTAGATTGTCTAACTTCTTACATTTCTAGATTGTCTAAATTCTTACATGTCTAAATTGTCTAAATATCTACATGGCAAGATTTAAATTTCTAAATATACATCGACAAGTTCCAAATGACCTAACCTATATTTCTAAATGTCCAAATGACCATGTTTTAGAATGACCAAATATAAAATTCCTGAACTGGAAATTTGTCAGAATTATCAGATATACAACACACATATTCAGCATTGCGCAGCAAGTAGTAATTTTTAATAAAAAGTTCCAACTTACTGTAAATTAAGATGTCAGTCTTATCGTACACAGCGAACATAAATATTTGCACGTACGTAGGACGATAAAATAAGTTATGCAAGGAGGTAATGGCAATCGTGGGTAGTTGATCGAAAATGTCAAAGCGACAAGAGAAAAATAATAGTTTCGTGGTGCATGGAAAATGTAACAGCAACGCGGTAACGAGTTAAACCGCGAGATTTGAAAGGAACGGTGGGTTCTTTGATCGAGACCACCGCACGGTTTCCGCGTTAATGAATTCTTTTAGCGGGGTACAACGGTGACCCTTTTTCGTCGTGTTTCGCCCGCCTCTTTGTCTCGATATTCGCCTATTAATAAGCGTTCCGTTGCCTGCCATCGCTGGATTCTCTTTTACAGTAATAAAACAGTAGAAAAAAAGGGTCACGTAGGATCAAAGGGCCGGTGAGGGGTACAATTCGATACCGTAATGTCAGGAATCGGAGGCGGGTACAAACGAGAAATGTCTGCTCTCTCGTCGAGGATTGCCGTTATTTCCCGGCGATCGAACAAGAAAAAGACGAGGCTAGAGAGTGTGGTTTTATCCTCTCGCCACCATTGTTGCGTGCGTGTCGATGGTAGCGTGTTCCTCGGCCATTATCCAAATTCCGAGAAACATTTTTGGCAAGATGCGGGAACCCTTCAAAATGCGACCCGAGTTAAACCCAGGAAAAAAGAGGAAGATGTTGCTTAATAAAGCGGGCACAATGAAAGCAACAAAGAGCTGCGTATTTGATAAGAAATAACCCGCGCGGAAGGGAAGAACAAGATGAAAACACGGACAGGCAAACGAGTATCATTTAATCCGACGGAGGAACAAGCTGTGTAATCAAAATGTCTGTTAATTCAACTACTCGACACTAGATGGACGCCTGTGAACTTCCGCTGCTAATTATCTCGCAACTTTCGTTAAGTTTCATTATACCTTTGAATAATTCCATTAAAACCCCGTAACAACTTTCTGTATTTATGTGCGTGTGGCGGGCGCGTCAACGCCGGTTCAAATTGCTGCAGTAATCGAGAGGATGAAGTGATAAATTTTGTAAATGCCAGTGGCAGGTTCGTCGATGAGGACCGGGGTGGACGATTTTGAGATTTTGGGAATATACAGTGTTTGGAGTTTAGAAGGACTTGAAGATATTGAAGAATGGTTTAGGGAATCTGGCAATTTTGAGTATTTAGAGATTTGGAAATTTGAGAAATTGGAGTTTGAAAGTTCACTTTGAGAAATTGGAGAACACGGAAATTATGTAATTTAGGAACAGGGAATGTACTTGCGAGTGTTACTTGCAGTAATTTTTGAAAATTCCCTTAGAGTAATCGATTTTTACCTTCCGAGGCGGGAGTTGAGTGGTTGGAAACGGGTTCAGAAATCGAAGAGGTCGAAAAGGTCGACACGAACAGCCCCACCGCAACCACCTTGTTATCCTTGCTTTCAGGACCGCGAATTAACGGCGGATCCGATTATACGAGTCATTTACGGTCCGTTTCGCCATCGACGATGCCGGCAACGAAGCGGTTCCGGCACGACCCATTTCCACTCGTTCGAAATAGGAGGCCGCCTTTCGAATATTATCATTCGAATATAGCCCTCACCCCATGCCCATCCCCCTCGCCCCTTGCCCATCCACCATTTGGCTCCATTATCTGCCGCGGCACAACTACTCGAAACTCGGCGTACCATTAAACTATGGGGTCAATTTGTCCGGAACGCGTACAGTCCCGGAATTACGTCCACTAGCCTCGGGTGAAGGGGCAAAAGGCGGAGGGGCACAGGTTTCATACACGAGATTACACTCGTTCCCCATTAATTTGACGCGAGATCGATAATCTCGCCGATAACGGCTTTTTCGACGATAAAAGAAATTTGCAAATAGAACAGTGTCATCCAAATTTTCATCCAATCTCGTATTTATCTTTTCCCTGATTCCATTGAAAATTTGAGCTGTTTCGTTTTTCACTTTTTTCAACTTGATCTGTTATTTCTGCTGGGTTTCGTCTGCGGGTGTCAAATATTTAATCGTCATATTTTTGCACAGATATTTGGAAGAATTTCCGGTTGTGTTGGTAAGGTGAAATGAAAATAGTGTGAAATTCATACTGAATGATAATGTTTTATCAAGGTTAATTTTGAATATTGTATGGTTTCTGTACGAATAAATTCACTATTCACTGCACATATGTGTAAATACATGTATACATGTATGTTCATGTATGTACATGTATGTCATGTATGTTCATACGAAGCATATAAATTTCTCAAATAATATTGTGTCTATACATTGGTAAGGTGAAATGAAAATAGTGTGAAATTTATACTGAATGGTAATGTTTTATCAAGGTTAATTTTGAATATTGTATGGTTTCTGTTCGAATAAATTCACTATTCACTGCACATATGTGTAAATACATGTATACATGTATGTTCATGTATGTTATGTATGTACATGTATGTCATGTATGTTCATGTATGTTATGTATGTTCATGTATATCATGTATGTTCATATGAAGCAAATAAATTTCTCAAATAATATTGTGTCTATACATAACCTTATTTTTAGATAAACTTACTTGAAACAATTATTAATTGTTACTGCTTTATTATTAGACTGCATGATTGTCTATAACATATCAAACCGTGCAAAGTAAATCTCACCACATGGTTTTACATACAGCAAAACATCGTAATTATTATCACATCAAATAAAACGTGTCCAATCCAGATTACGAGTCTCCAGGGTTCACGAAATGTTTCACCAAAGATTTCCCAGATATTAATACTCACATTAAATGGGAGAACGTATTCGAGCCGAGTCGTTCTCAAATATTTGAGTAGTCACTGAATGATAATGATAGTGGACGCTCGAAAACGGGGATGGAATTGTAAAGCGAAGCGTTTCAGGGAAGTAACGTTATCGTCGAACAGTAATTTTCACGACTGAGACGCTTACGGATCGTGAATTGCCGCCATTTCGATGAAACAACCGACCGCTTTATCGATTATTTCTCGGTGACGGATTTCCAAGTGGAAAACGTTTACGAAAGTACGACAGTTCGGTGACAATAGAAAGGGATTTCGAAAAACGTTACGTGTCCGATGCGCGAAGGATTGCGAACAGAAAAGTATCAGGAATTGATTTTCGCGAAGTTGAAATATGCTTCCGTGACATTTGACTGTCCAAACTTCACGTTTTAAAGTACGTGAAGTTTTTTTTGATTCCGCTTTATGCATCCGTGAGGACAACGAGCTCTTATCAACGCATAAAACGACACAACGTTCCTGGGAACTTTGAAAGCAAAATTTTATTTCCCTCTTCTGCGGCCGCGTGCAGCGCGTTCTGAAATTCATGGAACTTCAAATTAAGACTCAAAGAAGGAAAACTTCCCACCAAGAAGTTCGCAGGGCAGAGTTCAACGCGGCCCTTCTGAATCAAATGAAAACGAGGCTAATAGTAATACGAGATTTATTATGCAAGTTAGGGAAAAAATGGTTACGCAGCAATTTAGTTTACTCATTATAAACTCCTTTGCGAATGCAAAGAAACTCTTTTTCCTTCTCGTGACTTCCGACTGGACTTAATTAACCGTTTAACTTATGTTACAATGTCAACAAATTATTCATAGTAATTATATTATAAATATTCATTTTAAGGATGTCTACAAATCTTCTAACTTGTACGTTCTTCAACTTTGGGGTTTCTGAGTCTGGACCTTCAAAAGGATAAAAGTTCAAGCTTACAAATTCTCATTTTTATTATTTTCACTACTTTAATCACTTTCAGTATTTCAGATTTACTTAAAGGTTTGTCTCTGTCATTTGGAAACGTTCAAAGTTCAGAATTAGAAACAGAAGTCCTCAGTGGTCCACCAACCCCCAACGAATCAATCACCGATTTCCGACTAATTACAAAGTCTAGTAGCCACGATTTTCCGTCCAGTTACGAGGCCTACAAATCCGGCGAGAACTAAGCAATCGTGTAAAGGCCCATTCGTAAAGAGGCTACCATAGTCCGTCGAAACGACGATTAATCACGATTTTCCCCGGTGCTCGTCAGTCGGCGCCTGCATATACGTGCCGGTACAGGAACGAATGAGGTCGTTGAACCGTTTCTTCGGGTCCATGTTCCAAAAATACACGAAAACCGAGGACGAACGACAGAGTCGTAACGAGAAACGTAACGCAGACGACAAGGGAACGAAGGAACGTAGAGAACGGGCTAGAAAAGGGGCTGAAGGGGTGCAGGAGGAAAAGCGAAGAAGGGGAGAAAAGCGAGCACAATGCTAACCGGAGAAACTGCGGTGACAAACAGTGGACTGCAGTTAAAAAGAGGAACAGAGAGACAAAACATGACGGAGAGGGGTTGCTGAAAGAGCGACAGAGTCGGGGATGAATGTACAGGGTGGCATGTAAACGGCGATATAACACGGAAATTGGGAAATTTAGCATTCGCGGATTTGGAGGTTTGGGAGTAGCCATTTGGGATGCTGGGATTTTTGAAATTATTTGGGGACTTGGGAATTTGGGGGTTTGGGGAGGTTGGGAATTTGGGGAGATGGGGTTTTTGAGATTATTTGGGGATTTGGGAATTTAGGGGTTTAGGGAGTTGGGAATTTGAGGAGATGAGATTTTTAAAATTATTTGGGTCTTTGGAGATGTGGGAATTTGAGGATTCAAGGGTTGGTAATTTGGGGATTTAGGGAGTCGAAAATTTGAGAATTTGGGAATTTAGAAATTTGAAGATTTAGGGATTTAGAAATGTGGGAATTTGGAGATTTAAGGGTTCGGACATATGAGAATTTGGAATGTGGACATTTAGGGGATGTAGAGATTCAGAACTGTGGGATTTGGAAATTTGGGGGTTCGAAAATTGTGGTATTTGAGAATTTAGGGATTTGGGAATTTAGAGATTAAGAAGGTCGCTATGTGAGAATTTAGCAATTTGAAAATGCGGAAGATTGAGAATCTGCGGGCTTGGTCCACAAACTTTGAAACTTAGGTTTCACTAAAGTCCACATCTAGCAATTTGAAATCTCTAAAACCTACAAGTTTAACTTACAAATCTGCAAGTTTAGCAACGTTTAAATATAAAAATTTGCTACCTCTAGCACGAGTCTAAATAAAGTTATACCAAACCCCTGTCATATGGAACCTATGAAGAACGCGAAAAACTATAAAGAAGGTGAAATAGACTAGTAAATCCTAATTACACGCCACCCCGTATATCGCGATGCGACTCTTCACAGAGCACGAATTACACTCCTCTCATCTATTCTTTCCACGCGGTTATTATGGTAGCCGAGCTATTCTTGGATAAAGAGAAAGATGGGCGACCGAGTCGGGGTGGGTTGAAGAGCGAGCGGTACGGGGGTTGAAGTTTCAAACAAAAAAGAGCGGCGATCGAAAGCGAACGGAAGCTTTCACAGTCGACCAGGTTCGTTCGACTTCTCCGTATTCGAATCGAATCGATTTGCCTCTTCTGGGATAACATCGATGCTTGGGCGTCTGTCTCGGGATCTCGACGAACCCGATCCCGCCACAAGCATCCCTCTTGATCCGTCGGTTACGTTCGGCGGATACGCGTTTTAAAAAGTTCCAAAAGCCTCGAATTCGCAGAGGCACGAACAACGGTATCGTTTTTTCTCCTGTTCCCCTTTGTTCCCGTATTTTGTTTGCTTTTTTAATAAACACACAGGATAGAGGACACGGTAGCAATCAAATTTCTCTGATACAGTGGTCACCGTCGAACAATGTCAAGCACTTTGAAGAGGTATCCACGCGGACGAATTCATCGATTATCCATTGAAATTCGTTCGTCACGGTTTCCGCTTCAGTTTTGTCTTTCGCGTTTTACAATTCGTACCTTCGGGATTGCGTCGCCAGGTAAACTCTTTCATCGCAGCCGACAGTTCTCCAACTGGAGCATTGATTTGCCGCTTGTTTCACGCACGTGGTTGACGCCCGAAGAAAGAGAGGAACTTTCCATCCCTTCCATTCCGCCGTCTCGTCGTCGTATCCGGAACGGTTCACCTTCCGTTTTTGCGTCGACCTCGATCTGCCCCTCCAACCGCTGGCGAATTATTAAAATCCCCATAGTCACGATCGCGGGGACGGGGCGTAACTTTTTCAATTCTCGCCGCTTCAAAGTTCGCTTCAAACCGGGCGAAGCCTGCGAGAACGCGCTGCGAATTTGCTCGAAACGTGGCAAAATGAAATTTTCGTTGGGCATGATGAAAAACGAAAAGTCAGAAAATTATCTCCCTGTTACCATCCCCTACATTAGCACCTGCCATATCTACATTCATAAACATTTGTTTCTTGAAACTAAAAATCGGACCTATCAGAAGGTCTTCTTCTGACCTATCCGAAGTTCCCTTCAAGTGTTTTGCTCATCCAAGTAAAGCGCTTCGAATGTACCCTAATCGAGTCGAAAAAAAGGCGCACATGAAAGTCGCACTATTTCATCGTTAGAGCAGGTTAGCCGGTCGACGACGGCTCCTACGCCCATGCGCTAAATCCATGATTTACTTCCCGGCGAGGCGAGTTCAAAGGGAAGAAGGGTCTCCTCAGAGCCAAGAGAAACTTTAGTCTTTACTTTGGAGACGTCTCGAGTGCATCTCGTCCCTCTGGTCTCTGAATTTAACATCGAAACTGTGCCGATACATACTTCCCGTTCGCGATAAAAGTCGAACACCCTCAGCGGTCGCCTACCGAAAATCCGGTATCCGTCGTCGAGATATTAGATCACGATAAATCGAGCGGTTCCGCTGGCCCAGCTAAATCTCGGTTATGACGAACGACATTGGCTCCCATCGACGGGTGCAAACTTCTTAACTATACCGCTGTAACTAACTTGCTGGCGGCGCCGACTTTGCCGAACTTAACCTATGAATAACTGCAAAATAATCAGCTTGAATATTCATGAGTGCTGTTGTTGGGGTTTTGCGACATCGTGCGTGCACTCATTTGCCTCGAAGATATCGAGGGTTGATTTATCATTTATTTATCAATTGACAAAATTAATTTGAGATAATTTAAAGGAGTCTGTATGTGAGAATAATTTTGAAAGCGGTATTACGATTCTTGTCCAAATAATTTACCTCTAAGTTACTTCATAGCGAATGTACAATAGACGAAGATTATTCGAAGACATGGGTTGATTTATTTATTTATGAACTGACAAAATTTGAGATAATTTAAAGGAGTCTGTATGTGAGAATAATTTTGAAAGCGGTATTACTATTCTTGTCCACATAATTTACCCTAAGTTACTTCATAGCGAATGTACAATAGACGAAGATTATTCGAAGACATGGGTTGATTTATTTATTTATGAACTGACAAAATTTGAGATAATTTAAAGGAGTCTATTTGTAAGAATTCTGAAAGCAGTATTATTCTTGTCCACATAACTCACCCCTAAGTTACTTTACATATACAATAGAAAAGTTTTGGCGAAACATAAGAACGCTAACGACCAGGTAGACATATCGTCAACGTAATATCGCCGGACGAATTTTATTTACGGTTCGCAAAACCTTGCTCCCTCAATGCCGCGCAATAAATATTGGAACAGGGTATGAGCGATGAAAATTAATCAAGGGTTTTTAAATGGAAATTCAGGCCGCTGAAACGACGCCCAACGGTCTCGTAATTTCTTCGTTACACCTAGAATTTTTCCGCGAGGCGTTACGAGGCCAGCACGGAGATTTATCGACGGGGATAGCGAACGTTCGGAGATCGTCAAACCATTCTCACCGCAATCTCGGTCTAACCCTCTCGTTCCCTCGTCTGACCCGTTTCCATTCGTCGGTCTAATTACGAATTTACCGGGACAAGTACGGTTAATTTGTGGACCGAATTAGCCGGCGTCTTTTCTCGCGCCCCGAAAGGCTCCCGGTTAAAGATCGCTGCTGGAACGTAATTCACCGGAAGTCCCGTCGTACTTTACACTGGGTAACAAGAGGCAGGCTGAGGTAATTGCAAAAATCGCCGACAGCAGATTTATCGCGACGTTTCGAAACTCGAATTATTTGTTTCACTCGATTCTTCGTCTGCCACCTTTTGGAACTGCATGGACCTCAGTGCTCTTTTGTCATTGACCAATTAATTATTTGATCTGGTAGTTAAAAGGGGTGGATAAATACAGTCTGATCAAATGGACAACTTAAGACAATATAGAGAATCATATATTTATGAAGAACTTGATAATTAGGAAGTTATAATATATTTTTTTAATATTCTTCATGGTCCATGTTATTATACAATGTACTAATACAGTCATGTAAATAAAAGATCCAGGAGAAATATTTGGAGTAAAGTTTTAACTAACACAAGATAATAAATTTAAAGATTAAATGCTGTTTATATTAAATCCAATCTGTTGCATTCTATTTATACATCTCTGATTTAATATTATAAGAATCCAAATAAATTATTAAATATCTAACAGAACCTGTAAAATTATAGACAGAATTTATTTAGAAAAATACAACAAACATTGTCGACAAATTTGTTAAATAAACGTGATTTGTATATAACATAAAGGGTAACAAAAAATGAAGGCTCACAAAAGTTGAAAAACACAGTGAGGCAAAGTGTAAAATTGGTTTGTTTTGCCATAAAAAAGGAATGTCCCAATTTAGAAGTATGCGGGCTATTGAAACGTACAACAATTAAATTCCGCGGCTCAAATATTTTAAACAAATAATCGCTGTTTGTGATTCAGAACCGGTTGTGCTGAACCGAGTCTCTCTTTAAATATCAACGGCAGGTGTACATAATAATATCCGCGAAACAATCTGCTGCCGTTTAACGATGAAAATCGGATTAAAAACATGGGGATATAGGGTATTATTAAAGGTCTGATTTCTAATGTTTCGTGGAGATGCTTTCAGTAATTCATGACTGAAGAACGGGAGCTTTGTTTTCGAATTCGTAGCTTCGTAGTCAAACTTTTATGATTAAAATAATTGCCTTACGATTTCATCCGCAGCTGTGCTTGATAAAGGTAACGTACCCTTTTGCAATATAAAGGCAACTAAATGAAACTGGAATCCAATATTATGCATATTTTGCATTGGACCTCCTGAGCTATGCAAACTATAATTAGGATTGAATTAAAAATTTAATATCACAAGTATGAGTTTTGCGAGAATACATATGATATTTAATATTATATTAGAAGCTGGATTATAACGCAGCTATACGCACTCGAAAAAATTAAACGTTGACTATAACATCAGCTATCTATAATATCAAGTCTTTTGATGTCACGGAATAGATTTATGGGATAACAATTTACTAAAAATCAGATTCATTTTCCAGCGACGTGAACCAGATAATTTCGATCAGATACCACATTGATTAATTGAAATTTTGCGATCATAACTGACAACAGAAATAACGTATCAGCAAAGGAGAGGTTAGAGTATAGAGGTATCCAGCTGACACCGTGAACAATAAGCGAAAGAGTAATACAAATAAATTAATTGCATTTAGTAGTAGAGTCACGACTGTCGCGGAAAATCTAGCGATATTGCGCGTGGCATTGATCCCGCTAATAAACGAAACAATGTTACGAGCGTGAACGCAAAGCGCGCCAAGCGAAATGAGTTTTCCACGGTATAAAACGCCCGGCGTGCTGGACTGGTTGCCCGCTGTGTGTGTATTGAAATAACTTCAAGTGTTGGGTAAATAGAGCCATTAGCTTGGTCAGAATGCCGTAATAGAGCGTGCTGTATAAAATATTCGCTTGTGCGTTCCATACGGACTAAAAATATAATACTAATTTACATAACCTCAAAGTACGTCTACTTCATATGTTTGGGGATGAAGAATTTTGATGATTAGGAATTGAAACAGTTAAGGGTTTGTTATACATCGGATATTCTCAGATATCTTCAAAATTTCTTGGTCAGATCTCTATATCCACTTCTGCCCTAGATTTCTATATTCTCTGTATCCTGTGCAGCGTCCTTAGATCTCTACCTGTGTAAATTCACGATAGAGTTTTATATATCTACTTGCCTAAATTTCTGTCTTCTTAGATTCCTATGTCTGCAGATGTCTACTTGCCTTTTCTATATTTCACAATTTCTGTCTTCTTAGATTCCTACGTCCACATGTAGGAATGTTACATATCCAAATATCTACTTGTCTTTTCTGTCTTCTTAGATTTTTATATCCCCAGATGTCTATTTGCCTAAATTTCTATATTTCACAATTTCTGTCTTCTTAGATTCCTACGTCCACATGTAGGAATGTTACATATCTAAATATCTACTTGCCTTTTCTGTCTTCTTAGATTTTTATATCCCCAGATGTCTATTTGCCTAAATTTCTATATTTCACAATTTCTGTCTTCTTAGATTCGTACGTCCACATGTAGGAATGTTACATATCTAAATATCTACTTGCCTTTTCTGTCTTCTTAGATTTTTATATCTCCAGATGTCTACTTGCCTAAATTTCTATATTTCACAATTTCTGTCTTCTTAGATTCCTACGTCCACATGTAGGAATGTTACATATCCAAATATCTACTTGCCTTTTCCGTCTTCTTAGATTTTTATATCCCCAGATGTCTACTTGCCTAAATTTCTATATGAAGAGCACATCTCCAAATTCCTACCTGTCCAAATCTCTACAACTCCATATCCCCACTTGTCCAAATCTCCACGATCCTAGATCCCCGTCCAAATCTCTACATCCACATATCACGTCCCTATTCCTCATTCTACCCCTCCAGATTTCCATGCTCCTAGATCTCCACGTTCTCCAAATCTCCATATCCAATTACTAAATATTCCCCAGAAATATTCCCAAACATATCAGATTTTCAGATATCCCAGGTATAATAGAATGTGATACAAGAAACGTAGGGAAGATGAATCAATGAGCACCCCGGTTTCCTTTCCTTTCTTTTTTTGTTTTTTTTTTTCCACCCTTTTCCGCTGCGGGCAAACAAGTATAAATATTGGACCGAGAACCGTCGACTTTCTTCTTTAACTAGCTATCGCGATATCGATCTTCGTCGCAACCCCCCAGGGAACGAAGGTATTTTATCATCAGCGGAACCGAGTCCGTCAACGAGTCACGGCTTCGAACGCTCGCAAATAGTCTGTCGTGATTTTCAAATTGCCGTGAAGTTCTTTCGGTAAACGTCTCCGGTTTTCCGCGAACGATTTATGATCGTTGTTGATTTTGGCGAGGCTGCACGAATTCCGGCAATTTGCAGCGTTTAACTGTGCAAACTGCAACAATTTCTTCGTCGATTTATCTAAACATTTATTTGCCTTTTTGATATACGTTACGAGATTATTGCACTTTCGATGTCGGGTGAAATATAAGACTCTGTAAAATATGTAACGCGAAAATTGCGCATTCCCGAAAAACTTTAATTCTAATATACGACGTGGAGGTTCAAGATTGTTACCTTCTTTAATAAAAAATATTGCACTTTCCCAAAAAACAGTAATTCTAAAATATGACGTCGAGGTTCAAAATTGCTACTTTCTTTAATAAAAAAAATTGTCCTTTCGCAAAGAACACTAATACTAAAATATGACGTCGAGGTTCAAAATTGCTACCTTCTTTAATCAAACAAATTGCACTCTCCCAAAAAACACTGATTTTAAAATATGACGTTGAAAATTGCTGCCTTCTTTAACAAAAAAGAATTGCACTTTCTCAAAAAACTAATTCTAAAATATGATATTGAGGTTGAAAATTGCTACTTTACAAAACAAAATATGTAGCACGAAGTTCGAAAGAGGATTAAATCTCGTTACAACGAAGACTAACCTGAAATTGTCTTTGGAAAGAACTGCTAATTGCATCGTGTATAATAGGATTATTATTGTTGTAAGCTCGTTGTTCGAACAAAATTCAAGAGTGTATTCCTCCAGCACACAATACGATTATGCGCGAAAGCCGAGAAATGTCTCAATTACGACCAGGGCACGAACTGGCCTAGCTAACCTAGCACTCCGGGAAACAATCACAAGAAAATGGAAATAAATTGTTCCCTTGATCATCGATTCGTTCGACAAAGTCCGTGTTATACCGACTCCGAACGGTGAGAAACCATCCTTTCGGGATCGACGTAAATCACGATAGAAGACTGGCGTCGTTCCATGGGCTACGATAGTGATGGGCACGTTCACTGCCCTCGGGAAAATCTTGCATTGGCTGAGGATACGGCAGATGCAAGAAAATTTTATATTTGGGAGTTTAGAAAGATTTGTAAGAGTTGGAGGAATTTTTAATTTTGGAATTTGGGTATTTGGCGCGAGAATTTGGAAATTTGGGGATATGAAGATTTGGGGAGGGTGAGAATTTGGAGGTGTGAGAATTTGGGGAAGGTGAGAATTTGGGGAGGGTGAGAATTTGGAGGTGTGGGAATTTGGGGAAGGTGAAAAATTTGGGGGCGTGAGAATTTGGGGATTTGAGAGTTTTGGGGCGTGAGAATTTGGGGGTGTGAGAATTTGGGGATTTGAGAGTTTTGGGGCGTGAGAATTTGGGGGTGTGAGAATTTGGGGGTTTGAGAGTTTTGGGGCGTGAGAATTTGGGGATTTGAGAATTTGGGGGCATGAGAATTTGGGGGTTTGAGAGTTTTGGGGCGTGAGAGTTTGGGGATTTGAGAATTTCGGGGAGTGAGAATTTGGGGATCTGAGAATTTGGGGATTTGAGAGTTTTGGGACGTGAGAATTTGGGGATCTGAGAATTTGGAAATGTGAGAATTTGGGGATCTGAGAATTTCGGGGTGTGAGAATTTGGGGATTTGAGAGTTTTGGGGCGTGAGAATTTGGGGGTGTGAGAATTTGCGGGTTTGAGAGTTTCGGGGCGTGAGAATTTGGGGATTTGAGAATTTGGGGGCATGAGAATTTGGGGGTTTGAGAGTTTTGGGGCGTGAGAGTTTGGGGATTTGAGAATTTCGGGGAGTGAGAATTTGGGGATCTGAGAATTTGGGGATTTGAGAGTTTTGGGACGTGAGAATTTGGGGATCTGAGAATTTGGAAATGTGAGAATTTGGGGATCTGAGAATTTCGGGGTGTGAGAATTTGGGGATTTGAGAATTTCGGGGAGTGCGAATTTGGGGGTGTGAGAATTTGGAGATTTGAGAATTTCGGGGAGTGAGAATTTGGGGGCGTAAGAATTTGGGGATTTGAGAATTTCGGGGGCGTAAGAATTTGGAAATGTGAGAATATGGAGCTGTGAAAATTAGGAAATGTGAGAATTTGAGGATCTGAGAATTTGGGGGCGTGGAAATTAGGAAATGTGAGAATTTGAGGATCTGAGAATTTGGGAGCGTGGTACATTGAAGATATCAAAATTTACATATTTATAAATTTGAGACAAATTACGTGTAAAATTATCGTGTAGAATTAACCTTGCTAATCTTTAGATTTGACTAGTTCCCCTTTGTTCTCCCCTTATGGCGCTCCCATAACCTCAATAAACGAAAACTAAAGCTTATACGCAAAATGGAGTTTGACAGCAAGGTTTTCTCCCGAGTTTGACTGCAAGGTTACAGATTTATCGTGCATCAAAACCGATTAGCGATCCTAATCCGTTTCTCCGTTTCAGATCGCGGAAGCGGCGCTGAGAGTGCAGCCTGATCGTTAATCAACCGGTCGACCGGATCAGTGGCACTCATCCGTGCCACGTTCGTCTTCCGTTCGCGAGCGGCCACTGGGCGAGCACAGGAACCTCTTTGACTCGAGGTTAACCGTTTATCAAGCGGTCGACCGATGCTCTTGCCAGCGGAAGCATTTGCGGGACTTCTTAGATGTTATCGACCATGGAACCCCTCTACGCGCCTCTTCAGGTTGCATCGGTTGTCCGGCAAAAGTGGACGATGCTCGTAGCAGACGCCTGCGTGAATCTCCTGCGTTAATTAGCTATGTTTTTTGCCTGAACACTCTTCAAGGTCTACGCTGTCTGGTCATTATTTTAGTTAAAAATGGCTGGCGCATAGGCGAGTCCGTGGACTATCGGGAATCCTGTTTTTGCCGCTACCGTGCAATTCATTGAAAGGCGTGAAATTCATCCTCGAGCGGATACTCTTTTCAGAGCGTATGTCTTGGAAATGTTCTTTTTGAGGGAAAGGAGCGTGGTAGAATGCGTCGGATATCCGTTCATATAAGTCTAACATGAACTAAGTTATAGTTAGTGAAAAATAGTACTTTTTGATGCAAGTCATTTGGATCTGCACACTTATGTAGTTGACATTATTTTACTTATAAATTACTGTAGAAGACTTTGAAGAACGTGGTTGGACATTTTGTGTGGACTCTTCAGATTCTTGCAAAGACAATATTCTTCCCACATCTGATTTTTATGAACTACTGGAGAAACATCTAATTAAGTAGCCAGATCTTTGCCTGCACTTGGAGTGGGCTCTCCACTTCTAAAGTCTATGTCAAAGGCAATTATTTGTTCCCATTACTTGTTACCTATTATGTTACTGTTTATTCGTCACTGTTTATTCATATCCATTATCTCGTCACAATTTATTTAGAATATATTATTACCGTCATGTCTATTTAACCTCAAGAATTATTCACCTTCCCCCACACTATCCCTCCCTCATTCCGAATCAACCAACGGAAACAGATCTTATTTCAGTAGCTTACTCTCCACGTTCGCATTCCATCCTAGGGAATTCCAGCAGTAATTGCTTTGGAGAATCCGTAGCCATTCTTGGCCTCTAAGGTGGACAACACACGGTTCGGTAACGCATCATGCGATCATCCTCGCCCTCCAGCCACAACATGCTTCGCTGGACCAGCGGGTAGATCTTGGCAATGATAGAGTGAACCTAAGCGGAGAAGTTACGGCTGCCTACGGGATCCTAATTATCGAGAGCTACCTAGGCTATGCTCGTACATCAATCGGTGGAAATTACGCCGAGATGGAATCGATCGATTCCAAATTGTTTTGATCGTGATGGGTGCGAAGATTCGTATTTAGAAATCTCGATTGCTGGAATCTCGGGAGAGTTTAAAACAGGGAGAGAGATAATGGGATAAATAGAGGATCGATCGTGAATGGATAGATTCAACGATAAACTACGTCGAATTGGATGTCAGCGGTTTTTTTTTTGCTGCGTAGGAAAAAGGACACTTGATACGCTTCGCTCTTAGCATTAGATCGATGGTTTAGATACGGTGGTAAATTCTATTGGAGGATTTACGGTTCATATGAAATTCACCTGCAAAACGTGTTCGATGTTGGAAAATGATGGGTTGATCTGGGAGGAGATTGTGATGGAGTTTTGGAATTTTGGAAAGGTGGGAATTTAGGGATCTGTAGTAGGAATTTGGGGGTGCAGGGTTTGGGGAGGAGAATTCGGAAATTTGGGAAAGTGAGGATTTGGGAATCTGAGAATTTAGGGATGTGAGGATTTAGGGATCTACAAATTTGGGGGTGTGAGAATATGGAAATCTGAGAATTTGGGGGTGTGAGGATTTAGGGATCTGAGAATTTGGAAGAGTGAGAATTTGGGGGTGTGAGAATTTGGGGGCGTGAGAATTTAGGGGCGTAAGAATTTGGAAATTTGAGAATTTGGGGATGTGAGGATTTAGGGATCTGAGAATTTGGGGGTGTGAGAATTTGGGGGTGTGAGAATTTGGAAGAGTGAGAATTTGGAGGTGTGAGAATTTGGAAAAGTGAGAATTTGGGGGTGTGAGAATTTAGGGGTGTGAGAATTTGGAAGAGTGAGAATTTGGGGGTATGAGAATTTGGCAATGTGAGAATTTAGGGGTGTGAGAATTTGGAAATCTGAGAATTTGGGGGTGTGAGAATTTAGGGGTGTGAGAATTTAGAAATTTGAGAATTTGGGGATGTGAGGATTTAGGGATCTGAGAATTTGGAAGAGTGAGAATTTGGGGGTGTGAGAATTTGGCAAAGTGAGAATTTAGGGGTGTGAGAATTTGGGGGTGTGAGAATTTGGGGGTGTGAGAATTTGGAAGAGTGAAAATTTGGAAGAGTGAGAATTTGGAGGTGTGAGAATTTGGAAAAGTGAGAATTTGGGGATGTGAGGATTTAGGGATCTGAGAATTTGGAAGAGTGAGAATTTGGGGGTGTGAGAATTTGGCAAAGTGAGAATTTAGGGGTGTGAGAATTTGGGGGTGTGAGAATTTGGGGGTGTGAGAATTTGGAAGAGTGAGAATTTGGAAGAGTGAGAATTTGGAGGTGTGAGAATTTGGAAAAGTGAGAATTTGGGGGTGTGAGAATTTAGGGGTGTGAGAATTTGGAAGAGTGAGAATTTGGGGGTGTGAGAATTTAGGGATCTGAGAATTTGAAGGCCTAAGATTTTCGAAAATAAGGAATTTGGGAATATAGGAAGTTGGGAACATGCTAATTTAAAAATACGGAGATTTGGAATTTAAGGAAATTTGGAAATTTAAGAATTCGAATATGACATTCGCCATTGACAGTAAAGCCTCCACCCAAAGCCCCCAGCGCAAGAAAATATCAAGCACTCTTCCCAGCGTTTGCAACCAATTTATCATCTCCGTATCTTCATTTCCCACCATAAGTTCGAGCCAACGTCTATTTTCAATATTTCAAGCCAAAAGTTTGTTGAACCTGTGAAAGTTTAATTCGTTTGTTTTTCGTACATTCCTCTTGCATATTCGAGTGTAGAAACACGGGCAAATTCACGCACGTTGCGCGATCGTAATAAATTGCAAGGAGTCATAATCCAGCTCGCTTCTGAATAAACTACATTCTCCAACGTCGCCCTTTTACGAGCACAAGAGGTAAGCGAGAATAATCGTCGTCGAGACAGTGCAGTGATACCCATAATAGAAACTAAATGCCTCTGTTACATCTCTCTACACAAGATTCACGTTTACCCTTGTAACCCTTTGATGCAGCAAACATTCTGACGCAACGATATCTAGACATGGTTTGCAAAAATAATTACAACTCATTAAATTATATAGAAAAGCACACTTATTTCAGTATAGTTATTTAATGTATAAAATAGGTGGAATATTTATGTCTAGTGTAATAAATTATTAGAACTTTGTTGTAGCAAAGTTTAGCAAACATTTCTGTTCACAGTAATTCAATTTTGATGAAATATTAAGAGAAGGTAACAGATGTTAAAGTTTCATTTTCGAAATGTCAAAAATAAGAGCCATGTATTTTAAACACGAGTTTCATGCATATTAAAATAGTCTCATGAAAAGACAAACGACAAAGAGTCATAGAGGTTCAAGAATAAAATATTAGAATTGAATTATTTACTTGATACAAATTGAGCTTCAATGACATCCAATTTTTATTCAGGATGTCAACGTCATTCATCCCTTGTAACCTTTAAATAATTTTACCTATTACATTGTTTAAAAATAAAATAAATCTTGAGTACAGTGAAAATATCCTCTTGTATTTACCGAAATATTCTTATTCCATAAAAAACATGTAACTTTTCTGTAGGGACAGTTAAACGTCTTCCGCGACTCGAGGGAGAAAAATACTCTCGTCAAATCCGTATCCGAAATTCCGTGTAGAGTATAACGGTCGGAATACACGGTATCTCGTAAATACCAGCGCGACACTGGCTCGTTACGCAGCCCTCGCCTTTTAGGGAGGAGAGTTCGTCAGTGGAATCTGTCTTTTGTTGTGTAAGCGTCGCGTCTTCGCCGACGATACGGGGCGAGAATAGAAGCCCGAGGAAACGCGAAATAAAAGCTGGGAACTCGATGACGTTTCCGGGGAGGGTTTGAACGAACGCGAATTCCGCGCGTCTTCGAAACTGCGCCCAGACCGAGGAGGGATCCGTCGAGCTACTCGTGCAATCAAACTTTGACTACCTTCAACTTTTTAGTAAATCTTCCGAGCTGTTGCACGGATAAAACTTGCGGGGTATCTTTGAACCGGCACTGTAAAGATAGCGCTATTGGCCCAAGTTTTTAGAGCTTTCCAAAGAAATTCTGGTGTTTGGGCAAGATTTGAAAGTTGCCGGGACCGTTTTAATACAACGGATCGCCGTTTCCTTCTTTACGCTCTACTGTGTACTCTCAGTTAACATCCGTTTTATTGCGGACTTTATCGCGTATAAAATATCCGGAAAAACAACGGAAACTCGCATAATAAAGGAATTGCTATAATTACACGTTAACTCTTTATGATCCACTTCCGACCACTCGTTCTAAATAAGCATCCTTTTAAAACTTCTAAAATTGAGCTTTGATATTTCCAAGTGTTTACATTCGAGAATTGTCCTTTTTATTCGCCTAATTAATTACGTTCGAATTTTGAGAATCGTATGCCAGAAATTGCTGCAAGCCCTTTGTACGACTCCCTCGTTGCAACTGAGAGAATCGTTGAGAGGAGGCCGGATGTGGATCGGAAAAAAGAAACTCAAGGGGAAAACGGAGCGAGGAAGGGTGGCCTAAAATTACTTAGTCGTCGCCGGGATTCACGCTCAATCCCCCCGGATATCTTCGTTCCTCCACAAACTACGTTCCTAGCCAATGGAACGATTTTTTCTCTCTTCGACGCTCTTCTAATCTTTATCCTTCTCCATTTCCTGTGCAACACCCACGACTCGTTGGGAATGTTGCCAATAATCCACGCTGTGGCCAAACTTGCATAGAAATCTTTTTATACTCGCAATTCAAAGAATCTTCTCATATATTCTTCTTCATTGATGCAATTAACAGAAGGATATATATCAACGATATAATGTATACGATATAATCAGCGATCTTTGATATTGGATGACATGTTGGATGACATACTTTGATATTAGATGACATTGGATGAAATCATTTCATAACTTGTTATGTTTCAAGGGATTTCAAGGTTTTAGGTTTGGAAATTGATCTTTGATATTGGATGACATGTTGGATGACATACTTTGATATTAGATGACATTGGATGAAATCATTTCATGACTTGTTATGTTTCAAGGGATTTCAAGGTTTTAGGTTTGGAAATTGATCTTTGATATTGGATGACATGTTGGATGACATACTTTGATATTAGATGACATTGGATGAAATCATTTCGTAACATGTGATGCTTCAAGGGATTTCAAGGTTTTAGGTTTGGATATTGATCTTTGATATTGGATGACATATTGGATGACATATTGGATGACATGCTTTGATATTAGATGTCATTGGATGAAATCATTTCATAACTTGTGATGTTTCAAGGGATTTCAAAGTTTTAGCTTTGAAAATTGAGGTTGTTAAAAATCTAGAAAAGTAGAAATTTCCGAATCTACGTCTTCATACATTAAAAATTCTAAAAAACCAAGAGTTGAATTATCCCCCAGAATCCTCCAATAAACTTCACTCATGAGCCACACCACCCCAACTTCAACCCAGTTGAATGTCGAATGCAGCGATTAATCGAGCGCCCTTACAAGTATTTTTACCGAACACGAACGATTAACCGAAGCAGAAAAAAGTAGCGGAAAGCGTGTATCAAAGAGGTAGCCCCGGGGAGGGTCACGGCTTAAAATCGCGCGAAGCGGGCGTCCACAGAAAGAAAAAGAGAGAGAAAACAGGGACTGGTAACGAATTCCTCTGCTCCGAGATATTTTCGTCGGTGCGAAGTCCGTGTCGTTTGTCGGACGATAAACTTTGTCCCTCCTGCTTCAGTTTCATCTTCTCCCGGTCGCTTCTCTTCTTTTCCTTCAACCGGGTGGTGCACTCGGTATTCCGCCTCCGTGCGACACTCTCGCAAATGGATAGGCATTTTAACGCGTGCCCAGGAAATTTTGGGCTTCCAGACGAATCGCGATTAGAGGGGATTGGAATAATTGCACGGAGAGTTGAAATCTGAAGATCTTCCAGGGACAATGAACCTAACGTCGAGATTTTATGAAAATTTTATAGCGATCGTTAAATTCGAACTTCTGATTATAGAATCTGATCGGTCCATATTTTGGGAACCTCCTTCCATGTTCATTTTATGAAATCGAGCTTAGAATTGCCGTGTACATTTTTAAGGGAGCTACGTGAATACCTGGATGTATTTTTTCTTGCTATTTGGAACTTTTGAGAATTAAATGTTAAGGATACATCTGTAATTTTGTTGGAAATATTATTGACCCTCCAGATCAAATTACCTTCGGTAGCAATTAAATTAGGAAGATTAAGCTTGCGTTGACGCTCGATAAGCTCTAACTCGAGTGTAATTTCGCGACACTCATCCTTGCACATTTCGGAATTGGCCATTTAATACCTAACGTCCATTATCTCACGCGTTTCAATTATTTCGCTAAACGAAATTGTTTTGACGGGAACAAAGTTCGCTCTTAAAACCGGGCGCGTTTTGATGTTTTTTTTATCTCATCACGAACCCGATTGCCACGCGAGAAAAATAGGTTAATCGATTGCATTGTTTTCCAACTGGATAATGGAGTTGAATTTTTCAGCGGACCGCTTGATCGACAGGCAAATTGACAATTTGTGCGAACGCCCGTGGCGGCACAAAGGTGGATATTAAACGGTGGTGCGATTAGTATGTGAAAGATGGATACCGGCTTTTTAACCGGGGGTTCAAGGGGTTGTTTACGTGACTGACTGAGTAAGCCCCGATAACTTCGAAGTATAAAATCATTTCAGGAGTTTTACGAGTTCGACCGAGTTAAGGCGACCTGCACCGGGATTTGTCACGTTTCGACAATAAAATGTTTTCTTCTTGACTGCATCCAGTTTCTCAAATCGTAGTCGCTCAAATCTTAATCGATATTCCTCGGCAATAATCATTTCTCCGACGAAGATTGCGTTTCCCTGTTTCGTCGACAAATTTCTACTGCAAACTTTTGACTGGCAAGAAATCCATTTGCGAAGAGATCGACGAAGCGTAACTTCCACTTTTTAAGCGTTTGAATATTTTTCTTCATTGTCACTTCTTGGTGTGGTAGTTGAAAGTTTATGAAGCTTTTCGATTATCACAAGCAATAATCATAAGACTTAATATATTATAATAAAAACTTATGCAATACTTCAATGGTGTATAGCAAGTTTTAAGACGATTCTATAAGTTTAAGTCTGTATAACAATTTGAAGCTGTCAGTAATGTTGAAAATGTCATTTGTTTAATCAAGGTAGAATTATTTCATTTAATTCATATTTTAAAACAATGCAAATATTTTTCTGACAATTATGTTATCAAAGACTTGTAGCCCTCAATAATAAACAACAACTTGCAGCTACCTTAAAGATGATTATTTAATTCTATCGGTATAGAAGGCTGGTGTGAGAATATGGAATTAATTGACAGTAAATCAGCATAGAGATTGCAGATGGAAAGTGAACAGCTCTTGAAGTTTTGTACATCAATGAATTTGCAATGCTTGTACAACAAACACCGCAGCGGAAGGGAATCGTCGAAACAGTAGCGTGTTGCGATTGCTTTATGCCGCGAGACTCGCGATCGCGTTACAAAGTTTCCCGTTAAATGGATTTCCGGGCGGATCGCGTCGAATATACAGAATAAACCGACGGTGCACGCGTGTCATTTAATTACGAGTCAAGCGATCGGGACGAGCTGTCACTAGCAGAATTCCGAAGCGAGCCACGGTCCCGTTGCGATTCAGATGAACCGAGATAAACAAACAGAGAGAGGAGTGCCTGAAGAGTAGACGTGTCGAGTTAGCGAGGAAAAAGAGGACGACCACCGATATTACAGTTATCATGACAATTGCAAGCAATTACGTTCCACGATAATCGAAATCTCAAAGGAGAGGGGAATATTCGGTTGGTGTAGGAACATTTATTATAAGTTATAAGAGGTATTCAGACTTTAAAATATTAGGGAAACGTATTGAGGTTTATATTATAAGGATTTGGAGGTTCATCTGGATGATTATTTTAAATTTTGATAATTTAAGGTTGCTACACTCCTAGGCAAGTGTACCTATGAGTATAGCCTCTAATTTCTATACCACATCTTAAATTCCTTATAAACCCAAATTTGTGTGTCCTCGAATCTCCACACTCTCAAACTTCGTATCCAGAATCTCTGAACACTCCCCTTTCCACATATGTACAAATCCCTACGACTCTAGATTTCCACATCACCTAAATTACATCTCCAGATTCGTACACCCTTGAGTTCTTATATCTCTAAAACCTTCAAATTCCTTAAGTTCCTCGAATTAATACCCGCACCCCAGAATTGTAATTCTGAAACTTGTAAGTTCATATCTAGAGCTCCAAATTGCTGTACCAGGTCACTGTATTTCTGCGGATTCCTATACCCCTAATAGTTAAGACTTAAACGGAGGAAGCGAACGTAATTATCCGAAAGTCTGAACTCGATATAAAGTAGGTTTAAGACTGGGTCTGTAACGACCCAGCATCCGCCGTCGAAAGGGTTAACGGGTTCGTCGAAACGGCGAAGCTTGAAAAGGGGACGAAGGGTTAAGCGGCCTCGAGCAACGGATTCCATGGAAGCAGCTGATCGGTTTAAACTCGTAGGGGTCGCAACGTCTGGCCGGGTTATTTCTGGCCCCGAAGAACGCGAGGAAAGGAAACCAAGATCGTAGACGAAGAGAGGGGACTACAAGACGAACGCAAGCTGAACGTCTCACGGATTTCCGGACAGCGGAACGTTCGTCTCTAACTCGCGACGGAAATAAAACCGGTGAGCGAGGATGTACGTGATGTCCTCTACGTGAGTCGCAACTAAAAAGAGCCTCCCTTCTTGCCAGTTTTACTTTTGCCTCCGTGATTGGAACACATTCATTATCGTTCGAACGATATTCCGTTTACGAGGGATGTTAAAGTCGTTTCATTCGTGACGCACAGAATCTTCCTCAAATTCTTGATATATAATTTTTTAATCAAATTATAGGCTGCACAGTGAAGGATCTGAGTATAGAATATTAACGTTTATTCTTATTAATGTTGCATAATTCTGCACCTCAGAAATATGTAATACCTAAGTTACCTGAGAAAATTCAGTAGAAGTTAATTGTTAATGTCATAAAAACGAAGTGGTTGAATAATTAATTGCTTTATATTATGGGTAAATACTTGCTCATTTATAGCCATTAATTTTAATTGCGCAAATAAGTGTTGAATAAATTATTTTGTTTAAAGTACGTATTCAAAATTTATATCGTTTTGGTGTTTCATCTATTTTCAGGAAAATTTATGTATACAGATTGTGTGCGAACCAATAACTGAAATATGAAATCTAGAGGTAATTAAATTGAAACTGTAATGGAGACAAAAATAAATACGGGATTGGGTTGCCAATGATAAATAAATTATGGTCATTTGGCTAAATCTAAAATCTGGACCACTAATCAAAATTGAAAGTATGAAATTTATTTTAAGTTCGAGTATTTATTTTCCAAGATATTAATGTTGTTTTGGTGCATACAGTTTAATGATTCCGAAATAGCAATCTGTATGTTCAGAAATCGTATATTCAAACCCGTGATGAATTTTGTTGTTAAGCCTAGAAAACATGAATAGCTCGTCACAAAAATCGTTTGGTAATCCCACGTCTGTACATATTGACCGCGATTGAAAAATGTGCAAACGCTTTGATGCTTGAGATTCATTAAAATTTCGTTCCTTTCGTCGAAATTTCAGCTTTAATAAACCAGAAAACGTCGGTGAATGGTAGATTTTGTGAACGAAACAAATAGCAACGTTGATATTCCTCGTTTCGCTAAAAGAATCGAAAATCGATCGCTCAAAAACGAATCTGGACATCGGAAAAGTCAAATACCACGGTGATCGATAAAAATTTAATTAGTTTCTAGGTAAATTCAATTTTAGCTCTACATGTATTGTTCCTCGGATATAACATTGTTCCCAACGGTAAACTAATTTGTCACAAAACTTATTTAAAACCCAATTCACATTCAAATTTCAGAACTTCAAAAATATACGCTCCGCTATTGAACGTATGAAAGGAGCTTTGAGGTGTCACTCGTGTTTCATAAATTTAGCCCGGTTTTCGCGTACATCGATCGATCGTTCGATCTATGGAAATTGTATCAGTAACCCGAAACGCTCCGGTGTTCAATTGATTTTGATCGGTGAAATTGAAATGATTCCTTCGATCAGTAACACACGCTCTCGTATCTTGTTCCCTCAATTTCGCTTGCATTCCTGTATCCATATCCAAACCAACGATACGATATTATTCTCGATACTATCCCTGATATTATTACGTATTAATGTACAGAACGTCAGAGCGATTCGATATACCGCATCAACGCCTATTTAACGAAACTTTGTCAACATTTAACCAGCTAGTCCAGTATAATCGTCGCCCGTTCACAGTCATCGATCGTCATTTAACGTTGATGGACTAATGAGCTGACGATGGCTACGACAAGCTTGCTCATCTAATAGCACTCTATTTTTAAATACCTATGAAAATAATCTTTGTATTCATACATTTTACACGTTATGATCACTCATTCATAACACAACCTTTTAAGAGAAATAAATATATACAATTTCATTAAATATATATTTTTTAATAATATTAATTAAATTAGTGTTAAATGTAAGGAATAATTACCTGTCAATTTTGTATTTTTCTTAAATAAATGCAAGCAATGTTTAACTAAGAATGTTTAGCGTGGCTCGGTGAGTAACCCCCAGAGCACGGACCATGGAGAAAGGCCTCGATAATAACCGAAGCGCGCAATCCAGTGTTTCCATCGTCCGGAGACCGTTGTTTAAAAATAAGAGAGACAGAATGTTGGATCGAGGAATGAAAAGCTTGATCGTAAGAGCGATTCGTACTTAACTTCGAACCGAGGGATCTGACGTGAACGTCCAAAATATCCTGGTTGCTTTCGACGATGCTCGAAAACATCCGGGGCAAGTTGTTGAAATTCTGTTTGTTGATAAAGCAAACCTTCCTTCTCGTTCTTATTCCGTCATATTTCTCGTGCAAGTTGCCCGAAGGAATTCGATGCCCCTCAAAAATATTTAAAAAGCGATCAGAGAAGACTTTGTAACTTCGTCCCGTAGTAAATTCCGCGATTCGAATGCGATTGGCGAACGGAGTCGAGAACTCTCGAAAGATTACTCCAGATTCGATAACTTTGTTTCGACCCAGGTAAAAAGGATGGAATATAGAGCGACACGCTAAGCCCCGAAAATCTAGGGAAATCAAGGGCTTGGAACAGTGCCCGTACTCCCATTCCCGTTCCATTACAAAGGGCAAACGTTTGTCATGCGCCCGCGAGATCAGACACGAATCAGTACAGTGCTCGAGTTATTTAATATTTTTCAATCGTGTTCGTTTGCACCGGATATTCCGTTTCTGGATTCCAATTTCTGTCGCCCTGACTCCTCGCAATGGAAATTTTAACAATCGGGACAACCGGTCTCGTCGTTGAAACAATGAATTTTTAGCAAAAAAAGAAGATTAACGAATACGATTTTATCCGCTTATCGTTTAAGCTATTCCCAGTAAAACAAACACGTGTACAGTTACTTTTGTACGGATGCGTTGCTTATTGCGTCCCGCTAATCCTTCGTTGCATGATTCTTCCAATCTTTTTACGAAAATACTGTTTTTAAATCGGGAGAGAACAAATGTTTTTGATGGTATAAATTCGTTCGGAAAAGCATTACATAGCATTGCAGATTTATAACATTACGGATAACATTAATTAAATTTACAATATTATTTTTTACACGTAATCAAGTTCCTGTATTATTTTTTACATGTACCAAAGTAACTGTATAATTGCACTGCAAATTATATAAATACTTACTGCACTTTTGTTGATTCATGACTTGTGAAATGTAGACTTATATGGATCCACACTATAGTTCCATTAATTCCGGACACAATGAAATTTAGAGGACTTCTGCAGAAATAAATCGATATGGCGCAATATTTGATACAACGGATGATTAACCATTACAAATATTCTGTTATCAGATCCTATTAACGGTAACATCGCTAATTAAACGATATATAATCGCATATAATGAATCATTAAAATAGATATTAATTTATCCACTCATGTATCACTCAAATAATAATCAACCTTTAAAAATCAGTCTAACGAAGAGTGCAAATTTCGCTTTTCATAAAATTATATATAAAATGACTGTACTTCGTTTACACTTTATTGTCCCATAAGATAGTGGATATTGTTCCAACATAGAGAAATCACAGTGCGAAATCACCACTTCGATAGTCTTTCGTTACCATTTAACGAGGAAAACAACGCGTTCGCAGGGTTGGCGACACCCTCAACGAAGACAACGAAACGCGAACGAGCTTCCGGAAGAAAGTAAATTCTAATTACCACGGACACGGTGGTTCGCAATTAGCGTTATACCGAAGCGAGTAACATCGAGCTTAAATACGACCAAGGATTTAGCCCCCGCTAAGTGGCCCCGGAAACATTTACGAACCCTCGTGTACCTAATCCCGTGAACGGTAAGCACCATGGGCCAACGAGTTTCGACGCTGGACGCCGTAAAAGCGTGAAATATTTAGACAAAATTTCGAGGAGATGGACATCGACGAGCTTGTTCCTGCTACTTCAACTCCGACGGATAAAGAGACGGATTTACGCCGTCGTCCATGAGACCGCTCCATCCGATGGATGTTATTGCGGAGGTTGTGTTTGTGTTTGCGTTTGTCGGGTGGTTAACAGCGAAGGATTCAATTACCGAGTCCAGAGAGAAAAGGGAGAAATCTCGTTACGCGCTATTAAGGTAAACGACGAAGAACGGCGCCATGTCGAAAGTAAAATCCTCTTCAACTCTACTGATCGTAAATGTATCGCTAGGAGGAAATGACTACGTCTTCAAAATCATGTACTTACTTTACATATGTTGATTCTTTGAAGTTATGTATTAGCAAGGTTTTTTGGAAAAGTAAATTTTGGAATATTTTAGTGGCCACAAGATAAAAGTTTTTACAGTTATATATTCAGAAATCGACTCTCAAGTTTACATATCTTCAAATTCTACAATGCTTTCCGAAACCGTAAAATGAATCAATTTTCAAGTATGCAAATTCTCAAATTTCTAAGTCTACAAGTTCCCCAGTTGTCAAGTTTCTAAATCCTTAAACTACCAACTCTAAAATCTCCCGATTCCTAAATTTTCAAATCTTCATATTCTGCAACTCTCAAGTCCCCAGATCCTCAAATCCCCCAATTCCCAAATTTCCAAACTCACAAGCATCCAATCCCCCAAATTTCTAAATATCCTCCCCAAAACTTCGCAACTTTCCCCTTCATTTTCACATCCAAATGACGCAACTTTGAAACACTCGAAAATCCCCAAGATGGAGGGAGCAACGTGTGAAGAATTTCCCCGCGAAATAGAAAACTCGTCGAGAGACGTGAATGGAAAAACAATCGACGTTGAAGGAGGGAGCCTTCTGTGAGGTTATCAAAAACTCGTGCGAAGCGAGACGTCGAAAGGATAAACGGGTAATGCGTTAATAAACGTATCTGGGGGATCGTTTATGTGTACCTTCCCGCAAGAATATGATTTATTGTATCGAGGTATTAATATTACGGTAAATTGCGCTCGATGGATTTCATTCGCACGACGCCACCGCGAATAGCACGCATGCTCGACCACTCGAAATACCGAATACTCGAAACCCGATCGAGCAGTAATTTCTGGTATCGAGCAACTTGAAATGCTTCGAGGTAACCTACCGGGACATTTCTTGGTAAAAGAAGTTAATTCGTATCGACGAGCATTGCGAGTTTGTAACGTTCAAGAACTCAACTGCGCGCAGTCCACGACAAAAAACTTTTTATTTCTTATTTTATTTTATGGGGAAACTTCTATCATCTCTCACTTTATTTCTGAAACCGTAATCTTCATATCAGGCAATAATTTATTTGATGATTTAATGAAGCATTCATTTCTAATGAGTTATATTTCTTATGAATATAATCAGAGATGTATACTAACATTTCAGCTTTAATATTCCACATTCTGATCTGATTAATTGCTTCATGAGAAGCGTTCAATTCGAAATAAGCATTTGGATATTTTGTAAAGACGAAACTTATTGAGTACAAAGTTATAGAGAATTATCTGAATTACCTTACAGTTCATCGAAAGACAGACGTTGACACGCCCGTGCGAGGAGATAGGAACATGGTAGATCCTTCACGATCTTTATCGTGCCATCTTTCAACACGTCAAGTTGTCAGAAGTAATGGTTGCATGGTTGTTCATGCGTCACCGACTGTCTGCACTGATCTTCGACACACTACATGTCTCGCGAGTTGATCGAACAACTTACCGAGACTGTTTGGTAGCTTATTCAGAATCGGAAATTAAATGCATCATGATTCGTAGCTCATGCGTTCACTGTGGTTCATTAAAAAATTTTTAATGGTGATTTATTTAATACGCATTAGGAATAATCCTATCAGATATCTGCTTGAAATGTATAACGTGTATCATAATATTATGAAAATGAATCAGAAACAGAAATGATAATGAAATGTTCAATAGCTTCGAGTTGTTAATAATCTTTAGGTGTACAAAAACTTTAGGAGTAAAAAAACTTAGGATTCAAAATTAGATTCTGATATGAAATTGTGTAGAACTACATCTGAAGTACCTGATTTTCAAAAGTAATTTTGATACACAGAAAATCGTTGAAATTCTCTTCAGAATTGATCACGGTCCAACAAATCCGTCGTTGTCAGCGACTTCGTTCAAGCGGTCATTAGAATTATTAATTTTCGCGATGAATAGCTGCAGACAGACGCGTGAGCCGTGACGTTAATTCGAAGGAAAATATTTACAGTGTCACAGAGCGAATAGAAATCAACTTTCACTAGGTGACGGATCGTAAATGGATCAATTAACCAGGTCGACAGGGGAGGAAGCGAAATCGAATTCTGGCTAGCGCGAGGACAATCAACGTCTGTCGCTCGATTTTTCTAGCTGTCGACTGTTGTAGCCGTGGAAAAAAAAATTCGATCGGGAAATATCCGAACAGTTTAGAGCGGCGTGCAGCCCATTTGTTTTGAAGCTCCGAGCATCCACTAGCGAAAACGAAACTTCCCCATCGGAACGATTCCATGCTAATGGCGGAACAATGACCAGAAAAAACAGTCGATTAACTTGAGAGAACATCGTGCCTGTACACGAAACTATTCCTTTCGTGATCGCGAACATCGTTCAAAATCCGATGTAGCTTCTCGCTGTATCGTGATTCTAGTTTCAGTTTCATTTCAAGCCACGAATAGATTTACAACGGACGTTTCACCCTGTTACAAATTAATTTAACGGGGATATAATTTTAACTTTAGACAAATATCGCCGGTGTTCTTCTCTACTCTGCTGATGGGTTTTGTTTATGGATGATGTTTCGATGAAATTCGATGGAAATTTTGTGAACTATTTGGAGTAGTTAGGATGTGTGTGGAAGGTGAGCTAGTTTTGATGGTTTGAGGAGTATGTGGCAATGTATGTATGTGGCGATGTGAGTATGTGGCAATGTATGTATGTGGAGATGTGAGTATGTGGCAATGTATGTATGTGGCAATATATGTATATGATGACGTGAGTATATGGCAACGTATATACATATATGGGGATGTGAGTATGTGGCAATGTACGTATGTGGTGATGTGAGTATGTGGCAACGTATGTACATATATGAGGATGTGAGTATGTGGCAATGTATATACATATAAGGCGATGTGAGTATGTGACAATGTATGTATGAGACCATGTGAGTATGTGACAACGTATGCATGTGTTGATGCGAGTATGTGCCAATGTATGTGTATGGGGATGTGAGTATGTGGCAATGTATGTACATATATGAGGATGTGAGTATGTGGCAATGTATGTACATATAAGGCGATGTGAGTATGCGACAATGTATGTATGAGACCATGTGAGTATGTAGCAATGTATGCATGTGCTGATGCGAGTATGTGCCAATGTATGTATATGGGGATGTGAGTATGTGGCAATGTATGTATGAGGGGATGTGAGTATGTGGCAACATATGTATGAGGGGATATAAGTACGTGGCACTGTATATATGTGGAGATGTGAGTATGTGGGGATATAAGAGTTTAAAGATGTGAAGAATTAAGAACATGAAAATTTAGAAAGTCATCAATTTACAAACGTCTGTAATTTTTGAAATTAAAGAATAAAGAAATGGGAACTTAGGAATTGCGATCCATGCAGAAACATCAGATACTGAAACTTTGAGAGTGTACTCCGAAAATGTTAAGATTCATGTATTCGGGTTTCCAGTAATTCGATATCACGAAAATTTGTACATTAATAAATTTGTAATACAATATAGACTCTCCATATCCAATATCCCGCAGTCTATATTTTACTATATACCTTCGCTACCTGGCTATCACTCTATGTTAAATCTCATATCCGCTAAAAAATGTCCATTATTACTTCCGTTTGCAATAGAAGGTGTCTCAAGGTTACTTGACTTATTCAAACAGATCGAATTCGATTAACAAACTTCACTCTAAGCTTTTAACCGCCTTTAGAATCTCGATACATTCGATTATCGATTCATACGGTCTGCAAAGAGAAACGTTCAAGCTGCTTCCTTCGACGCTTTCCTTTTTGGTCGTTGTTATCGATGAAAACGATGCAACACCGAGGGAGCTCGAGATGAGAAACGAGCGAAGAACGAACAGGTCGATTTCCTCCGCTAGCGAGAAACTGTCAATTCGGCGATGGTCGCGCACAGATACGCGCGTAATAGCAGAATTCTCCGAGCGTATTCGCGGAGACTCGTGTTCGCGATGCGACTCGCGCGATAACAAGACGAAGAGCGCGCTCGCCGCAATTACACGTCTGTTTCGAGATGAATCTTGTTCGAACAGTCGACGACAGTGCGTCACGAAACATCGCCAACGGCGACTTAATCGTCGAAATGACGGAGTGCGCCACTTTCGGGGGTCTATTGGTACCGTCGAAATATACGGGAATCCGTCAACGATAAACTCGTCAAACGAACTCGACGCAACGCCTGGTCGGCTCGGCTTATCGTCCTCTTTTTTTTTTGTTCACAAGCGAAATTCTGCCGATTGTTCCCTGTTCCGATTCAATTTTTTCACCTTCACTCCCAAAATAACACATGGGACTGGCTGGAATTTCAACAGACAGTTTGTCGACACGCAGCAGAATATTTGATTCCTTTATTACTTGCATGGATTGGCAACGGATTTTATACCAAAGTATATTTTCAGTTTGCATACCTTTTTTAATACAAGGTCTATTAATCCCCCATACACCTACATTTTATGTTTACATAAAAGGGATTCGAATAGTGGTAACATATTTTTGTTTTTAAATGAGAATGGTTTTTAAATACCAGTTCAAGTTTGGTAAAAAACCGTGAATGTTTAGATTAATAATAATTTCGCAGATAGACGATATTGAGGGTGGTTCCTCAAGAGGTCCGAACACTTAGCTAATAGCTAGACAGGTGTCCAGTACAAAATCTTTTTTGGTTAACAGTCCAATATAATATTTCGTTCAAGATTATTTTATTGTGAAGCAATGATTTATCCTTAAGTTGAGAATGACTTTAAATGTGGTAGAGTACCAGTTCGATAACAACGTGAGGGTGAAAAAACTTGCGGTGAAATCGTCGGTGGATGAAATTTGGAAGGTTCGAAATCGCGTGGCAATCGAAGGAGGCGATAATAACATCTCGGAGGGTATTTCGATCTGCGCCGGCAATATCGCAAAGTGGCGAAAGAATTTCGCGCGGATTTTCGAGGATTTGTCGGGCTAAAGCGAGGACTTCAATCTCTTCGTTTGGTGGGCTGGAACAACGTACGTGTTCCCGGAACGTATGTATGCATTTCTCGACGAGCATATTTCGAGGGAAAATGAAAACGCGTGCGCGACATTGGCTACGCTCTGACGTGCTCGTTTCGCATCGAGAAATATTCCTCGTGAGCCTTCTATTTTTCCCGTGTTTCCCTGTCGTCTTCCACTTTCGTTTGCGCCGAGGGTGCAAATTATTCGCGTCACCAGCTGCAACGGGACCCTAGCGCGAAATCCGTCGAACGTCGAGTGTCTAGGCGGCGAGATTATGCTCTTACGGACATACGTGCGCGGTGACGTGCTCGCAACGAGATTCGGGAAAAATATCGAACGTCAGGGAATTTTCTCGCGACGTGCTACGCTAACAGCCTTCTGAAACGCGAATCTGTGGATAGACGATGCACCAGCTTTTCCTTCTTGATACGTTTCAAACGTTCTCGAGATTGATTCCCGGGAACGGATGTCTGAGATGTTGGCGGAATTTTCGCACCGATTCTTCTATTTACAAAATTTAACACCGAATTCGCGGTATACCTCTTCTTCATTCTTTGATTCTGCACGTTGCTTCTTTAAGACATTCATTATAATTGGACTTGTCAAGAACCAAAGTGATAATTGATAAATACAAAGAAAGATAAAAATGCAAGACATAATCGCAGAGGAATTGCAAAAGAAGTACATTGAGTCTTAAGGTTCATGACAATAAAATAAGAGATGGAAAAAACAAAGTTCAAAAATGATTTCACCTGTTTAACCCTTGCATTCTAAAAGTTGTTTCATATCAATATATTTTTATAAAAATATATAAATAATAAATGAAAAGTGTTCGTCAAATAAATTGCTGCAAATGATGATTTATTTTATTAATCTCCGTCGATATAAACAGTCCTTGAAATTGATCAATAAATCCCGTGTTATATAAACGACGTATGTCCGTCGGACATGTTTATATCGGGAATAAAATATGGAACTGCGATAGGTGATGGACTACGCCGTAATTAACCAATTTCCAAGATCGAACACGATTGTGTGTATCGAATTTGTTACTGATTTACGAGCAGGACGAGTCATCCTGAATATTGATTGAAACGCGTCGATTGACAGCCGCAATGGCGTTGGTCTTTCAAGAAAAACGAGAAACAATGTGCGCGAACGAAAGTGCGCGAAATGGCCGCTGTTTTTCCCGCACGTTTCTTCCCTGCATTTAATAGCTTTTTTCCTCGGGTCCTTCTATCTTTCACTTTCGCGACTCGTCGTTTTTCCCTAGCACCACCGGCGAAAATACATTTTTCGCTTAAAGTAATTACTGCCGTGAGCTACGCGATCGTGCCTCCAGATAATTCGACCAATTTGGATTTTTTAACGTTTCCATGCAAATGCTGGACGCGGCCATTTAATAAACACGCGAATATACATGGGACACGGGCAAATTGATTCGATCAACGGTATGAAAACGAAGCGAATCGGAACGGAACAACGAACAGTGAACCAGAAAAAAAATCTCTGCAGGATATATCGCGTGCCGCACAACCGTGTTGCACGAGAGACATTGGCGTAACTAGATAGAACACCCTAGATGGTCCAGTTCGCATAACAACAAGGGCTCAAGAATATTTCGTATACTTCTTCAGAAAATATTTAGATTTTTTTTATATTGCATTTTTAACGCAAATATGTTCCACAAACTCGTAATGGAATATTTTTGGCGCATTAAATAAATATGCCGGCGTGTAACACCGGTGGTACGCGGCCTGAATGGAAAGTTTGTGTACCATCGGTGTAACACGTGGCAGGAACGTGTTAAATCTGAACTTTCAAATTTTCGAGGTTTCAAGTTTTCGTAAGCGAAATTCTTAAATTTGCAATGAACAAGTGTTTAGATTTCAGTACCGAATTTTCGAATTTCAGAGTTGCGAAAACTTCCAAGTACTTAAATTTCTTGTGGCCCTAAGTTCTCAAATTCTTGAATGTCCAAACTTCCGAATCCACAAAGCCTTCAAAGTCCAGACTTCTCCATTCCTGAATTCTTCAGTGTCCAAACTTCTAAATCCCCAAACTCCGTTTTCTAATCCACGAAGCATCAAATTCGTAAAAATCGACTGATATGGACATTGTCAGAAAATGTAGAATCCGGTTATAAAAACAGTAGTTACGCCAATGCGGAGGAAGTAAATTCTTCGTCATCGACCGAGGTTAGCGAAAAGCTTTCATTCGACGATCGAACGCGTTGCCATTAAATTTTGCGTAAACGAGAAGACCTAGATCGTTTACGGTGTTAATAAATCCTCGAGCTCCTCTTGGGATCGTTGAATTGATCTCCAAGGAACACGGTTCGAGGTATCGGCTCAAGCGAACGAACGACCGAAGAAGCTCTCGAGGCCAGCGGTATAGCGTGTTATCGATTCCGTTGAATCAATCGATGATGTCCCCTCTTCGCAACAATCCGCCGATGAATCCATGCTGCCAGCCGTTCGACCAGCAGCCTCACCTGACCACCTTTATCGCGTTAACTCGAATATAACCGCCGCTAAATATACTTTCGCGTGTACGCGCGCGCCATTCCGCCTCGCTAACTGTTCCGAAGTTTAGCCGCCTCTGTGCGTTATTAATATTTACACAACGGGACTCGGTAAAGAGAGGCTGCATCGACGTCCCGGCCGGGATTAGAGCGCACAAAGAAGCCACGGGGGTGGAAAACGGTGCCGGGATACTCCGTCGGCGTCTCGTCGTTTTTCTATCACGGGACAGTTTGAATCCGATTGAAATATCGTGGGTAAACTGTGCCGCGCTCCTCAAATATTTAATTTCGATATTATCGCCGGATTTGCCTCCTGTAATTCCACCTCTGCTTGTGTTCTTAACGCGCCCGTTGACAAAGCCTGCACCAAATTTTTCACGTTGAACTTCGAATCTCATTAATTCTGATGAAGATTTTATTTGGAACTTAACACTAAACCTATCGACATATAGTTTATACTTAATTTGAAATTAAAAATGATGTTAAAAAGTAAATAAACAAACGACGAAACATAAAATAGAACATTCATTTAACTTTTATATTGATGGAAGTCAATTGTGGATTTCAAGGAATATATTTTAACAAAATGTGTACCTTATAATCAGAAACTTGTGGAGCAGTTAGGTTTAGTAGTTTTAGTATTAAATCAGAGTTTCGAAATTGGAAGTTTGTAAATTTTAAACGAAGTTATCCAGTTCATAATTTAATATCTACCCAATATCTAATATAACATCTACCCAATATCTAATTTAATATCTACCTAATATGTAACTCAAATTCTACCTAAATATCAGTGCTTTCACGTTCGAGTTTCAGGTGAATGTCTACAGTCAACAGAACAATTCCAATTTCAGGTCGATTAACTCGAAGAAAGAATTTCGCCACCTTCGGTCAGCCACGTGGCACGCGCCAGCCAATTAAGCAAACCACCCCCTGATGGCTGTCTTCGAGTCTCAGCCCTAAACCGTCCAGTCTACGACACCACGTTCGACCTTCGAAAACGTGTCGCGTGTCACTTAACCCTGATGTACGCCGGGTTTCTCTATGATAATCGTACGACACGTCACGTGCGTGACAACGCGAGCACCTCTGACTCACCCCCGTTACAGTGTCTCGGAACCAACCACCACTGTCCAACGGAGGTGGTAAGTGATTACAGGCAGTTTGCTGTACGTAGCTCGCCTCCTTCTGTCGGACCATTAACAGCGTGTATATACGGGACGTAATAATGAGTCATAACGGGGAATGCGTGTTGCTTGGACCTTGCTTGCGAATACTGATGTAGGATTGTTTCGAGCGAATTAGGATAGTACACAATTCCGTATGATTATTTGGACTTCCAGTTGACGTCGTTGATGACTGAGGCTTGTGTTTCGATGATTAATTAGGTATGGTATACTGTTATAAGGGATGCTTTTATGTGATGGGAAATTCTCTATGGGAAATTTGGAGGAGATGGAGAGATGGGCATTGGTAAGTTGATGGACTGCGCCAATATGTGTTATGTGGTCAAGTGGTGAATTACTACGCGTTAGATTTCTACCCGTTGGATATCTACGCGTTAGATTACCACTCGTTGGATACCTACGCGTTAGATATCCACCCGTTAATTTTCTACGCGTTAGATTTCCACCCGTCGGATTTCAACGCGTTAGATTTCTACCCGTTGGATATCTACGCGTTAGATTCCCACTCGTTGGATACCTACGCGTTAGATATCCACCCATTAAATTTCTACGCGTCAGATTTCCACCTGTCGGATTCCAACGCGTTAGATTTCCACCCGTTGGATTCCTACGCGTTAGATTTCCACCCATTGGATACCTACACATTAGATTCCCACTCGTCGATTTCCTACGCGTTAGATTTCTACCCGTTGGATACCTACGCGTTAGATTTCCACCCGTTGGATTCCTACGCGTTAGATTTCCAACCGTCGGATTTCTGCGCGCTAGATTCCCACATGTTAAATTCCTACACATGAGATCCCTACACGTTGTATTCCTATGTGTGAGATCTCTACGCGTTAGATTCCCACCCGTTGAATCCCTACGCGATAGATTCCTACTCATTGAATCCTCACGCGTTACATACCGACTCGTCGGATTCCTACGAGTTAAATTCTCTTATGGTAATTTCTCACATCTAAGATGTCAGCGCGTTATATTTTCACGCATTACATTGGCCCATGTCATTCGATAATTTCTCGAGATTAATCGTCGCCGCTAACGCTTACCGGGGAGCTCGTTTACAATCGAAAGAGGAAAAGGAAGCAGGGTAAAGTCGTCTTTGTGCTAATCCGAGCAGGGTAGCGACGGGTCGATTCATCGCTGTAGGCGGTACCCATTGGTAACGCGAGTTCTCTCTGCGGTGGAATCGAGATCTTTGGCCCGCGATCGTGAGGGGTGAATTTCTTCGCAGCTTTGATTTTTTAACGTTAACATCGAATTTCAAATGTCAGACTATTCGAATATCCGACGTAACATCGGTCTTTGATGAAGTTCCCGTTAATTAGGTACAGGTAGATACGTTCGATGTAAAAATTAGCGGAAATAAATTAACGTTGAAAGAACGAAACGAAACTCGTGAGACTTGCCGGCGGTTCGTTCTCTTTTTTTCCCTGCCAAACCGTCGACGGTAACGTAATTATTTCGTCGGCCTTTTTGCCGGAACTTCGTACGAACCTCTCGACGGATTAACGGGTGCGGGTGCCACGGAATCGTGAGTCATGCAGAGGGTAAGCGTTCCTCATCGAACCGCTATATATTTTTACACGCCATTTATGACGATATTCTATCCATGGTTGACTCATTCCAGCTTCACCGACAATTTCGCCATTTTTTGTTTCTACTCCGCAATTTATCGACAGTTGCGTGACGAACAGAAACGAAAAAACAATGCGTCAGTCGCTGAATCGAAAAACCTGAACTCGATTCGTCTCCATAAAACTATGCACAAATTGGAGCGAAAAGTAGAAAATCGTCGACCATTTTCTAGGTCGACATATAACCGTTTCGTATTCAAAATTTAACTTCGTAAGCCGTAACCACGGGTTCCTTCTTGCGTAAACGTTTTCTTAAGACCATTTTAATTGAAACGCGTGTTTTGCCATCTATATGCATTATATTTACTACGGTATTCACGTTCCTTTCACTACGCGTTTTTGTTCAACCTTCGCTAATGAACTTTCAACTAGTGATTTCGTGCACACACTTTTTGTTTGAGTTACAAATTGTTGATTTCCCAGCTGCATTTCCAATTATTATAGCCGCGGGCTTATCATCTATCGATCAGTATACTTTTATTTCCTGTTAATAAACAGTATATCATGCAAGTTTATTTACATGATAATACACGCTCAATAAAAACGCAATATTCCAAGTAAAACAGCACGTTATTGTTTTAATATGTAGTGATGTTTCTTTATGAATATTTTTTGTAAATTTCCCTCGCTTTTTCGCCGCCAATTATGAATATGGACTTCATTCCTGCTTTCGATATTTCAATTTTTGTGTTTGTATCGATGTTTTGCATCTCAATATTTCTTGATTAATTTTGGTAATTTATCAATGGATGATTTCAGTGACTTATGTTAATAACAAATTGCAATAATTATTTTTTTAAAGTCAATTTTAAAAGTTTCATATGTGTACATATCTGTGTATCTGTATGAAACTGTTAATTTATCTGAAAATTTGTATGGTTTTAATAATTCCCCAATTACAATTATATTTAATTATAAATTTCAATTAATCTGTGAAATTCAAATAATCTCTTAAAAATTTCTTTCTAATACAAAATTAATCAATGTGGTTTTTAAATGAAACCCATTGTCCCAGGAAAATTTAAAACTTAAAATCGGTCAGCTAAGATTGTTCAGAAATGAAGTTCACTTCGGATCAGGGTTTCAAGAGTCTTGCATTCCGAATTTCAACTTCGTTTCAAGTTAGTTCATAATTGGCCCGAGGCACATTCTTCCCGATAGTAAAAGAAAAGGGAATGGAATTAGTTCCCCTTCTTTTGGGTTTCACAAGCGACTTCTCGCGACGCGATGGAGCGAGTTGGTCCGTCGACGCAGTTTCAATTTCAAAAAGCCTTTTGTACGCGCAACGTTGCACCCGATTCGGTAGCACGTCGTAAAGCCGACGTATAATTACGGAGCTGAACGATGTTCCCAGGGACGAAGCGTGGCCTACGTTTGAATTGAACAAAGCTGAAATGGATAATGAGGGTAATTAAACGAATTTAACCGGTCCCGGCGTCTGCTGTCGTTTCCTCGGATGGACCACGAAGATCCTGATGCTCCGTGAATACGAAGAACTTCTCATTTTCCACGATTCCTTCTACCCGCCCCACTTTTCTACCCGTCGTATCCCCTGCTCCTCTTCTTTTTTTTCGTCCTTTTTCTCAACGACCGTGATTCTTCGTTTCTTCGCTGCCCTTCGCCCTCTTTTTCCCCGCATTCGGAGACTCATTATGCAGCGTCTTTGGTAATTAATCCATCTTAAACGAAAAAAGAAAAAGACCTACGAAGCAATTTAACTTGGTAATTGACGCGCCGTGTAGACGTTAAATATAAATGCATTGTATCAAAGTTCGTGCATAAACCCGGTCCTCGATTTAACTCCAGGAATTTCGCCGCTCCGTTTACGCAGAACGATACTTTTCTTTCTTGCACTCTCGATGGATTAAATCCTTTTAGAGGACTTTGTAAACCTCGATGGATTCACTTCGAATATTTTTCTAAAACCGTATTGGATTGACGCTAAATCTACCGGCATATATTGTGTACTTAAGTTGAAATTAAAAATGAAGTTAAAAAATAAATAAACAAACGGCGAAACATAAATTAGTAGACACATTTATTCTTTATCTCGATGAAAATCAATTTTAATTTCAAGAAATGCATTTTGTTAAAATGTGTTCCTTATAATAAGAAGCTTGTGGAACGGTCATTTGACCGGTTTAGTAGTTTTAGTGTTAAAGAAATATTTGCACGTTCAAGAATTTCTAACAAAGTATCCAATGAAAAATCCAAGTAAATAAAATAAACGACAAAAATTCCATAAAGGCTCCGAAACGATTTACGGAATCGTTGAATTTAAAGATTAAGAATTCGTTGACAGTTCAGATAACTTAGAAGCCACTATTGGATAGACCGAGGTTCCCAGTCCCAACGGTATGATAAGATCCTATTTCTTCCCACAGAATCCTGTTAAGCAACTCCGAGTCGTACTGCGACAACTCGAACCATGCCGAACTAGTCCCAACGATATTATCGTAAAAGTAACAGTCATCAAGAAAGCAGCGAAATGTTCTGTTTTCCCAAACAACCTGTTTGCGTAATGTCATATCCAATGGTCGAAAAGTTCATCAGAGTCATGGATTATTAGTCATTTCAACTTCTGGCATGATTGGATGGCTTGCGAACATCGAGACTAGCTACGGGTTATTTATGGAGGTTAATTTTATTCAGCGACCGAACGACTGCGTTAATTAGAGCGACGATGATTTATCGTTTTGCGATGACGTGCGACACAAAAGCAGACCGCACTCGACTGATCTCGTTTCCCTTTTTAGTTCTCTGTGACTGCTCAGCATATTCTCTGATATTTAATTCGTATAAGTTTTTAAATCACGAATCAATTTTTCACGGTTAGGTACGATGGTCAAGCATCTCCATTCTAAATATTGAAAAACGTAATATCCACCATTCTAAATATTGAAAAACGTTAAAATTTGAAAACTTTACTAGCCTATATTCTTTGTATCAATACTTGCCGCGCAACTGAGAAGCAATATTGTACTGGGACTCCAAGACCCAGTAATAAAAGAAGTCGAAGATGTCCAGAGATTGATTCGAATAAACCCGAGCTCGATTACCGATATTGCCGTTCTCATCCACAATTTCCTGCGATCAACAATTTCGAGTCTGACGTCTTGAAACTTTCTCACGAAGCTACGTGCGTTTATTCGTCGACTAATTTACAGAAGTTGCAAGACTATTAATTATTAGTAAATTATCTAGCGAATACGTTCGGTTTGATCGTTAGCACGGACAGTCTTATCAGAGCTCAGTTGAGCCGGTCAGCTGAAACAACCACGTCGCGACGTGTTCCCTGTGGAAACCGAGTTATCGTTAGGTCGTTACACCTGAGACGTAAGTTAGCTCGTTGTGCCGCGAGAATTAAGCAAATTATACTGCGACCCGGAGCACCGGTTAGTTTCGAACGCGACCAGCGCGAAACTTGGCCGAGCTCAGCCGACGCACGATTTTATAATCGATAAGTACCGCAGAACCAATTAACCGACATCGATAATCACCTGCGCTCATATTTTCGACAAGTCGCATCAGCCTTATCGTCTACCTTTATCAATTATGTTAATGCGCATTAAATCCGTGCTGAAGCCTTTCTTGAGCATCCATTATCTTTGCCTATATGCATATACACATATTTAATGGAATATGTGTCTTAAGTATCTCTCCAGATGTTCTTTTATAGGGACGTTATTTTTGCACGGATATTATAGCATGTAATGGTGTGTCGATTATATGATACAACGCGTGATAAGATAATATGGATTATCACGCGTGATGATGCTGGGAATGCAACACGTAGAACGATACGAAGTACAATGCAAGGAAGTGCTGCGTGAGGTACAGTGCATGGAAATGTGATATGTTACTATACGACGTGTGGGAATACGGTACCTGAGGTTGTAGCGCGTGAAAGTACCAAACGTGACGATACAGCGTGTGGACATACTAAACGTGACGGTATAACGCGTGGATGTAAGCGTGAGGACTTGGAAATACTACACATGTGGATACGTGGAAATACCATGCATGGAGATGCTACGCGTATGCACACAGTATGTAGAAATGAAACGCAAGGTGATACAGCGCGTGGAAATAAAACGAGTGGAAATACAACGCGTGGTAAAACGATATGTGGAAATACAACGCGTGGTAAAACGATATGTGGAAATACAACGCGTGGTAAAACGATATGTGGAAATACGACGTGTGATAATATAGTGTGTAGAAATACTACGCGTGAAAATACTACGCATGAAAGTTAAGCTATAGCAGCTAGTAATACAGTGCATGAGAATGCGTGGAAGTACACGAGACAATATGGCGCGTGGAAGTACACGAGACAATATGGCGCGTGGAAATACGACGCGTGGATACACATGTAAATACAAGTGTAACACCTGACACAACGTATGGTAAAGACGAGTACTCAATGCACCAGTTGAACAATTAATTCGTAATTACTAAACGCTAATGGAGTCGTACGATCCAGAAACAGAGATAACACGTATACTAAAAATGTTGGAGCGAAGAATTGAGAATTTTTTCTTCCGACAGGAACACAGCTGTATTCCCCGATTGTTCTGGTAGGATGTATTCAACGGAACGGGGAGGTGTACGTTTTCCTTTTCCGGCGGAGCGATTCACCGGCGTCTTTCAAGGCGTTGCAACGCGGAACGTAAGGACAATAAAACAGTGGAGCTGCAACGACGAGCATCTTCGAGGGAAACGAAACGGCCGGATAAATATACAGAGTATAAAATAGGCCGGCTCGGTAATATCGGCGGGGAAGAGCATTAAAAGAAAGGAAGAAGAAGAAGAAGCGAAAAAAAAGGAGGAAAAGGGGAGAATGAAACGGGGGTGGAGTTAGAGTGGTGGATGGCGTACAACTGACAGGGCCGACAGTCGCTACGAAGCTCGGCTCACCCTGTTGGACCATTACCCCCTTTTTATTATTTTCTAGCTAAAACAAAGGGGAACCCTTTCACCCGGCCCGGTTAGCTGACCGACTTGTACCAGAAAATTTCAGCCTCGAGATTAATTGCGTCCTCCCTTCTCCCTTTCTTTCTCCCTCGTTCCTCACCATTCGTTCCAGCCATCCCCTTTATCATTCTACTTCCCTCGATTTCTCTCTTTCTTTCGCTTAGATGTGGTGAGTCCTTCAGGAAGTTCACGAATGACGAGCTAGAAAGTAGAGAGTCTCGACTTGGGTGGCCTACGGAGGGAAGGATTAGAATGTTCCCTTTGAAGATAGAGTTTATAAGAAAAGTTAGCGTCTGATGGTGGTAGAGAAAAAGTTAGGGTTTGCTAATTTAGACTTTTGGGAATTTCAGGACTTGTTGGTCATAGAATTTGAGGATTATTAAATTTTTCATGACATTCAAATCAACTGTCGACACGTTACATCATTAAAGATTTAATTGAAAAAATAGCTAAGTCCAAAAGCTCATAATCTTCTTAGCGAAATATAAAATAAAAGCCGGATTAAAATTTGTCAGCGGTGTACACTTGACACTTTTAATAAAACTTAATAAGACGTAGCTGAGTAGAATCAGGTTAAGAGTGTCAAACGTTTGTCAAGTGCACCCGAAATGTTCATACCCGGACCATTCAGCGAACGTTCTACTTTCACCCATTTACGAAAGATATACCAGCCACGGAAACCTTTACAGAAGACGGTGGATGCTTAAAAATCCGTGGCTCGGAGGAACGAGCTCGTCGAGGATCGAGGCAAATGTTTGCACTCAGACGGATTTAATCGCGCGCCGTTTAAGACCGTGGCGAGCCTTCGTTGATTCGTTTGTTTGCCGAACGGAGCCTCGAAGACGCGTGCACACAGCGCGACGATGAAATCGATTCTTTGCTCGAACGGGCGACTCTTGTTCTGTTTGTTCCTCGTTCAAACGCTTCCTCGTCAATGAGCGAAATATGTAACACGCTGTAAAATGAATATTAAACATTTCCCAAAAATTTCAAGGTGTAGAATGATAGGAGGAAAATATGGGTAGAGTTGAATTCATTTTTTTGTGTAACTTGAGTTACAGGTACAATGTATGCTTTTAATTGTTAATCACATATGTGGTATACTGGTGTACATATAACAATTCAATTTATAATATGTATCATATGAATTTGATTTCCAACATAACATACTATATATTCTATTATCAATCATTGAGTCACATATGTGATATTACATGGCATAAAGCAATTCAATTTATAATATGTATGATATGAATTCAATGTATAACATAACATACTATATGTTCAATTATTAATGGTTGAATCACATATGTGATATTACATGTGCATACATCAATTCAATTTATAATATGTATCATATGAATTCAATGTGCAACATAACATACTATATGTTCAATTATTAATGGTTGAATCACATACGTGATATTATATATGCATACATCAATTCAATTTATAATATGTATGATATGAATTCAATGTGTAACATAACATACTATATGTTCAATTATTAATGGTTGAATCACATATGTGATATTACATATGCATACATCAATTCAATTTGTAATATGTATCATATGAATTCAATGTGTAACATAACATACTATATGTTCAATTATTAATGGTTGAGTCACATATGTGATATTACATGTGCATAAAGCAATTCAATTTATATTATGCATCATATGAATTCAATGTGTAACATAACATACTATATGTTCAATTATTAATGGTTGAATCACATATGTGATATTACATATGCATAAAGCAATTCAATTTATAATATGTATGATATGAATTCAATGTGTAACATAACATACTATATGTTCAATTATTAATGATTATAATTAAAAACGAAAAGGGTGTACTTATAATTCAAAGAGCACTTAAGAAAATATCACAGAATTTAATTTGATAAAATAACTTCTATCAAGCATCCTCTATTCGGTCCCTGATACCTGGCAAGCTTACCTAACCTATATCATTACACTTCTACTGTATAGAATTACATATGAAGCTGACTATGTAACAAGAGTCTACAGAAGCATCAAATCTACCTAACACATGAATTGAAACCAAAGTTTGTCACATTGGAGCATCTGTTCCTGAAGTCCTGTTAATTGTATCAGAGCCTGATGACCGCAGTTTGTTTGCCTTATGCAAATATTGCATAATATCGTATAAATACAGTATCGAAGTTGATTCCGAAAATAAGGCCTTCGCAACGATATAATGAAACGAAAAGTTCTAGTGACTTTTTATTTGGTTCCGAGTGAACGAGCTCGGCGCGCGCCAAGATCGATAGTCTGGTCGAGTGCGCCGCGGCAATTTGTTTCACTTTGTATTCAAAATGTAATAAACAGCCGGCCAGGTCGCGCACGCTGGATAAAGTCGTTCCCCACCAACTTTTCTGCTGCTTTATTTTCAGCAATCCCTCGTTTCCATTTACCCGTTCAACCAAATTTGATACGTACCAGTTGACGGTTTTGTTATCGCGCTCTCCCTTTTCCTCTCAAAGTTATTGGTTAAGAAATTATTGGTGCTCTTTTATGCATTCGATGACAATAGAGAAAGAGAATCCTTTTGATTAGAATAATGTCGTTCGACGGTGTTCTCTGATGCGTCGCAGTCTCGAGAGAAAACGAGTCGAGAAGGCAACTGCGATCGTTTCGAAGGATCTTGTTCCTTGAAAAGGAGAAAAAATTAACGTCGCAGAAGACTAGCGACCGTAGAAAAGAGGTACCTGAAGAATTCCTTCGACGGAACCGGTGTGCTCTGGAGGATTCATTTCCTGCAGTTGTCGTTCGACGTCTCGCGAGAAACGTCTATGGTCGTCGGCCTCACTGGGACCCAGAGAATTATTTTCGGTTATTCAAGAACGCGGAGGAAACAAGGCGGACGGAAGTATCCGGAAACGAAAGTAACGAGCTTCCTCGACAAATTTTTCTGCCAGTCTGTCACAGAAAACGACCACCCGACCCGCTGACACGCGAACAGCCTCCGCCTTCAAACTTCTTGTCTTACCGATTCTGACTTTATCCTCTCGATCGACATTTTCGCTACAAAATCAAACTTTTTGTGGACTCAGTCAGAAGTTATACGTATCATCTATTTTATACAATTATTCTTCAATTTCATTTCCTTGGAGTATAATTGTATCAAAGTAGAGGAGTTATATTTGCAAATATAGATATGATTTCGGTAATAATTTTTTTTTAAATACGAGATGAAAGATAGTGGTTCAATAAATGGCAGCGGAATATTAATCTTCATTGTGTTCAGGTAACTTAAGATCAGAGCGTTAAGTGTAAAATTAAAATAATGATCGTGGAAGGGTAATAATTGGGCCGTCGAGAGAAGAGACTACAAGGTTCGAAGTTCGCTGTAACGATGAAATATATTTCAGCAACAGTTTCCAACGATAACGAGGGTGAAAACGGAGTTCGAAGGTTAAGTCGACCTGACGAGCTTCTGACGTGAACTAACTGCTACTGACGCCAACTGAGCGTTAAGAGGGCGAGAGATACACGCCAAAGTATCCAAAGGGTTGAATCTAACGCTTGCTTACTAACAAAAGTGAGCAACCCAGATTTTCGACGTATTTAAACTTCAGCACAAGAGAAACTTCGCGACTGGTTGCTGATCGGAAAGTTATTTAATCGGAAAATGCTTCAACGTTTAAACCAACAAGTTACATCGTTAAAAATGTATTATAGAAATTTCTCTCCCTAGGCTATTAATTTCAAAATTTTTAATTGCGAAACTGTTGGAGGAAACTTGGTAGTTCGGGAATTTTTAAAAGCCTTAAAATTTAAGAAAAAAGAAATCTACTTATAAAATACTTTTAAGAATATACTTCAAGTATTACTTTAAGTATTATACTTCGTGTATCAGTAAATGAAAAGCCACGGAAGATTTGTCGTTTGTAGAATTACAGTAATAAAACTATTAACTCCCGACGGTATTACCATTCGACCGGTTAAATTAAAACGTTTCATTACGAAAGGTCAGGATTAGTCGACGGGAAAGGAGCAATTTATCATCGAGAAAATGCTGAAGTTCGCGTGACAGCAAATATACGAAAAGAATTATTCTATCGGATTACCATTTGTTTCCTCGGAGAAAATGGGTCAAAGTGTACTTAACTTTCGAGCACTCTCCTCCTGTTTGGCAAATTAAAAAGTGGGAGGATACCGTTGCGAACGATAACGATCATAACTGATAATAATAAGAAGTACGAGTGTAGCAAGATAGAGCTACGAAACATGAAGGCAATTCGGTAATAACCCGGTCTTAAACGATCGCGGAGGGCAATGCACGGCCGCAAAAAGCCATGAACAGACACGAAACAGTTTGCCCGTCACGGTGGTACAACGTTCATGATAGTATAGCCGGATATCTAGCGGGTGTTTCGTTAAAATATCAAGCAATAACCTGGCTGTATGTCGTGTCGTTGCTCGAACGGAGACGCAATATTTCCCCGGCATTTTTTCGCTAGCCACGTTCAACGAAACTGTTCTCTCTTTTTGCTAGCTTCTTCCGGAGTCTTTCAGCGAGGGAACGGGCTCAAAAATAATCCCTGCGAATATCAATCGGAGGCGGGAGGGTTGCACGGTAAAATATCACGACAGCGGTGGCAAGTACGAAGAGAATACGCGTTGCCGGTACAAGAGAAAAAGCGAGCTACGCGAAAGGCCATGGAAGCGAAAAATCGCTATCAAAGGCGTACCGATTCCCCCTTTTTTTTCCCTCATTTGTTCGGCATTTTTTTTCCCAATCTCAATGCTGCTCGACGGCCAAAACGAAATAAAGCGCGAGAGCTTCGGGGGAAATGGAAATTTAAAGCGATGCTCGGGATCGCAGCCGGAATGGCCGACGGATTCGTTTGCACGGAACCGTGGCGCCTGCTAGTTGCATCGTTGAAATATTAAACTGACCCAGGCCATCGAAGGGGAAATAATATCGTGCTTGTATCTCGTGTGTACTCGCGCGACGAGAAACGAACGAACGAAACGCGGTAGAAAAAAAAGAGCCGAGCAAATTTCTGTACACAGGGACCCCGTAGCTTTAATGCAGATAAATCGAATACGGCCGAAAGTTCGTGCCACGCCGGCGAATACGGACGTCGCCGTATTCATTTTCATGAAAACGAATGTCTACAGTCTACCGACTACCTGCTGGCCCGTTTAAATTTCTCGCTTGCCTTCTTTCCACCCTACGCCGCCACCGTGTTCGTGCTAACTTACTTCCAAAAGTAACCCGGCAAACCCTTGTCATCCAACTTTCGCGCTTTTTCATTTCGGCCTACCCTATTTATCGTGGACGCTTGAAACTTTCCCCGTAAATTATTCGCTTCCATAACAAAGGGTAATTGTTAAATGAACCGAAACGACTTGGGAATTCCTGATCAACGTCTTTAAATTATGTTTCCCTTTCTTGCTACAATACTGCTTGTCATAAGACCGTAATTGAGCGAACACGCGAGGGTATATCCGAAGGTAACACTGTAGATTTCTCTATTTGCAACATTTCTCTAATTCTATATCTCAAAACTCTCAGAAAACTTGCAAATTACGACATTCATAAATCTCAAGTTTTCAAAAAATCCTCGATATTCTTAATCTCAACGTCAAGCAGCTTCAAGAAATTACACACGAAGATTCCCATAAATGGTAAAGCATCCCGGCGAAAGAAACCCAACCGCAATTTGCATTCTCCCGAAAGAAAACCGTAGAGGCAACGATTAACGACGGCCGAGTACGAGATAAATCTTTCAGAACGAAAGCTGCGGATTTAATGCGCATCCGTTCGTAATTAACCCATCGTACGCGACTAAGGGCTAAAAGTGACGGCAAAGAACCGCGCGTAAATATTCAGCGAGTGGATGGAGTTGCTTTTTGAAAAAATAAAGTACAAGGGAGTAGGGGTCGTGAATCCGTCTATTCAACGAGGATTATTACAGGTGCAACGCGAGGTTGCCAGTGTCGTGAACCACAAAAAGCATTAGCACCATCGTGAGGGTGCGTGTAAGGGCTCGCAGAAAGGACTGCTTTCTCCTTTATTGGCAGTTCCTTTGAAAGACTCGAGTGGCAGCCTCCCTTTTGTACGGGCCTGTACACCGAGTCGATGGAACGTTTAGGGTACGAGGTCGAACGCGTAGGACGAGGAAAGGGCGTCATGTGGCGGTAAGTGGGTGGGGTGTACGAGACAAGGGAAGAGGAAAGACCCTGACAAAAAAAAAGTGAATGGTGATGCACAGATGCGACGGATGTGACGATGTTCACCGACAGAAGATGGACTATGCTCGCTCGACTATCTTTCCCGCACACGTGCATGGGATCCATGGCAGCGTGTGAGTACGCTTAAAAGTTAAAAGCGGCCCCGAGAGCAACATCGGTTCCTGCCTGAAAGCACCGAGCTGCTGCGGTACACTCCTGAACATGTAGGCTTCCTTCAGCGGAACTCTCATGATGCGGAAAATGATATTCACTGATTTTTTATTATTAAATTTTTGCACAAGAACTAAGGGAACTTAGGACATTTTTGGGACTTGGGGTGCTTGGACAGGTGAACGGTTGGCAGTTTTAGTATTTGAGAACTTGGTCAGGTGGATAATTGCCGATTTCAGGATTTGGGGTGCTTGAGGACTTGGACAGGTGAATATTTGACGATTTTGGGATTTGGGGTGCTTGAGAACTTGGACAGCTGGATATGTGGCGGCCTCGGGATTTGGGGTGCTTGAGGACTTGGGCAGGCGGATAGTTGGCGAATTTGTGATTTGGAGTATTTGAGAACTTGGACAGGGGGATAGTTGACGATTTTGGGATTTGGGGTGCTTGAAAACTTGGCCAAGTGAATATTTGACGAGTTTGGGATTGGAAAGTCTGACTACCTCACTGGAGGATACAATTCTGGGGAGTAACAGATTTAGCAAGCTTGAAAACTTGACATATTAGAAATTACCTAATTTGTTACCTTGACATATTAGAAAGGATTTGACATATTAGAAAGGATTTGACATATTAGAAATTCAATTATTATAAACATTTGCAAAGGTGAACATTTGTAGAGTTGAGAAATGTAGCCACCTGAAGATTTAGACATTTAAAAGAAATTATAAGAATGAAGATTTAAGGCTTTGAACATAAATTTAGTGCTTTACAGAAGTGAATATCTAGGAGTCAAGATGTTTAACATTCAAAAACCCCAGCTTCCATATTAATTTCCCCAAATCAAGCAATGGAGAACCGCTCCACCGAGTCCTCACATAAAGTAAGCCTACGTTGCACCGAAGTGTACATAGAGTTTGCATAGGGATAGGTCTGGGGCGTCGACCGTGAACTTAGTCGACGCAGCTATTTCTACGTACGAACGTGAAACTCTTGAAAGAGACGGCAGAGAATTATGGCCTCGAACACGTTTTGGATCAGCTAACAGTCGAACTTGTCCTTTTCGACGACGCTTCGTTTCGGCTAACGAGCCAAGTTACACGTTTCTTGAGTCACTTTGGTCTACCCACGGGTGTTCCGTGGCTGACGGACGCGTGAATTAGAATCGCTGAATTATCTGGAGGTTTGAGTGGAGCTAAAGATAGAATCGAATTTAGTATGTACATAGTCGATGAAACTGGGTCAATTCCCGTGTAGAAATTTCATTCAATGGAACTTGAGTATTATATTGTGTTTGCTTGTAAGGTTCGTTTAATACGATATGCTGTTGCTAAGTGATTGTAGATGGCAGTGTACATAGCGCGTGAGAATTTAACGATTTTGGTCTGTTAGGATTTATTGCAGTGGTTCTCAGCTTTTGGGAGGTGTGAATTTAAGGGGTGGTAATTTGATACGTGGGGATTCGGCGCGTGGTAATTCGGCGCGTGGTAATTCGACGCGTGGTGATCCAACGCGTGGTAATTGAGCGCTTGGAGATCTAACGCGTGGTAATTCAATGCGTGGTAATTCGGCGCTTGGAGATCCAACGCGTGGTAATTCGACGCGTGGTAATTCGGCGCTTGGAGATCCAACGCGTGGTAATTTGGCGCTTGGAGATCCAACGCGTGGTAATTCGGCGCTTGGAGATCCAACGCGTGGTAATTCAACGCGTGGTAATTCGGTGCGTGGTAATTCAACGCGTGGTATTTCGATGCGTGGTAATTCGACGCGTGGTAATTCGGCGCTTGGAGATCCAACGCGTGGTAATTCAACACGTGGTAATTCGGCGCTTGGAGATCCAACGCGTGGTAATTCAACGCGTGGTAATTCGGTGCGTGGTAATTCAACGCGTGGTATTTCGATGCGTGGTAATTCGACGCGTGGTAATTCAGCGCTTGGAGATCCAACGCGTGGTAATTCAACACGTGGTAATTCGGCGCTTGGAGATCCAACGCGTGGTAATTCGGCGCGTGGTAATCCAACGCGTGGTATTTCGATGCGTGGTAATTCGGCGCGTGGTAATTCGATGCGTGGTAATTCAATACGTGGTGTTCCAACGCGTGGTAGTTCGGCGCATACTAATTCGATGCGTGGTAATTCGACGCGTGGTAGTTCGGCGCATACTAATTCGATGCGTGGTAATTCGACGCGTGGTAATTTGGTGATTGGAGCTCCAACGCGTAGTAATTCGGCGCGTGGTAATTCGATACGTGGTGATCCAACGCGTGGTAATTCGGTGCTTGGAGATCCAGCGCGCAGTAATCCAACATACTGTAATCTTTCGCGTCGAAATCCAACGCATGCAAGTTTGGCGCGTGACACAACCGCGTGGTAATTTAGTGCGTGGCGATCTACCACGTGGTCTCGCAACGATTTAACACGCGAGAATCTAACGCATGGGTTTGACACATGTGAATCTAGGAATACATCTACCACAAATATTTACGTGGCCATACAACGCGTGGCAATCTAACGCATTTCCATATCGTGAATTACTACGTCAAAACATCAAATCGCAGAGTCAAATGACTGATGCAGACAGTATCGATCGAGGTAAACTACCCGTGTACGTGGCACGGTGTGAACTCTTTGACAGCTGCCGTCACATATTAGTCCTAATTGCGCACTGGATTATATACTAATTTCGAGATCGGTAATTCCGCAGCTACATCGATTCTTTCGAAAGTGAGAAAAGCGTCGAGTCTCATAAATCGTTACGACGTCAAAAAGTTAACGAGAACCTTCTTCGGTTGGGAAGATTAATGCGGTCGAGCTCGAAGGCGACATCGATGCTGATACACTCGCATGTTGCTCGTAATTTTATTACGCGTGAAAACAGTAATGTTCCGCTCGTCAGGGAGGATTAAACTGTACCCTTCGATGGAACACGATGGCCTTGGTCGTCGTTTAATCGCGAGGTGTTTAATCACCGACGTCTATTAATGCGGTAATTAAAGCAGGAGTATAGACCGCGGATGAAAAAGTAGGCATTAATCAAAGCGAACACGAGTGGCTTGCGTGAAATAGACGGGAGTCGGTCATTCATTTCTGTTACGATACCAGGAAGACGCTCGTAATTGGATGCTTTTAATGGAAACTCGATGAATGTTGGGAACAGAGGGAGATAGGGAGGATCGTGGCCGTGATACGGACAAGTTTGCGACAAATCTCCCCTGATAAGATAAAACGTTTTCTCTTCTTTATTTCATTTTTCGATTATCTTGGAACCTAATTAGTGTGACGTTATCTGCGGGGCCGCGACGTGCATTACAATTAGACGCAACCCTCTAGGAACACTTATACTGACACTAACACTTATTTTCTTATTTGCTGGAAATATATTTTTATGCAAATATTTTAGGGAACCCTTAAATTTATTTTCTGCAAAAATTAGGGGTATGAATAAATGGTCAAATCTGTCTGAATTAATTTGACTCTCGGTTTGTTCTTTCTACAGCATTTCTTACACATTCTGTAAATTATGTAAGAATAAATGTATATACATATGTGATCCTTACTAGACATATGTGTTTACTAGAAACATATGTGTTTCTTACTAGACGTATTCATCAACAAAACTCATTACATGTAAAATCAACTATGCTCATTTCTAATAAATACTTTTCTATAAAATATGCTTCCATGAAAGTTTCAATAAAGAACCCACGATAAATTGTAAAAACCGGTCGAACATCTCCATCGTAACAAATTGTTCCAACTGAATCGGTCATGTATCAAGTCTTATCGATCGGTGATTACCGTTCAACATATTGTTACCGTATATTGATGGGTTATTTACGTGCAATTGAAAAAAGTGATACAGGGTTCTGTTCGCGAAGGCCACGCGACGGCTATTACCTTTCGTTACGCCACACCCAACGCTTCATTACGGCGTGTAATTAGAAAACCGGCTACAGTAAAGTAGCTAACGCGTCGCTTCCTCAATCATGATAATAACCGGGCCAACAAAAGGTTGCATTATTTCGCGATTAAACGGCCCGTGCAATATTCCCCTCGTCGTTCGCCTGGCTAAGTGTCCACGAATTCTTTCCGTCTCGGCTATAATGTTTCTCGATAATTAGTCCTGGCGACCCACCAAATTTTTCCACCCTTAACCTAGTTTCTTAATTTTTTGTAACTGTTACTTTTGAGCGTTGCTCAACGGTGATCTAAATGAGAGATGTTCAATGGCGTGTAATTAAGTGGGATGGAAAATTGCTGGGGAAGGTATTGTGCATTTGATAGACTTCTTAATGTTCGATGCAAGCGGAGGATTCGAGTAAATGAGGATTAATTGCGATTTGTGTAATGAGTTGATTGGCAACGAATGGGGTGAATTGAGAATATTAGATTTACAGATGTTCACATTTTCAGGTCATGAAATTTGCAGATTAAGTAATTTTCAAGTTTGTAAATTTTCAAATTTACAGAGTATAAATTTACAAATTTGAAATTTCCAAAATTAGCGCGTGAGAATTTAATGATTTTGGTCTGTTAGGATTTATTGCAGTGGTTCTCATCTTTTGGGAGTTGTGGAATTATGGGATGGTAATTTGACACGTGGTGATTCGACGCGTGGTGATTCGACACGTGGTGATCCAACGCGTGGTAATTCGGCGCATAGTAATTCGACGCGTGGTAATTCGGCACGTGGTAATTCGGCGCTTGGAGATCCAACACGTGGTAATTCGGCACTTGGAGATCCAACGCGTGGTAATTCGGCGCTTGGGGATCCAACGCGTGGTAATTCGGCGCTTGGAGATCCAACTAGTGGTAATTCGACGCGTGGTAATTCGATACGTGGTGATCTAACGCGTGGTAATTCAATGCGTGGTAATTCGGCGCGTGGTAATTCGACGCGTGATAAATCGGCGCGTGATAATTCGACGCGTGGTAATTCGACGCCTAGTAATTCGATGCGTGGTAATTCGACGCGTGGTAATTCGGCACTTGGAGATCCAACGCGTAGTAATTCAATGCGTGGTAATTCGACGCGTGGTAATTCGGCGCTTGGAGATCCAAAGCGTGGTAATTCGGCGCTTGGAGATCCAACTAGTGGTAATTCGACGCGTGGTAATTTGATACGTGGTGATCTAACGCGTGGTAATTCAATGCGTGGTAATTCGGCGCGTGGTAATTCGATACGTGGTGATTCCACGCGTGGTAATTCAATGCGTGGTAATCCGACGCGTGGTAATTCAGCGCTTGGAGATCCAACGCGTAGTAATTCAATGCGTGGTAATTCGACGCGTGGTAATTCGGCGCTTGGAGATCCAACGCGTGGTAATTCGATGCGTGGTAATTCGGCGCGTAGTAATTCGATACGTGGTGATTCAACGCGTGGTAATTCGATACGTGGTGATCCAACGCGTGATAATTCGGTGCTTGGAGATTCAGCGCGTAGTAATCCAACGCGTGGTAATTCGGTGCTTGGAGATTCAGCACGTAGTAATCCAACGTGTCCAACGTGTCCAACGGATCTGGCGCCAAATTAGAACCACACATCCATAAAATTTTTGATCCAAATAAAAATCTCCATAACTAAAACCTTCTCTAAACCCAACCTAAACCTTCACTCCTAACTGAATTTGACCGCTACATCCAAAAATTCACGCAAAGACAAAAATCGCAATTCCCCACGTACGATGTGGCCGATAAATCGTCGAGCCAGAATAAATCAATTTTTCCCGGCAGCTTCCGTTCAATTGGAAGCGGTACGTTCGCATTGTTAAACAACGAGCTCCTCGATACGGACAGCTCCTTTACGGGCTTATGCACGTTTCCAATATCGTGTGCAACCGCAGTTGCGTGAGAACCATTGGTTACCGGTACGAAGCCAATATCCGCTGATAGTTTCGCCCTTCGTGGAAACGGGCCGAGATTAAAAGTATTTAGCATTTAGATAAGAGCATTAAACGAGCCGACCGCAGGGGAAAGTTCGTCGTCGGAAAAACGATCTTTTTTTTTCCTTGACTGATTTTCTGATCGTCGACTATCGACGAAGAGACCCTGAAAGATTTTTAGAGTAACGTGACACCGCGCCAGCTGCGTCCTGGACGTGCAGAAGCCCTTTTCTCCCTTATTCCGTGTTTATTCTTGCTCGAGAAAATATCACGAACAAGGAAATAGAGGAAACAGTTTTATTTTAGCTTTTACTGGCTGCAAAAGCTGTGATCTATGACTTGGGACGTTTGAGGCAACGGGTGTCACGTTGCAAATTAAATTATGTGGAGGACAGTTGACTTTTGACTGCGTATGTTCTTACTAGTTCTTTAACTAATAATTACAAGATTATACGAGTTAATACGAGATTAACCTATATAGTATATACTAGTAGAGATTATACTAAGGGTTCTTAGCAGTACTATGTCGAGTGAGGTTCGATATCACATTTCTCTTGGATCTCATAAATAGATGGTTGCATATTTTTTCATATATTCACTATTTATAATAAATGAAAGACATGTCACATACTCTACACATAACTAATCTACTACCCACATGAACACAAAAGGTTAAATGCAAGATTACATAAGTATGAATGACAAGGAGGATTGAGGAAAAAGCGTTAAAGAGCGTACCGCTTTATCCCTTGAAATGCAGTAATCGTTCGGATTCCATTCGTTCGGAATCCGACAATAACTCCTAAACAATTAGGATTCGTCGCAAAGAAATCAGCGCGGCATTCCTCTTTATTATTTCCACTTGCAAGTTCGCTCTCGAAGGAGCGTGATTCATTTAAGCACGCTGAAACAGGACGAGACAAAAGAGAAACGACGTTTCGGAACGAGTCACGCGGTCCGTGTTTTACAAGGAATCTCGTTCGAGGATGTTTCACAGGAGTCTGGAAGGATAGGAAGAAATACGTGAGACGATGTTTCGCGCGAAGAATGTTTAACGAGGATCAGAGAAGAGAAGCGAGAGGTAAGTCGGACGAAATCGTGCGAATTATGTAACGCGACTCGCGGCTAAGTGAATTTTGTCGTAGGTACACCCAGCTGGATTCCGAGAAGCAAGCGTTCGACGAGATCCCGAGCAGGACGCGGAACGAAATCAAAGCGAGCGACAGCGGAGGAACGCGCGAGTCTGCGAGAAACTTTTAACGAGTAGTCCAAGTCGTATCGACGAGAAAAGCCGAGCATCGGAGAGCGAATAAAGTTTCTATCGACCGACTTTTTCGCTTTCCGACGCGGGGAATCGTACACGCGAGTCGAGAATAGATGAGCAAGAAAATTATGCAAATAGGAGGCATGCTAGACTGCCGTTTGTACAGTGGCGGGCACGGTAGACTCCCTAGGGAAAATGCCGGGAAGCACTCGTTACTTTTTAACTGGGGAATTTTCCTACTTGCGAATTCTCGGATATATCCAGATTTTGAGAGGAGGATATTTCAAGATGTGGGAAATTTGGGGAGATTTGGAAATGTTGAAATTTGGGATGTGTTTGTGTTGTGAGGTATTTGGATAAGTGGAGATTTGCATATGTGGGAGTCGAGAATGGGAGTTTGGAGATGTGAGAATTTGGAGATGTGTAGATCTAAACATATGAGTATTTCGGGATGTGTGGATTTCGAGATGTGAGTACATGGAGATGTGTGGATGTCGATATTTGAGTATTTGGGGATGTGTGGATTCCTAGATGTGAATATATGGGGATGTGTGGATTCCAACAGGTGAGAATATGGGGATGTGTAGATTTCGAGATGTGTAGATCCAGAGACATGTGAATTTGTGTATGTGTGGACTTCGAGTTGTGAGAATATGGGGATGTATGGATTTCGAGATGTGTAGATCTAAGCATATGAGAATTTGGGAATGTGTGGATTTCGAGATGTGAGTACATGGAGATGTGTGGATGTCGATATGTGAGTATTTGGGGATGTGTGGATTCCTAGATGTGAGAATATGCGGATGTGTGGATTCCAACATGTGAGAATATGGGGATGTGTAGATTTCGAGATGTGTAGATCCAGAGACATGTAAATTTGCGTATGTGTGGATTTCGAGTTGTGACAATATGAGGATGTATGGATTTCAAGATACAAATATTTAAGAATGTGTGGATATCCACATATGAAACTTTGATGATATATGAATTTGGAGCTGTAGTGTCTTGTGACATACAAATCTGGAACCTTGAAATCCAAAACTCCCCAAAGAACCTACCAATTAATCTTTATATTTACTAATTCTTACCTTCAAAAATTCCAAAAATCTTCAAATTCTACAGTACCTGTTCCTAACATCTGAAGCACTCAAATTGCAAAATCCCCAAATTCCCATTACGCAAGCTCCAACCCAAATCCCCAAATCAACCGAATGTTCAGAACGTTAAAAGCAGCGTTTGGGCGGAGTTAAAAGATACAGAGCGACACAGAGGGAAGATTCGTTTGGGATGCTTGGATTGATCGGATCACCTTATCGGAAATGGGATCTCGATTGAATGGAAATGACGTTCGAGCCAGACACGTGTGTTCCACGCGAAATGCACGTGAATAGCGCTAATCGGTGTCTATGGCAAACGGCCGTGACTGCGTGTCCCCTTCGTGGAGTGTTAATTTCGGAAACAACATTCGGCATGCCCTTACACCTTGTCGTACAGCTACTAAAGCCTGCTCGATAACGATAATGCCGTTGCTTTTCCACGGATTCGGCGATAATGCACAGTACATTGTATCCATTTGTAGCCGTGTATGTGGCAACGTTCTGATGCCACGTTGTTGAATAGTACGATTGTACTCCGTTGTTTCGTAATTGAATGATGTTTCTTGCGTGGGGATATCTGAATGCCCAACAGTGATTTCCTTCATTTTCGATCGTATTCGAGGTAAATCCTCTGAATGTAGCCACAAATAATTTTCTGAGTATTTCTTGCTCGCTATATGACAACGAAAGGTTCAGTCCTTGAGACTTAAATCATAAGAAGTATGAGAAGAGAGTAGAAGACAGTATGCAGGTTTTCATTTAGAGGTTCGAAACGGTCGGGGCCAAATTCACAGCTGGACATTTCCTCTGAGCAATGTACGTTCTCGGATGACATTCTGTAAGAGGTCTCCACGTGTCGACATAAATCAGGGTCTTTCAACACCGTCTTCTGTTACCGTGGTTATTATATTCTCTCGAAACCTTCGAAACAGGGTTTTTGGATTTTGAGGTGAATCAGGAAAGGTGCAAAGTTTCCAATCGATCAATTTTTATAGCTTCCGAAGCCAAGGAGTCACCGATTACTAAGTGTGTATGAGCAGGGTAGGCTTCCTTAGGAAAATGGCGACGGAGGACAATGACTTGTTGATCGTAGTACTTGTTTTCTAATTTGGAAATTAAGAAAATAATATTGATGTTTTGAATATATTAATGTCTTAAATTATATGTAATATCATATGTAATATCATATGTAATATCATATGTAATATCATATGTAGTATCATATGTAGTATCATATGTAGTGTCATATGTAGTATCATATGTAGTATCATATGTAGTATCATATGTAGTATTATATGTAGTATCATATGTAATATCATATGTAATATCATATGTAGTATCATATGTAGTATCATATGTAATGTCATATGTAGTATCATATGTAATATCATATGTAATATCATATGTAATATCATATGTAATATCATATATAGTATGATATGTAATATCATATGTAATATCATGTAGTATCATATGTAATATCATATGTAATATCATATGTAATATCATATATAGTATGATATGTAATATCATATGTAATATCATATGTAATATCATATGTAGTATCATATGTAATATCATATGTAATATCATATGTAATATCATATGTAATATCATATATAGTATCATATGTAATATCATATGTAATATCATATGTAACATCATATGTAGTATCATATATAATACCATATGTGTTAAATCATATGTAGACTACTTTACTTATTTTCACAAAATGTTTCTTTCAAAATTTCACATCGAATTTTACCACCAAATCCATCAATTTCCTTAGCACCTCCATAATCGATTTTGCTACGGAAACTCGGTTAGGTTGTTAAATTATTATTCCGCAAGAAATACAGGCTAATGTTAAGGTATTCGTATCGAATGACAAGGTATGGTAGTCAAAGCAATCTTACCTCTTTGATCGATTGGCAAGTTGCACTCAATTTCAAGCGCCATAAATTGAATTTGGTTGTCAGTATTAACATTAACCCTTTGCCTGTCCCATGCATCATGTGTGATATACCTAACGTTCGCCTGATATCCTGCATAGTGATGCATAGAGCATGTAGAAAATGACCTATTCGTGCGCTTCGTGTAATACATGGAATGCAATTTCTTTTTCTTCAACTTCTAGAACACGTTTCTCAAAAATATTTCTATTTCATGATACATTCTTCACTTTGCTGGAATTGTATTTTATTATTCGATTTTTTCGCGTTTATCTTCGTTGCGTGTCTCGAAAATAGGTTAATTACTTCATACAAATTTTATCATACTCATACTCGTATGATATACAAAGTATCTTAAACAGCCAATGAATAAATTCATACTTATTTTAATTTTAAAGAGGAAATTTGCTGATAGTGAATTTTAGAACAGTTGAAAGAAGGATTTCCACCGAATCCATCAAATGATCAATTCCGGAGATGTTGCAGTAATAGTCCCTGCGAATAGCAGTAATATTCGTTCATATGAGAAGCCTAATTAATCCGTCGAAGAAGCTTTATCCAGTCGTGGTTAACACGCACAGACAATGTAACACAGTTAGCAACGTCAATATTAATTTGTGCCGATGTGCAATTTGATTACGTTCCTCGGTGCTCCTGTTAACACGCTATAATAGCAGCATGCATTAACATCCTTGTCGTAAGATCTCGTCGTCGAATGACGTGGATGCGTGTAATGCGACTTTTAACCGCAGCGTTGCACTGCATGTATGCACTTATACATACATTGTGCTTTTACGCTGCACGTTAGCTCTTATGCAAACTTTTGAAAATCAAAGGAAGTCATTACGAGCTTCACATTTTTATCCTTGTTAAGATTATGGTCTAAATTAATGGACGGAGGAGAATATTTAATCAGCGATCAAATCTTTAATAGTTTAGGAATTTAACTGTTTGAAAATTGTTAGATTTGGAAATTTCCACATTAGGGATGTTCACCCTAGCCTACAATTTTCTAGACAGCCATGCACAAATTACTACAATATGAAGACCAGTAAAGAAAGTTAAAAAGTTAGATAAATATGAAAATTCTGAAACTTTCAAATGATCTAATCTATCCAAATGTTGCATCGATTTTGAAAATCGAGAACTGAAAGGACGTACCAGTTGTAGAATTATGGAAGAGGAACGATGTACTCGTCGATATTTAATTGTCTCGTATTTGAATTTTAAATGGAACAGTAGTGAAAGATCAACTCTCATTTGTTCCACGAAGAGACGAACTTCGAATTTGTCGCCCGAGGATAGCAGCAGATTTAATACGAGAACGATGCGCCGAAATTTCGCCAACGCGAGAACTCCGTCGTTAAAACGACCACCAACTTGCGAGTTCGAATCGAATTCACTGAGTTCCCATCGTGAGAGCGTGCTTTCGAAACTTTCCTGAGCTTCTTTCCGACACTAACCTTCGTGGCTGGATACGGTGTCGTACAATGTCACTCTCCAACAATTTATTGGATGATGCAGCGAAACGTGTTTAGACTGGTCAGCTATGTTGATCAAACTTGCTTCGCTTTGAAATTCTCTCATTCTCTCTATACCTCCATTTTACATAACTTACAAGTTGCAATGTATCTAAAAATCAAACTATGTGTCTCCACAAGTAATACAAATATTGCTGCAATTTGAGCAAAATGAACCTGATACTCCACATCAGAATATTGCTATGACAAAGACCTATTACTATACAAATTACTATTATTATAACAAAGATCAAGTACCTTGAAATTCACGAAATAAGACAAGAAACTACCGAAGTTATCTGTAACGCCAGAGTCGGATTATTTTCCTTAGCCTAACCTCCCGTTACTCCGTTAGTGAACAATTACGACAAGCCTACCAAAGCTTCAAAACTTTGCGAACATAGAATGCCAGCCCCTTAGCGCTTCGCGTTCGCGAATTCCTAGACTGACGAGGGTGCCAGACGCGAATATAAATAAATCTTGGAACGGTGATGTTGTTTATCGAGCCATGGAACCGGTGGAATCCTGTGGCGCGCGTGACGCGCCGGTCACGTCAGGAATTCCCGCAAATTCGACGTTTTACGTCAATGGGATTTTCATCCCATTGCAGCGGCAGGATCAATAATAGAGGGGCAAGCGTCTAGACAGGTCCGCAGGGGATGGATTTTCGCGATGACTGTACAACCGTTAGTCTGACATCGTGAGTCAAAGGTCTTTCGCGGTGGATTTATCGTGGGGTCTTATGCCACTCTTTCATAGGAAAATAAAGGGGGTCTCATGGGTTGACCCTCTTATTTCTTCTTGGATGACTCGACCCCATAAAAAGATATCGTTAAATTGAGGTGATGCACTATGTCAATTATTGTTCTATGAAAATTAATGTTGAGTCTTCTAAAATGGTCAACATAGTACATTTGGAACTTTCAAGAAATTATTTTCGACACTAAGAGAAATGTTAAATGTGGAGGACTGTAAAGTACTGGCAATACAAATCCTTTATCCATCGCAGCCCAGAGGTCTCATAGGTTGACCAACCTAACCCTCTTGTTTCTGCTTGGATGACTCGAGCAACTTCATAAAAAGATATCGTTAAATTGAGGTGATGCACCATGTGCTACAATTATGGTTCAATGAAAATTGGTTAATCTTAAGACTTTGAGAATGGTTAACATAGTACATTTGGAACTTTGAAGACATTATTTTCGACGCTAAGAGAAATGTTAAATGTGGAGGACTGTAAAGTACTGGCAATACAAATCCTTTATCCATCGCAGCCCGGAGGTCTCATAGGTTGACCAACCTCACCCTCTTGTTTCTGCTTGGATGACTCGAGCAACTTCATAAAAAGGTATCGTTAAATTGAGGTGATGCACCATGTGCTACAATTATGGTTCAATGAAAATTGGTTAATCTTAAGTCTTGTAAAATGGTTAACATAGTACATTTGAAATTTTAAAGAAATTATTTTGGACACTAAAAGAAATGTGAAATGTGGACTAGTGTAAAGTACTGGCAATACAAATCGCCCTTTATCCATCGCAGCCCGGACATCGTACGTCCCGAACGAGCAGCTGTATCCAGATCCAATCCTACTTTAGTGTCTGATATCCTGTCGATGACTATTTTTACAGCAGACCCTTCGAGATTCGTTCGTAATACGCTTTCGATCGTTCGTTTTCAATTGTCCGGGTATAAGGAAAGTATGTAATTTAAACATGATAGATATTCATCAGGATTAGCAATTTCTCTGCAAAGAAAAATGGCGGCATAAAGTGTCTGCGATTTGTCAAAGTGAATATATTAAGTCCTTTCAGAGTGCCATCCTATTCAGGTGACTCCCTATCCATACGCTTCGTCTATGAAAAACGAGCCATTGAGATTTATGTTGAATACTTTCCAGCGAAACTCCGGATTGCTTAATACTGATATCATATGAAATAGAACATTGCTGTGCAAAATTTCATAGAAAAATTCTTGCAAGACTGAATCATTAATACTCTCAATATGAAAGCAGCTTGAATCTTTTATATGCATTATACTTTCAGTAGCTTCATCTCCAGTCTCCATATTGAATCCGTGTCTCGAAAGAACACATCAAAAAATTTTATTTTATTAATCATTTCTCCAAAGAGAAATGTTCCTGAAGCACTTACCTCCTCGTTACTGGACCGCACGTGCTTTCAACGTGCATCTACTATCTGCTCCGGTGAACCGCTACTCTACGCGTTAAAGTTGCAATAATCAGATTTTGCTAAGCGTATAACCGTCAAAGTGTCAAAATTGTCGGACGTTTAATAACGATTAACGTCAGCATAAGAAAAGAACAATATCCTTCCTGCGTCAAGACGTAGACTCTAATTCCATCGAGACGAACGACGTTTCACTCGGTCTCGCAGTTTCCGTTCACGGCTATTTTAGCGTTGTTCGAATAACGGCGACTTAAAGATCGGCCGCACCTGATGCAGCCGCGATAAAACGTTCGACAGCCGTTTCTTCGATCGCGTGTTCGCGGTACGAAATAGAGCGAAACGGGGATTTTCGAAGTCCGAGCATGGGAACACAAAATCGATTCCAGAAGAGAATCCTGTCATCGAAATCGCGTACAGCTCGACGTTTTATGAGCGACTTCCTCGTGTTTACGAGCAGTTCCGCTATAAATAAGCTCGATAGACACGCGACGATGCGTTCCGTTCTATAGACCCAGTTCAACAGTTATCTTTTCCTGCTCTGATAAGCGGAAAAAGGTTAACGAGGTATCAAAAATACCGGTACACTTCTGAGCGGCGCCTACGAAGCTCCTGTAAGGCCTCCTTTTATGTTTACTCTCAGTCGCCATTTTATTTAATACAATAACTTGAAATAAGCATTTTTGAACTGATTCTATAATATGACACGTGTGATGTATAAACACAGAGAAACAAACAATAGTAGAAATTATTAGTAGAGAAATAATAACCTCAAGAGAATTCATTTAATTTAAGTTTTAAAGTTGCTGTTTGTAAACAGTCACATTACGTTCGCGCGCAAAGGGTACACTCTTGTAGGTGTACTATATTTCAGAAATGTAGTCTAGTTCATTTTTAGTTTTTACGAATTTAGAAATTTTTTTACCTTGACGGTCAAGAGATGTTAAAAGAGATGTAGGTGTTTCTGTATGGCCCTTTTGACAAGTCGCCTCTGCACAGCAGCTGTACCTGTACATAACGATCCCCTACCGTATCATCAAACGCAGACACAACTCTCGAAGCAAGCTGCATTCGAAAGTACCAGCGGGTCCGAATAGCTCATCAAATTTAGGCACAATTCTCAAAGGAAGGTGTATTCGAAAATTCATTATTGGTTTGAAGTTTACCAGCGGGTCTAAATTATCGTAGCAAGCCGATAGTTACTCGCAAAAAAATGATCGAAGCCTCCGAAAAAGCAAGATGAAAAAAAGCGACGCAATTTAGATGCAAATTGCAATCATATCGACGCAACGATCTGGACCCGATAGAGCCTCTCTGAGGCCGATCGAACGTTGTTCTCATCTCGGGAGCAATTTTTTTGTTCCTCGAGGGCCTGCACCGACGCTCCAGGAAAAGGAGACCGCGGTACGTAAACCTTTAAATGTATCCTAATATTCAAATCGCGCCGCTGTAACCGGTGGTTACTTTAATGGCGACGGGGAGAGATAGCGAGCTCGGTTAGAATTGCACGGAAGAGAAACGTCGGAAGCTTCACGAGGATTCTACGATCCGGACACTACTTCTCGTCCTTCCGCCTCATCCCCCTGTACACGTGTACAACCGGTAAATAGGTCGTTGGATCCTTTTTGGCGCGCGTACCACACAGAAGGAAAAACACTTGCCCGGGGAGTGCATTTTAAATTCAAACGAGACCCGATTACGCCGCGCAATGAACGCTCGCTGGATTACGCCGTGAACTTTCGCCCCGCCATTCCTTCAGACGTATAGTCCTGGAAATTAGAATTTTTTCGCGGAACCTCCAACATTCTCGCTTTTGCATGGACCCTACTTTTAAACAATATCTACAAACTTCCTCTTTACAAAGTTCTAGGTGATTCTAATTAAAAACAGGGTGTTTCACGAAACTTCGAAGACCAGACATTTTAGGATTTTTGTGACAACTTGAATTTTGTTAAAAATTGTCGGTTTTGAAGTACGATGTGAAGAACCTTTTTTGGCGGACTGTACACAGACACAATCTGAAGCCAAATGGCAAAGACCAGCACGAGTGGATCTAAAAAGGGCCTTCAAAGCGAACGAACGAAAGAGAATATTGAAAAACTAACGGTATTTCTCCTTTTCTGGAAATTCTTTTTCACGTCGTGTCAGGCTCTTCGCTGGTCCACTGAAAAAACACGTTCCCGATTTGCCATCGTTCGATCAGCGCAGCGGCTGAAAGCAGAGGTAGTTTAAAAAGATAACGCTTTTACATCGGTCGATGGCCGGATTGCGCCTACACGGCTACTTCGAACGAATATTTAGGCGATAATGCGTTCTCACGGTCGACAAATTCGCTGAAAAATAAGCGACGTTAAAAGGTCGAAGAGTTCCCGATCGAAGGGGCTTAGAAGCGAAGGCGGGATTAACCGGCCACACTTTTAGCGAAAATAAACGTTTAAGAGGCAACGATGTTCAAAGTTGAATACGAATGAAAAAACTTGGCTCGTTCGGGCGGCGCATCAAATGTAACCCGGAGAATGAAATTACGCGGTCCTAAGGAGATTTGTTGAGGGCCAATCTCAATTAACGCGAATGAAGCTTCGGTATACTCGGGATCAACGGTCCACACATTGGCGTAACCACAATTTTTATCTTCGACCGGGTAATTGGAAGAATCGTGCACTTGGTATTTGAACGTTTACTGAATCTGAACAAGATACACGTACTTAAAAACTGATAAAATTGATGATGGTTTAAATATGTAATAATTAAAAAATTTTGCTATTTGAATAGTAGGAAACTTGCAAATGGAAGATGTAAAAATTTGATCTACAAGCTTGAAATCTAAAAACTTGAAAGCTACAGTCAATAAACTGTAGCTGAGGATTTGAAAGTTTGGGGACCAGAGAATCTCTAAATCAAAAAATTTGCAAGTCAGAATGTAGAGCGGAAAAGTCTGACTTTCGTGTTATGTTCCTCGTGAAGTATATTTGGGATTGGCCCACGTAGGTCCCTGCATGGTTACGCCAGTGGTAAAAGTTTCCCGTAGCCTGATAGCCCGGTGCGTTTCAATTAACGAAATGCCCGCTCGTCTAGGCGACCTTTCGCAGAAAGAACGGGTATAACGCACGAAAAGAAACGGGCGCATTGTGTCGGACGAGCATGGCAGCTTAATAATCTCCCAATTACGAAACAGCAGCCTCTAGGTTCGCCCTCGACGTTTACCATCGCGCGTTTAGCAGCGAGCTCGAAACGAACGAGCTAAAAAGGAAAGGGCGCTGAGAGTGCAACGAGGGCGCAAGGGTTTCTACTTTTTCGATGCAATCGCAAAAAAACCTCGCAGACGGTCGGCGGAGGTTTCAGACGCGCCTCAGCCGTGCTCGATGGCGCGAGTGGCCGCCCCTGAAATGACTAGTGGAACGAGGGGTTGAGGGAGGGTGTTAGTCGTGGTAACGGCGTCGACGACGCTGGCTGACACTGGTCTGGGTTAGCTCGACGATGCTGATGGCGATGACGCTGGTGGTGGTGGATGTGAAGGGCCTCCGAGGCTGGCATAGGGTGCTGAAGGGCTCGAAAGAGTGGCGAGCAAGGGTGGCGAGTGCCGCGGCAGCGTTTCTGCTCGAGTGTCGGGGAAACGAAGACGACGGGGACACGAGAGCAGAAAGAAAGCGGGGAGAAGTGGAGACTTCTGACGATTTCCTTGAAATGCTTCGAGGAGACTAATGAAAAGGGGAATGATGACTTCGAAACGAGCTCACGAGACGTCTCGACTTCGATGACGCTTACCCTCGTCCATCCACTCTTATAATTGCCTCCGACTGTTGCGTAGCGATGGGTTCGTGTTCGATATGTACCCTCGACAACTTTGCTCGATCCCAATACGCGAACTACCTTTCATAGAATGATAACTACCGACACGAGCCGATATTTCCTTTCGTGTACGAGCTTTCGAACATTAACGCCGGTATGTCTTCATGGGAACTTTCGGAAATTTCGACTTTCGAACCTTGTATGGGAACTTTGAGATATGAAGATTGAGACGTGGACCTGGTATGGAGACTCACGACTTGGAGACCTCGAGAGCTGATTTCGAGATATGACTGCAGGATGTGGAACGCTCGTATGGAGACGTTGACACATGGGAACTTTGGGATATTGAAACATTGATATATTGGAACTTTGATGCTTTGGGTCATTTTGGAAAACTGGTGACTGCAAAATGTGGAGCACGCTAGTAACAACCAAGAGTCAAACTGGATTCTTTACTGTATTAAGTAATATTCTTTATTATTCTTTACTGTCTGCACAGTCGTAAATTGTCCCTAAATCTCCCAGCACAGTCCCATTTTCAGCTACCTCCTCCATTAATAAATTACGAAGAATAAATACAAAGTAGCATCACCGATTGCAGAATTATACTCAAACCCCTCTTGTTTATGATGAAAACGTCAATATATCAAAGAGGCTTGCGTCAGCGGGTCGTACATGGTGCGTTTGGAACAGTCCAACAGATCGAAGATGATGGACTCTCCCCGGTTACATTTTGCTCGATCGTATCTCCGGGGATCTGTAGGACTCATTGTCGAACGATCCGCACACGTTCGAGGCACGCACGAACACATTCGTGGACGCACACACTTGGTATTGATTGCTCGGCAGTCGGTGGCTTACGATTTATGTCGTCGTAGCCACGACCGGAATAACCGATGTCACGCCGAAAATTCACTTTTTTCCTTCGCCACCTGCGTCACCATGAATCTACCTGACAGCCGCAACCGTCCCAGAGGCCTGGTCAGCTAAAGTACTATGGGGATCCCGGAATTGTCACAAAGTCATCCTTTTCTCTAATGGTTGCATTTTTGAGGCACTGGAGGTGTTCGAGCACTTATATAAAATAAAATAAAATCTATATCTAATGTAAAATAAAGTCTGTAGTATTAATGATTTATACAGAGATACGTAATGATGGTTTTGGGCATCATCATAAAAATCTGCAAGGGATATGAAATTTCAGAAGTGTATGTTTGTTACAAAATTACTCGACAACGGCCTGAGTTATAAGGAGAAACTTGATATTTAAGTTTCATGTATTAGAGAAGGAAGTTTTAGCAGTTTAATTATGTGAAGATTAATAAAAACAGCGAGAGTAATAGCTGTGTGATTTCTAATTTCCTGCGCATTTAAATGCGAAGTAAAAATCCGTGAGAGAAGTGTCAGGCGTGCTGTTACGACAAATTGCTTATTCAATTCTAGCAGGAGAGGCGAATTTGATGCGAAGCGGTATTCTTGGCTGCAGTCTAGGGAATAAAGTTTTCTCCCTTGGTGAGAGGCAGCGTCGAGAATCAGGGGGTGAAAGAGAGAGAGATAAGGGAAGGATGCAAGTCTCGAATAATTTTGACTACACAGGTCGAGGTGAAATGAAATTACCCTGTTCCCTTTCAATTTTTGTTTACCTCCGAGATCGTTCTGTTTCTTTTTTCCACCTGTTTCCAAAGGGTTTTACAATCTCTCGTCTTTGTTCGCAATTACGGGTCGCGCGATAAATCGCGTCTATTCAATTTACGCGCGGAAGAGTGCTCAAAGGTAACCGTGTCCCAGAATTGACTTTAAGAATCTCGTATTACGTCCTCGAAGGAAGGAGCGGAGAAGAGGGGCAAAGAAGGGTGGCATAAAAGGAAGAATTTAAAAAAGAATCGTATAAAGTGAAGATAATTTCAACGATAAGACTCTTGGCCTGTGTTACCCTACTAGTTAATAGGATCTACGTTACTAACTTAGTTTCAAACTTACTTGGACTTCTCCAGGCGCAAAGAGTCTTCTCTTCCGCTCTCTTCCGACTTGCCTGTAGATTACCGGCGCCTGCTAAGAGTCGAAAATCGTTGTACAGTTTTGGCCCCGAGATTTCGCTAATCTCTCGCTAAGCATCCTTAACATTCAAATCCTCCCGTCCTTTCGCGACGCTTTTGCGAACTTCCCGACGAAACGGCGAAAATGCTCGGAGGTGCGCTTTAATGATACGACCGGAATCATTTTTTATCTTCCGTTACTCTATAAACGGTCCCGGCAACTTTATAAGTACGCGCGAAGAGCTTTCTTCTAGATAAACTATTTTATTTACGACACTCTTCAAAACTTTTATTGCAACTATTTTATTACTTGTTGTTCGAAAAGATTTTATTTACAATTCTTACTATTTATTACGTGAAAAAATTCTTTGCAAAATTTTTATAAAACGTGCATAACAGAAAATAAAGCATCTCCACAATTTATAAATAGGTTTCAAAAAATTAGACAGGTAGAAATTTAATAACAATATGTACGCATATTTCGGATCAATAAACCTGCTATTTTAGGAAGGTAGAACAGAAAATCGATCGAAACAAATCAATTCTTAAAATCTGGTACAAAGATCTCCTTTGTACCCGTTCACCCGGCAAAAGCGCCGATACTCTTGAACGTTGTTTTCGTAGCAGAGTTTTTCAAAGAAACCTTGTTTTATTACGAAACATTCCTCGCTCGTTCAAAAATACTTGTCGGATAATTCCCTATGGTATAGCAACTCTTGCAAGGAAACATATTTGCCACGGAGGCATGTCGGTATCGTTTAGAAAAGATTAAACTTTTTAAATTCCGATAAATTTTACCGATCATAACGAGTGCTGTATCCTTTGTACAAACACGTATAAGCCTTGAAATTATCTAAATAATTTAGAAGAAAATTGCTCTACTTCGAGAACTCTTTACATTGCAGCTTTCAACATAAAATATTGTTGGTACTTGATTTTCTTTTTAATTCAATGTTATTTAGAAGATGAAATGAAACTTATTTAGGAGATAAAATGAACTTGTCAGATAAATTGTATCTACACACATGTATAGACATATACATACATATATCTGCGTTCAACTGCACTGGTCTATACGATATTTGTCTTCGAATGATTGAAGGGATAGAATATGTGATAATACAGCACTATCAATTAAGAATAGTGTAGTTCAGATTACCAGCACGAAATTCAAGCTTTCCAATTCCCTTGCCGAAAAAGCTCCGTAACTCTAACCATGTAACGAAGTATCACGTAACTTCATTAACAACAAAAACCCGAGCTGTCTAATGATCCAGTTTCAGAGATGGAACATAGAATCGTCAGACATTAAAAGAAATTCTTCCCAAAAGCAATGTTTCATTATTCCCGAATTCTTTATCATTAACATTCTCTTCAAACATGCAGACTCTGCGATTTCACTACAACCTAAAATTCTGTATAACCTAAAACACATAACCTAAAGAAAAAGGAAACACGTTCCTAGCAAACATTGAAAAATATAACAAACTGGAAGTTTGTCTTCGTAAATTGGTCCCCGAAGAGTCTGAGAAACAGTAACGGAAAAGGAAACGTAGGGAAATCTCACGATATATGATCGTGGGTAACGAAACAACGGGAATCACGAGCAAACTGTCCGGTCAGCGGCGTCGCGGAAATTATCGCGTTGCATTTACTGAATCTCCGTGACAAACGGGATCCTCGTCCGTGTTTACCTGTGAAACTCGTACATGATCACACGACAAATCGCGGGCTACCTTTGTGCCTGCGCTACCGGCGACGTTCACGAGCTCGAAGACGGGTTGCTCTTTCTCGTTATTACTTTGTGCCGTTGCATCTCGTTGCGCCTCGTTACGACCGACACAACAGAAACGGGGCTCGTTTTTACGGCCAGCTTGTTTGGCACTGAGAAAAACACACGTTTTTTCCCCAACGTGCGGCTTAATTATTCTTGAAACTAACGCGCCAGCAAAGCTTCGGCCAGCTTCGACGCTGAGCTCTTAATCCGCTGCTTTACGATCTCGCGGTAATTGAGTGTATGAAAATTAGGTTTACTTCCTCGCGAATTGCGTGAGGCGACTTTTGTGAATTTTAAAATTTTGGGAAAGGTGGAAGAAGGAAAGGTTTTGGAGGAGGTTTGGAGATTTGGAAATTCGGGGGTTGGAAGATGAGGGGTTGGGAAGTTGGTTAGGTTAGGTTGGGTCGTTGAGGAATTGAGGATTTGGGAACGTGTGAGAATTCGGGGTTTAGGGAGTTGCAAATTTGGGAGATTGGAAATTGGGGAGATTGGGAATTTGAGAGATTTGGAAATTGGGAGATTTGGAATTTGGGAGATTTGGAATTTGGGAGATTTGGAATTTGAGAGATTGGGAATTTGAGAGATTGGGAATTTGAGAGATTGGGAATTTGAGAGATTTGGAATTTGAGAGATTTGGAATTTGGAAGATTTGGAATTTGGGAGATTTGGAATTTGGGAGATTGGAAATTTGAGAAATTGGGAATTTGAGAGATTTGGAATTTGAGTGATTGGAAATTTGAGAGATTGGGAATTTGAGAGATTGGGAATTTGAGAGATTTGGAATTTGGAAGATTTGGAATTTGGGAGATTTGGAATTTGGGAGATTGGAAATTTGAGAAATTGGGAATTTGAGAGATTTGGAATTTGAGAGATTTGGAATTTGCGAAATTGGGAATTTGAGAGATTTGGAATTTGAGAAATTGGGAATTTGAGAGATTTGGAACTTGGAAGATTGGGAATTTGAGTGATTGGAAATTTGAGTGATTGGAAATTTGAGTGATTGGAAATTTGAGAGATTGGGAATTTGAGAAATTTGGAATTTGCGAAATTGGGAATTTGAGAGATTTGGAATTTGAGAGATTGGGAAATTGAGAGATTTAAAATTTGGAAATGTACTAATTCGGAATTTAGGGACTTGCAAATGTCGAAATATCAGAATTCGTATTGCAGGAACATAGAAACCTTGAAATTTCCAAATTTGAAAATCAAAAATGCAAAAACTTGAAAACTTAGAAATCTAAAACCGTACAAATTCACTGAAGTAAAAATTTGAGCTCCAAGAAATTTCATTACAAACCCACTTCTCCCAGTTCCACCCCACCGTAATATAAGACCATAAAACTATGAAAATATTTAAACAGCAAAAAATGCCAGCCCTCGTAAAAATATGAAGACACACTTTTTAATTAAGCAGCTAAACAATCAAACACCGAAGATTCCCAGTGGTGCCTGTGTTGACTTCCCGTTTTTTGATTGATCAGCTGACCATCGCAGTGGTGTGTGTGTTTGAAAAGACCATCGATCGCGCTCAATTACGGATGTAATTATTTGCGCGGGCAGCTAACTTTGGACACTATTTAACTGTGAACTCTAGAGAATTATGTGTGACGAGTGTAAATGAAGATCGATAGATTACAGAAATAATGAATCCTAAAGTAATCGACCGGTCTGGCTAACCGATACCGTGAGTGGCAGACTAATTTATTTTCAATTTACTAATTATAAATAATCAATGCGCGATTGATTAAACATTACCGACGGTTTCCGATATTCCAAGCGTACTGGAAATTGGAAACGAAGAAAGGCGTTAAACAAATGCTCTTCGTTGAATTGTTTTTTACGAAGTCATTTATATCGCCATGCATTATAGCACCATTATCACATTACGTTTAAATATTCTAGTCGTATCCTGAGTACGTCAGTCACTTTCAAGTATATAATTATTCAGTATACAATTATTCTCGATTTGTTCTCGATCATGTGCGTAATTGAGTACCCATAGTTATTAAGATCTGACAGTGAAAAAGTATGTTCTCTGACTGAACAATTCCCAACTTGAATCAATCGATCGTATCACTTTCTTTAATTATGAATGCTCACGCTTTTTGGTTTATTTCGATACAGACTTATCGATCAGATTGAAGCTTTGACAGGAAGCGATAATGGAGCAATGGCGACTCTAATCGCCCCGACGCCGGGGTGTTTAAGCTTGTCTGGTTATTACGCAAAGTTTCAGTGAACTCGGTTAAAACAACAATCCCGTAAATTAATATGCATAGTCGGGAAAGAGGGACCTGTGGATTTATTGCCACGTTCCCAGTCGATACGCTCGAAGATGTAAATCAATGACGGCCGCTTGATAACCGCGCCGCTGATAATCTCGCCTCTTTTCGACGGGACAATTGAGTTATTGGATTATCCAGCGTTTAACTCTTCCCTTCAATTGCCGTATCTTAGAACCGGATAGATCATTTAACCGTACTATCACGAGATTAAAATTATCTTCTTTAGCAGCTGTGATTGAACGAATAGTAACGATTTCTGTACTAATTTTTCTGCTATTTTTTTCATTATGCAATGTCTGACAGCTGAATATGGAATCAGATTACTCGAGAATTTTTAAGTATTACAATCTGTCATTTTTCAAGATCTCTAAAATTCAGAGACAACGAATCATTAAGATTACTCGAGAATTTTTAAGTATTACAATCTGTCATTTTTTAAGATCTCTAGAATTCAGAGACAACGAATCATTAAGATTACTCGATAATTTTTAAGTATTACAATCTGTCATTTTTCAAGATCTCTAGAATTCAGAGACAATGAGTCATTAAAATTACTCGAGAATTTTTGAGTATTACAATCTGTCATTTTTCAAGATCTCTAGAATTCAGAGACAGCGAAAAAGAAAACATTGCAATTACAAAACAGCTTAGATAGAAAGAGGATTGGTTAATGATAGAAAACTTCTTTCTGCCACGTAAGTGGGCACTATAGTGGTCCACAAACAAGGGTAGTTTCTCGGGTAGAGAAAAAAAGATTAAAATACTTTCCAACGTCGTAGTTGACCTGACGACCTCGTTTCATCCCCTTTCCGGCGATTTCGCGTCAGCGCGCCCCCTTCACGAAACAACGCCACGGTCAGCCGCGCGAGAATCGAACTTCCGAAGCGTTGATTGAGGCAGAAACGTCGATACGAATTGTAACTGGAAAATAAACGCGATTGCCGTGCGCGTTTACGGTGATCGGGCCGCGATTTGCGGTGTACTTTGACAACGGGCTGTTCTAACTAATTCGATTAATTGACGCGTCACCGTGTAACGTCGTGTTTCTCTTCATTACGCTGTCGTAACGCATCATTGCTTCCACGTTTTTGTCCCTCCCTTTTTTATCGACTAAACGCCATGAAATTCATTCATAGCTTTACGTTCCCTCTTCGTACGGTAAATTCGATGTACATTTACCAATTTCACTTCCAGAAGTTAGTCATATTTTTGACCTATTACAAGCTTTTACTTACTTGACTAAAAATACAAAATGTAGTCAAATTATTGAACAAGAAATAAAAAATTATTTGAACACATCAAATTTATTATAAAATAAAATTGAAATTTTTAACAATGGAATTTGATACCAAACTCGTTAAAAAATCTTTTTAATTTTAAAGAAATACAACAATTCACAGTAATGTAGTATTTCATAATTAACAGAAAATTATTTGAACACATCAAATTTATTATAAAATAGAATTAAAGTTTTTAACAATGGAATTTGATACCAAACTCATTAACAATCTTTTTAATTTTAAAGAAATACAGCAGTTCACAGTAATGTAGTATTTCACAGTTAACAGAAAATTATTAGAACACATCAAATTTATTATAAAATAAATTTAAACTTTTCAACAATGGTATTTGACACCAAACTCGTTAAAAAATCTCTCTAATTTTAAAGAAATACAGCAGAACGCATGTAGTATATCATAGTTGATATCAGGTACCGCTTTTTATTAAAGAGATACGCGTAAAATTAATGATTCATGCTTTCTAAGCGATCGTATCGCTTAAGTGAAATATCCTGTGTGACGAAGCATCTTGTCAGTGACAGTGCAGCGAATTTCACGCGCTGTATGGATTAACAGGCATTGACATCGCCATGACACGATTCGAGGCCGCATAAATGTTACGCAACGAGTGAAGTCAATGATCCCGTTTCAAGAGGGGAAACGAGCAGGTATCTGCAAGTATCCACCGCAGGTTCAATCAACGATTTCCCAGGTCGATAGCGATCGATCGTAAACCGTGGCAAAAAGACTCGTTGATGCGTAATAAATACATATCGCGAATAACAGCTTAATGTAACCTTCGAGAATTGCCAAGGTCGGTCTCCAAACACGCGAACGTTTCAATAAAGCGGAAGCCTTCTCCACGTGGCAATTTCGCCCATAGAAGATTTCAATCTGCGGATAAATCGACGCCTATATCTGTCTTAATCGCTGCGAGATTGTATTGTCGATAATGTAATCCTCGGCTAACTTCGCATCTGGATGATGGACGAGTAACAGCTTTTGATTGGATAAACATTTTCCGATGAGTGCTCAAGAGCTTATTGGGTCACCCAATTTTGGTACTTTCACAATTTTGAAATTTTCGTAAATTTGAGAAAGTATTCTGGGGATACGAATATTTGAGAGTACTGAAATTTTAGGATATTTTCAGTAGAGTCAGCAGATTTAGAAAAGGTCACAAAGAATCACAGAGAAATGTTACAAGTTCGCATCTGTTCCCAATATGCTTTCCTGCAATCACTGAACCATAAATTTCTTCTCATAACATTTTAATACTAGAAACTGAAGGTTGTTCACAATCAAAATGTCCTACTTTTAACAAATAACTCGTAAAAGAACAATGAGACTTTCAGATTACTCGAGAGACCTGGAATGTATGTCAAGGTCATCCCATTTGCGAATGTAGAAATAAAACTTAGGAATAAATGGCGTTTCCGTGACAAGGGAGGATAATCCTTTGTGGACGTCGGCACCTCGAGGTTGTTTTCCACGCTAGGTTCGGAACACGCGTTCCCTTGTCCCAACCACCGGTTCACACCCCATCGACGAACGGACTCTGGTCGTGATTTTGTCGCGGTGCGCACACACGAGCGACGAAACGACAAACACGTCACGAAGCAATTTTGCACGCGGACGCCTGACGGCTGATATCCAACGCTTACGAGATCTGCCTATGTAAACACACCCGCTCAATACTTTAGCGGTGTAACAACGGCGAGCATTGTCGCTCTGACAAACTGGCGTCAGGATCCACGAGGTCAGTTTGCTCGCAGCAAAGCGGTCCACACAGCGTGTTGAAAAAAAAAAATAGAAAACAGGAAAAAAACGTTCAATGAAATTCCACCGCTGTTGTCACCTTTTGACCGATGTACGCGTACGATATTGGGTCAGTCCGCGGTTAACAGGATTTTTCTGTTGCAAGGAAGAAAACGCGGAAAGGGACTGTTTCGAATGCTTCATAAATACACGGGTATTGCTTCAATATCGTGTGACAAGTTGACAAACGAAACTCGAGGACGTCTATTTTGTAGGAGGGACGTTGAATAGGGAGCTTTTCAATGGGTATTGAAAAGATTGGATTAGTCGTTTTTGTCGTAAGGAGCACTTGAGCTTTTCATCGATTGCTTCTTTTCTTCCGGAACGGTAACAAATGATTTTGGAACAGCTTTTATAATTAAAAATTTCTGAAAATGTGTTTCTGTTTCGAAGACAATTAGTTGATTGCGGGAATCCGAGGCATAATTAAAAAGGAAGGACGGTGCGTTTAATTTGAAACTAAATTTCATAATGCCCAATATTAATGCACCGATATAGTTTATTATCAAATTTCGGTGTCAAATTTGAAACGAATCAATCTTGCATACACTTCACGTATATAGGTCATTAATTCCATTACCTGTCTCCAATATCAATTAACGGTAATAACAATTTTACTGCAAAATGAATCGTGTGAAATTAATGATGGTGAACAGATCTATATTATCGAAAGAAATAGAGTCGTTTATGGATTACAGTAGATGCGTGAGAACTTTCCGTTCGAGATCGATGAGATCTAAAGAAACGTTTTTTTGTGCAGTCAGCTCGTTAGAGGAAGAAATCTGTGCACGTAGGCGCCGTTTGAGAAACAAACGGATTTCTCTAAAATGGAATTACTCGAAGTTGACTGGGAAGCTGGGTAATTCCTGGACATGCGATTACAACGCATTAAAAGGGAATTTATCTTCTCTACGTTTCGCCGATTGATAAAAGCTTCGTTGATTCTGCAGAGTTCTGCGCGGAACGGAAATCCGTGTGCATTTGCACGCTCGCAGGAAAATTCAATCAGACGATCTCTGGCCTCTCGTGGTCAACGAAACGTGCAACCATTAAACTAACATTAAGTAGCATTATCGTCCATATTGTTTTCATGAAACGGGGATCGTGTTTTTGTTTAATGGACTTGAATTGAGACCTTGGCAAATACATTATTATTCGTTTTATTTAAATTGCGTTCAATTTGCTGCGATTCGATTCGAGGCAATTCTCTACGATTGCACACTATTCCTATGCTATTCAATTCTGATTCGACTTACGTTCTGAGTTAATTTCATACACTTCTTTTCTATCAACACGATTTAATTTGACGCGATTTAATTCGAGATTCAATTTCATCTGGTACCGTTCAATTCGACGCGATTTCTGCGATATTCTACCTGATTCAATCTCATGCATTTCAATCTCTGCGCAGTTTATTTTTATCCTGTTCAATTCTAACCACTACTTCCACGCATTTGTACCCTATTCAATTCTACTTGATTCCACACGATTCAATTTTCATGCACTTTGTTTTATACGATTCAATTCCACACAATTAAATCGCCATTTTATCAAATCCAACATGAGTCAATTCCACACGATTCAATTTCCATGCACTTTGTTTTATACGATTTAATTCCACACAATTAAATCACCATTTTATCAGATTCGATACGAGTCAATTCCACACGATTCAATTTTCATGCATTTTGTTTTATACGATTCAATTCCACACAATTATATCGCCATTTTATCAGATTCGACACGAGTCAATTCAACGCGATTCAATTTCCACGCACTTTGTTTTATACGATTCAATTCCACGCAATTAAATCGCCATTTTATCAAATCCAACATGAGTCAATTCAACGCGATTCAATTTCCACGCATTTTGTTTTATACGATTCAATTCCACGCAATTAAATCATCATTTTATCAGATGCGACACGAGTCAATTCCACACGATTCAATTTCCATGCACTTTGTTTTATACGATTCAATTCCACGCAATTAAATAACCAATTTTATCAGATTCGACACGAGTCAATTCCACACGATTCAATTTCCATGCACTTTGTTTTATACGATTCAATTCCACACAATTAAATCACCATTTTATCAGATTCGACACGAGTCAATTCAACGAGTCAATTCATTCATGCAATCTAATTGCCACGCATTTCATTTATAAGCCATTTAATTTTGATCCAATGATACGCTATTCAATTTCCACGCATTTCATTTCTACGAAATCCGATGCCACTCGGTTCAATTAAACGCAATTGATACATAGCTCGATTTTTGTTTATCCGCCTAATTATCGTTCAAATTCTGAAACTACATGAATGTGTATGAATGAGGACATTAATTAGATACATGAACGTGTCTGAGTACGAACTTATCGAATAAATTATTAATGGAAAGAAGAAGTGAATTATAGATCAGAATCTTATAAACCACATGCATCATTGATTACATGAACAAATTAAATATAAATTCCGGTGAATAAGGTGAACGATCAATGTCTGAACATAGATTCATTGAAATCTGTCAAATGAATGTAAAGTTCGAAATATAAATATAGATATAAATATTCGAAATATCAATAATTGAATGAAAGCAAAATATGTTCGACGAAATAGCAGTCTTTAAAAGACTGTAATAACACCTTAGGGGGAATTATAAAAGGAAAATGGTATATTATCCGCAAATATTGCAGCGATATCAAAATAATGGCTCGATTATATCGACAAATTATTGTATCGTCCGCTATTACCGTAGCGTCCACAAAAAGTTAGGTTATAATTAGTTGCAATATCGTCGTAAAGCCGGCCGTATGATCGAGTCGCGATTTAACGTCGACAGAAGACGGTAACGCGTTTCAGAATCGCGAGTTTCACGAGTTTAGCCGGAGCTTTAGCGAGTCGCAGAAGTGGCCTGAACAGCGACGAGGAGGCCGCCTCATCCAATTAACTCGGCGTACATTATACGGGGCAAGGAGAACTCTAAGGCGTGGCGGAGAAAACGTTAAGAAAAAGAGAGGACCGGGAATTCTCTAGCCGGCGGTGCCTCGGGGCAGATTACCCTGACGCTGGATGAAAAACTGAGCAACGGATGTGCCGCACGATCAGAGAGATACAGAACGTGAGAAAGCGAGACGGATGCTCGGAAAGCTACGTCGGCGTTCCTGAACAATCAGAAACGAAAATTTTTCCCTCCCCCGCAACGTAGTTGGATGAAAAAATCCTGCTTCGTGTTTTTTCTCCTAGCCGCGTATCGATTTCGCCGTCCGTTTTTCCCTTCCTGTCTGCCATTTTTTCGAAAGTTCGCGCGCGAAAAAAGAGAACGAACATCGCGAACAATAACGCGTTCCTTCCAGCCAGAATGGAAAAGCTCTTAATCAGGAATATAGTTGCTCCGGCTCGGGATTATCCGAGATTATCGAATGTGAAATGGAAGCAGTTTCGCGAGGACGCGTCTCCCGGCGTGAAACGCATTCTCTCGATGAAACATTGTTCGAGGAGAGGAAAGATTTAACCGTGAATGCGCCGAGGTAAAAAAGGAGGAAGAAAAGAACGGAAAGAGAAAAAAAGGCCGAGAGAGAAACGGAAATTCGAGGTGTCAGGGACTCCAGAGAAGGAAGCGGACAGATTATAAAGGCTAGATGAAATGGCGTTACTTCGTCGGAGCAGATGGCGTTCGGACAGAGCATCCTCGCGAACACGACCTCCGTCAACAATCCGATGGGATAATAATTCCGACGTTATTATGGCGCTTCGTTCTTCTCCACTGTCTGTAACTTATACGGATATACGTGCTTCGGAGGATACGCTTTTGTGCAGAGATTTCGATAGACGCTTTCATAAGATCGTGTGTCGACTTTAGCTTCGCTGCAGAAATATACTGCTGCACGGTTTTGTGGAACTGGGTTCTAAAATAGACATTTCAAACTCCTCGAGATCAATCACGTACTATTTTTCCTGATTAGGCAATATTTTTGATGTTCTAACATCACTAAATTTTTATCTTCCATGGTCCTAAAGTAAGTTCGTCCACAGTTCAATTGAAGAGTCACAAAGTTCAGATACTTAAAAAAGGTTAGGTTAAAAATAGGTTAAGATGGATTGACTGAGAGGAGCTGGACAAATCTCAAATTTTCACCACGATTCAATTTCTCATTCGATTTCAATTCCCACTCCTCCATCAATGATCGTCACATAAAAAATGTCCCTAACATTTGAACATTCTCTCAGTCTTAATACTACAACAATAATTGCCCTGTCTTCGCTGCGAAAATCACAAGTTAAACAAATATGACAAACAATATAAAATCCCTTCTTATCTCGTCTTCAAAGTTTCAATATCCAGTATGCAACAATTTCGAACCCCGGCAAAATTCAAGAATCGCAAGAACTTGGAGCACGCTCGCTTTCGTCCGCACCGTAAAAAAATCGCGACTGGACTTTGTAAAACACGACGCAGAACCGAAGAGAAGAGAAAGAAGAAAGTTGGCGCTTTTTACGAGGCCGGTCTCTCACGGTGCCGAGCGATTGCGTAACAGGAAACGCTTGAAAGAGGAAAGTCATGTCGAAGAGGAAAAAGAGCGGGTTCGTGGAACACGAAGGATAAGCGGTCACAGAGGAATTATGGGTCGCGTTTCGGTTTTCGCCCCAGTTGCGACGAAGACCCGGGAATACTAAAGAGTCAAGGAAAGCAGAAGATGCTTCTGCAGACAGAGACGAACGGACGAGCCACAAAATACCCGCGTACCGGGGATCAAAGAAGACAACGTTTCTCGGACGAGATCTCCTTTACGTAACTCGACTAACGTTAGATCATCGTGTAATCTAGGGATCGGGGGAGGAGGGAGGTTTGAACAAAACGCGTTAGGATTAGTCTGATAGTTTGAATTCGGCTCTGCGGTCGGTATAAGTATCGATTCTCTCTATTTATAGTCTTCGCCGCGAATAATGTCAATGACACGGAAATTGCGGACACGCCAGACCGTGCGCTGACACGGTCGCGATTCGTGGCCAACCATTGTTGACCGGTTTGATAAAACTGTGATAGACGAATCACTGTTGGAAATGTTGAGAACTCGGATTTTTAGGTATTTAGGAAGGTGGAGAGTTAGAAATTTGCGAGATTGGGGTTTTAGAGAAGAGTTTATTTGAGGATTTGGAGAGTTAGGACCTTTGAAATTTCTAAATCTATGCGTGCGAGTGAGATTTGAAAATTTGCGGCTTTGAGGGTTTGAGAATTTGGTAATTTCGAAATTAATGAGTTTGATGAATCAGGTGTTTGGGATTTCAGGGAATTTTTAAAATTTGAAGGTTGGAACCTTAGGAAAGTTGAGGATCTGAGGATTTGGAGACTTGGGACCTTTGAAACTTGTACACCTATGGCTTTATCAATTCAGAAATATATAACAATAATGATTCCTGAATTCGATATATAGAGAATCTTGAAAAATTTACGAATTTGAAAGTTTGAGATTTTACTGACTTAAAATTTGCTAACCTTGCAACCCATGGACTAAAGAATCCTAGTTTTCAAAGAAATCTAGCGAGCTGAGAAATTTGAAAATAGAATAACATCGAAAGGAAGAAAAGAGGTAGCCGATGAAAATTCATCGTTAAACGCGACGGACATTTAGCGGGACAAAATTTATCATTTGGCGGGGCAAAGGATAACCAGGAACCGGAAAGCTACGGATACCCAGATGGGCTTTGTTGGACGGTTTCCTGTCGGAAACCCGAAAGTTTCTGGCTTTAAATTTCAGCTAGCCATTCCGGGCCAGACCGAATGTTTCGGATTTGCAGTTTTCATGTTCCCTTCCTGCCCCCTTTTGTAGCAACGGACCACGAGGTGAAGTTTACAGCTGTGAAACTTTATAATATAAAATAATAGTTTTATTAGCGGCGCCGCGTTTTATTTGTGCGCCGGCTGCGCGTTTCCGCCCACCTGCCCTCTCATTTCGCGCTTTATTTTTTCATTTTATTTTCGAGCAAGACGTCAGAGATGAACGCGAGCTTTAAACCCGCTTGTGGTAATCCCGCTATTACGAAAGACGTGTGGATATCGTTCGAAAATGTTAATTACTTGATTATCGTTACATACACTTTACAGCTGTTACGATTATATAACATGGGCGGTAAATTAAAAAAAGGTTATAACATTAAAAAGAAATAAAAAATAAATTGCACAGGAAAGGAAATAAAATTGCAATAAAAATATTTCTTCAGACTCCTGTAATTTTAAAAAGGTTACTTTATTTCAGAAAATATAGTTCAGTACCGTGTTCATAATTATTCGAAACGTTAATATATCTATAATTCTTAGTAATAATTAAGTATTACACTTAATAATAATAAAGAATGATGATAACTCAAAATCTGAGATGTTCATTCACGTTCATCTGGTTCGTTCGTTCATTCTTAGATTAAAATTTTGGTATTATAAGACGTTAATGACGAAAATAGCCCGAAACGCGATGGAAAGTTTCGCCGGTATCGGAGCGTTGTTGTATGCGATTTAAGGTACGCGCGAAAGTTCGTAGCCAGAGGATGTCCGGACGAAATCGTAGCTTAAAGTTTGAACGCTATCCGTATATCCCGTGAAGTTCCGTTTCCAGCGTTTCACGCGAGGCCCTTTCTGTGGTTTCGTAGACGGGCACGACAACCTTTCGAGAAACAAACAGCGCGCTTTGCAGTAACGCGTTTCAGATATACCCCTTTCGTGCCTCGCCTTCGGCATAATACGCTTTGCTGGTAAGCGTGGCGTTTGTCGTTGTTTCGTGCTGTGAACAGTTCCTCGAAGAATTTCGCCAGAAGTTTGTCACAAAGCGGGATCCACGATCAACGAACGAGGATAAATCGTGGTAAAGGTTTAATGCGTTTTCCCAAACGGTTAACTCTTCGCGTTATTCGTCTTTAGATACCAGATTAGTTTCACACCTAATAGTTTGGTAACAAATAGAAATTCACAAATGAAATTCTATTATACCTAATCTCCACGTACTTATGTTTGCGGTAGCTTCTTGATTTTGGTCAGACAAATGCTTGGTGATAATAGGGGTAGAATTGTGAGAAGAATTATGTGGACATAATTGAAGTTCTGCAGAATGATTAGATATATTTTATAATACTTTTATGTTATAGTCTTAAAAATGTGACATTGCTGTAAAGTTAACGGGCTGTTCAACCCTTTGTTACATTTCATTGTAGACATGTGATACAATATGTTATATAAAATAACATACTATGATATTGTATCTTAACATAAAGCAATATAAGCATAAACCAACAGCATCTGTAGTAAGCAACAAGGATCTCAACAAACATTTATCTTTAATAATAATAATTTTATTGTAGCTATCTCAGATATTGCAAAAGATCGTATAAATCTGATAAGATCAATATCTCTCGTTGCACATAGCGTACCAACTCGCTAATAATTGATACGGACTATTTAATAAACAGCAATCTCTAATTTGTCGCTTCGCGCATTTTTGCACAAGTTTCCCATCCGATAAACAATTTCCACATTTACAATCGGAGATACGTCGAATCGTTAGCTATACAAATTTTCCATGTCAGGCGAGCCATAAATTTGACCATTTGATAACGGGTTGAAAATCTCGCGTCGAATCACGCTGACGCTTTAATTAAACCCCTATCAATACGTCAATCACGTGTAAATTGCAAGAAAAAATCAATCGCAAAGCGAGTAAACTTTCCAACGGGAACAACATTGTAAACGTGGACGTGATTGAAGCTCGGCGCGGCGAGGATTGCCGTCCACGGATAAGTAACAGCCCCAAAAAAGAAAAAAAAACGTAGAAAGGAAAAAAGAAACGAGGACGAGCAATTCACAGCGAGCGTATTCGAAGCGGATGACTCGCGCGTCACGGAACGCTTCCACGCGATCGGATCGTCATTAAAATAGCGCCGGCGTAAACGAGTGCACTTAGCGAACGCACGATCACGTTTCACGCTAGACTTCGCGCTCTAGTCGCGGCGTTTTAACCGCGATAGCGATGGAAAGAGCTTTTCTGTAGTCAAGACTTCGATATGTCATCGAATCAAACCGGGGTCCTTTGTCGTTGAAAAACGTGGCGCACCGCTTCGCGAAAGTAGGTTATCGCCGCTCAGAGTGCGCGATTAAACCGCGCAATGCATCCACCAAGACAATTCGCTCCCGTTTTTCTACTTTTTTTTTCTAAAGAATTCGTGTATTGTACGATCCGTATCGTGAAACAACGTTGCGAGATTTTAAAACGGAGAAAAATTGGAACGCTCGATAGAAACCCTGAAAACTAGTCACGTACCCCCTGATAAACACCGTTGCGAATGACCAGAGCCTAAGAGATTATCAATCATGACTCGCTTTTTAATTAAATACATGGGTTGCACCGACGTCTGACACGAACGATAGTCCAATCTCGGCCCGAGAATTGCATGTTTAGAGTTTGGGAGGAAGTTTTTAATCAGATTTCAATTGCATTGCGCCGGCACGAAGTTCCGAGATTTAAATGTCACAACTTTCAAAAATTCCGAGACTACAAAGTTCAACGGAGCTCAAATATCCAACCTCACAACTTATCTAGCATAGAATTCCTCAGGATATCTTAAATTCTCAATCTAACTAGCTCTTAAATATTTCAAACCAATTCTGTGTAGTAATCCATGGCTTGACAAAATTTTAATTTTTGTAATTAAAAGTTTGTTTTAATATATAAGATGTATTCTACTATTCTAGCATTAGGTTCTGATATACTAACATAATAAATTAATGTACCACTACTTCAAGATCCTAGAATCTTAAAGTCTCAACACTTCAAGACTCGAATAACTGAAGGTCTCAATAAGGGTGTCAATACACCTAGTGTCTCAATACCTAAGTCCCAATGTTTCAAAATTCCCAAACCTTGATCTGACATCATTTTGCTCACATATTATCGAAAGAAATGTCGCAAAATTATCCAACCACCTCAACGAGCCAAATTAAACAAGATTTCACCAAAAGAAGCGGTACGTGTAAAATTGTTGAACCTCGATCGTAATTAGACGATGTTAAATCAGTTAAGAGGCAAAGGCTCCGTCCGCAAATGAGAACCTCTAGGACATACGCGATTCACGGCACGCGGCAACTGATTCCATTACCTCTGTGCCATTCCTGGACGTCCCATGCCTGGCGACCACTCCAACCCCTTACTGTATCCTCTTGCTCAACCCCCTTCTCGCCCCACCGCCGTTTCAACGACCACCCTCCTACCGGTATACGCTACACGTCCTGGCGACCTACAGGTACTTGCATCTACAATCTTCTTGTATTATGTTAGCTGTACGCGGCGCGCAAATCCCATGCGGACTGATGTCGCGTCGCACAAAGGGTTATATTCCATTTTCTCGTCCCTCCGAAGGCTCATTCACGGTGGTCTGAAGATTCGACCCTTTGTGAAAGAGTCCTCTCTTCTGCCGCGTTGTATGCGTATCCGCCAACCTTTTTCCCTTCTGTGGCATTTCCGTTTTTGTACCGGTAATCGCCAGTTTACGAGCAGCAGAATTTTTAGATCCGGCATTCTTCGCGCCGGAAAAATCCATATTCATGGTACCCGCGAGACGAATTATACGGGCTTGCTTCGAACACGGTTTGATTCATAAAAGACCAATTACAGAACTTTACAAGACTCGTAATAACTGTCGTAGAATTTATTGCTAAGGTGCCGGAAAATCTGTTGAATTTTTAGCGATAGAAATGTTTAATTTATTGATGGGACATCGTTTAAAACGCGTAGATAAGGGACTATAAAAAAGTTAGCTCGGGAATTATTCTACGGATTGTATACGATATTTTTGCCTAATTTCCTGAGATAGCTGGGTAGTAAATGGAGATATTTATTCGAGCCACGTTCGAGCAACGCGGCTAGAACTTTTACTTTTGAAATACGTCGGAACAACGGTGAAGCTCGTGGGATAGCTTTCTGGCATTATTATCCGTCCTGTACGCGAAAACTTCATTACGTCTCGTTATTCGTCCATTAATCCGGAAAGAAGAATTGTCAGTTTTACAGGGCGGACATTAAAAACGACTCTGCGCCGCCGGGACGCCGACATAATACGCTGACGTGTTTATTCCCATCAGAATTTATGGAGAACAGGGAATACGATTTACGCGCTATCGATTGACGGATATCTCGGCAAACAAACGGACTAATCAACCGTGATTAACTGGCGTCCAGATTTTATGACGGTCCTGGGAATCGAAACAATTGAAAATCCTGACCTTCCGCCGGTATTTTTCGATGCCGGACGAACAATCTGTCACCGAAGAGCAACCTAATTCGCGCTAACACAAGCGCGATTCGTTTTCCGGCCTGATACGAGATTAAAACTCGTCCGCTGGAACAACGGATTCGTTGTGATTTCGAAATCTATTACACGGCCGCCGTTGTCCCGGTAACACGGCTAAACCCGTGATCGCTTTCAAAGAAATATGAAATTAAAGCTCGTCGAACGGAATAGCAAATTCCTGGTGCGTGGACAACGCGAAATCGCCAAATGAGATATGTGCGATGTATGGTGGCGCCGATCCGTCGAGCGGAAACATCTAATTCGTGACAACAGAGAAACGTGGTTCGCCTATCAAAGAAGTGCAAAATTGAAGCCGGCCAATTTCGAATGGCGCATTTGTCGCGATTGAAAACAACCCGACCGCGAAATACAGCAGGGAAAACGCGTCACGCCGATAAGTTTATGCAACACGGTTTGTTAGAAGCTCGCAATGCATCTAGAATAACCGGTTCAATTACACGGTTTTAATGGTGTATCCAGCTGACAACGGCGGACCAAGCGAACCGGTAAAATTCTCCGGGTGCAAACGGATGTCCACGAGAGCCGCGATTTATCGAACCGCACCGGTGTTGGTTATCAAATTAAGCGGCATGGAAAATATAAGTAACCGTTGAACGTTGAGCGGCGAATGTCGCCACCGAGACCATCCGCTTGACGCCGATGATTTTATGGGAAACGGCCGATTTTACGCGCGCCATGACGCTATTGTCGCGCAATTACGTCCCTCTGCGATCTACCAAGAATTTTAACGAACGCTTCTGACTCATTAACCCACTGACGGATCCAACGCTACCGCAACGTCGCGTGATTTATCGGCCATTTTTGCCGCCACCGTTTAAAACATTCATTAATCTAACTTTGCGCTTTTTGTTACACCTTACTTTATACCGTGCACTATCTTTAGCTGTTGCGTTTATTTTTCTTCGTGTAATTTCTTCCTATAAAATTTCTTGCCACTGCACTTTCACAATCTGAAATAGAGTAGAGCTATTTGTGATCATTTGAAAGACTTTCGAATCATTTGTTAATATGTGACCGAAAGGAAATATGTATAGAAAGGTACAAAATGTACAGAAAGGTACAGGAAACTGTGCGACGAATAAAGTGGATAAACGTTTCGAGACTTGTACGATTATAGAAGATCAGTATGCACCATGTGTAGCATATTAGAAGTATTACTTTTAACCAGATTTCCCAATTTGTACTGTTACTTCTGTTTGAAATTTGCAAACTCGCGCCACGTGCGAGGGTTTTAAATGAAAATTAGTAGATTTGTTCGAAAATCTCTTGGAAGGAAATGTAGTTTGAAAGCGGCCTTTATCGGTGGCTGAATTACCATCCAGATTAAGCGGGCAACATTTTCCGGTAAAAGTGTCACCAACAGCCGGGGAAGTTTCAAAGACCGCAAAACGTTATTTCACATGTTTATAACACAAAAAAGGACTAGGAACAAGTTGGTTAAAACTGTTCGCTATTATGTTTAACCCAGTTATGTTTCATCGAAATACGCTGGGAGTTTGAGAGTCTCGAAAAATGAATAAGTACGAAACTTATATTATAATATAAGAATAAAAAAATCATGATCGTTTTAAGGATGATCGTGAAAGAGGTTGGTTGATTTACGTTTTCGATCAAACAGGTTTTCGAACAGGTGTATCGAGGATAAGTTGTTGGACAGAAATACATTAGGGTCATTTTTAGGTATGGCGTCACCATCAATTCGGACGATAGCTGGCCACGGCATACGGCCGGCTGCGAAGATGAAGGGGTTGAAAATCTCGCCACCGCAGAGCGTGGCACGGATAGATCATACATCATTCCTTTGCGAACGAAGCCTCCATATCCTCTTGCCTGTAACCCTCTCTCTGCCTTTCGTCCTGCTCTAAACCTCCCTTAGTATCCCGTGCTGCTGCTTCGCTGAGCTTCCAGCGCCGTCCATTTACCCTTTCGAGCGCCCTTCCACCCCCGGCTCGTAACACGCCATTCTTCAACTCGCCTCACCCTACGTTTCGGACGTGCGTGCTTTCTCCTTGCTCGCTCTGCAAACCCACGGTTTACGAGATTCTTACGAAAACTGTGTTAAGAAGCTTGCTCGCGACTCAACCACGTTTGGATCGAGCCAACACGAGGACAATTTGACAACTTCCCGGTACCTCCATACGAGGGGATTTCGGGGATGTGCCCAGGATGGGATAAACTCTCCGAACGGGATTTCCGGGGAAAGCAATAGTCGAAACACCAAAAAATTGGTCACGAAGCGACCTTTGCATGTGGCGCACGTTGTACGTTCATTGTAAAAAATTCTGCTGTACGTGAATCAAAAATCGTTCACGGAATGATATAAAGATTTTTATATTTTTTCTTGCACATCTTGCACGGTTATTTCATGCGGTGCAACATATCTTTCGGGTAATGGTTATAACGTACAAGCTACTTTCACACTAGTTACCAGTTACGATCCATAAATACGCTGGAGGTAAAACATTCTGCCACTATGGAGAACACTTTCGGTGATAAACCATAACGCTTGAGGGGCGAAATGCAGAGTTGATAATAACTGATCCAAGAATCTTCGTACACGTGTAAACGATTCAGCATACATGAATGAAATATGCATTCATGAAATACAATCACTCTAATTATAACGCAGTGACGTATGAAATTAAACACTCATGTTGAACATGTATGCAGGAAAAATCTGCTGTTAACACGGAGACTATTAAAAAAATTAAGCATCGTTATCAACAGAGTATTGATCCTGTTAGTACCTCGTAAATTTGCCCTGAGGGGTCTACAGAAAAGTCGGAAGTCTAAACGATAAATAAATTTTTGATAAGGAGATAAAGTGATAAGGAAAAATTCTTCTCGGTTTTCGAAGATCAAAATGAGTAATCAGAGTTGCCAGTCCACCCTCTCGATAACGCGTTGCCCGAGTGTCCGGACTGCTCGCGCCCTTCGTTCCGTAATAGCGAACGGGACGCGATCATTTCCGGCGTGGGTCGAATGAAAATGTTTCCTGAACGTGAAATGGCGATCACGAGGGGTGGTGGTACACGGCACGGTGCGACCAGAGAAGCTCGATTCAGCCAATCGTGGTGTTACGTGATTAACGGTATTACGGCACGTAAAGGAAACGCCAAGGCGGCCCACGATCGTCCTTCGTAATTGTTGCCACTACACACGTGTGCACGTGTGTGTGTGTGTGTGCGTACACTACAAGGTTCGCCCGAACAATGGAATTAATTATAAAGCCTGTACGGAGAACCACGAAGAGCCCGCTACTTGCGGCAACTTCGACCCACCTTTGCCTCCTGCGATCCGACGCCTCTTGCCGATCATTTCCTTCCTCGTTCGACCTAACCTCGCATCCGTTTCCATCATCAGAAACTGCACTGTTTACAAGGATGAAAAGCGGAGGAAAAGCAGCCGAGTTGCCGGAAACTGACGCGAGGAAGCCTGGCTCCGGTGTTGAAATAATTAGCGTCCCTCTAACCCTGTTTCTCGCAGGAGGTGTCTCTTTACGGAGGACGCCTCGAGAGGAAGTTGATTTAAATGGGGCACCGTAACGCGCGACGACAACGCTAAGTCCTGTTAAATCTTCCTTGTATCTTGTTTATGATGTCCGATTGTATTTTGATTATGCGGGAAGTGCATTTGTAGAATTTATGTGCGGGGATTTGGGGATGTGGGATGGGAGTTTGGGAAATTTTCGAACTCGATAATTTGGTAATTTGGGACTTTGCGAATTTAGGAATTTATAGAACATGGAGAATGTGAGAATTTGTAAAATTGTAAATTTATTAATTTTGAAATGTAAGATCTTAGAAATTGAAGAGCTTTTAAATTATGGGCTACGGTTGGCTACCTATGAGCCTCCACGAGTCCAAATCCCTAAAGTATCTAATAATTATGAAACTGGAAATAAGTTGAGCCAGCAATTAGCAAGTGGACGACAGCAGTCAACACGGTGAAACGAAGTCGTCGAGAAGTATTTTTAACCGTAAAAAGAACAAATGTAGGTAAGTTTATTCTCGAGTTTTAATTACGTTCCTCTCCAATATTAAAATTAATATCGTTCTTTTAATTTTCCTATTTAAATAAATGGAAAACGAAACAGCACACGCAGGAATATTAAAAGGAAAAAAAAACATCTCGTGGTCGTTAGGAAAAGAAATGAAGGGTCAAGTAGAAAAGCGTGTTCCCGACTCTCGAAACGAAAATTTCCAGCTCGAAAACGATGTCTGGTTTGAAATAAAAATTATGCGAGTTCAACACACAGTAATTACATTCGGTATTTTGGAATTGATATTAATTTCCCAGAAGGACCGTCCGGAAATGAGATGTCCACTAACAATTTAATTTAATTTCCCAAAGTGAATTCGATGAAAGACGTACAACCACCAGTAACAAGATTTGATGTCGTGAATCGATGGCATTGAAGACACGCTAAGAAATGAAATGTCCTCAACTCTCGTAGAGATATCATCTTATTCGAAGACGTTGAGGCGGATATCGTTTATTCTGAGATGCGCCTCGATTGTACTCCGTCGGTAATGATACCGATTGAGAAACGCGTCCTACTCTGTGTATCTATCGTATAAATTTCAAAAATCACCTCGTGTGTACGTCGTTTACCTCGTTAAACTGTCACCGGATATTCCATAAATTTCACGCTTTATTTCACGTATTCAAGGATCTTGATGCGGAGACTTGCAGTGCTGCTTTTTAGTGAACATTTCTACGTTTATTTCTTGGTTTTTAGTTTCTTTGGAGAGTGTGGTTGAGGGTGATTAGCCGTTTTATGTTTGTTAGGATTCGTTTTTGGATTTTTTAAGTTTCAAGGGTTTAGAATTTTTGGGATAGAAATTTCTCAAGTTTCCAATTCTCTAATTTATCAACTTCTAATTCTTCTAATTCTCAAATTTTCCAATTCCAAATTTCCCAATTCTCAAATTCACCAATTCCCACATTTCCCAATTCCAATATTCCCCAATTCCAACATTCCCCAATTACACATATCCCAATTCCCACATTCCCCAATTCCCACATTCCCCAATTCCCACATTCCCCAATTCCCACATTCCCCAATACCCACATTCCCCAATACCCACATTCCCCAATTCCAACATTCCCCAATTCCCACATTCCCCAATACCCACATTCCCCAATTCCAACATTCCCCAATTCCCACATTCCCCAATTCCAACATTTCCCAATTCCCACATTCCCCAATTCCAATATTCCCGAATTCCCACATTCCCCTAATTCCCACATTCCCCAATTCCCACATTCCCCAATTCCCACATTCCCCAATTCCCACATTCCCCAATTCCCACATTCCCCAATTCCCACATTCCCCAATTCCCACATTCCCCAATTCCAATATTTCCCAATTCCAACATTCCCCAATTCCCAAATCTTCCAGTTTCCAAATCTCCCAATTCCCACATCTTCCAATTCCAAATCTCCCAATTCTCAAATCTCCCAATTTCCAAATCTCTCAATTCCCACATCTCCCAATTCCAAATCTCCCAATTCCAAATCTTCCAATTCCAAATCTTCCAATTTCCAAATTTCCAATTTGCCAAACTTGAAACCTACCTAACCCCTTATTTCTACTGCTACCTCCCCTAACTAAATTACCCAAATTGATGGAAGCGTAAAAATTATAATTTCTCGTCCAGCAAATCGCAATTATCGCCTGGCAAAAGCGACATCATCCTTATCTTTAATTTCCTGCGTTCTTTTACCTCTGTTTGTTTCCATGAATACATACCGAAGCCTCGTTTCACGGCGATTCGTCGCACACCGTACGCTCTATAACGAGCTTTTTCGATGTCGAGAAGGCGATACAAAATGTTAACGACGTGGACAAATCGTAAGTGCGAATGCGAAGATCGGAAGTTACCGATTAAAAGCTTTCCGAACAAGTCGATTGGCTGTTTATCACGTGAAACGTTTGCTATGAAACTGGATTTTTTATGTGGAAGATTTGATGAGGAAATTGACTTTGTGCGATCGAATTGAAGATAAAAGGAGAATCGTGTATCGGAGGTTTAAATATTTGATCGAACTCTTGGAAGGCTTCTATACGATCGAGGTACGATATTGATCCGAGGAATATTTCAGAAATATCTTTATTGCCACTATTGAAAATAATTGTGTAGCTATTTATAACGGTGACGAGCATATCAGAATCTGTCGCATGTAATAAAGACAAACTACGGAGCATAATATTAGATCTGTGCACAATGCCATAAATCTCGTTACAATTTTACCTCTGCCATTTTTAATTTCGCGTATTCTTATTCCCGCGATACGTTAGCGAAAATAATAACTGCACAATATATTAATTTCGTGTATTATTAAAAGATTATACCACGCCAACGTTGTAGTAAAAAGTTTTCCCGCTGAAAAGATGAAAAATCCTCGGTTATCCATTATTATTATAAAAACTTCCGTGGTAATTTTCAGCTCAACGCGTGTGCTCTCGGGGTTAATTGTATCACGAGAGGAAGAAAAAAATTGGGTCGAAACGTTAAGAAGTATAGCGTATCAGCGTTTACGAACGGCGCTGCGAAACAGATGTTGGAAGATGTTTCCTGGTAATGGAATGATAATATCGTGGCACCCTCCATCGCACGTAATTTGCTAATAAACTGAACATTACACGGATTACACGTGATCAGCGGCACACATCAATGGAATTGAAACGACAACCGACACCGAGTATATTCGTATCGCATTTCGCTAATCGTGAAACGGTCGAAATAATAAACGGGCTCGATGCATAATATTGCGCTATCCTCCGCTCACCAAAACGCCGGACACAATGGCCATCGTAAACCTTTCATTGTTCACTTTCTTTGTGCGAAAACGATATTGGTATATTGATTTATTCGATGGCACGTTACATCGTATATTCTGGATGGTATTCTGCACGACCGCGATTGTAATTAAATGCACGCGAACGATTTCGTTTAATTAATTGAACCGTGCAAGCGGTACGTACGATAAATCACGGCGGACGATGGTTGCACGCGTTAATAAGATATTGCGGGATCATTGGCGTAACTCATGTCTCAGATTTTACTAGACGTAAATTCTCTTAAATTCACAAATTACATTTATGCAAGGTTTTATACGATTGTTAATTTCTCATGATTTTTACTTTTACGATAGGATTTTCTACAGGTTGGTTTCATTAGGTTAGATGGACCTAGTTACATCCCCTGCAAATCTTACCCCTTCACGAATGTACCAAATTCACTAGGATACCTGTCACATTAACAGTAAACTACCAAACCGGTCAAATGTCCGCTCCATAAGTCTCTATTATAGGAGTTATTATAAATAAGATATAAGAGTTATCAGAAATAAATAAGTTATTATTAATAAATACATCTCTTGAATTCAGAATTGATTTTCATTAAGATTAACAATAACTGTGTGTACTAATTTATGTTTTGTCCTCTGTTTCTTATTTTTGAACTTCATTTTAAATTTCAAATTAAGTACACATTTTGTAAGAGTTATAAATAAGACTTATTATAAGTACATTCCTTGAATTCAGAATTGATGTTCATCAAGATTAAAAATAAAAGCGTCTACTAATTTATGTTTTGTCCTCTGTTATTATTTTTGAACCTCATTTTTAATTTCAAATTAAGTACACATTTTATAAGAGTTATTATAAATAAGACTTATTATAAGTACATCTCTTGAATTCAGAATTGATGTTCATTAAGATTAAAAATAAAAGTGTGTACTAATTTATGTTTTGTCCTCTGTTTCTTATTTTTGAACCTCATTTTTAATTTCAAATTAAGTACACATTTTATCAGAGTTATAAATAAGACTTATTATAAGTACATTCCTTGAATTCAGAATTGATGTTCATTAAAATTAAAAATAAAAGTGTCTACTAATTTATGTTTTGTCCTCTGTTTTTTATTTTTGAACCTCATTTTTAATTTCAAATTAAGTACACACTTTATGTCGATATGTTTAGTTTTAAACAGGCGTTAGATTCAATAAGTGTTAGATTTAAGTGAGTTCATCGCGTGATTTACTACGTTAAGTTCTCCAAGCATTAGACCTCGTTAAATCGCAGACGCATTCACGTATTAAATTCGCCACGATCTACGTGTTAAACGTTCGCACGCCAAATCACCACGTATCCAACCACCACACGTGAAATTGCCACGTGTCAAATTGTCACGCGCCAAATCACGCGTTGAACCGACTAGCGTTCCAAAAGCTGAATAGTCACGAGTCTCTTGGAAATTTCGGAAGATGAGTGAAACTACTTACGCCAATGTAGGTTGGAAAATGATTCGATTCTTCTCACCCCGAAGCGGCGTTTAATTCGATTTCATAAATTAACTGCCCCATGTGGATTCTCTTTGTTATTGCCGTTGAATATATTATTTATACAGTACGATATTGCGAAATAATCGCGAAGATATTTGTTATTAACGGTCGCGTGAAATATCGAGTCATAAATACCATTTTTGCTGCGCGCATAAAACAGAGTCTCTGTTTTCCTGTTGGAAAAGAAATATTCAAGACTTTGCGAGGCGGATATGGAATCCTATTAGAACGACTCACCGCTGTTTCCATTCATAAAGTCTTCATGAATGATATTTCCTCGGCCGTGCAGGTCTCCGTTCACTCTTCGAGCTTTCGGTTCCTTTCGAGTAAACGAATTCTCTCGGAGCCCAGTTTTCCAGCGACAAGAAAAAAAAAGAAAGCTTGCCACGTCACAAAGGCTGTGATTGCGAAAACGTTTGTTTTGCTCGCGGAAGGCTGCCGGCGGAGACGAGACACCGTGGCTGACTCTCGCCCGCCAACGTCGTTCCTTCGCACAAAAGCGGTTTCACTGTGTTTTTCTTTTTTTTCCCGGGGAAGCAATGCATATCGCGTTCAAAAGTAAAAGGAAACACGCAAAAAGTAAAAGGTACGAGGGAAGAAAGGAAGAGAAACTAGAGAGGGTGGAAAAAGAAACGGTCCACGGTACTTACGAGCCACGGCCTTGTGCACGCGTACGTGGCTTGATTGTGCTCGAGAAAAGATTCTTTTACACAATGGCCACGAAAATATATTTGGAAAATTGAATTTGGACCCCACGAAATTCTTTCTATTCTCGGGGCTTCGTACCTTCATTGGTTATTTAATTATACACGTTATTACGTACGTTGCAAACTTTTCATAAAAGGTAATTGCGAGGTAAAATGGTGTCTGATTTGAATTAAGGTGTTCTCTGTGTTGTACAATTTTTTGGGGGGAATTTAAACATTGATAGAAAGTGGGGGTGTAGGGATAGAAGGTTATGGAGTAGAGAGATGTAGGGGTAGAAGTATATAGAGGGATGTAGAAATAGAGAGATGTAAGAACGATCTAGCTATAGAGAGATACGAATACTGCGAGACGTAGGTATAGTAGCACATAGGTACACAAGGATCTAAAAAATAGAAATGTCTAGGGGTAGTAAAATTTAAAGATAGTGGAACCTAGAGAGACCTGTATCTAATAATACAGAAATCTAAGGGATCCAGAGATTTATTAATACAAAAATATAAATTTCCTCAGAAAGGTTTCCACTCTCCATTTTACACCATCAACAGTAAAAACTCTTAAGTCCTTCGGACTATGTTTTGCCAGTAAAAGGCGGAAGACCGCAGTCTTGCAAAATGGCAATCCCCGAACAAAACGAAGCAAATCGCAAAAACTCGATCCCATCCGCAATCATTCCAGCAGCAGTCCTCACCGTTAAACAAATACGACGTACATAATTAGGAACGCCTCGTAAATCGTATAAAAAAACAGCAACTTTATCGAATGAAGGAAGCACAATCTCGAGGTTGCATTCCGAAGTCGCCCGATTTAATGCGCGCCGGCATACAATTTTTATCCGCAAGCTTCCCTTTGCGAATATTTGATACCGTGGCACTAAAATAGTCAACGAAAATCCATCTCTTCTCCTTTAATCCGCGTTCCTATCTGGCTTCAAAGTAAGCCACGTCGTGGCGGCGCGAGTTTGATCGCAGGGATGTTTGAAACAGGAACGGCTCGATAAATTTCCTACTTCGTGGTCACGCCGACCCTGCGGTGCTAGAAACTTCCTCGCGGAAGACCTGAAGAACCTGAACAACGTGACGACGCGCGGAAAACGAGTACCGAGTTTCTTAGAACGGATGGTACGCTGGATTGCGTAAATTATTTCAGGGGAAATAGTGGCGGGACTTGAAATTTATTTTAGGTATTCGGGTCTTGGAGGATTCGGGGGTTCGAGGTTTGGATTTTAGGAATATTAGGATTTTAGGAGGTTATATTGGGGGTTACTGATTAGAAGGTCATTTGGGGATTTTGAAGTTTGACAATTGTAAATTGGATAATTGGAAATTTAATATTTGGGAAAAGGGGGAGTTTTCAGATTTAAAGGCTTGGAAATTTAGAATTTGGGAAATTGAGGGATTTAAGGGTTGTAGAGATTCGGAATTTACAAATGTATAAATTGAAAGATTTGAGAATTTGGAAAATTAGGATTTTAGGAGGTTATGTTGGAGGTTACTGATTAGAAGGTTATTTGGGGATTTTGAAGTTTGACAATTTGCAAATTGGATAATTGGAATTTTAATATTTGGGAAAAGGTTTTCAGATTTAAAGGCTTAGAAATTTAGAATTTGGGAAATTGAGGGATTTAAGGGTTGTAGAGATTCGGAATTTACAAATGTATAAATTGAAAGATTTGAGAATTTGGAAAATTAGGATTTTAGGAGGTTAGGGACTTGGAAGTTTGAGTTCGCAAATTTGTAAGTTGGATGATGTGGAAATTTAGAAATTCAGGACCTGGGAAAGTGAGGAATCTGCAGACTTGGAAATGTAGAACTTAGGGAACTGAGGGATTTGGGGTTTGGTAGTTTGCAAATATATAAATTGTAGGATCTGAGAATTTAGAAACTTGGGATTCCAGGAGTTTACGAATTGGGAGATTTGTAGTTTGGAAATTTAGAACCAGACGAATCCAGGGAATTGGGATTTGCAGCAAATCGAGAATTTGGAAGCTTACGACTAAGACAATTGTCCGAACTTCAGTATTTAGCAATTTAGAACACAATCTATAATCTTGAACATTTTCAACTCTGCTAAAAATTAAAAAGTTCAGATTTAGAGATATCTGTCATGAGATCCCCAAAAATCGAAGACGTCCTCAATCCGGAAGTACAGTTCTGATACGCAAAATTAGAATCGAGGGTGAACGCGAAAATGTCTTGGAAACGAGCGAGCTTACGCTTCGAGGAAGCTTTATTACCACGTTGCGAACAAGATTGGGACGAACATTGAATGGAGAGAGTTTGAAAACCCTTCGGGGACGCTTACCCTAATCGCTGGCGCCTTTAACCTCGATCCAGGCGGTCCTTCCCCCTTCGATAATCCTCCTCCCTAATCGCTGGAGGTTTCTGGGTTTGCACAACACCTTAAGATGATCGCTGCGTTTATAGATCTTCCCAGTTAGTATCGAAAGCGGACTGGAGGGAGGGCGATTCGCCTGGGGGCGAAACTTCCAAAGATGGCGAAGGTATTCGATGATCGTCCTCTCCGAGACTATTTAAAAGTTACCGCGTGTTTCTCGTTTTATTTACCCGTCGGGGCTTTTTATTACGGACAAGTTACGTCGGGGTAACGGACGGTTGTTTTATTAATCGAACTTCGATACGGCGAAAGTCAATTTTTTAAACGGTCGACGAAGATAGGGCGCTGAAACTCTTTTGCTTCGGATGACGAGGAAACTATGACGGACGGTTTGATAAACGTGGTCCAATAAAAAAAATACGGATGTTCTAAATAGGAATACCAAAGACGCGTTGTAGTAGACGAAATATGTAGTAATGTTCTTTTTAAAATATAGAAAAATATGTTTCTAAAGAAATACGATAAAGTTACGTATATTACCAAAGACACGTGAGATCAATGACAATAAAAATTTATAGTAATGGTCTTTTTAAAATATACAGAAATATGTTTGTAAAGAAATGAAATACGAAGTTACAAGTCCACAGAACAATCATAAAACTTGAAAGTCTTCAAGACATCCTTATTTACAACACTTACTTGTTATGTTTCTAAAGAAACACGATAAAGTTACGTATATTTCCAAAGACACGTGAGATCAATGGTAGTAAAAATTTATAGTAATGGTCTTTTTAAAATATACAGAAATATGTTTGTAAAGAAATGAAATACGAAGTTACAAGTCCACAGAACAATCATAAAACTTGAAAGTCTTCAAGACATCCTTATTCACAACACTTACTTGTTAGCAACTCCGTTGAAAACTTAGTTTTTGCTGCTGAAAGTGTTGACAAGCATACAGATAACCGAAATAGGTGTCCTTTCGTGCAAATGTAGCAAAGTGTCTCGATGTATAAAAATGTTAAAATTCTTAATATGTTAAGAATTATGAAGCTGACTCTCTATCAATTCTAGCCGCAAATTCTTCAGCGTTTGTAGAAGGTATGGGACCAAATATCTCGGATGATTAAATACTATAAGCGAAGTTCTTGCAACTGATATTTGAATCCCTAAGGGGATCTCCTTATCGAACGGAGCAGCATTCGTGTTCGTACCATCTACTTATTAAAAGTTCCTTTTCCTTCTTCGAAAGTGGCCAACTTTACTGCCAATAAAGCGCGGCACAGTTCCCCGCGTCTCGTACATCCTCGCGGAGCCGTTTAACGCCGTATACACCTTAGCCAGCAACGCGTTTCACGGTTTATCTGTACCCTTATGGAGCCATTAACACGGTACAGTTACGCGCGAAAAAGCATTCCATTGCTGTTCCTTTCTGTCAGCGATAAGTAAACCTGTTCCTAACGTATTAGCAAAAAGGATATCCTGTTGCCTGATCCCGACAAGATTCCCTGCAGGCTTCGCCCCGAAATCCGACACGAATTTCGAACCTGGTAATAATCTCCGGTAGTCGAACGCCTGCCAACTGTAACGATTTCTCGACCCGAGGAATATCAATTTCGTTCGGATTAAAGGCGATAAGAATCTTAACACATTGTCCATCTGAGTTCTTTTAATTCTTCTGCGGTGCAGGCCACACTTGATATTCGGAAATCAGAGCTGAACAAGGTTTTTGTATTAACACGTCACACATATGACACCCTTCTTAAATTTCTGTACAGATGCACCGTTTGTATTATTAGGATTTGTTCACTTAAGAGACTATTCACTTTCGGAGCTGTGGATTTTCCAATAAATATAACAAGATTGGTGACAGTTGAAAATGCTGAGTCAATTGAACTGCGTGTTGAAATGTCAGGTGTCTGCAGGAAGGAAGCTAAAGGGGAAATGTTCGGGATGTGAACATCGATTGATCGAAAGAAACGGCGATCCAGGCTTGTTAAACAGTCACGGTTATTTCGAAGGTATTGTGACACAAGATAATGGAAGAAAGGCAGGGTTAAGTGAAAACTTAATGGCCTCGAGAGGCAAACCGTGTTACGTTATATCCGCGTCTATTCCCGGCCGTATATTTAAACCGTTTAAGGCATTCCGAATCGTGAAAATAGCCCGATTTGCATACATACAGCCCCGGGAATTCATGAAAAATTCATGGGGGACGAGTGCCGACGGTATACTCGGAATTATGCCCCCTTCACTATCAATTTCTTATTATTGCCAGGTCCCCGGGCCGACGACTTGGCGGCTCTAAGATGCTGACTGCTACGACAGCGAATAGGTAAATACGAATCGTATTATAGCCGTGAGAATGGTCCGGTAACTTGGGGGTGGGTTGCGCAGCCCACGCTAAAAGGGACCTTTATTCCGTTCTTCGTGAACGGCGACAACAAATTGCATTGTTTCCTGGCAAACACCTTCTACCTTAGAGCAAATTGAATCATTGCGAGAGAAAAATCTTCGATTCGCACCTTAACTAACGTCACACATGACATTTTCTAATTTTATTATTTTTTACACATTTCTTTTAATAATTTTTTAGAAGTAACATTCACAGTATTTTACTATAAATTTGTAGACAAATGCTGCGTCATGTAAAGACACATTATGTGAAGATTATGTCAAGTATAATAAAAGCCTGTTATATAAGACACATTTCTTTTATAATTTTTTAGAAGTCATTCACAGTATTTTACTATAAGTTTGTAGACAAATGCTGCGTCATGTAAAGACACATTATGTGAAGATTATGTTAAGTATAATAAAACCCTGTTATATAAGACACATTTCTTTTATAATTTTTTAGAAGTAACATTCACAGTATTTTACTATATGTTTGTAAACAAATGCTGTGTTATGTGAAGACACATTATGTGAAGATTATGTTAAGTATAATAAAAGCCTGTTATATAAGACACATTTCTTTTATAATTTTTTAGAAATGACATTCACAGTATTTTACGACAAGTTTGTAGACAAATGCTGCGTCATGTAAAGACACATTATGTGAAGATTATGTCAAGTATAATAAAACCCTGTTATATAAGACACATTTCTTTTATAATTTTTTAGAAGTAACATTCACAGTATTTTACTATAAGTTTGTAGACAAATGCTAGATTATGTAAAGACACATTATGTGAAGATTATGTCAAGTATAATAAAAGCCTGTTATATAGGACGAATAAGAGAAGAGAAATTATAAATAAATTTCTGCAATACGAAAAAAAGAATTCAATAACGTGAATTAATCCACTGATCCATGATGGTTTAATAACGCTTACAAAAGTACTGTTCTGGAAACAAAGTTTTAATCGTTCCCAGTAATTAGAGGAGCAAGTCAATTATTATACTTGAGGAACTTATTTCTCCAACTCTTTTGTACAGTTAAGAATTGGTTTTATCTTTCGAAGTTTGTATTCTGACTCTCGAATTAAAAAATATTTACCCACTGAAACAGCAACCGCTGACCTCATTCTTATTTCTAAATAACCAACTTCGTCAAGTACTAACAAAAATTTAACTAGTAACCTGTTAAATTTATCTTATCACAAATTCTTGATCATTGTACACTTTTGTGCACGGAAATCTTAAAATGTTGATGACTGGACTCTTTACTCCGATAATTGATTTTCGGCCACGTATCTGAGCCGGCATATTCTTGCAAAAGCAATTTCATCGATGCTTCCTGGGCAACTGTTCCCCGCCTTTATTTGTTTCATTGTTCGGCTGCCTTTCGCGTGCACAATGAATCCGACTGCCAGCCTATTTCCGGTTAGCTTTGTGCGACGGTCAGGTGCAAGTATCATTGACAAATCCCGTTCGAGCGGCGCCGTACCGTGAATTCAAATTCGAGCTGGCGTCGTGCAAATGACAAATTTTTTCGCATTTGCGCTTGCTTTGATGCTTAACGCGATTCGATTGCGATCACGATCCGTGAAAATTCTACATATTACTTTTACGCTGGTTCTTTCTGCTTTTATCCCGTTACCGAATCAAACATAAAGCATTCTTTTGCAAGATTTGATATTTGGTATTTATAATGAGGTCGGAACTAATCACAGCTGCAATGTCGAAAGGGACAGAGAAAGATTATATCGACTATGCAATTAATTGGAGTTGAACTCAAAAGCTGCATTAAGAATTCAAATAAAATTGATCACTGTACGAGTCCGTCAGACTGATCAAAATGATGCAAGCCTGGAAAATTATCAAATTTTTAAGTGTCTGAATTTTTAATCTTCAGATATGACTCAGGACCTTAAAATTTTTAGATATGTGAATAAGTAATAAATTTGAAAAAATTATGTACAAATCGGTGTCCATAATGGCGGCACAAATTAGTCCATTGAACAAGTTTATTTCGCGTTTAGTAAAAACAAAGGTCGGCCTTAAGAACCGGACGTTCATTTGGCATAAATCGCGTTATCTTGAATGGTGGAATGGGTCAAGAGAAACGTAGAAATTTCACGGCGAGTGTCTGTTCAATCTGGTTTTTTACCACTCGTTGTCCTTTGTGCCCCGTAAAAACTACGAGCCGCGATTAAATCGCGCAAACAAACGCAACGGTCTCTCAGGCCGAAAATTACCCCTTTGTGCCCGCGAAAGTCTTTCGTCGTTACGTCAATGCCGTTTCACGAACAACGACGATAAACCTTTGAAAATTACGGCCGCAAAACAGGCTCAGTCAGCAAAGAGGCCTTCTAGTTGTCGTTGGCAATCTCTTCTTAACGTAACCTGGGCGCAAAACGATTTAAGCCGCCGCAAGCTTAAGAGCTTGACCTCAAACGAGCGCAACATGCCCCCTGGAATTACGCGTACACGATTTTACGAGCCGAAACGGCCTCAAGTATCACGATATCCGTTCGATCGAGCGAACGCTGATACACGGTACCCATAACGGTTTCGTTATAACGATATTTCACGGATCAACTGCTGTTTACTGACCCAGATTACCGATCGTAGATCATCCTTGATAGCCTCGTTAATTTCCTTCAAAGGAAAAAATCGCTTTTCATCGGGTGTACACAAAGAGTTGCTCGAAACTCTTCACGCAATCGTTTCTCCTTGATTACGGTCTCGTTTGTAGTCCAAAGGAAGTAGGACTTTTCCGTGGAATTATTTCCGAGCTATACTTTTCTACGGGTCTTTATTTCGACATCGAAATACCTCCAAAGTCCTCGTTTCGGGAAACGAATTTATGAGGTCGAGTGGAATCACAAATATTACCTTACGTTAAATCTTTGTTTGATTGCACTTTTCATGTTATTGTGTTATAAATGAGACAGACATGTGTATGATTTTTAAATTCTTTATGGGACACATAGTACATTGTGTTCTTCGATTTTAAGGGTTAATTTTGATTTCGGTGGTATGTATTTGTTGAGGGGATTAAGGACCACCTACGTATGAGTGCATACTAACATGACTGTTAAAACCATATGTGAACAACATTATTCAGTCAAATTAATTATTTACAGAAACAACGAACTTCTGACGACTCCCAATATTGAAATAATGATATCCACAGATGAAAAGATGAAATTGAACAATTAAGTATTCTTGCTAATAATCTGTATGTGTGACCACAAGCTGTCTTCACCATCTAGCGAGTCAAAAGTAACTAATCCTTTTTCAAAAGAATTTCGCATTTTACTTACGGAGTTTCCCACTTAATTTAATAAATCGATTTCTGAAGGTAATCGTGAATCAAACCTGAAATTCGAGCGTTCAATTCCCGGAAATTAAATTCCTTCTCGAAGAAAAAAGCCGGGGAAACGTTAGTTCGGAAAGTTTTGCGCTCGACTATTGTACGAAACCCGTAAAGGTCCCGCGTAAGGGTTGACCCAGTTTCCAGCGGACTGTTTGATCGGTTATTGCAAATTCCTTTCGTAACGGCAGGAAAAAAGCCATGGAGTAAAAACGAGAACTCGAGAGACAGAAGAGTGAAAGGACTGCGTGTATCGTAATACCTTGATTCCGATACGTTAACTCCGATACGGGCTGCATGGATGGCGGGCGAGTTTACGGTGACATCGCGGGTGAATAAGTTTCGTCGAGCCGATGTAACCCCTTCGTTTTAAGAGCTTTCAACGGAACGAGTAATTCGACGCATCGACCGCATCAAGGAAAACCTATACCTCGGTTGATTCACTGAAAGTCGAATAGACTTCGACAAGGCGAAAGTAACGCGTAATATTCCGTATTCGTTTCATGAGGATAAAAGCGTGTAGACATTCAGATGCAAAATCTTGGAAACTGGTCTGAATTGTACATGAACTCGCTAGGTTACCTTATCCTCTTATTTGTCGTGCATTCGATTATGTAAAATTAATCTTCTTAAAAGTTAATAATGTGTCTACGAACGTTTATGCATTTATAATAAACCGCAGTCTGCGAGATAAAGAAATATCATTTAACCGATATATTGATTGCATCATTTATTTACATATCGCCTCAATGCATCTGTCTCGTAATTCCTTACAATGCTTCTTTCAAACAGTAAGTAAACAGTTTCAGCTCGTTAGACACGTGTTCGACAGGTTCGTCCAAGAGAATAAAAAGAGGGATAATGAAACGAAAGGGTGAATTTACGGAGCCGCAACGAGGCTGTATTTTCCCTCCGGTTTGACCTGGAGGAAAAACGAGCGGAAAGAAAGAAAAAGAGTCACGGTGGCCGACGATAATGTAAAAATGAGGAAGCACACAAGCTTTGGGATACCAGGGACGCTTTCTGCTTGTATCCCGTGCGGCCTTCGCTAAAAGCGAAAGCGACAGCAACGATGCTGCGCATTTAATGACGCGGCGAAATGCATTTTCCAGCCAACCGGTTTAAAATGGAAGGCAAAAACGCACTAAAACGCCCGGGCTTTCTAATTGAAATCGGTTTTAAGAACGGGCACGTTCTATCGAGCAATGGTCACTCTTTACTGATCTGCAATCTATATCTCACTTTTACTTTCATCCTTGAAATTATGTAACAAAGTGTCGTAATAGGGGTTTCATATGCAAAATTGAAACTTCATAACTTGTATGATGGTTTAACCTCTTGTCATACTTTGACGAGTCTCACCCTTGACGCACTCACAGCTCAAACATAACAAATCTTACTAAAATTTGTAATAGTCTTCAACTTAAAATTTACGTCCAACTATAATTTGCATTATCAAAGATTGCTGATTATAAAATATTCACATTTTAATTGTTATTATTTGTTTGAACGTTACACCTACGAATAGTTAGTTTCGACTGTCGCATCTGACAAATAAATTATACGGCAAGGGGTTAATTTTATGGAAGGTTATGCAGATGGTTCCATAGTTTAAATTGGATATTTAACTTTATAACTTGCTCCTTGACCACCCTTTTTCTAACTCTCCAGATCCGAGATGTGGGCCCTCTTCAGAGGTCAATTAATCGTATTTCCGATCGGAAACTTCGTTGCGGCCATTTGAATGAGCGGCAAACAAGCGTACCCGCGCCCGACTATTCTTCGTTGTTTAACCGTGTCAACTTCGATTGCTTGTTTGACCCACGAAACGGGTCGAATCGATTCAATGGCGTCCGCGATTGTTCCAAACTCGCCGCGTTTATCGATACAGGAGAAACTAATTCGCTCGCGAAATATCGGGGCTTGATCGCCGAGCAATTTTCAGGACATTAAAACGATGATGCTATGAAAATTCAAGCGGAAACGCATTATGAACGTTTCAGCTCGTTCTCATTGAACGGCTAATCACCCAGCGAGCAGATATCGGAAGACAAACAGCAAGGTTCGATAGGAAATTGAAGTAATATAAACTTAAACTTTCGATTCGACATAGTTTCGCCGTTGGAACTATCGTTTCCGGAACTTCCAAGTTCCGGACCAAAGAATGAGGTTCTTTGGGATTCTCAAACTTTCATGGGACACTTTCGAAAATGCTAACTTTTCTGCTACCATTAATTTGTAATGTACTATTTTCCAAAATCAGGTACTAAAACTGCAAGATTGCGTTCCAACATTGAAAGAACTAGATTCTAAAATTCCGTAATTTCAGAGACCAGAAATTTCAAAGTTACCCAAAACTTGTGATGTATACTGTAAAAGGTGGAAGGCTCTCATAAAAAATATCGCTTAATTTTTATTAAATATTTAAAGCGACTGCAAAGTACCAAGGTTTTCTCTGCACCGAATTCTTTGCGCTCGCAAAGGCTCTGCGAAATAAAAATTTTGTAATTCTCTAATTTCAATTAAGAACGTGCATCAATTTACGACGGTGCATCATGTCGGATAAAAGGGTAGTTTGTCAGTAGATGGCATAATTTAAGGAACGGATATGTGAGTCGATTCTTGCAGAAAATTCTTCCTATAAATCGAACGCATCCGGCGTTCGGAGAAATCCTCTTTCTACAGGGTGGAACGATCGTTCTCGAGGAACAAGTTGAAGAACAAGCGGATACTCTCCCCACCCCCGGGGGCTTTATCATCGCGATAACCTTTTCTGCAGTTCCGTCTTGATGGAAACACTGAATCAGTATGATCGGATATCACACGGTACGTTGGATTCACTTGGTTACTTCTCTGCTCCCTATTTCTCTTCTGTTCTCGCCGTAAAAGCTCGACTCCCTTAGCCATCCCTGGTCATGCCCTTTGGCCTGGTTTTTCCTTTCAGAGTGTCATCGATCGAGATGTAAAAAAAAGAGTAGCCGATTGAGCGCTGATTCGCGACAGCTGGCCAAAGTCGAAGAAGGGAAAAAAGGAAGAAATCGAACACGACCTCGCGAGCCAAGACCAGCTTCCATTCCGCTAATTGATCGTCGGTGATATCGCTACAAACCCATCTCCTCGCCGTAAATTAATCCTGGTAACTTTTTCTTCGGACAACCTTAGCCGTCTTACTATTCTCGCTTCGAGTTTCCCCGCTTTTTCTTCGTCTCGACTGAAAGGTCTCAAGGAGCCTCGAAATCGAGCCCACATCCGAGAAAGCGGATTTTCCAAAAGGGTAAACTTTCCCCGATCGAATCGATTGTTTCTTTGCTCGATCGCTTGCAGCTGTCGTTGCTAATTAACCGCGTTGATAAATCGAAGAGTCGCGGAGAAAAGAGGAAAACGGACCGTTGATGCCACGCGATAGTTAACCGAGATTCGTCGACGAGATGGAAAGTTTAATTGGCAGTGCAAGAAGCTTCGGAGATTCGAATACTTGTTAAGGATGATTTTTAAAACGACTCGATATTCATCGAGAAATCATCGATCTACTATACATATGTGTGGGTGACATGTCGACACATATTCTTAAATTCCAGTACCCTACAGACATACATCCTTAGACCTCATATCCTTAGATCTCTACATCCTTAAACCTGATATTCTTCTCACATGTCCACATGTGACTTGATATTTATTTTTTATTGATGTCATTTATCGAAAGCTAAACCGTATCAAAATTTGTTCGTAAAACGATTGCAATCTAATCTATATTTGTCCATAAAGATTGTATAAACACTCTTTCTACGAACAAAAAGGAATTTTAAAAAAGAATGGTACTCTTTTTTATTACCACTTCAGAGTTTAATGGATACGACTTTGGCCGAAGTTAACTTTTTACGCCAGTTAGGAATATTTATCGTTGAGTAATTATCGTCGAGGGAGTAGCTGTTCAGTGACATTTTTCATCGATGATCGTGACGATATGGCACGATAAAAAGATCGTAATGGCCGGGAATAAAAGGAGAATCGCGGTGTGTCGGGTCGCGAGGAACCGGCCACGCGAAGCCTCATTTTTCACCACAAGGATCGTCGTTCTTAGGGCTTCGACCTTCGACCCGCGCAAACAGCCGATTCCGAAGAGGAATCTTTACTATCGGAATAACATTTCTTGATCCCCGAGGGCGATTCGTGCCTACCGGGCGTTCATAAATCTCCGTGGATTTTTATTCGAAACGCGTGGGACCACGAATTAATAAATCTAAACTTCGATATCGGAGGGCAACAAAGGAACGTCTGGTATTTTAATATAAATACCCGTTTCGCGCCAATCACCTGGGTTCAAATTGGGAGATGAGGAAAAAGGGACTAAGGACATCAGGAATTCGAGATCGGTATTTGGTCAGGCTGTTAAGTCACTGCCCCATATCATTTAACACTTCTGGCAGAATCTGATGCTGGGAATCTTGATACTTCACCGATGAAAATTATCGATCAATCACTTGTTACTAAACCCTCTAAAATTGCAGAAGAAAATTATAGCTAAGGGTAACACTTTTAAAAGTAGCAGTGACATCTTTGTCTTCCATCTTTGTTATTAGTCCAGACAGATATTTAAACTTTTAACTTTGAAAATCGTTACAATTGATGACAGTAACGCTATAGCTACACACCGAGTTAATTACAGAAATAGTCTTTTTATATAAACTTTGCTCCAACTATTGAAATTGTACACTTCTTCGCGAAACTTCAATTGCATGTTTCTCATTAACTTGAGCGAGATTAATTCCTCCTTTTATAGACTTCAAGAATATTATACATATTACATTCCATCTGCTATCTTCATAAAACCAATTATAAGACTGCGCATTATGCAAATGCGCGTATTTATACAATTTTTCTTCGGGACCATTTTAAATATTAATCTACGAATATCTTACAGTTTCCAGGCAAGTTATTTTCGTGAACATATTTTTTGATTTCTGTGTCATGGCATAAATGCAATTTCATAATTATGCTCGTTAACGAATACTTGAACAAGAAGTATAATCCACTGACGGTAAATAAAATACTTTTAACCGTAATGTCTTAATATTCATCATTTTTAATGGAATGAAATTAAACAGTTGGTCGCTAATGGGTGCATTTACTTCGCGCCATAAATGCATAAACATCTGCGGTCTAGTTGCGACATTAATCCATTTAGTCGTTACTTGTTGTTTATTATCTGGAGATTATAAGATTCATGCATTTCAATTTCCGCATTTATTCGTCTGATACACGTACTGATGTTTAACCCTGTATTTATAATACCATTATAAAACTAATTCCCAAAAGTCCCGTTAAACGACATAACCTCAAAATGTCCGCAACCGGAATAAAGTTCGTAACCCAGTTTCCAAACGTCGATTACAATTGACAAAATGATTGAGCGGGTTAAATTTGGCCGTGAGAGGAAAACACACGCTAAGTAGCGGCGGATTAATTTCACCATGCTGGTTCCACAGCGTAATTCCCGAATCGTACAATCGACCGAACGTCCGATGGCATATTCATTTGGAAATCCACCGGGTTCCTTCGGCATTCAACCGCAAGCAGAGCCACGAAGGTGCAAATTGCCGTCTAATTTGTCGTCCCTTTCGAAAGCGGCTCGGTCGAGTCGTTGTCGGAACAGTAGAAAGGAACCAGGCCAGAGATGGGCCGGGTACTCGTGACGGCGCGTCATTCGACGAATATTGGAAAAGCGTTATGAATTTGAAAGGCCCGCTGTCAGAAGTACCGGTCGGCCGCACAATGCGGACGCGGACCACAAAACGATCCAACCCTTCGTATCCCCTTTAACCGCATACCAAGGGAGAATTAATAGCGAAAAAATTACGCGTACAGCAAGAACCTCCCGATGAACGCACGTGTGACCCGTGTCATCTAGTTACCTCTTTTTTCCTGCCCTTTCCGTCTTGCGACACGATAAAAGCATTATCCGCCGCGGAAAAAACTTCGATCGCAGGTGCGACTATTCAGGATGCGAGGAATTGCTTCTTTTCGCGGAGAAACTATTGGACAATTCACACGTTCATTATCGGACGGAGAATGAAGGATATTTAGGTTAAGTTCGAGCTGTTTGTGGCTTCCTTATGGCTCTAGCCTCTTAGGCACTCATTAGGTACTACCTCTATAAGCTCTTAGGCTTCTTAGGATGTCATTAGGTTTCGAGCTGTATAGTTCTAAAGTTCTGATACATAGACTCAATGTTCAAAAATTTCAGACACAAGGACATCAGATTATAGTCTAAAAATTTATACTGGCAACAAACATGAATCGATATCGTAATACGTTGTATCGTGTACATATATTGTCGTGTCTATTGTGTTGTATTATATCTATTATACCGTATCTATTTTTATGCTAAGACACGACAAAAGACATCGTAGATGTTCTACGAGACAGTAAAGTGGTGGAGAAAGTATGAATAGGGAAGTTGACAACGCTGCGGGAAATCGCGGAGATTAAAATATAAATTAGCCGGTTAAACATCGTCGAAAGATTCGAGGATACCAGCGTTAATTAAGATCGCGGGTAAATCACGGCGGAACAATCTGAAACGAAGAAAAGACCCCGCGCAATATACCAGGCGTAGCTTTCCACTTTCGTAATTTCGCGCTCTATCGCCGTGAAATCGCGATACGTCTCGGCGACGATATTTATTATATTTCGGTGGCATCCATTTTCAGAATTACGTTTCTATCCACTGTCCCGGGCACTTGTACCGCGAACGGGAATAATGCAAACGGGACGAGATTTCCAGCCGATGCGAGCATTCGAAGCACTCAAGGAAATGAACACGATCGACCGTCGATGAGCGGAGGGAAAAGGGAGGAACAATCGAAACAAAGTTACGATTGTATCGTTCCAAAGGGTTCAACGATACCGCGATCGATCTTAATTGTACCACTTGAATTTCCACCTATTTTCGTTGCTCGAGAGCATCTCTCCACGTATGTTTCTGATGGGACAGAAAAGCTCTGACCAGTGTCCAAACCAAACGTAGATGTATTTCCTCCCGGTTGTCCCATCGAGTCGGTTGTTCGATAAGTGGTCGCGGTTTTCTATCCTTCTGGATACGAAGAGGGATAATTGAAGGCACACAACCGGGAACAACGGATGCATCGTTGAATGCGACGAGAGCCTGGTCGGCTAAAATAAAATTTAAAAAGTTTGCTACAGAAATAGGACTTTTATGGGTAGAAAAAATTTAGGAAATTGGACTTTCTGGGAAATTCGGAAAATTCAGAAGTGTGCAACTTGTAAGATTTGAAAAGTAGAAGAAATTTATTCTGTTTGAAATATTTTCCTTGACATTCAATCATGGCGGACATTACCGGTTCGCAAAATCGTGTATGCAAGTTTCGTTTGAAGTTGCCCTTTCCTCTTTATCGCAAACACGTAGTCGATCGATCGAAGACGAACGTTTTAAAACGAGATCTCCCCGGTCGTTTGGTAAGACGAGTAACAGCGTTTTCACGATAGTTGCGCCACCGTCCCGGCAAGAACGTTTCAATTAATCTCCGGCTAGCTTCTCTTTTCGTTTTTTCTCCTTTCCCTTTCCGTCTTTCTCTCGCTCCTCGAATTCATCCTCATCATCCCTTTCGCTCGGCGTGATTACGGGGCTGCCTCGACTGCTACGCTTCAATTAATCTGCATAGACCGCTCAATGCGGATGGAAGATCGCGGCGCATTCAGAGCAAGTTTATTTGTCTCTCGGCCAGGAATTAATCCGCCAAAGTGACGCGACACAACAGCGACAGACACGAAAGTCCATCTTCTGCCTCTGCCAACGTTGTAAGACGGTTTCCCGTGACTTTTCATTCTACCATGTCTGTCGGGCACAGAGTCGTGTTCGTTGGACGATTGCCGGGTCAAAGATCGCCCGTTTCGTCTGCCGCGTTCGCGCAACGACGAACCTTTAGTTTTCTTTCGACAAAGAAAGTTACCTCACTTGTTATTCTCTTACGATTCGATGGACCACTTGTTATTCTCCGATTCGACATCGGTAACGCCGCATTTCCACCGGCTACTAGCGTGTCTCCCTGTCCTCATTAGTCCCTACTCATCTGTCATACTCATCAAGAACGACCCTTGTTTTCGTTCTTCGAGCGAACTCCCGCGGAAAAATCTATCTCGTGCGAACAATGATCCTAGAGGATAATGCACCCGCACGTCACCGTGTGATTATCCTTTAGAAAAGGAATCGCGCGGTCGGTGCCCACGAATTCACCGATCCGTGCATCGAAATTCAGGGAGGAACAATAAACGTGGTTGAGCAGATATGGCGGGAATTAACCCTACAATTGTATTGATTACGGGCTTCTGACAGTACCAGAAAAATTGCATCATGGCTTTCCGAATGTCGACCTTCTATAACTACGTCTACGTCCATTATACTAACGGGGTGCAAAGTGTTAAAGTTGCTTGAACATGTTACACTAACAAAGTGTTAAAGTTACCTCAAGATTACGTTGTACGTTGTTAAATTATATGTAGTACAGCTATCGAGTTTAAATCTTATTAATTACAAAAGTCAATTCAGAGTTCGATCAAGCTTACAGTAGCATGAAGGTTTTTACACATGATCACCGTAATGGCGCTATGATATAAAAATTGCATGTCTCTTAATACTGAAAATATCGAATGAGAATATTTTGAGGTTAGCTTTCACACTACTCAGCTTATTTTACTGAACACATCTCTTTTCAATAAGAGTACCCCAAAGTTCACAACCCTGTGTACACGTCCGTGGTCACGAGGCTCGTGGTTTTCGAAGCAAGGGTAAGTAGCTGACCGTCGGTACACGTAGTTTGACACGCTATACGTTTCCAATAACGAGTTAGCTCGTCATTCCTAGTTAACAGGTTAAAAATATCGCGACCTCGAACTTCGACTCTTTCGCGAGCCGTGAAAGCTGTCGGAGCGGTATCGCGGTTGAAAAGAAGAAGCCAGAAAGGCGGAGGACGCGAGGAGCGGTAGCCAAGTGACTTACGAGGCTGAAGCCACGACGTCAGAGAGGTAGGCGGCGTTGTTTACCCTTTATTTATGACGAAAGTTTGCCCAGATTTCGCGAATGCGCGGTCCCGGCTCGGTTAAGCTGTGGAGGCTCGGTTGTGCAGGGGTGGTTCGTCGTTCAAACGAGCTGGAGGGGTTGCAGGCTCTGCAGGTACCGGCGGAAAGGGGACGGGTGGCAGAAGCTCAACCATGCAGTCATTTGTTAATGTCATCCTAACCCCTCTAGCCTCTCTGCCTTACCGCTTTCCGCCATTGCTACCAATGTCCTATGGTCCCCGTTATCCGTCTCGTACGCGATAATAAGCGGGCTAGTTAGCTCATGTTCGTACCAAACACTACCATCTTTTTATGTCTTATCTTAGTTTTCGAGGTCCGCAAGTTCTTCCTTTGACATTCACATAGTTTCGAGATAGTTTGGAGATAGTTTAATTTCTTTGAAGTGACGGTCTATGTGGATACCGTGATCTTTTAGATACTTCCAGTAATAGATAGAAAAATAATTTCAACTAAAGTCAATTTTTATTCAACTATAATCTACAACGTAATCATTTCTGAATAATTGTGTTTTCTTTATAAATAATCAAGACCATATTAACCCTCTTTGAACGACATTAAATACTTTCGACTTCTTAGCATAACATAACCTCAAAATGAGCTTGAATTTTAAACCTGAACTAAATGTACAAAAACGTCAGGGTATTATACGATATATTTGTACCAACATACTTCCGTAATCAAATTTTTAGTACAATCAAGGAAATTATTCCGAGATCCGAATCGTAAAAGCTTCATTATCAAAGCTATAGTTTCAACTCGTAATCCAATTCCCAGAATCTAATTCAGTCCATCGGTGCAAGAATCCGTGGAATTTCAATGTTGGAGCAAGAAATGGTTTCGATAGTCGATCAGATGGAACGTAGTAGTACTCTCGAACTCCATGTCTCTGATTCTATAAAATATTTCCACGTGCCACGTATCAGGTTCCGAGCGGTAGGGGTTTAGAATATCGCAACACGCATCGTTGGAAAATGCAAGTGAGGTAACTCTGTACATTAAGTACATCGAGTTATTAGATTACAGGTGCCTTAGATCTCGCAATATTACACAGAAATAGATTCAGTGCTCGTCAAGGGGTTTACACTGGGGTGCACTAATAAGGGATGAAAATTGTAGTTTTTAGAAATTTAGCAATTTCACTGATTAAAGATGTAGAAACTTTGCGATAGGAGAAAATAAAATTAAAAGATATATAAAAAAGAATAAAATTGTAGAATGAAATAAAGTATGAAGTATAAAGTAGAATAAAATAAAAAAAATAAAGTATGTAGAATTAACTGAGAATTTAAGATGAAACAGAAATTCCTAAGTTTCGATGCTGCAATGAAAGTCCATGAATGTTCAGAAATTTTCAAATGCAGAAAGTTCTGAATGAAATTATTCAACTTATGAATGCAACTTGCGAATAAATAATTCATCGTAAATGTGCAGCACTTGCATGTAGCATCCCGGTGCCCACGCAGTAGTGCATGACTGTAATAGTAAATGATACGGCCGTAGAAGGAATTCATTGAATGGCCTGGCAATACTCGTATCGCGGTAAAATAGAATAAAATGCGTAAAACTCGTGCGTTCGCGTGAGATAAATGGCTGATGGGTGATCAGTTACCGTGTCGCTCGGTTAAAACGTCGAAAAGGTTGGTTATTCGAAATTTGCAGGATACCACGATTCTCGTGAACCAATCGATTGCTTATTGCTTTGGATACTCTCGGTGAGAAGTGGCCGGAGTTATGCAGCTGCCTACGCGAGAGAAGGCACGCGAGGTGCACGACAGGGTCTCCGAGGGAAATTTACAAGCCGGGGTAGAATGTTTCTTGAATAAAATTTAATATTACCGTTCCCCAGGCATCCGGGCCGATCCATTTAATCCTACCGAGGATCCGTAACAGCCGTAAACACACCGCGGGGCAGCGAGCGCGAAGGAGGGGAAAAGTTTCTTGAAAAAGTTGTGGCGATACGGATGAAGAAGAAAAATCTCTTTTAATATTTGCAACAATATCCCTGTAAACAACGGCTCCTTCTGTTCGAGGAATTAAACCCTGCTTGCTTCTTGGTATCTTCAGCAAACGATATTAAGGAAAGATGTTTCGGTTAAAGGAAACGAAAACTACTTTGAACAGAAATTATTAAAGAAGTTAATGTTGAGTCGCAATAAATATTCCGCTTTCTTAGATTGTCATTACCAGTTGCTTATTAAACATTCGACGAGATGAAGGAGAAACTTGGAATCTCAACCTACCCCCATTTTATTTGAAAGTAAGAAATGCAATCAGTTATTTCTAAATTCACCAATCCTCAAATTTGATTCTCTGACTTCTGAACAAATTGTTGAATTCTATGCCTATGTTTATAAATTCTAGAGTTCCTAAAGTTTCAAGTCCGTAAAATCAACACTGTCACAAATATCGCTAAAAGCTATTGAACCTTAGAAGAAATTCTACTAACACGGTTATCAAGCCTCATCTCCCAATCAGTCAAAAAAATTGGCAAGTTCCAAAGTTTCGTCACACGAAATGACAGGTTAATCCAGCGCGTTGAACGTCGCTGTAATTTCCCGCGCGATCCGATACCTTTCGTTTGTAAATTTCCCGCGGAATTACAATCTCTTTTTGCGTGTTTTTCGTTCACGCTCGTCCCGGTTCGACAACACTCTCCGCCGCTAATTGTTTAATCCCCGTTTCGGTTACGGATATACGAGTCGTTGCCGCGAAACGCAATCTGTCTGTCGATCCCCGCTTTTCTCTCTTGCTTTTATTTTCCTTTTTTTTTATTTCGCTTTTCGGAAACGGACGAAAAAAGAAGAGGATATGATGATCAGTATTCGAACGGCAACGCTCTCGACACGCAAGGGACACGCAGGGTGTCAGCATCGACGCATTCGGCGACACGTTTTGTTTTCTGGCCCCGTGTCAGCCCAGTCAATTAACGGCCCGCCGTCTTTCTATTTTATTTCCGTCGGTTTTGTTTCGCAGCGAACGCCCCCGCCATTCGTCCCTTGTTGTCGCTGGATCGCACTTTGTTTTGATCACGTCACACCGGCAGGACGCGGATTGTAGCCTTCCCTTGGGGATACATGGCGTAGCTTTTAATTGCGCCCCCAATTAGTGCACGCGCCCGATCAAGAACTACTTCACCTGCGACCGTGTTTCAACGGTACACGTGTCCAATTATCAACTCCCACGATCCCTCAATCACCGGATCTTTAGTCCTGTTCCTTTTAATTCTACTCTTCCTCTGAGGACGTCACCATTTATCGCTTACTCGCTTGTTCTTTAACATTGCCTTTCGTGACACGGTTATTGCTTTCGATATTTTATGAATCTCTGTATTGCTCTTTTGGTATGACTGAAGAAAGGTGAGTTTAATTCTTGAAGCACTGGCCTACTGCAGTTTAGGAGGTGCTTATTTAAATATACATCAATGTGCTTCGACCCATTTTTAATAAATTATGTTTCACTGCAAGTGACAACAGGCTGAGAGTCATACTTTGACCCGTCATACTTGTTGCAATGAAATATAAAAAAGACAGCTTCAAATAAAAACAGTCATATTTCATAAAAATCTTGAGTCTTGTCAGTTGTAAATAAATTAAAAAAATTTTCGGAAACCCATTTACTTATAAAGGATGACAATTATAAAAGGTGATATAACCTGTACTATTTCAAATATTGAAAGGACTTAAAATGTCAGAAGTTTTTGAGCGTCAGCCATTTCCTGTTAGCGCGCGAATCTAAATATCTTCAGGAAATGATTCTGTATATATTCGCAGGAGATGACAGAACAGTAGCTATAAATCGAAGTTTATCAAGAAACGATCAGAATCCCGTGAAACGAATACACGAATGAAACGAAGCGTGCATACGCGTAGAATGCTCCGTGACGAGTGAAATCGAAATGGAGGATCGAAAAGTACCGATGCATCTGGCTATTAAAGCTGTCGAAGAGTTCGTGGCAGCGATAAACCGGGTGAATGAAATTATCGCCGATAAATTGCAGCTATTGGTATCTCTCGATGGAACTTCACGTTCCAGACCACTCAGGGACGCGTTTAGAGCCGAATGAAAAGGGTTCGCCGGTTGCCAGCCTCATTGGTTAACGGGACGTTGCATCGATCGATGCCCGTTAATTCGAATTTATACATAATAAACAATTTGCAAACGCGCGACAACGTTCGTCACGCATCGGCGATCATTGTTCCCGCGTAATTGATTTCGCCTCGGCTAGATACGTACGCGGGGAACCATTGATGAAACCTCCTGTGTTTTACATAATTGCCATGAAAATTACGCGCAATTTCTGCTCGCTACTTCTGATCTTCATTAACATACTCACGACTGCTGACGCAGAATTACGTTTCCCGAGGGCTTCCGCTTTTTAACCCTCAGATACCAGGACTCTGTACATCTGCATAAAAATAGATGGTACATTTTTCTCAAATTTAACAATCCTGTGCACTCACAATCTAGAAGGCACCTAGAAAGCAATTCTTTCTTTGAATAAGAATTTGCATTCAATTCTCGGAAGCAAAATTCGAAAATTCGCCGAAAATGTATTAATTACCCTATAATTGCGCGGGACAGTAATAGTTGCAAAGGCACGAATTTACAAAACAGAGTTCAAACAATATGCCGAAATCACCCTATTCGAGAACCTAAAGGTTTAACATGCTGAACATGAAACGGAACGTGTTAAATTATTTCAATTATACACTCGAAAGCAACGGTTTATAATTAACTACATTTGTTGAATGCCTTTACAATTGCGGTATACATCGTGCAAATTTACAGTTACAGATTTTGCAAAAGCCCTGAAGTAATACGCCAATTTGAAAATGTAATGAAAATCACTCTCATGAAAATTAACGAATTAACCACGTAAAATTACTACCGCAATTGATACTCGATCCTAATAAACAAATAGTATCTTCAGGGAATCGAAGAAGCAGGATATAACGTACACCGGCAGTTAATGAACTTGTCCAAAGGAGTTTAGAGTAGCAGCCAATAGTTAAGACCTTTAAGAGGGGCAACTATTATGTTGAAGTTTGCACATTAATTCGGCCGTTGACCTAAGCTCCTTGGAAGTTGCTCTGCTTGGAGATATCCCTCAAAGTAACCGTTCGAATTTCCTGTCGAGAAGTTGTTGGTGTCATACCAGCGTGTAAAAGGCTTGCATTACGCAAGCACTTTAACACAAGTTCTGCCGACGGCGAAGAAAACGCACAACCAGTCGGGTTTCGGTGACCTGGCGGTTTTCGAAATAATCCCCAAGCATCGTGGCTTGGATCATTATGTTCGGGAAATGATACCGGCTGACGTTAAAGGATCGTCTGCTCGATTGTTCGGTATGGAGGGGTAACTCTTCTCGACGTAAAACTTCGTCGCTGCACGACAGTGATGGACAGATCGATTCGAGAGGAAACTGAATAGAGCTGGGTCTTTGGAATATTGCAAGTTTTATATTTTGAGGATTTGGGACTTTGGGAGGGGGCAATTTTGGGACTTTTATATTTTCGGGGTTTGGGGCTCTGGGAGGGTGGAAATTTGGGACGTTTATATTTTGGGGGTTTGGGACTTTAAGAGAGTGGAATTTTGGGACTTTAATATTTTGGGGATTTGGGACTTTGGGAGGGGGCAATTTTGGGACTTTTATATTTTTGGGATTTGGAACTTTGGGAGGGGACAATTTTGGGACTTTTATATTTTGGGGATTTGGAGCTCTGGGAGGATGGAATTTGGGGACTTTTATATTTTGGGGATTTGGCACTTTGAGAGGGTGGAATTTTGGGACTTTTATACTTTGGGGATTTGGGACTTTGGGAGGGTGGAATTTTGGGACTTTTATATTTTGGGGATTTGGGACTTTGGGAGGGTGGAATTTTGGGACTTTTATATTTTGGGGATTTAGGACTTTGGGAGGGTTGAATTTTGGAACTTTGGGACTCTGAGAAGGTGGAATTCTGGAACTTTCATATTTTAGGGGTTTGGGACTCTGAGAGGGTGGAATTTTGGAACTTTTATATTTTGAGGATTTGGCACTCTCAGAGGGTGGAATTCTGGAACTTTCATATTTTGGGGGTTTGGGACTCTGAGAAGGTGGAATTTTGAAACTTTGGAACTCTGAGAGGGTGGAATGTTGGAACTTTGGAACTCTGAGAGGGTGGAATTCTGGAACTTTCATATTTTAGGGGTTTGGCACTCTGAGAGGGTGGAATTCTGGAACTTTTATATTTTGAAACTTTGGAATTCCGAGAGGATGGAATTTTGGAACCTTGATATCTTTAAAATTTTTGACCAGTAAAAATTTCAATACATAGATTTTTGGAACATTGAGAGCCAGAACATATAAAATTTTAAAATTGAAAAAACTTAAGTTTTGTATTGCACATAGCACCTCTTCCCCCCCGATAATAAAATGAATTTCCAAAAGAAAGTTCATCTAAAGCAATCGTAGTAGAATGAAAATTATGGAAATGGAATATATTTAGAAAGGTATGCATATAGGAAGCAAACGTTCGATACTATTCCTCTATTAATTTCCTAACTGTTATTGGAACGAACTTTGCCAGCCATTACCGTGGGAATAGCCGATCCAGATATAGTTCGCTTAGAGATATTATAAATCGCGAGATTATTGCTCTAATGGAAATAATTTATCGAGGAAAAATATGGAGAAAGTTCTGGCTATATAGGAGGTGGAACGGTCAAAGTTTCGGCCGATAACCGGATCGAATCAGCCTCGTTAGAATAACGATCAACCAGTTATATTTACTCGATATTCGAGTTTGTGATAAACTCATTAAAACTGATTGATAATTAATTGGCTTGTCATTCATGGGGCCGAATCTGTCTGATATCAACGATGTCCATATTACGTGGCGGATGATAGGATAATCGAGCATGAAATATCTCGTGAAATTTCGTCTCTTAACGATAGTTCATAAAATATCCGTTTAAGCGCAGCCTCGACGGCTCATTTTCGTTTCATTTATAATATCGAAGCTAATGAAACCAGTAAATTCATCGATAACCCGATGTGCTAATCTTCGTGTAATTGCTAATGAATAATAATGTTTTGAACGAGTCGCAAAAAATTTACAGGAAAACCCAATATTTCATATTCTCGTTCATTAAGGTACTTATTTTTAATTAATCATTAACCGTAATGAGTCCGTATCTTCGTGTTTTCAGTTCGTATTAACTGGTAATTTTCTGAACGAGACATGGTTGCAAAAATTTGCACAAAAACAAATGTAATAAGCGGCAAATATCGTCATACCATTCCCATCGTTCTCTGCATTTACTTCGAGACCTCGTTTCTTTTTTGAGATACCCTTGCAATTATCCTTGTAAGATTGAAATTAAAGTCTCATAAAAAGTGGGTGTACAACTTTAATATTTTTAACAAATTATGTTTCACTGCAGGTGACAACAGGCTGAGAGGTTATGTTATATTTTGAACCACTATATCGCAGTGAAATATAAAAATGACAACTTCAAATAAAAACTGTGATATCCCATAATCAATATTCAGTTGTAAATAAATTTAAAAAATGTTCCGAAACGCCGAAAGTAACCTAACCTTAAACAGTGATTTAACTCCTTGAACATAGGTTCTCATTAGTCTTAATCCAGGGAAAACGAGCGATCACGATAGCCAAAAGGCAGGCAAGTTGTTTGCACCTTTTAGTATTTAAGCAAGCCATTGGAGGAGCCATCGAGTCCGCCTGAAGGGTTGCGGCGACAATTCGTGGAACTGTTGGACGTGCGTGTTTTCTCGGTGGCAAACGGAATATTTGCACGATGTAACGGCGAGAGCTGGGTAAATATTTAGGATGCACGCTATGTGCCGCAATTTCCCCTCCCAGTACCCGGCCTTCCGGTACCGAAGTGAGAATACAACGCAATTTCCACTTTGCCGTCAACTTTCTTCGCTCGACGAACGGCCACTTGGAAACTGGATGCCAGAGAAAGAATCACGGAAGTGGTCTTAATTGAAAAGATACCACTCTTGTTCGACCTACTGTTGTCACTTTTCATTTATTGCCATTTATCGAATCCCTCATTAAAACGTTTTATTACTGAAGTTATGTAGGAAGGATCTTATTCAATTTTTTTTTTGTATGAAAATTTGTAACTGGGTTTTGTGTGAATGCACTCAAGATGAACATTTAGTATGTGTACAATTATTATTTTACATCTTTCTGCAATTTTGACTGCTAATTCCAGAGTAGATCAGATATCCACATCAGGTGTGAAGATATACATACATACTACATTTACATTTGCTACAATTACATTTTAGAAAGTTCTATATACAGAAATTTTTTTATATATATTCATATTCCATATATTAATAAATAATAAATATACATTTGTATTCCATATATTAATAAATATACATTTGTTCTACATAGTCAATCAGTGTTTGGTCAGTGTTTCTGTTTAATAATTCAAAAAGGAGGCTTCGAACCCCATTTTTGTAAAGTAAAATATTATTCAAAATAACCTCAGCTACCCCCATTTCAGAGACACTAGTTGTGAGACACCCTGTATGATCTTGAAGAACCTTGAAAATCTAATTCAACCCAGATAAAAATCCTTACATATCCAACTATACTTGCATTAACTTAAACTTGCTATACTTAAACTTCTACTAAAATTTCACAAAGCAAAAGAGCAGAGCTCGAAAAGATTCTAAAACACCCGAGTGAAATAGTTCCCCCATAATCGCTCGTTTATCGGCGAGTTAAAGCAGTGCCATAACATCCATTCCAGTTTCCATGGAGCACGGTTAAATTAAACTTCAGCGTCGAATAAACCGAACGCATTCTTGCTTCCTTTTTACCCGACACAGTACACGGCTCTCTGCTATCGTTACAATAATCGTTATCGGTACTAGTCTGTACATCACAGTTACTCTATCAAGATTTTTCGCATTTTCGACTATATTTACAATATTCCGAAACGTTAAACTCCTCGTTCAAAAGTTGAAAACCACGGAAATATTTCGTATTCCATCCCGCTGGCGTGAGAGACAGAGTAAACGAAATAGAGAAAAGAGAAGGCAACAATGCGGCTCACCTTGTGTCTCGTTGAAATTTCATTTATACGCTGTTCGCAGTTTTCAGTGTTTCTGTCACTGTCCACGTTTCCTTTCGATCGGTTTCGCAGCTGAGATGGCGGGAGATCTTTGCGGTTCGGCAAACCACGCAATCTTATACCTTATCCCTCATTATCCCACTTTCGAGGGGTTCCCCCTGGCTCTTTCGACCGATTCTGCTCGTCGTGAAATCACAGTGCTTGCTGGAATTTTTGAGTTGTTGGGAATTTTGGTAGTTTGGAATGCTGAGATTTCTGAACCTTTGGGACTTTGGAGATTTTAGAATTTGGAAGTGTTTATAAAGCTTGAAGATTTGGGAGAGGTAAAAATGTTGGAAGAATGTCAGTATTTTTTAATGTTAGAACATTAAGACTTTGAAGCCTTTTGAAGTTGAAATTATGGAACTGAGGGAGCTAAAAATGTTGCAGTGACTCTGAAATTTCAGTACTTTTAAACCTCAAAGTATTTTTGAATTTTAGAACTTTGAGTCTTTGAAGCCTTTTGAAGTTGAAATTATGAAACAGAGAAATTTAAAAGTATCAGAACAGAAGACTCTAAAATTTCAATACTTTTGAACCTTTCAATACTTCCAAAATTTTAGTATTTTGCTACTCTCAGACTTTACTTAGGAACCTCCTTCATAAGTTCCCAACTTGAAAATTTAAAAATCGCATCAAAATTTCCCAAGGACCCCAATACGTTGAACGCCCTGTACATGTAAGTATTCCAATCGAAACATCGCGCGATTCCCGAGCTATTTCCTCCGTCACGAAAAGTCCATTTTCCATTCGAACAGAGACTCTGAAGTCTTTTCTTTCACTGGTGTTTCACAGCCGGATACCATGGAGCTATTTCGGCCAACATGTTCCTGAATTTCTCTATTCTAAGAACCTCTCATATGCGAAGTCGATACATGTTTCATTAATAATTTTAATCGACAGCTAATTGAGATAAGCTTTTTTAAGACCCTTTGCTCGATATCAAAGCTTTCAGAAAAAAATGATTACAGCATGAAAGCTTTTTACTGACGTATTTGAACAGAGGATTCAACTGTTTTTCGCTTCCAGTATCAAATATTCATAAAGCTAATCGTTGAGCTCTGAATAAAAATTGATATTGGAAAATGTCGACTGATAGTGACATGATTATGGCACTTGATGTACGACTTTGATAAACAGTATGACTTTCGTGTGATGAATATTCAAGAACTTGCTAATTGACATTAACGTTGTATCCTTATATCTCTAAATAGAGACCGCAATTATTCGGAACAATGAAACGATAAAACAGCGTACTGGGACATTAAAGAGGCTTCAATCATGCAATAACAGAAGATGGACATTAACATTTTTCCAATATGACCGTTTATCTTCCAGCATCGAATCAACTTCACTGAAACACTTTTATGGAGAAACTCGTTAACTGCTTGTCACGGTGTCGCGAATTTGAAGTTGATTAAATGACTCGTGTCTCCAGGAGAACTTTTAATATTCCTAAGAAGTATTTCGATGGACGTGTATGGAAAAAATACTCGATTGAACTAGTGGAGAGAATGGGTAGGACGTTGACATATTAAGTGCTTATGTGTTCTAATGACCTTTGTGGTCGTTGAGGTGGATAATTAGAAGCCTGCTGCAAATATTGCAATTGTAGTTATGGTATTTTTTGAGTGGAGGATGGAATTTGAGATTATGAAGGTTTAGGTTGTGGAGCTTGAGGTTATGGTTTCGAGGAAACAGAGGTTTGAGGATAATTGGAGAGATGGAAATAGGGGTGTAGAAATTTGGAGATGTGGGTATTTGGACGTATAGAAGTTTAAGGGTAGGAGAATTAAGGGATGTGAAAATTTGGGACGTGGAAATTTGGGAATTAGAAATTGAGGGAAATGGAAATTTGGGAGATTAGAAATTGGGGGACATGGAAATTTGGGAGATTTGAAATTGGGGGATGTGAGAATTTGGGGGTGTGAGAATTTGGGGATGTGAGAATTTGGAGGTGTGAGAATTTGGGGGTGTAAGAATATGAGGATGTGAGGATTTGGGGATGTGAAGATTTAAGGATGTGGGGATTTAGGGATGTGTGGAATTGGGAATGTGTGGAATTGGAGATGTGTGGAATTGGAGATGTGTGGAATTGGGAATGTGTGGAATAGGGGATATGTAGAATTGGGGATGTGTGGAATTGGGGACATGTGTGGAATTGGGGATGTGTGGAATTGGGAATATGTGGAATTGGGAATGTATGGAATTGGGGATGTGTGGAATTGGAGATACGTGGATTTGGGAATGTGTGAAATTGGGGATGTGTGGAATTGGGAATATGTGGAATTGGGGATGTGTGGAATTGGGAATATGTGGAATTGGGAATGTATGGAATTGGGGATGTGTGGAATTGGAGATACGTGGAATTGGAGATGTGTGGAATTGGGAATATGTGGAATTGGGGATGTGTGGAATTGGGAATGTGTGGAATTGGGGATGTGTAGAATTGGGAATATGTGGAATTGGGAATATGTGGAATTGGGGATGTGTAGAATTGGGAATGTGTGGATTTGGAAGTGTGAGAATTTGAGAAGCGTGAGAATCTGGGGATCTGAGAAATTGGAGGCGTGAAAATTTTATAATTTAGGTATTGGTCCTTTGAACACTAGAAAAATTGCAACTCGTCTAAAATTTCCAAACTTAAGAATGCACAGCCAAAAAACCAGAAACACCCAAATCCAAGACCTCAAAAATCCAAAAATCAACAAACTCAAAAATACTAATACCCATAAACACAAAAGCTTCATATCTTTCTATCAAATCAACACGATTTCCCCCAAAACCGCCACCAAGCGAACAAATCAGAGAACAGAACTCACAGCTGTAAACTTCAGCTTCTTTTTGCGATCTTACCTCATAATAGCCGAATCCGAGGGTTCGCAACGACCCATTAAGCTTGAGCATTCGTTCGAAAATGACGAATTATTATTACCCGAGCGAGTTCAACCATCCCAAAGCAAATAGAAGCCTAGCAGGTTTTTCTACCGCAATTGCGCGATATTTCCGTCGATATCCCGTCCTTCCGCCATTGATTAGATAGGAGGGACCAAAACGAAAGGACAATAATGCACGTGATTGCCGTGCGCGATAGTCGGCCAAGCTTAACACCTGGAAAACCAGTTTCGTCAGGCGTTTAGCTTAGGTGAGCTCGAGGAGCGAATATATGGAAGTCGGGGCAAAGTAACAAGCTATAAATCAAGATGTGACTCAATTAAATCGTTCAAAAGGTGGATTAATTTCAGAGAGGGACTTTATCTAATTTGTTGCACACGGTGAGCAACGAGCATCGGTCACGCACTTGCTAATTGATTTTTTAATCTCCTAAGTGAAACCGACGATCGTTTGAGTTGGGTTAATTAATTCCTGCTCGCTTTAATATTATCGCGGAAAAATTTTCATTAACGAACGGACGGGTATATTCACTGGGAAAAATGTGACAAGCTGTGGATATTTAGTCGTCGACTCTTTAGGGTTTTTTGAGGATTTTGGGGATTACATTTGGGACAGTTTGGGATTTTGATATTTGGGGTTATGGGAATTTTAATATTTGGAGATCTGTGGATTTGAGGATGGAGGTAGGAGACTTGGTAGTTTTTATTTCTAGGGATGAATCTGGGGAGTTTGGGAGTTTGGAGGTCTGAGGATGAGGAGTTTAGGGAGTTGAGGAGGGATTTTGGGAATATAGGACTTTAGAGGTTTAAGGATTTGAGAGTTTGGGGATTTAAGGGTTTAAAAATATAGAAGTCTAGGGGATTTTGGGGGTCTAAGGATGAGGAGTTTAGGGAGTTGAGGAGGGATTTTGGAAATATGGGACTTTAGAGGTTTAAGGATTTGAGAGTTTGGGGATTTAAGGGTTTAAGAATATAGAAGTCTAGGGGATTTTGGGGGTTTGGGAGTTTGGAGGTCTAAGGATGAGGAGTTTAGGGATTTGAGGAGGGATTTTGGAAATATGGGACTTTAGAGGTTTAAGGATTTGAGAGTTTGGGGATTTAAGGGTTTAAGAATATAGAAGTCTAGGGGATTTTGGAAGTTTGGGAGTTTGGAGGTCTAAGGATGAGGAGTTTAGGGAGTTGAGGAGGGATTTTGGGAATATGGAACTTTAGAGGTTTAAGGATTTGAGAGTTTGGGGATTTAAGGGTTTAAGAATATAGAAGTCTAGGGGATTTTGGTAGTTTTGGGCTTTGAAGATCTAAGGATAAGGAATTCAGGAATTTGAACTGGAAGGGAATCTAGGGAGGTGGAAGTTTAAGGGTTTAGGGGTCTAAAGATATGGCAGTCCATATTTAAGGATTTGGTAGTCCAGAAACTTGGAGATCTTGAAAGTGGATTTAGGAATTTATGAACTCAAAAATATTTTTAGGATTTAGGATCTTGTAAATCTAAAAATTTCATAATTCGACAATTTACAAATATCCCCATATAAGAATCTAAGAGTTCCACAATTTAGTTAATTTCAAGATTTCGAAACCTTCAAACTTGAATACTTAAGAACTTCAAATCTTGAAAACTAAAAAATTCAAAATTCTGAAAGTGAAAATTTGAAATGTATATTTGCACTCGAGGCGCTATGCAAATAAATTTGCAACACGTTGATAAAATATATGAAGAAATATTTTTTACAATTGTAACAAGATATTCGTTTTACCTTTATTTGAAATAAATATATGCGCGGTAATAAATTTTTCCCCTTAATTGAAGTCCTCCTCTTTGAGCGTTCTTCATTTCCAGCCGACCATTCCCCAGCCTCTGCGCCATTCCCTTGACTTCAAATCGAACGGAACAACTCTTGTTTTGTATCCATTTTCGCGTTAATTAATGCAGCTCCATGATGTACGCAGTACGGAGCGGTAAACTCATCATCAGACCCGTATGTGCATTATCACCAGCAAGGTATTCAAATTCCAATAAATGCAGACATATATATGCATGGGTCGTTGCGAGAACGCGGCCTGTTGATGCAGCTGGTAATTCAATAATTATCAACGCCCGTGTTAACAGAAACATATCGATAAAATGGAGAGAAAAAGATCCTCGTTCGTCGTTAGTCAATTTGTTCCAACACTGTCTTTGTTTCGATTCGGAGGTATTTGACATCTTGCACGATTTAGGGATATTTCGAAATTGACGAATTTGAGGTACTTGATGTTTGGAAATTTAACTTGGGGATTTGGAAATTTAGGGATTTGGAAATTTAGGGGTTTGGAAATTTAGGGGTTTGGAAATTTAGGGGTTTGGAAATTTAGGGGTTTGGAAATTTTGGGGTTTGGAAATTTCGGGGTTTGGAAATTGGGAGATCTGAGAATTTGGAGATTTGGAAATTTGAGAGATTGGAAATTTGAGAATTTGGAAATTCGAGAGATTGGAAATTTGAGAGATTGAAAATTTGAGAGATTGGAAATTTGAGAATTTGGAAATTTGAGAGATTAGAAATTTGAGAGATTGGAAATTTGAGAATTTGGAAATTTGAGAATTTGGAAATTTGAGCGATTGGAAATTTGAGAGATTAGAAATTTGAGAGATTGGAAATTTGAGAATTTGGAAATTTGAGAGATTGGAAATTTGAGAGATTGGAAATTTGAGAATTTGGAAATTTGAGAGATTGGAAATTTAAGAGATTGGAAATTTGAGAGATTGGAAATTTGAGAATTTGGAAATTTGAGAGATTGGAAATTTAAGAGTTTGGAAATTTGAGAGATTGGAAATTTAAGAGTTTGGAAATTTAGGGGTTTGGAATCTTGGGAATTGGGGAAGTTGAGAAGCTGGAAATTTAGAGATTTGGAAACTTAGGAATTGGGAAAGTTGAGGAGCTGGAAATTTAGAGATTTGGAAACTTGGGAATTGGGGAAGTTAAGAAGCTGGAAATTTAGAGTCTAGGGGTTTTGAGAATTTGGGGGTTTGAGAATTTAGGGGTTTAAAAATTTGGAAATTTGGAAATTAGAAGATTTGAGAATTTAGGGTTTTGAAAATTTGGAAATATAGGAATTAGGGGATTTGAGTAGTTGGAAGCTTGGGAGTTAGGTCATTTGACAATTTAAAAGCTTGTAAATTAGAAAATTCAGAAATTTGGAAACTTGAACCTATAAAAATATCTAAATTTGCAAATATAAAGACCCAGAAAAATCCAACAATTTAAAAACAATAAAATTACGAGTACATTTCCCAAATACAATAAAAGTTCATTTCCGATACAAAGCACGCCCCATCTACAGGCGGTTACAAAGAAGGGTTAACGAGTAGCAAAAAAAGAGTAAGAAACTTTCTCTTCATCAAGGATTCTTCGATTCATCTTAAGAAAACCTCATAAAATATTCAATCGAAGCTCGATATGAAAGAGGGAATGTTTAATGACACGCTCGAAATGGAGCCTCTTCGAGTAAAGTTACCGTTAAGGTCCTCGGAGTTTGGGCTTCGTCCTCTCTTGAATACGCGATTTCATTGATCGTGATCAAGGGACGAGAGGGAGATTTCGATAAGCTAAACATAATTAATCTGGCCAATTATTGCGGTGGAAAAGTCGACCGCGCTTCCAACTAATTCCATTAACCTGCACGCTTAAACGAGCCCAACTAAGGAGGCGACTTAAAGGCCTTGGTTGCTCGTTAGCGAACGATAAGCAGCCTCGCTTTTGGAACTTCCACAAAATTTTCATCGCGCTGACGCCCGGAGAAAGTCGATCACGAATATTCCGGATACGAGATTTTCCTCTGAAATCCATCAAGTTTGCTATTTTTTAATAACTCAGATTTTTATTCTCTTTTTTATATACTGTTTCAAATTTTTTAAGCTTCGAGATTGCAATTTTTTCAGGTAGGAAGTTCATTTTCTGGGTTCCTGAATTATTTGCAGTAACATAGTAATGCAACAGTAATGCTATTTAAACAATTTAGCTTAAAGACACAGATATGTAGACGTGAAGACTCAGTTTCAGTAATTTGATTAATTCTTGATAAATTACGCACCATCTTCAGAAACGTACTCATATGTACAGTCAAGTATATATGTGTAAAATTCATCATTATAATTGATGTTGCTGCTATCATTGAACTCCTTGTCACTTATTCTATAAAATTTAGATTTATTAAAATTTTCAATAATATGATTCAGTCTTGACAAATTATGAGAAACATACTCATACACACATGTGCAGTCAAGTACATATGTATAAAATACATCATGTATTATAATTAACGTGGCTGCTTATTTTATTGAACTCCTTGTCACTTATTCTATAAAATTTAGATTTATTCAAATTTTCAATAATATGATTAAGTCTTGACAAATTATGAGAAACATACTCATACACACATGTGCAGTCAAGTACATATGTATAAAATACATCATGTATTATAATTAACGTTGCTGCTTATTTTATTGAACTCCTTTGCACTTATTCCATAAAATTTATATTTATCAAAATTTTATAAAAGACAGTTTACTAATCTTCGAAGTTAATTTTCTCCATACGCACATGTTTCATACATGCAATAATAAATGCATGACACACTATCTCGAACAAATTGATGTAGTCCGAGCGATTAGCCGATATTATCGATATATCGTGCATCAATAAGGTATCGATGAGCTATCGGTAATCGATAGTCACAGGCGAGACCGGACGCCCGGAGCAGTCGATAAATCTTCATCCCCGCAAATGGCAGCTGGAAATCTTCCGGTGGCGAACGAAATTAGCGGAGTGACTTACGAGTTCAGCGGCTACTTCTGCCCTCCACGGTCCGTTCTCTTCGTCTTCTTAACGCGAGCTCGTACGTGGAGGACTCGAACGAGCGTAAAAACCCGTGGAATCGTTTGTTTCACTTTACAGCCACGTTTCGTCGAGGCAATAAGAGGCGAGCAAAACGGAGTCGGTACGAGATAATGGCGGGGCGCGAATGAACGAAGATGGAAAAAAAGAACGTCGCGGGGCCGTAAAGCGAAAATCCTGGGTAACGTGACTGGTACAAATTTCATCCTTGTGTCGGGAATACCAGGCATTCCAGAAATCAATATCCCGCAAAATCTGAACCTTCTCCTTTTTTCTTACGCCATCGGCCACGTACGCCATCGAGTTCCACGCTGAACCCAATTAAACATAGTGGAAGCCTGCCGTTTACTTTGACTTTTCAAACTTTCATCTTGAAACGCTTCTTCGCGATTCTCTGCCCCGTCGTTTTTCCGTCGTTGACCCCTCGAGTGATTTTATTGCCGTGGAAAAGTCCGATATCGATCATCCCCGCTGGAGATATCGCAAGAGGCTGAACAACGAAAAATGACGGTGGACAAAAATGCAAAGGAATTTCGATGCTAAAATCCTGCAAGGATGTCTCGGAGGAAAAGGCTAATCTTATTTCAAATTTGTTCGGATTCTGTTGCAGAATAAAGGTCGATGTAAGATGGTCGTTCTTTTTCTTGGTTACGGAGCGATTTCCTTTGATACGCCATGTATATGCAGCGGTCGATAAATAAGTATAGCATAATAAAGGTCCAATACGCTACGCCATGATAAAGTAGAATGCACAAGCAGAATGTTCTATTTGATACATCTTACGAATTTTACAAGCTTCCGAATAAAAATTTTGTCGAAAGTGAACCTCAAATGAACTTAATATTCTACAATTGTTCAAACAAGTTCTAACTGATGTTCTTACTAATTTCACATTGTATGTTACTGAATAAAAATTTCGTCAAAATTGAACTTTCATTGAACAGAATTTTCTGCAATTGATGTTCAAACACATTCTAACTGATGTTCTTACTAATTTCACATTGTAAGTTACTGAATAAAAATTTCGTCAAAATTGAACTTTCATTGAACAGAATTTTCTGCAATTGATGTTCAAACACATTCTAACTGATGTTCTTACTAATTTCACATTGTAAGTTACTGAATAAAAATTTCGTCAAAATTGAACTTTCATTGAACAGAATTTTCTGCAATTGATGTTCAAACACATTCTAACTGATGTTCTTACTAATTTCACATTGTAAGTTACTGAATAAAAATTTCGTCAAAATTGAACTTTCATTGAACAGAATTTTCTGCAATTGATGTTCAAACACATTCTAACTGATGTTCTTACTAATTTCACATTGTATGTCACTGAATAAAAAGTTAGTCAAAATTGAACTCTTCGTTGTCAAAATTAAATTTGATCATCATTAACAATAATTTAATTACTTGTGAAATTAAAACAAGCGTAGACTAACAACTTACTACTTTATCAATTTGTAAACTAAACAATTTTCTAGCCTAAAAATTTGATAAGTTAACTCACAAAATTTAATAAACCAACAACTTGAAAAGTACTTTAAAATGACAATTTACAAAGACATTTAAAATTTAGTAAATCCCATAATTACAAGGTTTGTTCAAGTAAGCAAAACAATTAACATAGCTCGAAAAGTTAAGAAACTCGTGGCGGAAACAACAGAAAGAATAAAAGAGAATAATTCTCCCCGAGGTTCGTCAGCGGAAGGAATTTTTTCGTGAATTTTCTCATGAGCCCGCCAGCTTCCGTGGTAATACATTTAAATATCCTTTCGGGAAAGGGATCTACGTGAACCGACTGCGGTTGAATTTCTAGCGAGATTAAGTATTACCGTTCCACGTTCAAGCCGGAACAAATGACTGGCGTTAAGCCGATAAAAATTCATTGCCACCGTCCGAGAAGTCTGCCTTTAGCAACGAAATTGGCACCGCGAACGCGTGAGATGTTTGCTAATCTGCCAAACCTGTCGTTGTGGCGAAATTTTAAACGCCTGAGCCACGAAAAAATTTGACAAAAATGCTTCTGTTTCTGGGAGCGATTAAAAGTTTCTTTTTTATTATTAGAAAAATTTTGAATTTTGATTTGATGATCGTTGGTTGATATCTGTAATATGTATAATATCTGTTGATAATTGATGTCTGTAGAAGAAGATTGCGAAGAAGCTGTGATTGTATGGAACCTTCGGATTGCTGACATTGGCGTAACTAGAATTCTTGTCGAGATAGGTCAGGACCTGTAGATTTAGTAACAGGTCGAGGATTCTACGCTGGGCGTGATTTAGTGGATGCTGGAAATTTGGAAGCTGAGAATTTGGCGAGTTTGGAATTTGGAGATTTGGGAAGTGGGAAAGTTTAGAATTTGGGGATCTGGGAGATTGGGGATTTAGGAATTTGTGGACTTTGGGAATTGGGAAATTTGAGAAGTTGGGGGTTTGGAAATTTGGGATTTTGGGAAATTTGGGGAATTTAGGAATTTGGGGATTTTGGAATTTGGAAATTTGAGAAGTCGGGGGTTTGGAAATTTGGGATTTTGGGAAATTTGGGGAATTTAGGAATTTGGAGATTTTGGAATTTGGAAATTTGAGAGTTTGGAAATTTGAGGGATTGGAAATTTGAGAGATTGGAAATTTGAGAGATTGGAAATTTAAAAGATTGGAAACTTGAGAGATTGGAAATTTGAGAATTTGGAAATTTGAGAATTTGGAAATTTGAGAGATTGGAAAAATGAGAGATTGGAAATTTGAGAGATTGGAAATTTGAGAGATTGGAAATTTGAGAGATTGAAAATTTGAGAGATTGGAAATTTGAGAGTTTGGAAATTTGAGAGATTGGAAATTTGAGAATTTGGAAATTTGAGAATTCGAAAATTTGAGTGATTGGAAATTTGAGAGATTGGAAATTTGCGAGATTGGAAATTTGAGAGATTGGAAATTTGAGAGATTGGAAATTTGAGAGATTGGAAATTTGAGAGTTTGGAAATTTGAGAGTTTGGAAATTTGAGAGTTCGGAAATTTGAGAGATTGGAAATTTGAGGATTTGGAAATTTGAGAATTTGAGTATTTGCAAACTTGAAAACCTAGAAATCCCTTTCAAACCCACCTATAATCCCTGCCTCCCTATAATTCCCTAACGACGCAGAAAAATCTAATCGCCTCTCATTGACCAATTTCCGGCAAACTACGAGAATGTTCACAAATTATAGCCGCTAGATAAAATCGTAAATCTCAATGCAGAATCAGCAATACCACAAAAATGTAGGGGATAATTTCACGAAACAGAGTGGATATCTGATCAAATTGCGGTGATCCTCTTCCCTCCTCATTTTTCTAGAGGATACAACGCTGTCATGGCAATGAAGAAATATCTCGACAAAGAGTCTCCCGCTGTTCCGAGTTCTCCGAAGACATGATTACGCGATTAGAGTCGAAATGAATAAGCGGTAGAGAAACAAGTTATTTATAAACTTCTTTGAACGAGGTAAAACACAGCGTGATAGGAATTTGGGTTTTGTAAGAGATTTGAATAAAAAGTTAATTTATTTGATACGAAGTACGAAGAGTTAGTGGAACATGTGACACGTGCTATTTATGTGGACACATATTATGTTAACTCGTGTCTGAATTTTTAAAATGAAAATAAAAATCATAAAATGTGATTTCTAAGGTTGGCTGTTGAACTGTTTTTTTTTAATTTTTTTCATAATAATAATAAAGTGTTCACATGTGATAATTGTTCACATATGTCCACGTATGTTCACCTATGTCCGCATATGTAGAAATTAAAGTTGCACAAGTATTAAATGTATCAATGAAAGTTTCACTGTTTCAGATTTAATATTAGATTTCTATAATTACTGTAACATTTTGTGAAAAATAGATATAATGTATCTCGATTCTAACTAGGTTTACCTATTAAAAGAGGATTACACATCAATAATATTAGATAATCATACCCTACGTTAATTGAATAACGGGTAGAAATTATAAAATATTACGTAGAATTTAATATTATCTCCTTTTACGTTCTATATCTTTGATCAGAGGCTGCACACAGGTTCCCGATATTACATTGCCCTGGCGTGTAGGTGAGAGGCAGTTAAGTCTGGCTTTAATTAAATTCTGCTGTTTCGCATGGAAGATTTCAGATTCGAGCACGTTTCGGACGATAATTCACAGAGTTGATCGTCGACTTAATTGTTACGAAGATTCGCGAGAAGAAACTTAACGTGTAAGTAGAAACAGAGTTGCTATTAGAATTTCTGCAGTTCACGACCAAATTTTCGACGTTATTGTCCCTGCGTTATGTCTATTGTAGACACCTGTGTTGACTACTGTTACATCTCTGATGCGACAATCGACAACATAATCAACTCATACATCTCCAAAATTACACCCTCGAAAATTTTCGATCTTTCTCAATTTTGAAAATTTGCAAATACAAGTACATGCCATTTTGCACATTTGCAAATTTGTAAACGTAAGTACCCGGCAATTTAAAAGTTTGCAACCCCTGTAATTAAAAATTTCGAAAATTGAAAAGTGCAACGATTAACCGTGAGTTTCTCATTAGAGAGAACTCTCGCGGAATAAAATTTAGCGATATAAAAACAACTGGTTGTTGGAGCAATTAAAACGCGACCCGGTAGCAAACAGATAGCCGTAAATTAATTGCCAAATGGGAGAAGGATCGGAAATTCCGATGCTCGCGTTTCTCGCGTACCGACGTAATAACAGGCATACGATTTCAATAAAATTTAATAGGACGCTGTTAATAGGATTAGGCAGCAAAAACGGTTCGAAGGTCGACGGAAAAATGGAAGGAAAGACCGCGGCATCTGGTCGAGAACTAGTTCCATAAATACAGCTTTTCCATCGAAACATGCAAAGTCGACGATCGCAATGACCGATTAATTGTTTCGGACCATGCGCCATAGAAATTATCCGAGCAACATCGTTGGAACCCGTGATTTAACCGCGATTCAATGATTTATCCAGCGTACATACAGTGTCTAATACCGCTTATTAGCTCATCTCGAAGCGATACGACCGGGGCAATCGAACGGCTGATTGCCAACATCCGTGTCTTACTTGTTTTATTTCGGGACGAGTTTTTCTTTCCTCCACTCTGTGTATCTTGGCTGCACCGGTTCATTAATCGCTGCCTTTTTGCTCCATATGTTTGGATTTTGGACATGTCAATGTTTGAGGATGGAAACACGCGACAGAAGAACCCGTTCGATCAATCTCATGTTTAATTTATACCGCTACTCTACGGAGAATACATGCTTTGCTACTTTGTAAGGACGTTATTCCGCCTTGTATAAGCGACGATTACACCTCGTTGTGGCTAAGCATCTTGCAAAATATTTCAAGGCTACTCGAGTTTCTTGCTCGAACAAGATTTACTGTTATGGGCGTTTTAATAAGCTGACTTCTTTGGAAAATTTTTTTATGATATAGATGCAGACACACGAGCATGTATACATAGATTCTTGCGTTCATAAATTCGTAGACATCTTAAAAATTCCTATATATGTTTATATTCCGTACCTGAAACTATGCATACCCCAATACGCCAATATTTATATCCCTATATAATTACGTCCCGTATCCTTCGATCCCCAAGGGACGTTGATCGAATTGCAGGACTGGGATTTGAGGATCTTCCGTGTAACTGCTTTACCAATTTAAGGCTGTAGGCAAATATTTTCTCCCCAACTGTTAAGTCGGGAGATGAGCTGCCGCCTACGATACGATAGCCGATGGGCTCCGCTATGCTACGCTTCCCACAAATTTCGAAGCCCGTACAGCGCCCGTGAGTATCGTATCGGGGACGAACGACTAGGAATTACCCTAGCGAACGAAATTACGAATGGTCGTAAGGTACGCATCAACGGAGGGCCGGTTATTTTCCTCGTGTGCGACCACAATTTACATTCTTCTCTATCCCTCGCCTACTGAGCGTGTGCGCGCGTCGCGAACAGATAGAGCGGGACGGAGAAAAAGAGCGCCGATAAAGAGAGGGAGCGATAAAGTGGAAGAGAAATAACAGCGAGACCACGGGAGAAAGAAAGATACGAACGAAGTTACAGAAGGGGCGATAGGTTGTTGCGCACCTGCTTACCTCCAGGCAGCACGGTACTTCTTGTCTAAACTGTTCTTTCCTCCTCAACCAGCGCTCGACCCTGTTCTTCGATCGGCGACCAGGAACGATTCCTTTGTCGCAATCTGGTTACGCAGGATGCAGATCCGTAGATGTGTTACGGTAATGTCCTCCTGTATTAACACGCTGTAATACAAAGTGTAGCTGCATCATTCGACACGCTTTTATGGAAGATTAAAAACCTGTACGCAGCACTCGGTGGCTACGTTCAATGCCTGATGATAGACTTTCAGCGAACTCGACGACATTCTCGGTACTGGACCCGACATTCTGATCTCGGGTAATTTTCGATTAAGTACACGGTTCGTGCTTTGACTATGGGGTTCTGCTCGGAGGTCTAATGAAACTCGGGTAGAGAGAATTTTTTGAAAACGAGATTTTTCGAACTTCTATTGAAACTAGGGATGCGGTATGAGAAGGGTTTATGAACAGTCGGGTGTATGAATACATGAATTTAAATGTCTGAATCTAGGGTCATAGAGATATTGAATATGGGGATATGATGTAAGAATGTGGAGCAGGTAGAGGTTCAAGGATGTAGAGATCTAGTAAGGTAGGTATCTAACTCTGTATGTGGATCTGGAGGTTTGAGGATTTAGGTATATGGGAATCTCGAGTATAGCTAACGATGTAGACATTTAGGGATGGGGTGGATAACGTGTTTAGGTGGTGCTCAGGTGCATATGTGGATCCAGACATGTATCCAGAGATATGAAGAATTTTAGGAAGCGTTAGTTGAGATATAATCAAGGAACATTAGAGTTTAGAGATAATCCACATATCTAGAAAAATCAGAAATTAAAAATCCAAGTGTCCTGAAGATCTGGCAATCTAGATTTCCAGTGTTCGAGATTCGTCACCGCCTTAATCCTTTTTTCATTTTCCCGTTTCGATAACTTCACCAAAGCGAAAATGAAATGTTACCGCACAGGGCCACCCGCACATAACGCGTTATAAAGTAGAGTAACCGCGAAGGTTATAAATAGAAATTTTAATGCACGAGCGAATTACACTTCTGCACGGTGCATCCAGGGAAACTGATTTACGCGACGGCGCAGGTGTTCCGCAATTATTGCCGTTTAATGGCGGGCATACTTTGGTTAATTTCACGGGGATTTTCAGTTTTGAGTAACAACAGCCTAACAGCGAAAAAAGTTGATACTCGTAAATTGTGGTCGGGACAACAGTTTTTCGATTCCTCGTTGAGGAAGATTTGCTTCGTTCGTTTTGATAAAAGAGAATTCGAACAGATCACGTGTCTGCATAATGATCAGTTTGTATCACGAAAGGACTGCTTCAAGGACAGCATCGCCAAGGACGCGCCTCCGGGGACCTTTAAATACAGCTCGCGATCCAACTAGACGTAGCAATATCATTTCCAACATCCCTTAACGACCTTCGGAACGGCCTTTCTACAAAATTTCTGCTCCTCTCGTGAACGACCGCCATAAAACATAAGCTTCTTCTTCTATCCAACGACTTCGTTTTTCTTTAACGATCTGGAACAACCATCCGGGAATTAAGTAATAGCCAATAATCGCGATAACGGAGAAAAATTGCTAATATGAAGATTCGCAGATACGAGAGCCTCGGAATTTTTAAATTTCACTGCAATCTTGGAAAGCTAGGTGCTATTTGGAAGGAAACTTAGGAAATGTTTAGAAATTAGATAATTTGGAAGTATGTACATTTTACAAGTTGATCAGGTAGAAATTTGGAAGTCATTAAGGGAATAAAAGTTTGAGGATTTTCAGGGATACTATCTGAAGAGAGACCCTATGTAGAAGTCTGCCTAGTAACATTTGTAGCTAATGATTCTTTCAAGCATTTCAAATATTCCAAGTACGGATTCCGCTAAATCACCAAATAAGGTACTAATTGCCGGGATTGAGGGATTAAGAGATTGAAGATACGATAGCAATTTAATACGGAATAATTAGAGAAACCATCTCGGAATCGTTAAGAGGCCTATTAACGTATATCGCGCGAAATCCCGAGGAACATGATCGAGACACGTGCTACTCGTCCGTTCGAAAGTTACGATATCGAGTGACCTTGTGAATAAAAGTTACCGTAGTTTCGCCCGCGACCAATAGACAGCATCCATAGGAGGTGGAGAGAGAAGCCGGGTGGGCCAGACTCGAGCGTAGTTACTGTTATCTATTAAATTTATGTACACTCGTAAAGATATCGAAATTTATTATTCGTAAAATCACAAGCTCGCGTTGGCCCTGTCCAATATTCCCGCTATTCTAATTTATTTCTTCGTGATTTCACCCAGGTACATTAATTCTCCCTCTCTCTCCGCCGGTTCGTTACACCTTCTCTCGTCTCCTTATTCTGTTTCTATACGACTAGCTCGATCCCCCCGGCGAATTCCTTAATCAAAGCAGTGTTGTTCGTTCGCGTGTAATTTACAACGGGGAAACTTAATCACGGCGGCTTTGTACGACGAAAAAGGGGAACCTCCCTGTAAACGAATCAAAGATAATCGGCCTGAATGATGCGAGCGAAAGTTACTCGAACAATTCAGATCGATCGTTCACGCGTGTCTGGCCACGATTTCCATGTTACTAGATAATTAGTTGGTAACTGGGAGTCGAGATATCTGGCACCGACGTTTCAAAGCGTCGCGTCGCGCATCTCATTAGTTATCGCAGTTTGTGTGCTCCATCTTCGAGCCCTTGTCGAACTTCTGCCAAAGTGCAGCCACGGTGAATCGTCGACTAAGTTCAATTCTGATTCATCGACGAGAGAAACGTAAAAACGATCTTGCTGAACTGTGAGCACCGTGTGAGACATACACATGGCGGCTAGGGTAATACTCAGATAGAACCATCTTTTCTCATGATCAAGTTGAAAATTTCTGTAGACACGCTTTTGTAAGTAATGTACTTCATCATATGTGCCTGATCACATGTAGTTGATCATATGTACTTAATCTACGTTTAGACACTCTTTTGTAAGTAATGTACTTCATTATATGTACTTGATCACATGTGTTTGATCATATGTATGTAATCATGTCTATTTAATTTATGTACTTCATCATATGTATTTGATCACATGTGTTTGATCATATGTATGTAATCATGTCTATTTAATTTATGTACTTCATCATATGTATTTGATCACATGTGTTTGATCATATGTATGTAATCATGTGTATTTAATTTATGTACTTCATCATATGTACTTGATCACATGTGTTTGATCATATGTACGTAATCATGTGTATTTAATTTATGTACCTCATCATATGTACTTGACCACATGTGTTTGATCATATGTACGTAATCATGTGTATTTAATTTATGTACCTCATCATATGTACTTGACCACATGTGTTTGATCATATGTATGTAATCATGTGTATTTAATTTATGTACTTCATCATATGTACTTGATCACATGTGTTTGATCATATGTATGTAATCATGTGTATTTAATTTATGTACTTCATCATATGTACTTGACCACATGTGTTTGATCATATGTATGTAATCATGTGTATTTAATTTATGTACATCATATGTACTTGATAACACGTATTCGACCATATTCACATAATCCACGTGCTGGATCACATATGCATGCTTGATCTACGTAATCGTTGTATATTTGATCCGCGCATTTGTATGTATTTATGTAACGTTATTTGATCAATGTCTCAGCAAGACACTTGATCCACAAAATGAAGAATAAGAAGACTTCGAGACGTTGAAAACGTAATTTCTCGTGCCTCCTTTATAAATATAACATGCTATCAATAGTCGCTAAGTACATATTCTCGATATTATTCTGCTTGTCAATACGTCGCGTCGTGACACACGGAAAAACATCGATAGAAGAAGAAAACAGAGGCAGCACGTTAAGCAATCCGAAACGTCGATGCTAGACATTGGAATGCAAATTGCTGTAGCTTGTAAGCTACGTATCGAGCCACGGGACCGATAAAAATTGCAGTCTGACGATCGAGACCAAGAGACACCATGGTAAGAGAGAACATTTCTTCCAACAAGTTTTCCTCTCGTGCCAGTGATCTTACGTGAAGCATGTTTCGATAGTATAACGACAGCAAAGAGAAAGCTCGAGAAACTCCGGGAACTCGTCTTCCGCTTATCGACTCCCCATACATTTTTGAATTCACCCGGGAATACCATCCACTGTGATCTTCAAATCCTTCTTACGGTGACCACCTATGGACAGCTTTGTCAAAGCAATTTTCACCGGAGCCATTTCCGTTTTAAACAGTTTTTAAGGCTCTTTGTCGCGTGGACTGGGATTTTTAGGGTTGGGGTGAATTGGGGATTTTGGAGTTTTGGGGAGATGGGGAGTTGGGGAGTTGGGGAGTTGGGGAGTTGGGGAGTTGGGGAGTTGGGGAGTTGGGGAGTTGGGGAGTTGGGGAGTTGGGGAGTTGGGGAGTTGGGGAATTGGAAAGTTGGGAAGTTGGGAAGTTGAAGATTTGGAAATTTGTGAATTTGGGGCGCTGAGAAATTGGAGATTTGAGAATTTGGAAATTTGGGAATTTGGGGCGCTGAGAATTTGGAGATTTGGGTATTTGGGGCGCTGAGAATTCGGAGATTTAAGAATTTGGAAATTTGGGAATTTGGGACGCTGAGAATTCGGAGACTTGAGAATTTGAAAATTTGGGAATTTGGGGCGCTGAGAATTTGGAGATTTGGGAATTTGGGGCGCTGAGAATTTGGAGATTTGGGAATTTGGGGCGCTGAGAATTCGGAGATTTAAGAATTTGGAAATTTGGGAATTTGGGGCGCTGAGAATTCGGAGATTTGAGAATTTGGAAATTGGGGAATTTGGGGCGCTGAGAATTCGGAGATTTGAGAATTTGAAAATTAGGGAATTCAGAGATTTGAGAATTAGTTGATTTGGAAAACTACAAAATTTGAGAATACTATCCTCTTCTTAAATCACCACCCTAACCTCCCCTCAGTCAGAGACCGTCGGCCGCCATCTTAGTTCCATCACACTCAGCCCAGTCCATAGTCATCAACAATACAGCACCATCAAACAACAGTAATTTAAAACAATACCATCCCACATATCAAATTTAAATCCAATATCCCCAAATGAATATTCTACACATCAAATCCCATTAACGCATAAAATACGAAACCTAAACATCACAATTTGATCCTTCTGCAATCTGCATGCACTCAATGTCTGTTTATTGCTCGCTGGAATTCGCATAAAACAGTTTGATTAGCACAATAATCACCGTAAACTGAAGATTTTACGTTCGTTTATGAGCTGATGAATATTTTATGACGCATACCTTGTTGGCTGTGCGCATCGTTGCGAAACGGGAGTACGATTTCCCGGACTATACGCGAATTCGTGTTTGCGAGAAGATTCATTTTTAGCGTACGCGTGCAGGAATCCGAAGGCTGGAAAAAGGTTTTCGTTGTTCCAGCCAAGTAACCGGAGAAATTTTTTGGACGGTCCATGGCGTCCACACAATTTAGTGACTTCAGTGAAAAACTAACCTGCATTATAGCACTTACTATGCAAATAGTAATTTTCGGGATATGGCATTTGACCCGATTTTGGGACAGAAAACATTTATGCTACGTTAGATTGAAACCTAAATTTTGGGGCTTTATTCGAAATTTCGGTCAGAGCTTTTGTAAAGACTATTCAGAATAATGAATATTAAAAATTGTATTATGATATAGTAGTTTATATTGTCATTCCCTGGACATGCAATTACCATTTTAATTTTGAACTTTTAAGTTTGTAAGAATTTTTTATAAAAGAGACCGTATCGAAGTAAAGTACCGTGTAACACAAAATAATTGTGAAGAATTTATCTAAACTTTATTATCGAATTTCGCAGCGAAGTTCCCGAACAACTCGATAAAATTGTACAAACAATGAAAACTGAGGAGCCTTCGAAGAATAAAAACTGTGCCGGAAAAATATCAATTCGCGATGTTTGCGTTGCGGAAACAATATAGCGGAATCGACAGCGCGGCATCGCGAACAAATAACGGAAAGTACGTAACGGACCAAATAGAGGCAGAATTTCGAAATAATTCTATTTGCTGTACTGTAACGCGAGAAAGGAAAAACGGTACATTACTTCCAACGGAGAGCCAATAATTCTCCGCGAAAGAGCCGGTGTCGTTTGATGGACAGCCCGGGCGTGTTTGCGAAACGGCGGCTCGCTATTGCGTGAAACTCTTGTAAACAAACTGATTGTCAACAAATACGAACGTTTTAACATATTCCGTCATAACAAGCTGACATATGCGCAAATGCACTTCGTCTGCCCGTATTTTTTGTTTCAATATCCATCGTAACTTCGCGCACGCGAAACATAATTTTGCGGGCTGAACAGCGCATGAATTTCTGCTGAAATTAGTTTCTACCTCTCGCGGAAATACTGGAATGAAGAGAAAAATTTTTGCTCAAAATTTTATTCAAACATTCTGAAATTCGAGGTTTATTGATAGGAGTCTTATAATAATTTCAAATATAAAGGACTACACCAAGGAACAAGACATTAAATCTACACTTAGGACTATTTTTATTCTCATTGCAAAGATGGAGAGGGAGGTGGAGGAAAGATGGTGCACCAAGAGATGAAGTACATTTTACTAACCCCTATAAACCATTGAAAGAAAGTTTGTGATTTTGGACATGTTAGAAAATAGAAATTAACGAACGGAGATTTGGGAATTTGGGGCGCTGGGAATTTGGAAAGTTGGGAATTTGGGGCGTTGAGAATTTGGAGATTTGGGAATTTGGGGCTTTGAGAATTTGGAGATTTGAAAATTTGGGGCGCCGAGAATTTGGAGATTTGGGAATTTGGGGCGCTGAGAATTCGGAGATTTGAGAATTTAGAAATTTGGGAATTTGGAGCTTTGAGAATTTGGAGATTTGAAAATTTGGTGCTTTGAGAATTTGGAGATTTGGGAATTTGGAGCATTCAGAATTTGGAGATTTGAGAATTAGCCGACACAGGCCATCCGCTTTTTGTCATTGCACTTTCCCTTCCTCAGGGAACGTCGCTGGGCCCAAGTGCCCTAAGCAATCATGCTGACGGGGTTGTCCGCAAAACAGGATCGTGTCAATGAAGACATTCTTGTATTAGCTCTTGCCGTGAAACGTCAGTAAAGAATTGCAATTTACTTTTTTTAAAATCGCCCGCTAGTTATTTGATACCTTATCAATAACATTTCCTGATTTACGTTACAAACAAATTAAAAGCAAAAATGTTGGCAAAGTTAGAATAGAGCGCTAAGAGCTGTTGTGGCTGTCATCGGTTCCCATCCGAGCAAATACTATTACAAGGATATCGTGTTTCTCGTTCATATCGCACAACCGAACAGAATTCCGGAATATCCAATGCAGCTTATATCGAATAACACGGGCATCAAACTGTCGGCGCAACGTGCATAGTCGTAGATCCACAAGCATTAAAAACATCGCTTGAAAATTCGCCATTTAGACGTTAACATCGAAGGTTATCGAATTTTTGCTCTTATGAATAATTGTGATCATGATTCATCCGCAAGGTCATTAACAACGTCGTTGAAAATGCAAAAGAAAGCAACGATTCGCCCTTGCATGTGACACTTTAAATATATTACCATTCCCGGTGCAAATTGCGTTTACGGTTTCCTTCGTGTTCAACGCAGCGTGTCTCAACGATTGTACAGCAGAGAACATCGCGTAATATCGTATAATTACTTGTCTTACTCCGCAGATCGACGAAACGTTTAAACACTTTCATTAAAGTTCCTCATTCGCGCGTTCAGTATACCACCCATGGTGAGCTTTAATGTGGCTGCTTCAAGTCTACAATCATCCCGGGGTGAATATTGTTTAACACGAAAACGCTTTAAATGCTTAACCGATACCTCGACTGATGAGATATTAAATATTCCATGGATTAGATTCAATGAACGAGTTTAAGCTACGAGACACTCGTGAGGAGAGCCGGAGCAGCTTTCGAATCCCGTATCCTCATTTTGCTTAATCACATTGCCGAGGTCATTAATATGCCGGGACACGTAAATGGAAACGATGGGAAGACGTAATAAGACGTCAGCGCACTGCTCTAATGATCGCGTGAACAACAAAGTTACTGGAACACTTATTTTTTTTTTATTAATTCTATTAATGTAAATCAGAGATGATCGCTTACTCTAAAGTTTGAGACAACGTTTAGCAGCAGCCTATAGACATTTTGAAGCTAAAGGAGAGACTTGAGTTAGGGACCCAGGAAAAGATTATTCTGATCACGCAAATTACCGCAGTCAATATTGGAACTCGAGTCTTTAAAGTTTTGCGAACTTGAAGTCTTTAAACCTTACGAACTCCAAGTTTTTGAAGAATTATTTTTGGAATCAGCTCGTGCTAAAAAGAAGACGAGAACTCTTCCATCATCAACATAATTTATACCTCTAATGACTTGTCATAGAAACAGTAAATAAAAGTATAATTTACAACGTTAATATTGAATACAGCAATCTGAAATTCCTTTATATAATAAAATTATAATTTTCCCAAGTGTAATGATAATGTTTAAATAATACTTCGGTACCAAGTCTCGTTACGGATTTTCTGATACTTCCCGCATCTAAAGTGTTCGTACTCGATTACGCTAAAAACACTCGTTGATTATCCAGCAGCATTTTCTTCCCGGCAACAAATTCTAGTTATTATACGTAATTCCAAACGATCGTTATGATTAACGACCAGACGTTAGTCGTGGACAAGAGATCGTAGATACTTCTGTTTTCTTACACATACAGAAATTAACAAGAATTCCCGTTACGAGATCACTGTTCAATTCATGGAACATCCTATGTCTTTAAAGTCCCAGTACTTTTCAATCGAATGTGTCTTCAAATCATACGATATATAAAGGTATTTCCTCGTTGGTGCAATGATTCTTCCCTGTTCGAAATATACGACATCGAAGCTTCAAATAATGGTGCAATTTGTCTTCGGCTCGCGGACAAACAGTACGGTGTAGAAATTATTTGTCCAGCTGCGAATGTCACATCCGCCAAATAACGCAAGAAAAGATGCGATCGATAGAGACTCATACGTGGTAGCAGAAATAGAACAATCGACGTAAAAAGCAAAGTAAGCTAGTCGTATTCCGCGACACTTTTGCAGCTGGGAATCGGTGGCTCGCTACGTGCCCAGCGAGCGTGCAACAAGTAAAGAGACACACGGATTCTAAACGCGACCCAGCGATGGTCACGTAAGCTGACAAACCGCGAAAAAATGAGGCGATGGCAGAAGAAAAGTCTCGTTAATTGCGTTTAGCTACGGCGAAAGTTAACGCGACGATACAACGTTGGTAATTGAGGACTCGCCGTAGATGGTAGACAGCAGTTTGTATGACGGACAGCGGTCGAAGAAGATGAGAAAGAACGGACCGGACGAATAAGCTAACGAGCGGAAGAGATATCCGCGCATCATTCTAGATTCAAGGTGAACGATTTATCACGAAGGCTCGCCTGGGAATGCGATAACGGGGTAAAAACAGATCCGTCGAAAGTTTCGACGAGCGGACAGTAACAGGTTGATATAAGTGGGATCGACAGCGGAGGGTAAAGGGAAGAACGGTAGGGAAGCAGCGTGGTTCGCGGAACTGATGAGGGAGGGTCACAAAGAAACGACGAAAGATCGAGCACGACGACGAAGAAAGGAAGACGGACGATCAGAAATGAAACAACAAAGAGCCAGCCAACGATCGTGGAACCTTCCAACCGTACAAGTTCTCGGTTTCTCGTATTGAAAGTAAGCTTCTTAGTGGCGAATCACGACGGGAAGAAACGGAACGGAATGATAACGCGAAACAATGCCGAAGACGGTGGAGAGATCTTCCGAGAGAGAGGATCCCGGTTTCATGAGAATTTTATTGCTCGCCGTCTCGCAAAACGCTCGCCACGGTTTCCGGTGCTTTCGTCGCCGTATTACCGAAACGTTGTCCACGGCAACGACATTGTCTCGATGGCCGTGCGAATTCCGCGCGCTGCGCTTCTGTCCTCGCCGCAATCGCGCCACGGACAATTAACTCGCCCGAGTACGAATCCCCTTTCCTCGCCGGGACGTTATCGAGAATCAAGAGACCGGCAAACGATCCAATCCGCATTCTTCCGAAACTTCTTTCGCTTCTGCAAAATGCACCTCCAAGATCGAGACGCTGTGATTACGTTATTTTAATTCGGTATACGCAACCCTGCTTCGAGACATTGCGAACAATCCTACGAAGATAGCCAGCAGGAATAGTCTACGAATCCATTTCGCGTTTATGAACGGAATAAAGTACTCGACGTTACGATTTTACCGAGGCGCTTCCTTGGAATCGTAATACCAAATGACGCTATTGATCTGTTTCGCTGAGTCTTCGATTTTTCAGATATCTTGGTACAGTCTTCTGCAACGATTTTCACCTAAATTAAGATTTACTGCCGTTAGTTTTGAGAGACTTTAAAATGAACAAGTATAAGTACACAAATATAAATACAAGTTTAAATACACAAATGTAAATACAAGTATAAGTACATAAATATAAAGACAAGTATAAGTACATAAATATAAAGACAAGTATAAGTACAAAAATATAAATACAAGTAGAAGTACACAAATATAAATACAAGTATAAGTACATAAATATAAATACAAGTATAAGTACATAAATATAAATACAAGTATAAGTACATAAATATAAAGACAAGTATAAGTACATAAATATAAATACAAGTATAAGTACAAAAATATAAATACAAGTATAAATACATAAATATAAAGACAAGTAAAAGTACACGAATGTAAATACAAGTATAAGTACATAAATATAAAGACAAGTATAAGTACACAAATATAAATACAAGTATAAGTACATAAATATAAAGACAAGTATAAGTACATAAATATAAATACAAGTATAAGTACAAAAATATAAATACAAGTAGAAGTACACTCTAGAGTTTAGAAACAATCTATGAGTCTCTAGAAGTAAGTCTACTCTAGAAATAAAGAATCTGAAATATGTAGTCTACGAACCTAGGAAAAAGAGAGAGAATCAGAGATACCTTGGAAGTGAATCCTAAAATCTGCATAACCTTGGAGAACCTAGAAGGTGAGTAGTCGAAATCCTAGATCGTTAAAATATTCAGTCTGACAAGATGGAACTTCAATTTTAAATAAGATGAGCTTGCTCCAGATAATGTAACGCGATTGGATTAACATGTGTAATAAGATCTCGCACCTTCTCGTTTCCATCCAGAGAGAATGTAGAATGTTCCAAATACTTGAAGCCATGAAAATTTCCATACACGAAAACTTGAAATGCTTGAAAATTTGCGGAGTGTAAAATTTGAAAGATCCTCGAGCAGTCCTTGTGTAAAGGCTACATTACGAACCTCGCAGAACATCTTAAACTATTCGCGAAAACAGGATGTTAGCATTTTTTTCCGCCTCCTGTGGTAATGCATTAAGCGCTCACGCGAGCATTATCTGTTCCTGGCCGTTTCTACCGTTAGCACTCGCGGGCAGAGCGAGCTTTCGCCTAAGCTTCTGTAACGACGCACTCGACCGAGCGTATCCGGTCTTGCCTTTTCGAGAACACCGAGGGAAAAAGAAAGTGCGGCTGTTCGTTCTCATCGGTCTTCGTTTGCTCGCGCCCTCGGTAACATTTACCGCTTTGTTTTCTACGCGAGACACGACCGTTGTGTTAACGTGTTACTTAATCACTCAGAATTTCAAACTAAGTGGCCGTCCTGTTGTTGCTGTTGCCTCGTCGTTCCGTTCCGCGAGCTTTAAATACGTTCACGTTTGTACGAAAACCAGAGACGAATCCATTTTTCAACGCTAACTGTTTTTTGCACGTGTACTTACACACGGACACGCGTAAGTAAATTCCCTGAATTCGTAGAATACTTCCGTCTCACTTTTTCGACGAGGTTTACCATGGAAAAGCAACGAGGGACGCTTTCGGACGGTTAACACGGAACTGTTATAAAGAATGCAGAGTTGGACGTAAATGCAAAACATTCCTTCTGTTGCTATTGTCAGATATTTCAATTTACTACTGAAGGCACAAAGTTCCAATATCACAAATCTCAGAGTATCAAGTCACATCCCACAGTCACAAGTTAGGATATAAAGCATTAAGACACAAAGTATGGAGATCGAGATCCAATGTCATAGATCAAATTTCAAAGTGAAGTCGCAAAGTCCCAATATCACAACATACCTCTGAGTATCAAGTTACATCTCACAGTCTCAAGTTAAGACACAAAGCATTCAGACACAAAGTATGAAGATCGAGATCCAATGTCATAGATCAAATTTCAAAGTGAAGTCGCAAAATCCCAATATCACAACATACCTCTGAGTATCAAGTTACATCTCACAGTCTCAAGTTAAGACACAAATCATTCAGACACAAAGTATGGAGATCGAGATCCAATGTCATAGATCAAATTTCAAAGTGAAGTCGCAAAGTCCCAATATCACAACATACCTCTGAGTATCAAGTTACATCTCACAGTCTCAAGTTAAGACACAAATCATTCAGACACAAAGTATGGAGATCGAGATCCAAAGTCACAGATCAAATTTCAAAGTGAAGTCTCAAAGTATCAAGTTACATCCCACAGTCTCAATTTAAAACACAAAGCATTAAAACACAAAGTATGAAGGTCAAGATCCAACATCATAGATCAAATTTCAAAACGAAGTCTCAAAGTCCGTAATATCTAATATCATTGTCCCTGAGTTCCAAACCTCCAGAATCACCATTTGGAACTTTTAACAGTAATTGTACTTGTCACATTTTCTCAACAATAGCAAAATGAACATCATTTTCGAACGTGGCGAACTTTCGAGGCAGAATCAGCCGCGTAAATTTACGCGAGACAAATACGTTCCGAAGTTGGCGAGTAATTGCGAGAATTATTAAGTTTACGAATAAATACCGTGAAGCAGGCTAACTGTTTCGTGAACGAGCACACGAGATCTATTATTCTCGACTCTCGAACTAGCTTCTTCCTGCAGTTGCAATTGTACCGAAAAAAAGTAAGAAAAAGCGATACATGCTTAACCACGTGTGCTCTGATATTCCCAAGGAAGAGTCGATACATTGGACGTTATACGAGGAGTTTCCACCGCCGCAAACTACGCCGTTGTAAAGAAAAAAATTTATTTTTCCCCGGTTTCTTTGTGGAGAACGAACGCGTAAAAGTAAGCCGGTAAAACGACCGAATGACCCTTTGGTGGTGAGAAAAATTGGTGCGTTGTTTCGTTAAGCTTTTCACGTCGAAAGTTACCTACGAATATTATCTCGGTATCTTGTTCAAAATGCGAGATCATCCAGCGAATTATCCCGGACAAATTTTAATTAACCCACTTTTAATAGAGAATTATGTCCAGGAATACCTCAATATGCGAACGCGAAAGAAGCAGCTATTTTGACGACGGTACCGCGAGCGTTAATTCGAAGAAACTTTTCAAATTTTAATTATGTGGAAAAGAAAAACATGGAAATTTATTATGCACCACGGGCGCGGGGCTTTGTTAACGAGGGTGGCCGGTGAATTTCATGAGCCCGCTGGTAATTGGAGCAACGTGGACACACGACTCCTTCCTTCTCCGACCACGATTTTCTTTTTCCAGGATTCATTCGCGACCCATCCCCTTCGTTTTAATGAAATGCAACGCCACGTGCATACGGATCTCCCCGTAGATCGGTCCACTCTGCGGTTTCGTTTGCTGACGACACACGACCGAAAGTTCTGCTAATCCCACCAAATTTCGCCTACCGAATGTATCAGACCACTAAGAATTAATTCCACCTTCGACCTTACCCACGATTATTTATTTAGACACCATTCATGTAGATGTGGTACGCCGTGTACTTAAGGATTCATAGTGTGGATCTTTCGCGCGTGTTTATGCATCTTAAAATTTTAACATTTTCTGATTTTCGAGTTTACAGATTTGTCTCGAAATTAACTTGCACAATGATTTATTTGTGATGCATCAGAACAGCCACCATGTTAAAAGAATGATAAAATGTTAGGTCAATTATTGACTATGCAAATTGAACTTGGATTACAAATTGAAGTATGTATAAAATTCAAGAAAAATTGAAATGTATATAAAATTAAAAAAAAATTGAAATGTATATGAAACTCAAAAAAAATTGAAATGTATATGAAATTCAAGAAAAATTGAAATGCATATGAAATTCAAGAAAAATTGAAATGTATATGAAATTCAAGAAAAATTGAAATGCATATGAAATTCAAGAAAAATTGAAATGTATATGAAATTCAAGAAAAATTGAAATGCATATGAAATTCAAGAAAAATTGAAATGTATATGAAATTCAAGAAAAATTGAAATGTATATGAAATTCAAGAAAAATTGAAATGTATATAAAATTCAAAAAAAATTGATCACAGACAAGAGACAGACATTAAATAGTGCAAATGGTTAATTTCCAAATGAACAACTTATAAGTTTATTATTTACCAAACTTCCTCTAAAATTCCAAAAGTCTAAATTTCTGAATCCTGAAGTTTGCACATCCCTAAATTTTCAAACAACCAAATCCTGAAATCTCTGATTTTTTTCCATGTCGAAAACCTAAAAATCCTCGAGTGTTTAAAAACCAGCAAGCACAAGTTTCAAAATAATCAAATCCTGAAATGTAAAAGTCCCCGACCCCGTTTCACGCTCGCATCGGCGAAATTGTGTGTCGGAATTGAACATCCGGGAAAATGTACATACGCTGATTATGTAAATGTTAATGCAAATTTTCCGACTGTATTTACTGTACTTACGGAAGCGATCCACGTATCAGAGAGGGTGACGAGAAATTTTACGTTACAATTCGCGCGAACAGTGAGGATCTAAAGCCTGTTCGCTCGTGTGCGAATATCGTGGCGTAGAATAGCAACGACGGTTTCTTTCGAGATTGAACCTTCGGCGATAAACGTTCGTTAAGGCCGGAAATAATGCGTCGATGCGTGGGAAAGAACAAGATTACTGAAAGGAATTGAAAATGGTGTAAACAGAAGACTTTATCGATCTTAATAGGACGACGGAGAAGAACTCAGAGTGAATTTCTGCGAGATACGTTTAAGGGAATGAGGAAAGTCCATTTTCAACGCGTAACGGTGTTCCTGTTCTGTTTTACTGGGAACCGATACGAGAACGGCCATAACTGTACGTACGCTTGCTCTACTATGGCCGTTACATCGATGGAAAAGTGGTACCACGGCGATTCCATATGCGAGACACAGTCGACCAAAGGTTACCATCGACTATCGCCACGAATAACAATTTCTCCTCAAGGTATCTCTGGAAACTGCGGACCAAGTCTCTGAATACTTACAGTAATATAAATCCGGGACGTTTCCAGTCGAAGTATGTGATAGTTGAGTGTCTGACTTTAATCTCAATATTGGGGTACACAAAATTGAATACAACCTTTCGTGACCGACAGAACCTTTCTTACATATATCTCGAATATTAATACGAATATTAACTCGAATATTTATGTAAAGAAATTTGATGGAGGAACGTCGAATATCAAAGATGGTGGAAAGGTGTGAAGGTGGTATTTCATGGGAGAGATGTGACGAGGTTTCGAAAGGTGAACTCGTAACCCTAATTGTTTCGAAGAAAGGTTCGATCGAGGGAAAATTACAGGCCTAGCTTCTGTAGGACCATTTTCGATGAACTGTCGTAAAATATTCCCGAACCCAGGACCATATTTCTTTAACAATTATTTGCACGTGCCAAGCTCGTTTGTGCTCCAGAATTATACGTAATAAAACGTAGTAAATTGCTGGTCGAAAGGACTCATTAGATAATGTTCATCGACGAATTTGTAAAGCAAGATCATAGTTGGATGAACTGGAATCGTTGTACAGTGCGAACAAATTGAGCTTTGTACCGTTTGTAAGCAAAGACAAGGCTTTCTGTATATAAACTACTGTCGAAAGCTTTGTCTTCGTTCAAAGGAAATACCTCTTCTGGCGATAAAAGAGTGGAGATACGCGATTAAATGAATGGCAAAGGTAACCGAGTAAATCAATGAAAGGTTGATTTATATTACGCAAGGGGATCTGTCGTAAGGGGCTGATTTTCAAACGGTTCTCCAGCCGCGTGGAACACGCTCGGAAAAGCTAGCGTATTCGAACTTTGTGCAAGAACCAGCTGTTTATTTTCCTTTCGTTCCAACCCTTCTTTCGCGAGCGCTCGCGAAAGTCGCAATGACGATGAGTCACTCTTGAAATGCTTTTAGGCCGATTAGTCTGAATACGTGCCGTTTCATGGCAGACGGGGAAAACCGCGCCGCGACGCTGAATGCTTGGTAACCGTCTGCTCGTGCAAGCGGCTTCCGCGCCTTTAAACACGACGCGAACTCTTGCCTGTTGCCTTCTCGATACGCCGAAACTCCAGATATCGTGATCCGATTGAAATTTCAAAAGCAACCATTCACACCGTCTACTAATCGCATACTATTTACCTTATAATTCCATCGCAATTTGTGGAACATACCCTGTTTCCATCCCACCTGAACTTCGCTACTGGCAATTTCATACTAATTGCTTGCGTAATCCGTATACTTCAACATTTCGAAATAACAGAATATTTGGAGATGCTTTGAGTACTTCTGTATGTTTGAATATGTTTCAATATGACCGTCTGCAAATTTGAAAGTGTTTCAAAATGATCATCTGTAAGTTTGAAAATGTTTCAACGTGTCCATCTGTAAATTTAAAAATGTTTCAACGTGTCCATCTGTAAATTTGAAAAAGCTTAAGTGAGACCATCTGTAAATTTGAAAATGCTTAAATGAGACAATCTGTAAATTAGAGAATATTAAATGTGTTCTGTAAATTTAAAAATTAGAACCTTTCTATTATACAGTGTACGAAACATAAAGTGGAATTAATTTACTCCATCTAAAGTGGTGGAAACGCAGTGATTGTTTCGAATGTTTAAGTACGTAACAATATTGAAAAACGTTAATATCGACATAAGCGAAACTAAATACCTAAAATAATACACACAGTACAATATACGGTAACCTCTCCGTGGACACCGGTTAATTGGAGCATCAAATTGGCTCAAAAGTAATCGAACGCGTAATTGTAATATTATTAAACAAAGTCGGTGTGCGCACGCGTACACAGAATTTTCGAAGGGAGTGTGTACGTTTCGTTAATCGATTAGCGGTGATTTCACGTCACAGTTCCAATCAAATACCGGATATTAACACAGAACATTTTACACGGACCGACGTTTGCCGTTTAATCATCGAATGTCTACCAATCGCGGTGAACATTTCTGGCGTCAGAAAGTTGAACGAAGAAAAAAGGAGGAAAGATAGAGCTAATGATAGAGTTGGCACGTTCATTAGGTTCGCTAATAAAACGACTTGTAGGTTACGAAACGAGTCGAAATTGAATTCGATACGGCATCGAGTGTTAAGAGGAACCTGATTGTCCGAAATTAGCTGGTCCTCCAAATAAAAACAGTCGAAGGTGCAAAGATATAATTATTCGGATCTGCTTTTTCGTCTCTAGGCTGCCTATCCTTAGCTCGAATTTCGAAGCAGCAACCGGATTGCCGCAAAAGGAGCAACGTAATGACACACCATAATACGAACGACTAGCCAATTTCAACCTGCAAAACCGGCTAAACCCTCTGCGGGATCATAACAGCAGGTTATAGCCAAGAAACTCGTTCGTCCTTCGTTTAGAGGCTTGGCTTCAACGAATCGAACCGATGTTCGGTAACGTCGTCTACCTTGCGTTTAACCGAAGCAAGAAATATTTGCAGATGTTAAAAAGGTGCTATACCTTCTTCGGACTTCAAACGTTAAATTCACAACCTTCAATCGATCGAACATGTAAAAAGCGAACATTACTTTTTCAAAGACAAGGGGTTAAAATTCTCTTTAACCTCTGTTACATTTTCTCACAAAAAAATAATGTGCACTACGAAGTTATATTTCACCTCGTATTTTCAAAGGACTTAATTCGTAATGTTATATAATTTCAAGCAAATTTTATTTAACAAAAAGTACTCGTTATTTAATTATTAGGAGAGTTAAAAAATACCTGCAATTTTTAAAAATTCCGCAGCAAAGGAGGGAATTATGAAAGATTAGTAGATTGTATAAAATAATTAATGATAAAAGAAGATGTAAATGTAGCAATATGCTTCCAACTCTCTAACTGCGGAGCGATTTAAAACGTTACTTAACGTTCTTCTAAATCCAGCTCTAATTCGTTCTCCGTGTACGACCTTTTCGGTATTTTTATTCTTTCAAACGTGTGAATGGTACTTAAATTTCTGCTCATAAAGAAACACATCGTATGAAAAAGCTTTGAGATTACTATCATAATTCATGAGAAGAGCCGGAGGGGTTGGAAAGCTCCGTAAAACTTTAACGTTTCCTATGCTCTGTTATAATAGACTGTGTAAAATGTATTAGTCGTAGAGACACTCGTTTCCGCGAATATAAAGAAAGGTTATAAAGATTTCAATAAAAAAGAAATCAAACTATCACGGACAAATGTTCCCTGCAGATTAGCATAGGCTCGAAAATTATAGTTCTTTAACTTCCTTTTAGAAAATTAGTTGAATGCTGGTAAAATAAAGTTGCAATCTAACATAATGATACAACGCATCAAATATAATAAAAAAACGTAAAATATAAAATATAATAGTTTGCATAAAAGTGACAATGCGATAAAGTTTAATATGTACATATATCTATAAAAATATCTACAGCTATAATTAAAGTCTCAATTTAATACCGAAATTTTGTTCGTACATTGTACAAACAAGACCGTAAAAAGTCGATTGAAAGTTTGCTTAGTCTTGATTCGATAAAGACGTCGTTTTATATCCCCCTTTTTCACGCGATACACCAATACAACGCATTCCGAACGAATCGTCGATAGCTGTGTACGCTGGAGAAGTGGTTTCAGGTGTACCCTTCTCAGCGAGAGAATTGTAAATATCGTTCACGGGCCAAAAGGAAACAACAAGGCGCAAAAAGGAACACGAAATCACGAGACAAACCCGTTTTCTTTGCTATAATATCGATCGAAAATTTGAATCTCAATCGAACGACGACCTCTCACGTCTGCCATTTCAAAGCATTGAAAATTGATTTCACTTACCCCTCGCGAAGAGATACGATGTCTGAAATTTCTCATAACGTCTCGATCTGCGATGTTCGAACGAGAATTTTCGATTCTCTGACACGCAGACAGCGTGTAGAATCTTATCGATAACCGTACGTGAATTGAAAGCGTTTAGGTTAGCAAACCTCGATAATATTTATCTAAAGTATTAGATCAGCACGGAATTTATATCGATTTCTGAATTATTAATGTTTCTCCACTGATTGAATTCTTATAAATACACGATGATTTGTATTAAGTTAAACGACTGAAAAAAATATTGTTTTGTGTTATGCTTCATGCTACTCTGACGATGAGCTATGTAACATTTATCGTTCAGCAATGAAATCAATATCAGATCAAACTTTTTAAACGGTTGAACGTTTACGAACAATGAACAAGTTAAATGGACTACCGATGATTTGCAATCTCCGAGGGATTTTCAATGAACCGAATATTTCAATAAAAATGCTGAGAGCAGTTTATGTTTTTACTGGCTCGATCAATGTCTTTACGTAATACAATTAGATGATCGAAACAGAAGAATGACGAGACAGAAAGGCGAACGGTGGAGGGTGAAGAAAGGAAAAGGAAAGACGAAATAAGAGAAGCATATAGAAAGGGTAACGAGAAAAAGGAAAGCGAAATCGCGGCGCAGGAATAAAAGTGTAGTCGAGGCTGTGAGGCAGACTCAAAGTGCGCGGAATTATGGTGGATAAAAGGGGTTGCCGAGATAAATATCTAAAACGTCATGCGTAAAGTTTTAATGAATTAAAGAGAAGCTCCCATCCGTCGTCGGGCGTGCTTATTCAGTTCAGAGCTTAGAGACGCGTACAACCAGCTGAATGGTGCAGCGTTTCCGCCTTTTCTTTTCGCCTCGCCGTATAACGTACACCATCTCTTCGCACTCGTTTGCGATCTCGCCAAAGAACCCGGGGGATAAGAGCGCGGGAACAACGCACAGAAAAGCTGAAAAATAGAGGAGGGCATGGTTCTTTGACCGGGACCAACCTTCCGCGGGCGCGAAATTTCGTCGAAACGCGTTAACGTTTACGTGTGTATTAATTTAATTAGAATTCACGCGTGACGAACGCGGCGACTAAGTTCCGCTAAGTAGCTGTAAAAAAAAGGGCGCATCAATACCGTTCCTTTTGAAAGAGGGGCAGTTATTAACCGGGAGATAGAGCCGCGTGTTTCGCACTCAAAACGACAACAAATCTTAGCAAACAGCATCATGAAACTCCCACCTTCGACCTTACAACTTCTCTGGGACATAAATCCAAGCTCCTCCCCTTTAAAACCCCGACACATCGGCGCGCAAGTACCACGTTGTTCCCGTATCCGTGGATGTTGCGAAGCTGGCAGGTAGAACCGACTCAGAGTCGGTAAATTAGTCCCTGAGCAGCACCAGGTTGTGAAACGAGAGGGGCAAGGAGAAGATCGGAGCGGATTAAGCCGGTGGATAGAGACAGAGGAGAAAGATACAATGGGTGAGGAGGGAAAGCGAGCGAACGCGAAGAGGAAGCGAGAAGGACGGAGCAGATGCAAGATTCTTGGCGGGGTCAAGCCTCCCGGCATCTTCGAGAACGGCTTTCTGTCCTCCTCGCTACCATCCTCGTCCTGGACCCCGTTCTTCTTCGGTTTCTCCGGCAGCACCGCGGTAAAAAAGTAGCGGACACGTACACCCGTAAGCGAGGAGTCACACGCACATCGGGGATCAGGCTGGTTATTTTCCCCACCAGACCTACCTGGAAGATCTCGAACTGGTCCAGCCGGGTTGCCGATCGCGTGTTGCTCGCGTGGCCGACTCTAACCGAGCGTCCACGGAAAGTCCCGAGTCTGGCCATTACACAAATTGCACTATTACAGCTAATGGAGCTTAACGAATAAAAAATAACGAATAAATAGGCGCTGGAGAACAAACTATGGGGTAGGTCGAAAGAATCGGCTACCCAAGGACATTGGATATCGTTAAGAGCTTTAGGATCACCAGCGATCATGTTGCCGGCTTAACTTGACGAGCCTTATCTGTCCTTCACCAGTTACCCTCTGGGTTTAGTTAATTAAACGGACATTCTGATGCTTCCGTGGATCAGTCCACGAGTGGGATATGTTTTTAAATTTTCAAATTCTTCGACCATCTATATTCGTAACATGACCAGAATATCGTCCTGTGAAATCGGAGCAAACGCGCGCATGCATCGCGCACATTGGTCGAAACGAGAGATCAATTACTGGCCGTGCACTGATTGATTGCCGATAACGCGATAAATTAAAAATGATCGAATTTCGTCATCCATCGATAATTTGATCGTGTGGGATAATTGACAAGTCCGCCGTTACCTATTCTCGAATTTATTCAGAGTTCCATTTGCATAGATTAAGCGAGCACAAAGTTCCTTCGAGTTTCTCGCAACAGTATTTTCTGGAATACGTTGCTTGCTAATTTATTCACGATTACGCTGCCTTGCGAGAGGACAGCGAAAAGAGGGAAGTTTGCAAGGGGATAGATTTTAAATCTAGACCCACTCGATGCAGAAAAGGCTCGGTCTCCTTGAAAGCATACCTAATAGCCTTACGAGCTGGTACGCTACTATATGAGGAGCCCTCGGCTGCCAGGGGCGATCACGAGACTTACACGTGAAATGGAACTGACGGCTCTTGCGCGAGATATTTGCAGGTCTAATGTTGCCTAGGGACTGCTTGGTATAATCCAAATTAATGCACTATTCCAGCCGGCTGGCATCTTCTTAATTAGTCTAATGGTAACTGAAAGAAATACGGTAACATCCTTGTTTACGTAGATACGTTTCTACTAGTCAGTGTTCTCGTTATATGTTCTCTATTACTGAATTCCGGACTGTGTAAAAGTATGAACTCTCCGAGAAAAGAATAGGCGCATAAAACTCCTATTTAGGGGATTATACGTATGTTCCTCCACTTGAAAATGAGCTTTGTCACAAAATGCCTGCAACGGCCGCCTAATGGGCGGACAAATCCCTAAATAAGTAATGCAAAAAGTGCTGCAGCGGCAGAGCTTGCAGAAATAGGGAGATAGCTTCACTCTTAACGTGCTTTTTATTATATGTTTCGGGATGATTACCGAAATGTCCAATGTTCTTCGTATCATTAAAAAATGCCCACATTTTAATCGTGTTAAAATAAATTTCTTCGCTGACATGTGCACAAATATAAAATGATCAACTCTCAGAATACAGATAAAATTTCAAGCATTAATGTCTGAAGATTTCTTTAATATTAGGAGAGAAAATTGGATGGTAAACATTTTGAACATTGTGTAAATGAGAGTAAAAACAGACGTAAAGTTCTTGTTGAATAAATACCAATGGGAAAAACCAATTACGGTCGGAGAAATTATGAACGTTGAAAAGTTCTTTGTGGAGGGAAGGAGGCACAGGTGGAAATTGGAAGTACGCGTGCTTAAAAGCGGCGCGGAGGTCCCAACGCTTTTAATTACTAAGCGTCCGTAGGATGATCGATGGAACCAAGAGAGAGCATTTCCTTTCGCAATTGTTTCACATGACCATAATACTTCCTAAAACATCGTCGCGTGCACTATTACGAGCGTATGTGTTGGCCGGCCCTCCTAACGCGTAACTACGAACGATTAAGCTTGCCAGGGAAATTAAGAGAACATTGTTGGATCCGTAATGTCTGCAGCTCTCCATTCTATTCGGTGTATATCAAGGCGTAATACCGTTTAACTACATCTAGCGCGATTTCATTTACTCCAGGCACGTTTAAATCCCTCCTCGAGACCGTTTCAAGAGCCGCGAATCGTGAGTCCATTTTCAAAGACATCCCACCGTTAATAACGGAAGCAAGATTGCGAAAGGTGCGGCTCACGTGCTACAGTTAAATCTAACGCACGACCGACGTTCGTTCTATGAAGTAATTAAAATTCAAATGTTCCCTCGCTACGTAAAATTTCATTGAAATTAGTTTGCTTATGTAAACGACGTACATTACCCTACCGCTGCATTCGACTTCGCTATTACACGATTGCCATTCTTTTCCCGCCACTTTACTCGGACCTAAGAAACTCGATAACCTAACCTTGTTACCTTGCTGTAAACTAATAGAAACTTTTCGAATTGCTAAATTTCTATTACGTTCACTGACTTTTACATTATCGAATTTACAAATGTTACAAATTCTGAAATATATAAATTTCTTAACTGTGAAGTTAACCTCAAAATTTCTGAAGTTCATATTTCCACATATGTAGGTATTTGTACATTCTTAAATTACTATGTATTCAGGGACATTCCCTTTCTATAGACCCAAATGTATATTTCTTTGAATTTCTATATCAAATACCTATTTTTCCAAATCACCACATTCTTATATTTCTATCATCCCAAATCCATATATCCCTACATTCCTATTTTCTCAAACTCCTGCATCTTCAAATTTCTATCTTCCCAAATTCCTACCTTCCCAAATCTCAAAATCTCCAAATTCCTATCATCCCAAATTCTTACACCCTCGAATCCTTACATCCCCAAATCCCTACGCCCCCAAATTCCTATATCCCCAAATCTCTACGCCCCCAAATTCCTATATCCCCAAATTTCTATCTTCCCAAACTCCTACATCCCCAAATTCTTACCTTCCCAAATCCCTAAATCCCCAAATTCCTATCATCCCAAATTCTTACACCCTAGAATCCTTACATCCCCAAATCCCTGCGCCCTCAAATTCCTATATCCCCAAATCTGTACGCCCCCAAATTTCTACCTTCCAAATCGCTATATATCCAAATTCCTACCTTCCCAAATCTCAAAATCCCCAAATTCCTATCATCCCAAATTCTTACACCCTCGAATCCTTACATCCCCAACTCTCTACGCCCCCAAATTCCTATATCCCCAAATCTCTACGCCCCCAAATTCCTATATCCCCAAATTTCTATCTCCCCAAGTCCCTACATCCCCAAATCCCATCCCAAATTCCCATCTTCCCAAATCCCTATTTTCTATCATCCTCTTCACATAAAATTCCCACACTCCTAAATTTATATCCCTCGAAATTTCCATCTCCCCAAATCCCTCTATCCTCAAATATACAACCCCTACGTCGTTCCAATAATTTCTGATGGTGCACATTTTTGCAAAGCCATTTCGTACAACACAAATCGATGTAACGTTGGCTTAAAATTGCGAGTACAGGCAGCTTTATAATCAAAAGTGTGTATAGATGACGCCAAAAAACAAATTGTTGGTGGATTCAGTTTGCGTTTCGTTGACGCCAATCGGATGGGCGGAACGTTTGTATTCGTGGCTTTAATCAAATTTACTTTGCTCCATTGCGCACACAGGCATTACCAACGGCCGATTTTACGGCGAGGGTGTCAGTTTAGGACCGCGGAGGACGCGAGATTGAATTGTTATTGAAAGCGGATATCCCACGATGGAAATGCGTGAGAATCGCGCGTGTACGCTGGAAAGAAATCGAAATGGCTTTGCGTGCGGAGATAATTTATGGACTCAATTTTCTCGCATTGTACGCTAAATAGCTTGCTATTATCGACGATCAACGTGTCATTCTGATCGAATAATAAATGCCATTTTGTACTAGTCTGGTGACATTTTTTTACAATCCGAATGTTTTTTCGTCTCGGACATTTTTGTGTAATGTACAATTTGAATATGTAAATTCGAAATAAGGATTACCAAAATAGGTCAATCACGCGTGATTACGTTAATGGCTGTGGCTTTTTCTCCGTTTCAGAAATTGACATATATTAATGCGGCAAAAAGAAGCATATTGCAAATTTCATTAAAGTGCCAGCATACGCCACAAATTTTTGCATACGTATAATAATTACACGTCTGGCGCGAATGAAACCTCAGAGAAGCCACGTCCAGTCTGTGCTACCTGGTTATTTGCCGGACAATTTGCCGTCTCGTTGCAATCAAACCTTTTATGCGTACCAAACACCAACATCTACAGTACTTACATACATTGATCCAATTGTTTGTACCGGAGAGAAGAGCTTTTTCGTGGCAAATTGTGCCATCGAGCTGGACTGTATCAACACGCTGCATTTTATTCCGGAATTTCAAACTGTTATGAGAGAAATTAAAATGTGTGTGATTCCAGACAGTTGCGGACCGCGATCACGCTTAAATTACTGGATTAACGTTTTTTCTAGGTGAAACTCTGCCTGTGGACAAAATGGCACTCATAATCGCCGAGGAGAATTACGAAATTATCGAGTTTGTGAAGCTTTGAAATTTCTGAGTTGAAAAGTGTGTTTGTGAATTTTTAAATAGGTTTGTGAATTTATGAGTTGATATGTTTTTTGACAAAATGAATTGACAAATTTTTATATCTTCAAATACCTGTAGCCTCGAAAGGAATATTGGCTTAAATACCTATACTTCTAAATTTTTCTAAGTCTAAATGTCTGTATCACCACATACGTATCTTCATATGGTTATAATTTCAAGTAGCTATAATTCCAAACATAGCTATATACCAAACATCTTCACGCTTAAATACCTATACCATAGAGTTCACACCTTCATAAATTCCTATATCCTCCAACATCTACATTTCCAAATCCCTACAACCTCGTATCACTACATCTCCAAATACCTATACCGCTGAGTCCACACTTTCCCCAATTCCTATATCCCCAAATATCTTTACACCCAAATACCTATGCCTCTGAGTCCATACCTTTCTAACTTCCTATATGCCCCAATATCTACATCTCCAAAATCTCACATCCCCATATTTCTACGTCCCCAAATTCCTACACCCCCAGATCTCTACGTTCCTAAATTCCTACACTCACCAAATCCCTACATACCCAAATTTCTACGTCCCCAAATCCCTACTCCCCCAAATTTCTACGTCCTCAAATCCCTACATCCCCAAATTTCTACGTCCTCAAATCCCGACATTTCCAAATTCCTACTCCCCCAAATTTCTACATCCCCAAATTCCTACTCCCCCAAATTTCTACATCCACAAATTCCTACATTCCCAAATTTCTACGTCCCCAAATCCCTACATTCCCAAATTCCTACTCCCCCAAATTTCTACATCCACAAATTCCTACATCCCCAAATTTCTACGTCCTCAAATCCCTACATTCCCAAATTCCTACTCCCCCAAATTTCTACATCCCCAAATCCCTACATCCCCAAATTTCTGCATCCTCAAATCCCTACATTCCCAAATTCCTACTCCCCCAAATTTCTACATCCCCAAATCCCTACATCCCCAAATTTCTACGTCCTCAAATCCCTACATTCCCAAATTCCTACTCCCCCAAATTTCTACATCCCCAACTCCCTACATCCCAAAACTCTACATCCTTATACCTCTACACCTCGGAATTTCTACATCTCCGAATCTGTACTTTCCCAAATTTCTATGTCCCCAAATCTCTACCTCCCCCAAATATTTACTCCCCCAAAGTCCCTACACACTCAAATCTCTACCTTCCAAAATTCCAACTCCCCCAAATTTCTACGTCCCACATCCCTACCTCCCCAAATCTTTGCGCCCCCAAATCCCTACATCCCCAAATAACCACCCCCCAAAATCTTGACATCTCCAAACACCCACATCCTCAAATTCCTACACCCCTAATAAAATCTCCGAAAGTCTAAAATCCAAAATTCCGTGGTAATTTACAACAAGCTGAAAAGGCAATAAAGCGACAAAATGTTCAGCAAGCGAAACATGTCGTTGACGTTATTGCTCGGTTTAAATTTAATTACACGAGCGGTACAGCGTAAAATAGCTGTTGCAAATTGCGCAGTATATGAGGCATGAAACTTTGAGAATTCAGCGGCAGGAATATCGCAACAGCCACAAATCTTGGCGTATTGTCTGTGTCACGTCTGTCCGTTGTCACCCGAACGAGCCGTAAGCGAAGCGTATCGCTTCGAAACCGACGGAAAAGTTAATGTTCATCGTTGGCAGACGGAAAACGCGAGCGTGTCGGTGCTCGACGCAACATGCCCGCGGGCATCTCATTACTTGTAGGTCGCTTGTTTATTCGCAAACTTACACGTCGAAATTGCGATAGTTGGAGGAAAAAACGAGTCGGCAATATGCGTTGATGTTTCGAGCCGATTTACTCGGCACCGCTATTATCGGTATTAATCCCTCGGATGGGATTTCCAATACGTTCGGAAACACGTCACTCAAATCCGGGACGTTTAGCAATATACGTAATGAAATTTCCGTGGAAATTTTGAAAAAATAAAAGAGGAGTATCGTGTATGCAGGCGTGTGTGTACTACTGGGTCGAAAACATTCGATAATATCCGGTAATATTTTCGAGTGCGCTCGAAACTTGTCGCGTACACATACCCCCGATACACCTACTCGATGTTTGTTTTTCCTTTTTAGATTTTATTCATTTTGCGGCGAACTTTCTGCTCCGGTTATAACGACGGATGCGATTAAACGTCGATACAGGACGGCAGGTTTCAACGATATCGATGCATTGAATAATACGGTCGAGAGAGATTTATAGAGATCCTTTTTGCGAAACGACTCTTTTCACGCGACTGTTTCGCAAAAATTCCAGACGGCCATTGCGACGCGGATAAAACGTCATTAAATTTCCAACTTGATCCTATCTTTCAAGCATTAAACTTTCATATTCACGGGAGAGCACTCTCTGCTCGAAGCTGCACGTTATATATTGCATATACAACGGGGCCAGTGCACTCTGTCAAGCATGCATTCGCACGAATGACACGTACTGCTCGCCAAGGAAAAGTTATATTTCGACCGGTGTCACAAAGTTTCGTGACTCGGGAGAGACGTCGCCCCGTTAGGACGTTAGCCCTTTAGAAAAGTTCAACGAGATGTTTTCTCGCCATTATTCGCGCACCTCCTGACACCGTAATTGGAGAAGTTACCATGGCAAACTGTCTGTACCAGTGTCAACAAGCGTTACCTATAAATCGCGGCGTCGATCCGGAAAATTTAAGGTTATGGCACACAGTGCAGTAATAGGGCTGAGCCATCGTCACCTGCCGATAAAATGCAACTGATCATTTCACCAAATAAAACTTACATTTACTACCAAGTTAAAGTTCAAATTGTTAAAGTTGTCAAAGTTCAAATTTATAAAATTGCAAATATTTTCGAAACTAACGTCCAAAGTTACAACGTGTATCAATATTCTAACAGGATTCTAAACTTCCAAAATCCTGAAGTTACGAATATTTTACAAAGCGTCAAAACCACGATGTAAAACTCTAAAATCTATATATAGTAATCAAGGATAAATCATCAAAGCCCTGAATACTAAAGTTTTAATGTAGTAACAGGGCATTGTTTGTACAAAATTGAACACATGGTAAACGCATAGCGATGTAAAATGGTAAACTCGATAACGAGTAATGTTCGTACAACGACCTTTTTCAATTTCACCGCATTAACCGTGCATACAAAACACTTGAATGACGCGAGTTGAAGGGACTTTTCTCATTTCACTCTGGTTACTTTATTTTTCGTCGCCAGCGCGATAAAAGCACCTTAGAATAGAAAACCTCGTTATTAACCGACGTTATGATTTCCGATGAGTCACCCTCGGAGAATTCGTAACGCTGAAAGAAATTGATTATATTCTCGTTACCGCCTTGCACGATGCTCTATTTTCGATGCACGAGGTAAAAAATATTCTCATCGGTTAAATGTCCCATTACACATTGTTACTGTTGCGTGTAAAGAGACGGGATCATGTCCGTGACAGGATTACATACGCTTCAACGCTGAGAATCATTCGGGACGTGTCGGACACGGTGTACCTTTCAATGATACTCGTGATAGTCGACAATCTGAATTTTTGCGGTTTCATTTTATCGCTGAAAACGATGTTCTAACGCCTCTAGCCGTTTCTGAATCACAGCTTGCAGTATCGCGTTAAACACCGTATCATCACTATTTATTATCTAGTCATTCTGTTCTATTGCGACGGGTGCTTTATTTATTCTCTCTTTTACAGTTCCAGCGGTTGAAATTTGTTATGGCAATTAGGAGAGTTGTGGAGGATGTTTCCTGTATCGGAGTTAACGGGAGTTTGAGGTTTTTCTTGGGGACTGAGGTCTATATTTAGAAATTTTGCATTCAGAAATTTCTGCATTTGCAGTTTCTATATTAGCGAATACGTACATCATCGAATTCCTGTGCTCCAAATTTTTGTGTTCACAAATCCCAACATTCAGAAATTCCTGTATTCACGAATCTTTGCATCCCTAAGTCTCTACATCTCCAAATCTCTACGCCCCCAAAACTCAACATTCACAGATTCCTACGTCCACAAATCCTTGCATCCCTTAATCTCTACATCCCCAAATCTCTACGTCCCCGAAATTCCAACATCCACAAATTCCTATATTCCCAAATTCCTACATCCCCAAATACTTGCATCCTCAAATCTCTACGCCCCCAAATTTCTACACTCCCAAATCCCTACAATTCCAAATCCCTACAATCCCAAATCCCTACAATCCCAAATCCCTACAATCCCAAATCCCTACAATCCCAAATCCCTACAATCCCAAATCCCTACAATCCCAAATCCCTACAATCCCAAATCCCTACAATCCCAAATCCCTACAATCCCAAATCCCTACAATCCCAAATCCCTACAATCCCAAATCCCTACAATCCCAAATCCCTACAATCCCAAATCTCTACACTCCCAAATCCCCACTTGAAACTTCCAAACCCCCCAAAAATCACCCTAAAACTTTTCGCCCTAGAAAACTCCACCCCACTCTTCACACAACTTTCACAATATTTCCTTCATAACTCTTCACGTCCCAGATAAGCCACCGTTCACGTCGTCAAAGATACTAAATGAGAATTCTTTCCTTTTGACACCTGCGTCACAAAGGTTCTCAAACAGTTCCAATGAAGCTTCAACAAAGGAGCCGTAACTACGCTAATTCCGATTTCACGAATTTCTAAATTAAATGTCGACGCGTTTGACTTAATAAGTCCGTAATTGTACGAAGGTGTAAAAGTGACGCCAGATTCTTGCGAACAATGAGCTTGATTAAATGAAGCCTCGGAGAGAAAGCGTGTTGCGGCACGTAGCGTGATCCAATGATCGAGTAATAATTAAAATGACTGGCCGGTTGCGAGTACGCGGTGGATCGCGACGCTTGCGACAGCTGCCGGTAATATCGGTCCAGCGACGCGCAAGAAAGAAAATGGTCGGCCAAGATGGAAGACCGATGGACATTCCGATCCTCCACATCTTCTGAGAATCTTCGCAGACCTTGTTCGGATCAGCAGCTGCTTTGCTGCTTCGCCGTTCATGCAACTTGTGATGCAAGCTTAATGGTCATTACTGTGAGGCAAACACTATTGCTAATAAAAAAACTGTGAGGATGTATGTACAATGGCTAAGTTGTCACCGTTCGCTCTCTGCTTTAATTATGTATGTTCAAAAACTTGTCCCATTTGAACTTCATGGGTTTCTTATGTTAATTCGACACGTTTGCGAGAATCACTGTTTACTTTTGTTCCTGGTGTTTTTAATTTGTTCATGTGAGGTCGTCTGAATTGTATGGAGGTATAATGACTTTATATATCTCTGTTTTATGTTACAAATTTTTTGAAGTAATCTACTAGTTTACACAACTTGCTTTGCAAATTGGTTGTCTTTAATTAAACCCAACTTTGCGTTTTGTCAGTTTTGTAATTTAGGACAGTAAAATCATTTCTGAAGGTTGATAATCCATGTTATATTATATAAAATTAGCATCGAATCATGGAATTACCAGAGAGAATGTCCTGGTAAATAGAGTAAACATCGAATCTGGCAAATCAATTAAGTAAGAATTGTATTAACCGCGATGGCAAGAAACGGCGGTGTTTTTCCGCGAAAAGGCCTTATGAGGCTAACATTCGAGGGAAGACCGGTCGATAGAGGTTTGAACGTATCCGCGAACGAGCTCGGCGGTGCAGTTACGACCAAAGTGGATGCAACGATTGCGATCGGGTACACGTTGAGCACCGCAAAGGTTCCACATCTACACAGAGAACGACGTGGAAGCAAGAGTGGCAAAGCGGATCGCGTGCACCGGCCTCATTAAAGCATTATTGTCGTTTGCTCTGAGCTAACTTTCCCGAAGGACAGCTCACTTGGATCCTTTCGGTTCAACCTGGACAAATAGAGCAACTCGTTCGAGCCTTCTTCATTCGAGACACGAATGTCCTTTCAGTCGACCTTCCACGGTGTAACCGTGATACCTGTCGTGCCGATACTTTCTAGCACGATCAAGGACGATGAACGTTGCTCGTTATTGCACCGACAGTTCCCATGTGTTTTAACTTTCCACCACGGTTTACTGTTTCCCGTCTGTCAGCCTGGATCGATGATGACTTGCCTCGCCCTGAAGTTTTAATCCTGTTCGAAAACGAACAGCCGTTATCCTCTGTGATTGTATCTATGTAATTTCTTAGCGAGAATCCTTTCCAGACTTCTTTTTACTACGGACGGTTTAAATTAAAGAAGTTTTTTCTTCCCGGTAATTCAGCAAGTAGATTCAGTAATTTATTCATCGACGAAAGCAAACTTTTTGATGCGTTTAATTAGCACGCCGCCCGTGTTCGAGAGCAATTCACTTTACAACGGGAATTCGTTGCCGGCTGCAAGTATGATGTTGCACCAATGAAGCTGAAATGGTACCATTAAGCTTCGACATAATTTGACGCCATTTGCGCGTTTAGGAAAAAACTAGATCTCCCTAAAATTTACCTTAGCGTATAGAATATTCACTTTCACATCAAAGTTCACAAAATTTCAATTTTCAAATTTCTACGACTCCTAAATATCCGATTTTTCAGGTTTCTTAAACTTTGAAATTTTATCATTTGCAAACAGTTTAAATTTCCATATACCCTTTCCTGTAGTCTAATTCAAAAATTTCCAAATCTTTTAACCTAGGTAACATAGTGAATTAACGCTATCAAACTAAAGGACTTGGCCCAGTTTCAACTACCTTGAAACGCGAAGTTTATGAGCACGATGGTCGAAAATGAGCAGAATGCCGAAACTAGGTGTTGCGATAATTTATGATAGGGCAACTCGAAGATTGCTCCATCATCGTTCTCGCTTCGATTATAATGTTTGCGCCACTCGATTCCGCTCGAGGATTATAGTTTGCTAGGCTACAAAATATCAGGTCTAACTTCAGCGCGAGCTAAAAATCAGCCCCGATGGCGATAGTGGATAAAACGCATTAAATTACACGGTTGCCCTGAAAAAGGTGAGCCGGACGCTCCTTCTTGCAGGCAGTGCTCCCAAGGGTTGGAACGTCGGAAATAAAAGGACATCGGTGTAACGAAACGGCATCTTTCCGTTCGTAATGAGCGTGAGGCTGAAAGTCTCGTAAAGGAAACCGCGTCAATTACGGCCGCGAAGCGCAAGAAAAAAAAAAGGAAGTGTCAGCAACGGGAGTGGTATTAGAAGAAGGGAGCAATAAGTATTATTCGAGAGACTGCCTCTTCAGGTTTTGTAAATGCTTATCAAGACTCAACCGTTAATTACCGAGCGCTTAACAAAAACATCCTCTACGCAAACACGAGAACCGGACTATTTCGCGAACTGATTTTATCCGGTGAAATATTACCGGTTCGATGGAGATCTCGAAACGTTTCACGCGATGCGAGCTAAAAGTGCTCAGAAATGAGTGTACACAAGAAACTATGTTTTTTTCAAAGAAACGATCTTCATAATTGATTGAAGCAATAACATTTATACGACTGTTAAATGGCGGTATCGATGACAAAAATCGATAGCAAATTGATATTCTATAACTTCCAGGAAACGAGATCCGTTGATATTGATTTACTGAACTTTTACCTGGAATATCCGATATTTTTAATTACACTTTTGATGAGATACCAGTTCTTGGAAACCCGGCGTATTTTTTCCTCTTGGCGAGAGTATAAAAATTAGTTCACGAGATATCTGGTCGGTTGATCCGAAAGGGTTAACGCGATTGCAAGAGAAGTAATTGCTGTATACCGCGGTATCGATGAAACGTCTTCCCTGGAAAATGGGTTCGAGTCGAAGTTCGAAGATGAGCAAGGATTAAAGGCTTGGGTCGTGAGCAACACAGAAACGACGATAATTCGCTGGCGTATCGCGAGGCGAACGTGTAATTTCGCGCGGAGAGTCTTGAATTGTGGTCCGAGTTCGACCGAGTTTCGAGAAACGAGAAAGAGATTCTATTCGACCGATCCTCGATATCCGTATTCGACCGAGAAATGTAACGTATGATCTCTTCGCGATAAGGTATCTCACCTCTGTCAATATCAGATGTCTAAGCTCTCGACCATCTCCCGAATGATACGGCTGCAACGCGTCTTTCTTTCCGCCTCCGTTCGCATCCTTCTTCCTGTTCTGCTTCCCTCAGCCGAATCCCTCTCGTCTCTTCCGTTCCCGATCTTTCTTCTCCATCCTTATTTCGCGAGCAGTCCAAACTTTCCTACAATCGATTTCGCGACCGAGGAAACGTCTCGAAACTGTTTGGAAAATTGTTCTCCTTGTATATCGGTCATGGTGGACGCATCGACGTCGTGCAAATGGCGCACGTTCGCGGTTACCGATGGGTACTCAATCTCTCCATTCAGAAATTGCTTTAAGTCGGAAATTACCTACATTTCGATATTTGTAAATTGTTTAATTCTCTATGTCGTACGTTCCATAATTTTCAAACCCTGAATATTCAAGTTTTTTATTTTCCAGCTTGTTAATTTTTGAGAATTACGAATTCCTATATCTGCAAGGTCCCATAAACCTCCAAGTCATAGGTTCCGTAATTCCCAAACCCAAGTCCTGAAATCTCTATTATTCTCGTGTCCCCGAGTTCCCAAATTATCAAAACCGAAATCTCCGTGCACATCGGTGTTAAGCTCTGTCGAGCACTTGATCTGTCTATCACCGTCGAGACCTAAAACATGCACATCAGGGCGCGATCGATGGCCGCAGTATTTGGTTGGCGCAAGTTCCCCGAAACAATTAATCGGGATGAAGTTCGGGCGCACCAAAACGGGAGGACAAAAGAGCGTTTCATCGTTGGTTGAACTGTCATCCGGCCATTAACAGTGTGTACACTTGACAAGTCCGAGGAGACACGATAAGGTAATTAGCGGAGGGATATTAGTACAAAGAGTGTTGCAATAACGAGACAGGAAAAGTATCGTGCATAAAAAAGGTCATGCAGAAAAACGACGAGTCCCAGGTACCAAGGATAATTTGAGACTAAACAGCGAGCGGCCTTTCAAAAGGGAACTACGGAGACATAATTCTCGGAGCTGGCAGCGGAAAGGCTTGCCACGGTTGAGCGACACTGCCGGTCCGGATGACTGGCCGGTTAAGTTGAAATACCGGTCCCATCCTAGCAGCTAGTCGAGCTCGACTATCCTGGGCCCCGATAGTTGTTCCAGCTTCCGTGAAGCTTCAGGCACGAGCAACTTCCCCTTACCTGCCGACCAAGAACCTGTGTGCGGCCAGGAGGAGGTAAGGCGCGAGCGGATAGAAAAACCAACGGAAGAGCGAAGGAGACCGAGGAGAAGAGGACGAAGAGGACGCTCGAGAATCCTTAGCAACCTCGGCAACCACTTTTCTCGGACCATAGGCACACTCTTACCTGTCCGGACTTCGGTTACCTTCGTGGCTGCTCGTGGACCTTCGGGCACGCGAGAACCACGCGCATCAAGGTCGCGGCCGTCCACCTTTCCCCGATGGCAAGTGCATGCATTGTGCTGCTACGTCGTCGCTCGCTATACAGCCGCCATGGCGACTGCCTGTCTTGATTTTCAGGATCGGATCACCAGATACGAGAATGTTGTTCTTGGATTTATTTTCATTTCCATAAACAACACCTGCCTTTTGCCGAGGATCGGGCGATAGAAGGCTTTCTGCCTCGAGTGAAGGCATGCAGGTTTTATTATCGCGATAAAGTCACACATCTGATTTTATTTGCAAATAAAATATTTTACTTCCACGTAAAATGAAGTGCTTCAGAATTAGAGACGTATCTTGACAATCTGGATAGGTTGGTTCAGGAATTTTTTAACCTTGATGACTTCTAAGTCTCTGATCTTCTAGTTTATGTACATGCGTCGATCCATATTTCCTAGAGTCCACCTTGGTCCCCACCAGGTTATATTGACGTTTTCGCAACTCGTTTGCTACTCTTTGACTAGCTCAAATGATACCGGTATTTCAAGTTTAACGTGTAGGGAACTGAAAAACATTCTCGACATATCATCAATATTATAACTAACTTTATCCGGGGTCAAATAACACGCCGATGAATCAGCAAGATTTATCAAATAGCAGTATTTACAAAATGTTGACACGAAACCAGTATTAATAATCAATTATCATATCAATAATTCTGATCTTCTGATGAAAGTATTACAATGTTGGGTAAATGAAAATCCTTTTTTGGCGAACACCGGTTGTACACAAAAGGCTGAAACAGTATTGTCTGGCACGATGAGCGGATCGATCGTTACAAAGAAGACGTGATTGCACGGTGATCAAGGATTCGACAGGTATTCGTTACGCATCGCCAAGTGCAACGACCGTGTTTATCTTCAAGGTATACCGCTGAACAATAGATTCGTTTGACTGAAGCGGAGCCGGATTTCAGACATCTGAAGGGTACGAGTCAAGAACGATAAGCGTAAACGTGAAAATTAGCGTGGATATTAACAAACTTCTGACAACAGCCACGGCGGAACAGCGTGGAAGAACGACCGGCCGTAAAACGTACCTGCGAACAGCTGCGTAAAATATTATTACGAGAGATGTTTATGCAAGCTACGCGTATCACGAACAATAAATGATACGCAAATTGTTACTCGGTAATGCGCTCCAGCCGGGTATCAATCCCATTGTGTTCCCAGTGCTCACGCTGAAGGTTATATTCCGTTCTTAACGGGAACGAACGAATAAAACGAATACGACAGGGAATAAAACGCAAATTGAAAGATTTTGTGTTCGATTTTACAAACATGGTGCGTTAAAGAAATGCGTTATCGATCTCACAATAAAACGCCTTGATATTTTGTAAGATACTGTGAGATACGAAAGGTACTCAAGGTTTAGATCTGTTTTATATGTCTGTTGTTTCAATCTACTGGCAGAGTACTTAATTTGAAATCAAAAATGAAGTTAAAAGATAAATAAACAAACGAAATATAAATTAGAACACATATTTATTCTTTATCTTGATGAAAATCAATTCTGATTTCAAGAAATACTTTAACAAAATGTTTATTTTATAATAAGAAACTTATGGAGCGGTCATTTAACTGGCATGGTAGTTTTAATGTTACATATTCAACTTTTAAAAAATATTCTTTCTTGAACAACTTTTATTAGAAATAAATTTACTGCAGAAAGAAAAGCATACTTAAACTCGAAAACTTTTGGTAAAAATCTATGCTGATTTCAGTGAATGCACTTTAACAAAATGTGTACCTTTTAATAAGAAACTTATGGAGCGGTCATTTAACTGGTTTGGTAGTTTTAATGCTACATACTCAACTTTTAACAAATTTTCTTTCTTGAACAACTTTTATTAAAAATAAATTTACTGCAGAAAGAAAAGCATACTTAAACTCGAAAACTTTTGGTAAAAATCAATTCTGATCTCAAGGAGAAAATCAATTTCTGATTTTTAACAAAATGTATACCTTTTAATAAGAAACTTGTGGAGCAGTCATTGGTTTGGTAGTTTTAGTGTTAAAGATTCGATATTATGGCGAATGAGAGGTGCGGCCCTGTCGAAGAGAAAGGCAGCAGCCGCATCCGAGTCGAAGAAGCTCGGTCCAGAACTAATCGTCAAAATATAAGCGAGGCCACCGTGCCACCTGCTCGATCCGAAAGGTTACTCCGGTGAATGTATCAGCAAAACAGGTATACGATGTATCGCAGAAAATTACGAAGAAGTCGATGCTGGCAGCGATGGAGGCCGAAGTTGCGCCGTTGCTCGCATTATACTTAACCCGTCCGTCTGGTGTATACACTGCAAGAATTTTCTCCTCTCGATATCTCCCGTGTATCAACATGGGAATAAATGCGAGGACGAACTCGCGGCAACTTCCATTTAACGGGAACTCGAAATTAGGAGCAAAGCTAACTCGGATTTAACGATGATTAATAGAAACGCTTCCCTCCGCTACGTCGTTTGTATGCGATCGGGGACGAGAAACGGAATCTCTAAGTTATTGTTAGAGCCTTGTTCTAACCGTCCTGATAATTCGATTTTCTTGCTGTTACCTCTACTGTTCAACGACATTCCCGCTACATTAACCGCAAAAATTCTGAGAAGAACCGCGAATGGTTCCATGAAATTTCCATTATGTCTTGACGCCATTTTTTCGCCTCTAAATGAGATGAATTTTTCTGCGAACGAAATAATTAGCTGCACGTTAATTCGATAACGAACTCGTTTGGTAACAATGGTCGAAGCTGCGAATTTAAATTAGTAACGGAAATAACGTGTGGACTATAACTTTTGTGGAGGGTTGATTATCTGAGTAATTTTTTCTTAGCCTCTAGTATATGTTCCAAATTTAAGGTCCATGTCTAAAGTCCAGAAAGTTAGCTATGTACTTAGACTTTCGACAGCTTCTTGAATGACTTACACTTTTGATCCTCTGTTTGCTATTAATCCTCAAAAATTATCCACTCTGTTGTCAAACTCCTCTCAAATATTCCTCCAATGACATTGAATATTTGTATTCACCCGAAAAGTTGACGTGTCCGATACAAGAATGAACCACAATAAAATTGTATTCACCCTGAAAACTCGCCAGCACAAGTATATCTATATGACAGATCTTTCTGAAACAGTAACCCAAGTTTATGAGATAAAGTGCCGTGAAGGTTGACCGAGGGTTGCTAACTGGATTTACGTGGGCAGGTAATTTTAAGAAATTCAATCAGCTGGCAGTTGGCCACCGGGCGCGAAGATCTCGTTCGCTTAACCGTCACGAAATGAAATCTAAGCGAATCTAATAAAACGAGAAAGGTACCGGATTTCTCCGACTGTCTTCCTTGATCAGCAAAAAAAAAATCACGGTATGGTTGTTACATCGAATGCATAACGATCATAAAACCACGGGATTTAATTTGAACTAAACTCGATGAAAAACGACGTTAAAGCAGATGTGAAATTGAACGTTTTAATTTGTACTCTTAGATATATTCCTGAACTCATCAGGGATTTCCTAATTAGGGTCATTCCGAGCACACGAGATACTAATAATTCCGAAGTTATGAGGCTTTATTATTGATAAACTGGTTCATGAGGGGCTCAATATAGATCTTAAGCACTTCGGGACCCGTGGGACTCTGGAGATCCTCCGTATCTCGGTCATGTTCCATGAATTCGTGACCTACAACAGATTTTATGATTCTGCGTCATAGTTATTGATTTTATATGCCTCAACCGAGATGTATCGCATTTCGTGCGATAGGCGAGATTTACAGCACCCACCTGTTTAAGGACTTTAAAGAGTAACTAAGCGAGGGTGGGTCTCGACTTTGGAAAGCACTGACTAGTTTCTTCGTGTGACATAAGATTGTAGGAAAATTACAAATTACCTGACTTTGCATATGTCAAAATTTTCAACTACAGAAATTCTCAAGTACCAAACTTGCAAAGTCCCTTTCCAAGTTCACAAAGTCCTAATGTTCCTATTCTCAAATTCCTAAATTCTGAAGTGTCTAAACTTGCAAAGTCCCAAATAACCAAGCCACCAAATACCTAAATGTTCAAACTCTAAAATTCATAAAATCTGAAGTGTCCATACTTGCAATGTCTCAAATTTCTAAGTTTCCAAAGTCCAAAGTATACAAACTCTCAAATTCCTAAATTCTGAAGTGTCTAAACTTGCAATGTCCCAAATTTTCAAGCCCCCAAACACCCAAATGTCCAGATTTTCAAATTCCTCAATTCTGAAGAGTCTAAACTTGCAGTGTCACAAATTTCCAAGCCCTTAAATTCCTAAATTCTGAAGAGTCCAAACTTGCAAAGTCCCAAATATCCAAACTCTCAAATTCCTAAATTCTGAAGTGTCTAAACTTGCAATGTCCCAAATTTCCAAGCCCCCAAACACCCAAACGTCCAGATTCTCAAATTCCTAAATTTTGAAGAATCCAAAACTTGCAAAGTCCTAAATAACCAAGCCCCCAAATACCTAAACGTTCAAATTCTGAAATTCCCAAATTCTGAAGAGTCCCATCTTGCAAAGTCCAAAATTTCCATGTCCCCCAATCCCCAAATATTCCAATTCTCAAATTCCTAAATTCTGAAGGGTGCAAACTTGCAATGTCCCAAATTTCCAAGCCCTTAAATTCCCAAATGTCCAAACCCCTAAATTCCCAAAACCCTAATTTCCTAAATATCCACTTCTCGCGATCTCCCTTAAATCCCAGCCCCCAAACCCTTCCAATTTCTCAAATTTTCCAATTTCGCAGCGCTGAGGTTTCCGAGTTACCGAACATATTTGGGTCATTACTTTGCTTACCGAATGTGGCGCGATTATTGATACAGAACTTGCCAAATTCTCGACCATATCTACAAGGTAATTGATAATTTTCTAATACGATACAAGTTCATTATTCTTCTATTAAAATTAACTTTTCCGAGGAACCCGAAAATTTAAGTATCACATTAAAATTGTCAAAATATTTCTGTTTTGATTTCATTCTCTGACGAATTACTTGAATATTTAAATAAGTGAGAAGCTATTTGATAAGGTTATTGATGATTGAAATTCATTAGTAAATAAAAGATAGTTGTAAGAAATTACGTCGAGGGGACAAGGTCGTACGGAAAAAATTTTCCGGGTGCACTTTATTGATTCTTTGAAATCGCTTTTCCAAAGTCCATATGGTATAGCTAGTTATCTCCCCGTGTGCTTATCAATAGAATCCTTGACCCATGACCATTTTGATTCTACTGTATATTTATTAGAGCTCTATTAATACGCTTTCACTCGATTTTCATGCCATGCTTCGTTTATTTTTCATTTTATTTTATGATTATTCTGCATATTATAGTTCTAATCGGTGATAATTTTGTTGAGACTGTCTTTTTTTATTTAGATAATTTCCTACTTGAGTATCATGATTTGTGTCTTATGGGAGCGAAGGATTTTACGGAAGTTTGCTTATCTTTATCTTGTATTAATAAGGCAACTGTGATACTTTGTTTCATCAGTACTATAACTAATTAATTACAGATTGTAAATTCGAAAAACTGAATGTTTATTTAACAGTAATTTCGGTAAATGATTATTAATGCAATTATGGATTTGTTCAAACGGGAAAGAGGAAATAACAAACGATCGTCAATTGCTCGTGTAACTTTATTCCTAGAATATTTCAATAAAAGAGATACATTATATAATAAATCAAAGTAAATATGTTTTTTTTATCTCTACACTCGTGTCGAAGTTAATATTGTTTTTAAAACATGTACACATATTTTATACATAACAATAATGATACAATGTTATTTACGCTTCTGAGAACTCGACCAAATCGCTCGAAGATAGTAAAGAGTCGCATTAAAAGAGTTTTAGTAACAATTATTTAAATTAGAAATTATAAGGTATACTGTGTACATTAAATAAAGTAGTTAATAAGGTTTAGTTTTATGGATTTTCTCCGGATATAGGAAACCTTTCTCGTAGTTTATCAAGAGCCGACGGCGAATTCTTTAGGGCATTTTGAAATGCCTCCTGTATCGTTTTTTCCATCTTTTTTTGCTCCCTTTTCCATAATTCATCCTGTATTCTCCTCCAAAGATCCGGCTCGTAATCAAAATAACAACATAAACTTTGATCACCGTAATATTGTACAGGAATAGCCTAAATAATAACGAAACCATTAATTCCAAGGTTATAGATAACTTAAAGTTATAGCCAGAAAGTATTAAAATCGAGAGTGCATAGTGATATAATGATTCAACGTGTGTATCCATATAGATCATTTTCCAGAACTGATGCATAAAATCAAATGCAGAATAAAACATTTTAATTGTAAAAAATTTCTATTTCAATTGTTATAATTTGAAGCTGGAAATGTTAGAGTTCCTCCTCGCAAAAATTTCCAAACTTCATATCACTAAAGTCGAATCAATTACATATTTAAATGTCAAATTAGTTAAATATTTAATAAGATATTTTACCTGCAGTTCGTAGAAGATGCAGAACAGAAGAACGGTAAGTAAAAGAAATCGAGACATGGTTGTGGCTGTCGCTTTTGTTCGAAGTGTCCGATAATGATAGTTTCTGTGAGAAAGACGGCGGTGGACTGTTTTACTAGAAGTCTCTTGCGAGAAGCTGCTACCACAATCACGGGAATTGAGATTAATAATCACACTAATAAACACTTCGACCTTTATGCTTATTTTTCAATTTCTCTGTCGTCGATCAAGCAACGTGCTTCTTCTTTATGCTGAAATAAAAATGGACTCCAACGTTGTTTCGGCAGTTACTAAGAGTACGAGAGAAAAGTAGCGGGACGGGGACGGGGCAAAGAGGGTAGGCCGCTAGGACCACCTAATCCTCACTTTTCGACTCACGCGTAACTCCCACCGTTCATCCGTAATGGTGTGATTTTACATAGTTTTTTTGCATTAAAACACATTTTGTCGCAAGAAGATATTCAACTATTTGTTTCCAAATATGATGATGCTTAGAATTAAACACGAGAAGACACCGAGTTTTAATTTTTCGGTATAGATGCTGATAGCACCAGCAGCGCACAAATGCTCAATGCATTAAGCACCGAGGTGGTAGAGTACCAGCATTTCCAACAAAGATATTTTACAATTTAGTTTAATAGAAAAGTTGCAATCTTTTCTGAATGTCTTCTCCAGAAAAAAATCTGCATTATCGTGTGATAGTTTTTCGTTACTCAACAAAGTGTACAAAATCTTGAAATGTATTACTAAATCTCTTACAGTTTCGTCACAAAATCGAATTTAAAAAACACGTTTCTTTCAGAAACTATTGCATAAGAGAACGTAGGTTTGTAGTTAGCGTATAAACTTGTAAATTCTCAAATTTCCAAACTGCACAGAACGATTTTCTGCTACCTCAACTTGAAACGAAGTTTACAAGCAACAGCCAATGTTCGCGTTCTATCGTCGAACGCGTTATTGTGCTCCTATTTTAGTCGTGTTACGCGATTCCGTGGTAAGACGGCGTAGCAATTTATTCCACGGCTATGTAATCGGGAATCACGACTATCCGCAAGGGTTTTCGCTCGATGGTTGCTTTGGTTCGTCCAGTTTTACTGCGTACGCGCCTCGAAGATAAGTAAATCCACATTCCGATCGAGGACTTGTACCGTTCTAGCGCCCCGCATACCGGTTTCTAGTACCAGTCTCGAGATATTCGAAATAAAACCTGATGATGTTGATACGCGTCCCTGATCGAACGCTACGTGGCACCCAATAAACGCGATTCCCGATAAATAGTTTGCTTCAGGTAGCACACGATTTGTCTTCGAGAGTGTTCGCAATGAGGTCGAGATGTTTAATCATTTAGGTACATGTCAATCTATAGTTTTATAACACAGGAAATGAGCATTGAGGTAATTAGGTTCGGACTGGGGTGGGTATAGGTGGGTTAAGTGGAGTGGAGGATGATACAGAGGTTAGGGTGCATATGTCAGATGTTAGATATTTAATTGTTTTCAGAATTTCTGAAATTATATATAATAAATTTTCGAGTCACCGAATTCTCATATTTACAAATTACTGATTCCCTGAAATCTCTCATTGTAAAATTTCCACATCCCCAAATCCACACATCCCCAATTCCACACATCCCCAATTCCACACATACCCAATTCCACATATCCCCAATTCCACACATCCCCAATTCCACACGTCCCCAATTCCACACGTCCCCAATTCCACACATCCCCAATTCCACACATTCCCAATTCCACACATCCCTAATGCCACACATCCCCAAATCCCCACATTTCCAAATCCACGTATCTCCAATTCCACACATCCCCAATTCCATACATTCCCAATTCCACATATCCCCAATTCCACACATCCCCAATTCCACATATCCTCTATTCCACACATCCCCAATTTCACACATCCCCAATTCCACACATCCCCAAATCCCCACAACTCCAAATCCACATATCCCCAATTCCACACATCCCCAATTCCACACATCCCCAATTCCTCAGATCCCCAAATCCACACATCCCCAAATCCTCACATGTCCAAATTTTCACGTATCCAAATCCTCATATGTCCAAATTCTCACATGTCCAAATCCTCACATGTCCAAATTCTCACATGTCCAAATCTTCACGTGTCCAAATCCTCATATGTCCAAATTCTCACATGTCCAAATTCTCACATGTCCAAATCTTCACATGTCCAAATCCTCACATGTCCAAATCCTCACATGTCTAAATTCTCACATGTCCAAATTCCCACATCTCCAAATCCCTATCCTCACATCCAAATATCTATTTCATAAAAGCCTTGACAACAAAATGAAATAGCGATCGTTCTTCTAATGATCCTTGTCGCTCCAAGCTCCTCAGATGAGTGACCAGTGTCATCGGGGTAATTTAATGAACGTCTGCAGTGAGAGATGTAATGTGGTAGTGCCATTATGTCGCTCAGATCAACGTCGCAGAATGAAAGATAGATACACATTTTTCTTCCGATCTTAACTGACTCGTTTCTCAATGTAAGGAGAAGACAGCGAGACAATGACAAATTTTCTTTATTTTTCAAAAGATAAGATCGTGAGATGCAGGTTCTTAGAATTGTAAGAATGGCACGTGACGTTGTTAATTCACTGTTGGTTAACTACTTTGATGATTATTTGGATCACTCTTCGTTAGATCTAATTTTGACAATTTATTTGTTGTGACATGATCACCGACTTTCTTTCTGGCACTTTAAAACTGCAGATGCAAGATTGCACAAATATCTCGGTTATCAAGCTTTTAATAAATAATAGCGATTATGCATTTGTAAAATAAAGTCTGCAAAGTGCGATCAAATTGATCTAGGTTTACTAAATGATTTATGTTTACTCTGCAGATGTGTTATAAATGCACAAATATGCAGAATCGATAATTAACAAGTATTGAATTATTCGAGAAATTAAGAACTGGAACTAGTGACATTGGTATGTTTACTTAATTAGAGATCTAAAGATCGTGTCAGTTAGACGACGTATCCTCCAGCGGTTTCTCCACACCAGCAAAAAGTCGTCACGTGATAATTTCCATCGCTCATTTACACCTTGCCGTATAAAACGTAATTATCTCTACGGAACAAGCGGTAAAAAATCACTTGTCCGAAGGGGATTCGAGCGATCTTTGAGCACCAACGTTGAAACGCAGTTGCCACCGAAACGAATCGCTCCGATACGTTCGTTTGAACCATAAATACCTGTCCTCCATCACCACGCGTCGCGAGTAATTTTCGAAGCGGGACACTCCACGCTTCGTCGCGTCATTTCACGGTGGAGGAGTTTGAACGATCAGACAACTTCGTCTTCAGCAATCTCGGCCGTAACTATTCCCGTTATCGGATTATTGCGTGAATTTTTCCTCCCTTATGCTCTCCTTCAGACACGGCATTACTGTAATTTAATTATTTGCCTTTAGTTAATTGACCGCGTTTAAATGCATCGGCCGGCGACTGACGCAGCCTTCAACCTGGATAAACGCGGCAGAAATCGATAAGTATCGAAGCGCCGGTAGAGTTAATGACGATTGGCTAATTACGAGATAGCGAAGACCTTAGCCTTTTTTATTTCCCTATCCGATGCGTAATTTCCTTCCTGCGATTGGACTTAATGGATTCGCGATCTTATCGCGGTGCTTTGAAAATACCGATATATACATCAATTTGTATGTTTATCTTAAAAATTTCTTAGTTGGAAAGAAACATGTTTGGGATCGTTGGTATGTTGTGGAAATTAATGGGTTATAGGAATTTGAATTTTAGTAGTTTGCTGGTTTTGTCAGTGCACTCAATTCTTGTATCACGATGGTTTAATGAGTATCATATTTGGAGATGTGAGCATCTCCACATTCACACATCCCCAAATCCACACGTCACCAAATCCACACATGCCCAATTCCACATATCCTGAATTCCACACATCCCCAATTCCACATATCCTCAATTCCACACATCCCCAATTTCACACATCCCCAATTCCACACATGCCCAATTCCACACATCCCCAATTCCACACATCCCCAAATCCCCACATCCTCAATTCCACATTTCCCCAATTCCACATATCTTCAATTCCACACATCCCTAATTCCACATATCTTCAATTCCACACATTCCCAATTCCACATATCTTCAATTCCACATGTCCCCAATTCCGTACATCCCCAAATCCACATATCCCCAATCCACACATCCCCAGTTCCACACATGCCCAAATCCACACATCCCCAAATCCACGCATCCCCAATTCTATACATCCTTAAATCTTAATATTCCCAAATCCACACGTCCTCAAATCGACACATCCCCAAATCCACACATCCCCAAATCCACGCATCCCCAATTCTATACATCCTTAAATCTTAATATTCCCAAATCCACACGTCCTCAAATCGACACATCCCCAAATCCACACATCCTCAAATCCGCACATCCTCAAATCCACACATCCCCAAATCCACACATCCCCAATTCCATACATCCTTAAATCTTAATATTCCCAAATCCACACATCTCCAAATGTCCCTAAACATAAGACCTAGACATACATGCCTATTTAATATGTATTCATGATGGTTTATCCATCCACATATACTTATTTGTTAAATATTCATTTCCACACATCTCCAAATGTCCCTAAACATAAGACCTAGACATACATATCTACTTAATATGTATTCATGAAGGTTTATCCATCCACATATACTTATTTATTAAATATTCATTTCCATACATCTCCAAATGTCCCTAAACATAAGGCCTAGACATACATGCCTATTTAATATGTATTCCTCAATGTTCATCCATCCACATACACCTATTTATTAAATATTTATTTCCCAATACATTCATGAATTCGAGTATACAATCGAAAATAGTCGAAATGGACTATAATTGTGTACGTCATTGTTATCCTCTGACGTTTGTTTCATCGAATCACTCGAGATCCACACGGCTGTTGTTAATCGAGAGCCACCGATATCGGTTTTAATTACTGCCATTATATCCATAACTCTTGATGACGGTTCAAAGGTGTCTTTGTTAAGGCAGCTAACGCTATGCTAAGGGTCTCATTAAGGATCCGTAAAATTGACGTTGCGTCACTAATTGCTGCTTGGCTAATGCTCCAGTCTGGATAGTTTCGAGTTTCTCTTGTAACGACCGATCGGTAAGTCGAGTGAAATTTATCATTTCTATCCTGTTATTTTGCATCAGGTTCGATTAAAATAACCTTCTGTTAAAATTCGATAGTGAAAAATGGTCGATAAGTCTTCGCGAATTTTTAATTACTTTGAACAGTTGGTCTTCGGTGATCTTCAGCGAAGCGTCATCGTAGCCAGGCGTTATGAAGCTTGCTTATTCATTATGCAAATAGCTATTATGTATTCGGTGTTCAATATTTATCATTCTATAGTGTTTAACATTATTTATGCAGTGTTGAATATTATACACGTGTTCCGAACTTCCATCATTTTCGATGAAATCGGTATTAAAATAAACAAGAATTAACGAGCCTATGCTCGTAGAATTTTATCATGCATGCAGCGGAAAAGCAATTACGACATGCATTTGTATATTTTACATCTGAAATGTTTTATTTACGTGGTACAATAAAGTAATTAAAAGAGGTTGAACATATAAAAATTTATACATTTATCGAACAAAATACTCGAATTGTAAGTTTTGTCACGAATGAAGTTATCGATAGAATGCATGATTGTTGGTCATAAATCGATGGCAGTAAACAAGCACGTTTTTTCCGAGGCAAAGAATCCGAAACGGAAACACGAACGACGAGGAGTCAGGCATTATAGCGAGGAGGAATCTTCGAACGATTCGATCGAAGAAGCGGCGAAACTCGGGCCTGCATACCTCGTTAACTCGTCGAACTCGTGTTTTGTTCGACACGAGGTAGGGGCTCGCGATTGAGACACCGTCGTCGAAAAGCTTTTTGCCAGGAGTTTTCCGAGCGAGCGAGCCGAAACGAGAAGGAATAAAGGGTCGCAGGGAGGAGGTCGCGTTAAATGCGACGCTGAGACGCTCGCTCGAAGGATATTGCGTCGCGACAGAAACGTCAAACGTGTTGGCTGAAGAAAATCGATAAATCGGAGTGCTTCCGGATGTGAAACGAGATTAAAAATACTTTAAGCTGGCTCGTACGGGACCGGGAACAGGAAGTACCTTCAAAGAACCGGTGTTTTAACAAGTGACTGACGGGGAAGATGGGATTCGACAGAAAAATAGGAGGAAACAGGAATAGAGGTGTCACTATCAGTATGTCGATATTGTCGGAATGTTATTGATGTATCGATACTTCATGAGAGAATTCGTTATGGTATAATAAATTAAATTAGAACCACTTTTAGACTGTTTGAATTATAGATCATTTCTTGTTACCAGATCTACTTCGAGTGTAATATACATGTATAAATTTACAATAAATGAATATTATTTACCGTTCCACTTTCAGATTCAGCGACCTCCCCAGATCGGAAAATCATCGATATGCCGATAAGTATCAATAAAGTATCGACAATCGATAGTCACACTCCGAAACAGGAGATGGGTCCTTTGGAATACCTTGGTAAAAGGGTAGCGTCAAAAATGCATTCCAATGAACAGCTGGGCCAAAGTGTTCTTTACAGCGTGGAGAAAAATCCGACGAGCCTTGAATCTCGAAACACGAGCCTTTATACCTTGCTGTTTTCTTTCTTTCGTGCATTCTTATGCAAAAGCAGCTCGAATGTTTTCCTTCGAGATCGTCTACGCGTCCTCTTTCCGTAGCAGGATGATGCGTACGTAGCAGAAAACATGGCCGGATGAAAAGGTGGGGATAAGAAAGAGTCACTCGCAAAAGCCGCTCGTCATCGTGGTCGTCGTCGAGCCGGTGTTTTCTACCGATCTGCCAGTCAGCATCGCCTAAGGTGAAGGGAAGCAACGAGAAGGCAAAAGTTGATAAGCACTGGCGCGTAAGCGTGGCCCCGGATTCCTGAACCGGTCTTGAAACAACCACGGGAGAGCCACCATCTTATGGTGGTCGCTTTCTGTCCCTCCACCCATCCTGAAACCCGTTCCCCTCTATCGCCGCTTCTACCTGAAGCCACACGACAGGTGCCAGCGGCGTACGCAAGGCCCAAAGAACGACCGCCTCCTATATTTACACTCCTCGCTCGCTATACCGATCCCGAGCCTGTGTTTTCGCCCGTGAGATTAGGTGAAACAATAGGGTGAGGCCAATTTTAAAATCGACACGCGAACCATCGAAAAACCTGTTCTCGTTTAGATTGCTGACCCTTCGAGTGCTTACTCGATTCCTGAAACACGTATGAACCGTTTACCTTGGGGGAGCGAACCTGTTTTGGATTTGCGAATCATGATGCTGGACGCAAAGTCGATGGAGTGCGATGTGGATCATTTCTTGCTAATAGGGTCAGAACAATCCCTAATAACAACCCTGGTGTTCTATCTCCAAATTCATGGGTTTCACAAACTTCAAATAAATTGTCAGATCTCGGTCCCAGATTTGTGAACTCTCATGAGGGTGCATCTCCAAATATGCAGTTTCTGATCCAATCTCCAGATGCTCACATCTCTGAATTCCAAATCTCCCAACTGTCTATATCACATTTCCAGAGACATACACTTCTACAGTCTTGGACCTCCAGATTCTCAAAATTCCAAACTTTCAAATTTAGATCTCAAACTTTCGAATCGCTACATCCCCAAATCTACAATGCCTCATTCCCAATCTCCAGATCCTCACATCTCAAATTTAAATCTCTACAGTTCCAAACTACCACATATCCAAAGACCTAAGTTTCCAAACTCCTAGATCTCCAGATTCTCGAACTCCCAAATTAGCAACCCTTCTTCTCAAACTCCCAAATCGTTACATCCTCAAATCTACAGTACCACATTCCTAATCTCCAGATCCTCACATCTCAAATCTAAATCTCTACATTTCCAAACTACCACATGTCCAAAGACCTAATTGTAAGTTTCCGAACTCTTAGATCTCCAGATTCTCAAACTCCCAAATTTGCAACCCTTCATCTTCTCAAACTCCCAAATCATTACATCCTCAAATCTACAGTACCACATTTCCAATCTCCAGATCCTCAGATCTCAAATCTAAATCTTGACATTTCCTAACTACCACACATCCAAAGACCTCAGTTTCCAAACTCCTAGATCTCCAAATCCTCAAGCTCCCAAATTTACAAACCCTCAAATATTCACCCCAAACCTTCACATCGTCCCTAAATCCTCGAAACTCCACATGCCAAGAATTCACAAGTTTCCGTTATGATGTTCGGTAAAATTGGGTAAAGTAAGGTTGGTCGAGTGAAGAAATTACAAAAGAGAAACCGAGAGCGAACTCGCGCAGAACCTGTTTCTGTAGAAATCCCTGGACGATCGGGTTGCGTTACGTTGTCACGCTGTGACGATTGCAACCCGACGCTTTTGGCCACTCCCGATCGTACATTTCACGAGCGGCTCAAATACCGAGCGTGAGGTGTAAGTGGGTCCTGGTGGCGACGCGATCCGTAATATCAGGTGGGACAATCAGGAGACGAAGGCAAGGAAAAAGGTATCACGACACGAAATTACAGAACCAGTTTCGGCCAGTGGTTCTTAAACCGAGGGACGTTATCGCAACATTTCGATGGTTTGATAATGCGTTGTAAATTCGTGACGGATAACCTTTGGATAATTGAAACATCGTGTACAAGGATTGTGGATGTTGTACACGATGATACGCGAAAACTTTGCACTTATGGTTACATTGTACGTGACTGTAGGTGGATCATGAATTCTGGCAGGCTTTAATTTCAAAGTGGAAATTGGTTCGATCAAACTTTCACGGCTGGGATCGTCTTAAATTTGAAAGGAGCCCAAACGAGGAGCAATATCAAACGTAACTTAAATAGCATACGATAACGAGCTCCTAATAAAGATGGAAGATAGGAAGCAAACCGCATATTTCATGCTTCCGTACACTGTTTTGGAATCACGTTTGAATGAAATTACGAAGATCCAGACGAGAGGAGGATCAAAGCTAGACAAAATACCGGTTTCAGGAGCTTCAATTTTCTACCACGTTCCTTCGCAGTAAATTTCTCAATTAACGGGCGAATCTTTGACATTCCTACAATTCATTAGCATCGTTCGTTTCGCGGTTTATCATTTAATCATGGAATATTTCCCACTCTGCACCGACCTAATTGGGGTCTTCGAACGTTCGTGTCATTATAGTTAATTAATCGAAATTACTTTCTAAATCTAAATGACTGACCATTAATTGATCATCCCTATTTTAAATATTACATTGCAGATAATTAATAGTCACGGTTTAAATTAGCCAAGTAAATTTGATCTCTGTTCATTGATTTAATCGGTGCAATCGATTAAGTTTAATTAATTAATAACCAACTCCGTTTAACTATCACATCAGATTTTTACTATTCATAACGATTAACTGTGGACGATTGCTACTTCAATTAAGGATATAGTTGTTCATATAGCAGAAGTAATTTCAGTTTACAAAATGGCTCCCAGATTTCGGCCATTTTCTATTACCCGATTTAAATTATAGCGGAACGATGGGAAAGAAAGTGTTCTTGGAACACGGTGAAAATATCGATACCTCTAATTAAGTTCTCCGACTAAAAGCCCGATCTCGTTGACTCGCAACGTGTCGCTGATTGACCCAGCTCTCAACAAGGTTATTCTCGCGGTACCGTAATTTACGCCGGTCGAAAAGCCCTGGCAGCTCGTAACTCGTCTCTGTTACTCGATTTCAGGCTGCTTTGAACTTCACTGGGCTGCTTTTGATTTTATCGATTCCCGCACCGTCCATCTCGACGGGGATCCTTTAATCTCCTGCATTATCGGCAGGTTTAGTCATTTCGGTAAAGCTGGTTACAATTGTCCCCGTTCGGGCCAAATTAGATTACGAAGCAGCGATTCTCTGAAATAAACGGTGCAATGAAGGATTAGCGGGAAGCTTGCGAGCGATTCCACGTTCAATTCTCGTCCTATCTCACCGACGTGTTTCAATGATTATGAAAGTACTTTATGTCAGAAAATAAAAATTCGCTAAGTGTTACAATTTAATTACACATGTGATAATCGTACACAAATGTGGATGAAGTATGGCACATGAAGTTAAGTATAAAAAATTAAGGTTCTTTTGTAAACAATTTTTTGTTCAATTTCTTAGATGAATATCCTTGCACCTATTTCAGTCAGAATACATTAAAATGGTTCTACACATCTTTACACATATACATACATATAGGTACATAGAGGTACCTGAACCCATTAAGGTTTTTATTATATCAAACCACCATTACATTAATATTTTAACAGATTAAATTACTTTGATTCTCTTTGATATTTTATACAAATATCTCCCTTAATAATTCTCAGAATCATTATCTTCTCAACAGTACTTTAAAAAAAAATTGTACTGAAACTACCTCTGTCTCCTTTGTGTTCGAAAGTTTTAATAAATGAAATTAGCACAGTTGAATGCCAAATAAATGAAATAAAGGAGATTGTAGAAGCGTCCAGCGTGTAAAAGTTCGAAGGAATGTGTACCGAGCAAAAAGAATCACTTTCCAACAGCGAACATCCACGGGGATGATCAACCATCGTCGAAAGCTTTCCGGGGAAAAGTTCCGAGTTAAGAAACTCCAGTCAACGATGGCCAACTCGCATGATCGAGTTACAAGGGCGAGGCCTCTTAACTGGCGAGACCTCGTCGGCGTCATTCAACGGATACACAGCAAAGTAAACGTTTATTTAGAAGATATCATCTCCACCTTCCTCGAGTCTGCTACACCCTCGCCCCGTCGAGGGATGCTCTTGCCGACATAATCCGAGCGAAAGTGTTTAACCATGGAAACGCGATCACAGATTGCATCTAATCTTTCGTTGTATCTCGATTTGCTTTTGCGAGTCCTTCAGAAACGCTCCTTCGAGGAGATCGAAGGACAACGGAGAACTTCACATTTCTGACTTTCACTTGCTCATTTTCATACATGGTGGCGTACGAGTTTAATGTACATTTGCATTCTTCGGAGGGGATTTTACGAAATCAGGTTTTGGGAATTTTGATGTTGCAAGAGGAAACTGTGGGAATTAGTAATCTGACAATTTCTTGAAATGTCGGAGCCCTGAACTTTTATTTCACGTAGCCTCAAATTTGCAGTATAATTCTTTAAGTTCAGAATAATTCGCAAATTTCTAAATTAATGATTCTCAAGGTTTTGAATTTCCAAATCCCAAATTTATAGCTCCCCAAATTCCACGTTACCAACTCTCAAGTTCCTAAATTTCTGCTTCTCCAAATTCCATATCTCCTATTTTCAAATTTCCAAATTTCTACCTTCCCAAATTCTACATTCCCCAATTCTCAATTTTCCCAAATTTCTACTTCCCCAAATTCCACGTTCCCAACTCTCAAGTTTCCCAAATTTCTACCTCCCCAAATTCCACGTTCCCAATTCTCAAATTTCCAAATTTCTACCTCCCCAAATTCCACGTTCTCAACTCTCAAATTTCCCAAATTTCTACCTCCCCAAATTCCACATCCCCTATTCTCAAATTTCCAAATTTCTACTTCCCCAAATTCCACGTTCCCAATTCTCAAGTTTCCAAATTTCTACCTCCCCAAATTCCACGTTCTCAACTCTCAAATTTCCCAAATTTCTACCTCCCCAAATTCCACATCCCCGAATTCCACATCCCCTATTCTCAAATTTCCAAATTTCTACCTCCCGAAATTCCACGTTCCCAACTCTCCAATTTCCCAAATTTCTACCTCCCCAAATTCCACATCCCCTATTCTCAATTTTCCCAAGTTTCCACCTCCCCAAATTCCACATCCCCAACTCTCAAATTTCCAAATTTCCACCTCCCGAAATTCCACATCCCCTATTCTCAAATTTCCAAATTTCTACCTCTCCAAATTCCACGTTCCCAACTCTCAATTTTCCCAAATTCTACCTCCCCTAATTCCACATCTCCTATTCTCAAATTTCCAAATTTCTACCTCTCCAAATTCCACGTTCCCAACTCTCAATTTTCCCAAATTTCTACCTCCCCTAATTCCACATCTCCTATTCTCAAATTCCCAATTTTCTACCTCCCCAAATTCCCCCATCACCTTCCCCACTGTTAAAGGGTAAATGTAATAATTAGTTATATATATTGAATGTCTAAGCGATTTTATCTTTATATCTAAGCGACACCTGTAACGTAAATATGTACACAAGTTTTTATGTATTGTTTTGTTTCTTTCTTCTGTTTTTTTCACTCCAATCCATGTAATAAAGGCATGTAATAAAAACGTGCGTAACTATGTTGTTCTATGTTGTTTATTATTAAGGGCGTCGACTGCCGTGGTCATTAACTCGACGTGTGTAACAAAAGTTATTTATTATCAAAGCAATACCTTTAAGAAATTAATTCATACCATCTCCAAATATCCAAAATCTTTGCCAGTTAATACGATTAGCAAAACTGAGGAACCTAACCTAACTCTGACAAAAACTCTAGTTAAAGTTAATTGAATGCCCGATAGATAAGGAGAAAAAGAATCGTCGTTAGTCCGAGTTTCTTCGGACGTAGCCATTAAGTAAATTTTCCGATTTAATCCGATGGAACTAGAAACCGATCGGCGGGGAATTATCGCGCGCATTTTCTCGCGACTAACGCGATTACGTTAAGAGAACCAGCCGCGTCGAAGAGCGAGAAGGAAAGAGGCAGCGAGAGGATTAAACGTTCGTTCAGTTTTATTTTCGAACTGGTGAATGCTGAGTGTCGAATTCGGAGCAATGTAAATGGAATTCAATGCCCGTCCGCTCTCCAGATGACGAAATTTTTAGCGAATCAATGGAGCCGCCGATTGATTTCTCTTCAATTTTTAACCGAATTCATTCGATCATTCCGGCGAGCTGTTCGGTAATTCCTGCCCACGAATTGCCGCGGCACAATATTCATTAATTTCGTTGATTCGTTATTATTTATAATTACCGGTATTATTGTACGATGAATTGGAAGTGCGAAGTATAACGAACTCGGTAGAATTCGAGGAAAAAATGCCAGCAATCCGCACGGTTTCGTAGAATTAATTTTCAATCGAATCAGACTGATGTACCTACATTGTGGCTACATCGATTTCTATTAATTATACACGACTGCATTGTATGAAATTGAAGCGGTGAAATTGCGCAGCTACTATACGATCCCATTATCATTTATTAAATAATATTCCAATTTTGCAAGAATTCGTGCTGCGTTAAATAATCGTTGCATTGTTTCAAAAGCCGTACACGTTAGACCTTCTGCTTTCGGATTAAGATCGTTTCATCGATACGTAAAATTTTGTTTCAATCAGGGCGGTGGTTAAATACAACCCCATTTAATCATGTCGCTGGCCGTTCGTTAAATAACACATTCCAATTCCCCAAGGATATTAACCCCTTTAACACAGCGGGGCCGAGGTGAAGCCAGGAGGTCCGTTAAATAAATAATTTTGATGAAGCGCGCGCTTTACCATTCCTGATTAGCCGGGTCTACGTGTCACTTGAATTATGAAACCGCCACTCCTTCAAAATGTTCAGCTCGTTACGACGCATTAATCATAAAAATAACACGGACGTCGATTAATTATTATCGGCGATCGATCCGGTAAACGATCGTCGACGGGAACGTTTATCTTCTCGGTAATTTACTGTAACATGCGCTCGTGGAGAATCATTTTTTACGCGCGATGTAATTCCAATTTTGTTATGGGCTTTACTAGCGCCATAACACCTGGCGCGAAATTCAGATATTCGAAGTTTGCAAAATATGCAAATTAACCCTTTGCGCTCGAGAGGTGACTCTCAGTCACCATTTTATTTAATACAATAATTTCAAATGAGCATTTTTTAACGCTAGACATTAAATGCTCGTTTATCGAAGAATGAAAAATAAAAGGGAAATAAATAAATAGTAAAGTATCAAGTAACATATGGAACTAGTTTTTACTTCAACAAAATATGACATACTTTTCCATAAAATCACGACAATAAAATTTTTTAATATAAAATGAGAAATCCGAAACCAGTTATTTTGACTGGTTGGTAGTTCTAGTGTTAATTGATTCTATGTGACACGTGCGACGTACAAACAAAGTGAGACAAACAATAGTGGAAATTATTAGTAGAGAAATAATAAAACCTCAAAAGAATTCATTTAACTTTTTAACTAACTTTTAAAGTCGCTGTTTTAAACAGTCAAATTACCTTCGAAAGGGTTAAAAATTGTGGAAAGAAATTTAATAATTAAACATTCGAACGTGGAATACGTACATCTGAACTCTAAGATATTAAGACGTGAAAATTTAGAAGTTTGATCGAAAATGTAGAAACTTGAGAATTTGTCGGGTATAAAGTAACAAGATCCTCCTTACGTAACTTACAGTTATAATTGAAGAAAACAAGGTCATCCCCGGTAACTTTCGCCGAGGGCATTGAAAGACATTATCCTGTAGTAAAAGCGAGAAAACTGATGTATAGGCCGAAACACGGAGGGTTACAATAACGAGAAGAACAAGCGGGGGTGGTAAAACAGATAGAAACAAGAAGAAGAAGAAGAAAGGATGGTATAATGTCCCGGACATAAAGCGGGCGAGGAAACACAGCGGCTATGCTTGGCTTCGGCTCAATTAAATGATCGTCTTCTCCTCGAGGGTCTCGGTAGAGGCACCATCCATTAATTTCGAAACATGGTGAACAAAGGGTCTACTACGGAAATATTCTTTTTTCTCTTATTCCCTCCCCCTCGCCCTCTATATTTCTCTGTCGCTCTCTTCTGGACCGACCTTCTTCTTGCAGCCTTTAACCATCGTCTCGACCTGCCGCCAAGAGGAGCGAGAAGACTAACGAGCCGGACAAGGACACCCGTACCGCGAGAAAGAAGAAGAGAAGCAAGCAAACGTTGCAACCTGCTCAGCCTGCGGCTACGTTTCTCTTTTCCTGCGGTAGCAAGAGCCTCTATCAAACCACGCTTCTTTCTGTTTCCTTCTTTTTCTTTCGAACGGTGTCTTCCTTTTCCTGTCCTCTTTCTCGTTCGTCCTCTTTGTCCCGCTCGGATTTCTTCCTCGCTCTCAACATCCCTCCACGGAGCGCAGTTACGACTGCCCTCGCATCGAGTCGCGCATTAATATTCCAGCAAAAGCACGAAGGTTACATCCAGGCGTGGTTAGGGTGTCTAGAATCGTGCAAGGTGACTAGATATTCCTTTTTCTTTCTCCTGTTTATTTGTCCCGGCTCTTTCCTTGCGCTTTTCGTGTCGGTCAAAACACATCCAATGTAATTACGCGATCGTGTTTGGAACCCAGAATCGAGATAAGCCTGGCAGGTTTATGCATTTGATTCGACTACAACGTGTCCGAACAATTAGTTAACGAATGTGTTTATGAATATCGAAAATGCGGGATCGATTATTTGTCCGCTAACAGATACGGTCGGGCTGTAATCAATGCAAGATACATTGGGGAATCGGTTTAGACATTTGAAAATTTAGGGATTTGGAAAACCGATAGAAATCACATAGATAAATTCTGTAATTTATTTATTTAAAAACTTGACAATTTTTTTCTAAGAAATAATCGTAACAAATTCGTAAAAAATCTTGAAAATGTAATTAACAATAATTAAACGAACATTCGCCATTTTTATGGTATCTATTATATTTTCTGTCCCGTTACGGCCCAAGGAAACAGGATATAAAATAAAATCGCTCAATTTGTTGGATTTTATCTTATACGCGTTTAATGAGAGGCTTACCTCTCGTAGGTGTTCTCTGCCGCAGGGTCGACAGTTATTGCTATATTATGTCGAACTTTAATTTTAATATACCGGTATAAAGGTGCAGGATGTAATTTAAAATTTGCGACGGACCGTTTCGGCTATTTGCCGAGAACATCCTGGGAAAACGTATTAGAAGTATTCCGGGTTCTCGTTTCGAGGTTATGATCCTCGCTTCGATTCCATCGCGTCTGCCGGTTATTCGAGCGGGTAATATGGCCACGGTACGTGTACAGTAACGCTAGTAAATATATACCGGCGTCTTATATTTAATATACCTTTATTTAAACGCGGCGTACACCTCTCGAATTTGAAACTCTTATTTCGACTCGCCGTCTGACAACGCGTTCCAAACCACTTATATTCTTATGATTTCTTTTTTTACAAACGATGATTTTCAAGTGGCACGATTTTATCAAATTAATTGTAAATTGTATGCTTAAATAAATTTAACGCCAGAAGAGTACTATTTATGCGACAAGACAACTTCGGTGTTTTTGAACGCTGTGTACCACTGCTCGAAACAACGAAGTTCTTTCTACGTTAATAATTATCCAGCTAAAGGTTGAAGTATGACAAAAAGTCTTGAATCATCAGAATTTGTCGGCTATCTACCTGGGGATGATGTTCACGAGGAATCTACCTCATTGTTTTAATTAATCAGCCCCCGGGTAGCTTTGTTTTGCCAGAAGAGCGTACGTAGTTGCGGACGAAGTTTTTGCAAGCGCGATAAGAAGGAAGAACATTTCTGAAATATTCAACGTGCACGGGGGAAGTTTAGAAAAGGTTTTGCGTTGCGTTTTCACGACTTACGTGTCCGGCTGTTTCTTCTCGGGCGCTCTGCCCTCGCAGCCTCGTATTTATCGTCCAGGTTACGACGCCGACACGGTATACAAGTTAACTTTAAATTAAAGTCTCCCTTAAAACCGGAGGAAAACGTCAGTTAAACTCGTTTCGCGATCGTAAAAAAAAAGGAAGAAAAAGGGAAAAAAGGGTCGCTACGACTCGGCTATATTTCTTCAACATGCCGGTTCGACCGATGATATATTTCTTGCTCGTTCTAGCACATGATATAGTCGATATTTTGCCACGATGCGGTGAACTCGATTAAATATTCGAACATGCTGTAGAACCACCTTTCATCGAGGCCTATCAATTTTATACCACCACCATTTTCTCGTTTCGAAGAAAGGATTGCAACTAAAACCGCATTTACCCGATTCAAGCCGTTGATATCCGAGTATCGCGTGTCAGATAAGAAAAGTCAGCATTTATCGGCTAACAGAAGGGCTCGAACGGGACAAAGTTAATCCTATTTAGTGGTTCGGTCGATGATTCAACGTTAACGCGTTGATTACACAAAAGCCGATCGCATTAAACACCACGGAAGAAGCTAATACCTTCGAATGTTCATTAATTTGCAGTCGAATTCCACGCAACTGGCTGCATTAATTCTGCTAACCGATGCCGACACGCCAATTAGGGACTTACACGCAACTTACATGCATACTAGTTCCAACGGCGACCGAGCGCGCCTTCGTTTAGCACCCGATTAACCGTAAACCGTATTGTACGTGTTAACCTACACTCCCGTGTCCATTCTCTAGGGAAATTTCCTGAAAACACGCAGTTTGACTTCCCTGGCCAGAAAGTATCCGATAGCGCGCTTACTTCGGCAACCTTTCATTGGCATAACTACTTTTTGGTACAGATACCCACCCCTAGCGATACCAACCAAAATAACCAAGTCCATAATTCGTAATATTAGGAGAAACGCTCCCAGACGCCTTCTTCTGTTGAAGAAAATAAAATACATACATACTTTCGTAGTATTGTCGTCCTCATCGAAAGGACCTTCTCTAATAGACATCTTTTGCTGTGGACATTTCAAAATACCAGAGAATCAAAGCTCCTAAACTTCCATCTCCTTCCAAACTTCCAAACTTCTAAATTTCTAAATCCTAGCTTCACAAAATTTTTAAACACCAAAGTTCCAGAGTTACAATATCATATGCTAAAATTGTAAAGTACCAAAGCGAAAAAATTCCAAAAGTTACGCCAATGTATTCTCGATGACTTGATCTTGCAACGGTTCTGACGGGTAGCGGCGTCGTTCCATGAAAGCCATCGCTTTTAATTAAATTTTTCGTCCGATAACAGTTCTCTTTACATACGCCGCTTCACGTTTACGTCGTCCGTGCGTTCTTCATCGACCATTTATGCACTTGCTTTCACTCGGATTTATAGGTTGTAGATACAAGCTCTGTACCAGCTCTTCACGGGAGAACAAAGATGTCGCGTCGAATTGTTTACCGCGATAAGAATTATCCGGCAAGATCGCTTTAACGAGAACGTGTAGCGAGATGGCAGAGACGAGGAGGTAAGGAGGAAAGAAACAAAAGAACAGGAAGTGCTGGTGACCGTACAGAGGAAGTTTACGACGCCCTGAAACCGGGGTTCATGACCGCTGAAGGATACGTCAAATTACGCACGAGAAAAAATGTATACTCGCTAAAGTAACACTGAGAGTATGTGAATTTGAAATTTTTCACGTTTCTTTATCCTCTGAATTTTTAGTACGCTTCAATTTGAAGTTCAAGTACAATTATAATTTGCATAGTCAACGATTGTATAATAACATATTGACATAACATTTCAAATTTTTTTATCTGTATTAATATTGTAGCTGTAATTAGTTCTGACTGACGCACTTGACAAATAAGTCATAGTGCAAGGGGTTAAAAAATGACAATAGGCAGAAATTTTGAAATGTGCAGTCTTGTATTTCATAATAGTTGCAGTTTTTAAAAAAAATAGGTCTCGATAGATACATCGGATTATTACAATTTACAGAAGTCGATGCCTTAATTGTTCGATCGTATTTCCTCGGCCCGAATAAGAGGTAAAACGTGCAAATATGACAATCGAAAGTTTATCATGTCCACAGTGACCCGACTCGCGAAGTTGTAGAGGAGTGGGCGAGGCAGTACAAACGATTTCCGGTGGCGTCTTTCCGGGTCGACGTAGGAATTCCACGCGTATGAACGTAGACAACCTGATAGCCGCACCACCCGGGGATTTTAAATGGACGAAGGGAGGCGTACGGAGGGAATTAAATGGCAACCAGACGGAGACAGGACTAGACGATGGCATGAACGCAGAGGGGTTGGAGAGAAAACAGCAAGTTGCAACAGCTTGCCCATAGTTCAACCCCCCGTACAGTTCCGTGCTCGCCGTGAATTTCAATGTGGTTTACACGCCAGGCCATATTCTTCGAGCTGTAAATTGCCCGTCCGAGCGAATCGCATTTGTTTCCGACCTGTCCATCCCCTTCTATCCTCTGTCTGTTCGTCTCCAAACGATCGGTAAAATCGTTTCATAAACCTCGCAGTTCTTCATCCGCAAACTGAACTTTTGCGCATCAAGTTTAGTCGGAGTAGAGTAGTCGACTACGTTAATGATTAATGAAATTTTTTCCGATAACAACTGACGATAATTTTCGAATTTAGTTCTGAGATATCCGGTCAAGCACGGTATCGTAATATTATGCATATCCGGGAACGTAACATAGCGTTTCAGTAGTAAACATGCAAAGCGAAAGGCAGTCTTGCCACGACCGTACGCGACTACTTGTTTCCGGCGTGATCGTTGTGCGGGGATCGAGATCAAATCGCACGGTTCCGTGAGCACGTCTACGCGATCTTTCGATTGAAGAAAATCGGTTGCCTAGGAGGAAATATGCCCAACGGGTTCTGTTGTTTCCATTATACTTTGATACGATTTATGATTTGCCATCGATTTGCATCTATTTTATACCATCGTAATTTCAATTTGCTTTCTACCTACCAAGTGTCCCTAACAAGTATAAACTCGACATTTTGCAATTTCACAAGAATTCTGTTTGCTTAAAAAAAATTTTAGCCGGATAAAAAGTCTCATATACTCGTGAGATTTTTTTGGGCAAATTGACTTTTCAATTTCGAGTTACAATGAAACATTTTGTTCGTTTTGTATATCGAATGCAGCAGACAATCAGCGCAGATTCAGCCCTGGCGTATACGTGGTGAATACGGTTTAAAGTAAATCGAGAACCCTCAAGAACAGACCGCATAATGGAAGAACAGAAATAGAGACAGAGAGAGGTGGTTCGCACACCTGTCTGAATCTCGAGTAACGAGCCAAGAGAAACACAAGGCGACCCCACGAATTCGTGCTGCTCCTTTGAGCTCTCCTTTTTAACCTACCGCAGTGAGCACAGTCTGCACAGAGCATAACACAGGAAACCGGTTTCATAGTATTTATGCACCGTGTGTACGCCGATTGCGCCTACGAATGCATAAGATGCACACCGCCCTTTTATCCGCTAGATTGTTATGTTCAGAGATGTATTTGCATATGCCTTACTAGCTTTTAAGAATTTGATTTATTTATGCGATAAATTAGCGTCTGTTATAGTTCTTTTTGTAACAAAAATATCTGTTTACTCTCTCCATTACAGCTTATGTTTTACAGAACAGTATTTCATTTTAACAACAAAAAGATAAACTATTGTGTTACTAATGTATGTAATTATGTACTTAAGCAAAAAGCGATCGACGTTGATTTTATGCTTTTTAACTTTGTAGTGCGCGTTTTGAAAATGATGTCGCTGGTGCCATCTAACAGAAAGTGGTAGAATTAACGGTACAGAAAATTTTGTTTTCTGTTTTCATTGAAAACATATGTACAAAAAGCTTTCCTTTTGCTTCCCTTTTCTGATCCGTTATTGAATTGTAGCCAGTAGCAGCGATATTTGTATTTGATCATTTAATAAATGAATGTAACAAGTTTAGATCCAATTTTATTTATTGCATTTTATATATATTTGTATCACAACAAAAAAGTTACTAAAGTATGCAAACATAGAAAAATAAATATTTTTTTAATATGTATTTACCACTTAAAGCTAAAGAGTATATTCATTGCATTATATGATTTATTTCCAAGGTGTTCCACTTCATGGAATGCAGAGTAAAGTTCATTGCAGAATGAAATTAATTCAATATGTATTCAATACGAGATTCCTTTTCAGTCTCAACAAAATCTGGCAATGGAAATATGTCGTCCGAAGACGACTCAGATGATTCTTTAAAAAATTAGTAGTATTAATAATTATCTTATGTAATACTTTGTTAACTGAATAAAAAAGAAGAAACTTACGATCCTGAGTAGCTTTTTGCTTTTCTTCCTCTTCTGTATTAAATTTCTTTTTGTATTCTTGTGTTTCTCCCAGTTTTTTAGATTCTTCATAATTAAAATCATCATCATCCGTATCTTCATACGTAGTGAAGTGAAGGTAAGAAAGGGTGCACACAAGTGCTATGAAAAACAAATTTGTGCCGATACCAACAACAGCAGATAAAATTGGCCAGTGATACATTAAATAACGCAAACCAGACAAATGTGCATTTATCATAATGGTTGCAGAATAGAATTCAATGTGCCTGGATTGTATCTCAATATGAATAATTGTAACTGGATGACTCTGATCCTCTTCAAAGTTACCAAATAATTCAAGAACAACATTTTGTTTTTCTTCGGTAGAACCAAAAATCATCATAGGTGAAAATGTAAGCGTTGTAAGTGCATGTAGTAATGTACTACGATAATGTAGCATAGCTGATCTACATGCATGTTCCACCAGGAAACCATCTCTGCTATGTAGTTGCGCACAAACCATAAACATACCTATTTAAAGATAATACATTTAATTTTCCATATTTTTTTCAAGAACCGAATAGACATTACCAAGTTCCCTATTAGCTGGAGATTCTGGCATTTCCAAATGCAAATTGACTTTGTATGGTTGTCCAACCATTAGAAGCTGTTGTTTGTTTGTTAATTGTACATGTGCCGAAGGAAAGCTGCATATTCCTCTTTGTTCGTTGCATGATCTGTAATAGAAAATAACTGTATAATCAAATTACATAAATATAGATATTTCAGATTAATATGCGAAACAAAAAACTAATATAATATATTGAATTTTTTTTATATGATTAACGTACAAGTGAGAAGTGGAGCTCACTTGAATTGCAGGTGTACGGGCCGTATGTATGACATACTCGGCATGTAAGCATAATAAAATGCTGTATAAAGAAATACAGATAACCAAACGATGAAAACTCCGCTAATAATGATGATTCCACCACTAAGGATTACATCTCTGGCGGATTGTACACCTCTGGTTGTTTTCTTTTGAACATTAAACAATTTTTTATTGACTTGTTTTAATAACCTTGAAATCAACATTGTAAATGAATTCAACACCCTCGTAGCTGTAAGTCAATCTGGACACTACGCACTTTTTATTGCACGTTCACTGCATAAGATAAGATAAACCATTTATCGATTAGTTAAATTTTGTTTAAAGCCATTCAGTAGCAAAATATGTATAGGTTAGGTGCATTTTATTTTGGAATATCCGAGAACAATCTATGGAACACATGTAATACGTATGATTACGTATGAAAACATACAGAACTTTGAAATTTAGTAACTTACGTAAAAAATCGATAAAGTTTTTTATGTGAAACATACATAGCTATATAATCAATATGTGCTAGGTCTTGTTCATTTATTAAATATACACATATAAAATTTGTTTATTCTAATATACATAATAACTTTGTGTTCTTAATACAAGTTTTCGATACAAAAACATGTAAGACTGAACAATATATATAAGAAACATTCCATAGGAAGTATTAAAGCATTTTATGACATATTTTATAAATATGATTCCAATTATTTTCCTTTTCTATGTTCCAACCGGGGCCTTCCTTTTTTTGTTGTAGGTTTATCTTTTCCTTTATTTAATAATGGATGAGTTTCTATAAAAGAACATATTTATAATAAACTGAATAAATCATTAAATATCTTAATGGGTGCAAAAGATCTTACCATCTACTGGTGCACCTTGTAAGTGAATATCATGAGAACGATGTTTCTTCATAGGTGGTTCATGTGGTGTTGTTTGATTATCTTCTGAATCTTCTACATCTGGTGATATTGGTAAAAACTGCAGTGAACCAATATCTTCCATTTCTTCATCAGAGCTACAGAATGCAGCCACTCTATCAATAGAAGCAACATCTACTTCTATCTCTTCATCCTGAGCTTCTTCACCTTGTACCACTGACTTATCTTCATCACTTAAATCAAATTCGCTTTCTCTTTCTTCATATTCAACATTTTCATCCAATTCTTTAAAGTCTGGTGCAAATGCAGACCAGTTTTCAACTTGATTTTGAGCCCAAATAGAAACAACACCGGACGAAATTGAAGCAATTATTGGTCTTACTGGATGCCACTGAAATAGAATAAATGTTCATGATTGTATCCTTAAATTTATCAATCATTTTAATAATCAACAAAAACTTACAACAACATCAAGTAATAATTCTCCTTTAGTTCCATGTAAGATTTTAACTAAATTTCCAATACTCTTTTCCCATACATATAAAGCATGTTGTCTTGCAGATCCAGCACATACATATTCTCCATCTCCAGAAAAACAACATTTTTTCCACATAGTTTTGTTAACAAGATCTTGTAGCTTTTGTATTGGCTCAGGTTCACCATCTTTTCCACAAGCTAGTACTTCAGTACTATCATATACACGAATAACTCTATCTGATGTATTTACTAAAAAGCAGGAACCACGTCTGGCAAACTCAATACTTTTCACAGCTGTATTACTAGCTGTACCTTGTGATATTTTATAAGAAGCTTTCACAGTTAAGGATTCTGCATCAAGAACTAGAATCCTACCACGTGCATTTCCAGTATATACATAATCTCCACGGCGATCAAAAGATGCAACTATATTTAAATCGCTCTAATTGTAAAATAAAAAGGCCTTGTTATTAAATATCAAACGTATTAAACAAATAATAAATTCATTACATACATCATCGTCAAGAGGTATAACTCTATGGGTGCCTTCAACATCAACCATTACTGCTGCATGTCTCATGGGACATACTAAAAATTTGTTAAGATTTCTTGGATGAAATTGTACTTTCAATATGGGAGAAGGAAATCTATATTTTTGATCACACTCTCCAGATAAAACATCCCATATGCAAACATTATTATCTGTAGAGGCACTTAGTAACTTATGTCCATTTCTGGACCAGCTATTTAAGGAAAATGATGGCATTGTATAATTGAGATACTATGATATTAGGGCCATATTTCAAGTCATTTACCTCAATGAGCACACTGGATGCACATGTGCACTAATAATTTTTGCAACACCTCGCGTTAAAAAATCCCAAATAACAATTCTACCATCATTACACCCAACAGCAAGAAGAGTTCCCCTTTTGTTAAATGTACAAGTAACTGCTAACGATATGCAATCTAATGTACCATCAAACTCCTAATGATTATAAACATTATAATATCAATAACATACAAAAAACAATTTATGATATATCCAGAATATATATCTTACCTCTGGGTAATTCTGACCGAACGATTCTACAAGAAAATAAAGAATGTTAATAATATTATAAATGTGTGATTATATTTCAAAATAAACTCTTTGAATTGAACATACCTAATAATTCCAAATTCATTTTTATTTCCTTTTATACGTATCTTGTATGTAACACAAGTTGCTCGAGAATTATTTTGCGACGGTGTTATTTACTTATAACTTATTGTTGCTTTCGTTTTTATTCTCTTCTAAACACAGAAGATGGCTAACTTATTATTATGCTTTTCATAGTAAAGCCGAATGTTGGTAACATGTATCTAGTTTCTAAGTTGAGGATGTATTTATTACTCCAAAAGAATATGATTAGATTTTTATTTGGAAATACATTATTTGTTATAGTAAACTATTTTTATTTGACAAAATAAATATGTATAATTAGCGAGATACAATAATTGTATAATTCTAATAGGGACATTTTCTGCATTGTGTGGAAGCTAATAGTAGCAGACGAGTTGCACAGCAAAAAATATGGCTGGCGGTGTTTTGTAGTGTGGTAACCTAATGTGTAATATACATAACAGTAATTATTCAAAAAATATAAATTAATATGATGTCATTTACTAGTAAGTTCACTTATTTTTTTAATTCAATTTTGTTTGTATAAACACTAAATCTTTACATTATATGTCGTTATATATATTTTCATCGATTACAATTGTAATGTGTATTGCATTAGGTTCGTTATTTACTAAACTATGCACCGCAACTGTGCGACGAACAGTAACAACCGCTGCTGTAAAAGAAATTCCAGAAGTAGATATTGCACCTTTTCGTGTATTGGAATCATACCCTCCTAATCATAATGAGAGGCATTTAGGTCGAATTTATACAGTGCCGGCCGAAATTACTGATTTAATGAAAGCTGAACTACCAAAAGAAACAAGAAAGAGAATTGATATTTTCAGAGAATTTGGAATAGTAGTTAGAAAACCTGCACTTGAACTGATATCATATTTGGAAAGAACAGATTACACAAAAGCTGTAAACAGATATGTCTTATGTATCCTTTTAATTTTATTTATTATATTTGAAGTAACTAAATTACTTCGATAGATATTTCATTTATTAATACATAACATTTTTAATTATTTTCACTATTTATTAGATGGTAGAGATGGTACAGGAAAAACAACAACATTGATACACTTAGTTCACTATGGTCTTGTAAAACAATTTGTTGTTATGCATCTACCATGGAGTAAGATACATGACATTTAATAATACAACATATGTTTGTAATAAATACATATTATATTTTTGTCTGTCTTTCAGTTTCTACTTGGTATAGATTCCCACTGGAAGTTCAAGAGTCTCCTTTAATACCAGGCCAATTAGATTTGCCTCAAGAAGCAGTATCATGGTTAAAGTACTTTAGTACTTTAAATAAATTGGCATTATCACAATATGATGTAAGTAACATAGAAATTTTATTTATTTTTAGAGTTTAATCATAATTGTTTTACAGCTGAAGGTTTCTAAGGATTATGTATGGACTCAACGAGAAAGTACAAAAGCTGGGGAACCACTTCTTAATCTTATACAGTTTGGAACGGAACGTATTAAATTTGCTTGTGGAGTTGTCAGTGCATTACTAGAAGAACTGAAAGCAGCAAGCATAGCAGGAAAATGTAAAACATTAATTGTTATAGATGGTTTTAATGCATTTTTTACTGGTCCTACAATGATACGAGATGAAAAATATAAATATGTACCACCTCAAAAGATATCATTGACAGCACCATTCTATAATAGTGTAAATTATGATTGGTGTAATGGTGCTGTACTTATATCATTAGATATAAGAGCAAGTAGGGTATGTATAGTAATTGAACAATTATGACTTATATGTAACATAGATCTACTAGTTAACTACATTTACAGGATAAAAGAGAATCTTTTTATCCTAAGTATTTACTGGGTAAAGAGGGATTCGAGTATTTAGATCCTTTTCTTCCCATACATACAGAAAATTATACTTCAGACGAGTATAAAAATATTTTAGAATACTATGAAGACAGAAAGTGGATTCGAAAATTTGGTCCTCAAGGGCAAAGAGAAATAGAACTGTTAACTAACAAAAATCCAATGGACATCTGGGAACGTTGTAAATCATTATAGGATTGTATATAAATAAACATTGTTACTAAGAAATTTATTTATTTTTCGTATTTGTTACATTTACTTAAATATTACTTAGATATTTTAGACCATTGCACAAAAACTTTTATTCTGGTTAAATGATGTTATATGCAGTATTAGTTTACTTCTATATCAAACCAAAAGGAATGTTTAATGTCTGCAATATCCCTATATCATATACTACTATATATTTTATATGTTTTTTATCTACATTTACTTTTAATTTTGTTAACAGAATAAAGAAAAAACAAGTATAAACTATTTCAAAAACTTTAATCAGATTTGAATCTCATTACTTATTTATTTGTATGTTGAAGCAAATCTAAAACTTTATTAATATTACCGTTTTCAGCTTCTAATAAGTAAGTCAGTAATCCGCCTTGATTTGAGAAACCCATTTTTATCATAGTTTCAACAGCTGTTTGAATTATTGGGTTTGAATGATATATTTTCGATTCTTCTGGTAGGCGAGGATAAATATTCTTCTGTGACGAGTTTGTTTCCAACGTTGGTGCAGATGGAATCTTACCGAACATAAAAAAAAGATTACAAAAAAAATGTATAAATATTACAAAATCTCGATTTATATTATTTAAATGAACCTACTGAACTGAATAGAATGCAGAAAATAAAAACTAGCAGAATATACGATGTGGGACTGAACGAAATAATCGGTACATTCGAAAAACGATTCTTTAACGGATCGGTCGATTGATTAAGGTTTCACTGTAATAACATACCTGTTTATCAGCTCCTTCATTTAAGTTAGATAAAACTGAAGATGCACGGCTAATTTCAGGACTTTCATTTTTATCTACAATGGTCCATTCATCTGCTGCTGTGGCCTTTGCGATAGAATCTTGACTTGTAATCGATGCAGAATCTGATGCAGATGCTTTGTCATCCTTTGCATCATCAAACATTTTGCTTTCTTCCCCAGAAAATTTGTTGCCGGTATCTTTACTTGTGGATTCATCTTCTTTATCTTCTTGCACCTTTTCATTATTAGGAGTTGAGGTTTTGGATTGGTCAGAATTAGCTTCAATAACAAACTCTACACCATCATTGTCAGTTTGATAAACTTTAACAAAAGTTTTAGAATTCTTGTCAGTTTTCTGTTTTGGTGTTTCTTTGGAAGGACCAGCATCATTAGTTGAGCATGGTTCATACTTTGATTCCAAAAAAGGAATCAAATATGGCATGTAAGTTTCCAACCAAGGTAAGATATCATAATTGAGTGGAAATTCATGACACTTTTTCTTTTTTCTTGAGTGCTCATTTGAGCTATGCTTCTTATTTGAATGCATGTCACCTTTTTTCAAAAATTTTCTCAAACAATAAACTAAACCTTGACTTTCATAAGCATGCATCGGTTGTGGCATACGGATCATATAATGCTGTGAATGTAAACTTTTTGCTTCACATTGTGCACACAAATCATAATCTTCACATTGAATACATTTGTATCGATATCCAATTACATCGCCATTACAGTTGTCGCAACATATACCAGGATGAACTACCTTTTCATTTTTAGTGCCTGATGGCTCTTCATTTTGCGATAATATTTTCACATAGAACTTACTAATGCTCAGTTGACTCATCATTTGATCAGCAAGTTTAAATTCTTCATTAGTTGATACTACAATTTCATCACCTTCAAGATCTGCAACAATGGAATATATTAAAATAAAATTTGATCATTGAATTTTCAATTACAAGGAATTTTCGTAAACATTAAAAATATTACCTTTCCAGGAAACAATAAAATTTCCATTATGCAATTCGGGGTATAGCTCCCATATTTTCGAGCAAAATAGCTCGAAATTGTACTGATTTCTGATAGTTTTAAATCTTCGAATTTCCTTGATGGTCGAATCATTATTTTGTACATAAACCTTATACATGTGTTCCATATTTTGTGTACACGTCAAATCCAGGTACAAATATTATGCAATTATAAATTCCTTATTTATAATGTTAAATACTTCCCTATATTTTATCCAAGTTTCGTATGTTCGTACAAATGTACTAAAAATATCACTCTCAACGATTCACACGTTCTTTCACAAAATTCTGCTTTCTATATGCTTAGTCGTCCAAACTGTTTCCTTTTTATAGGTAGCAATACGCGTATCTGTCAAACTTACTGTGCATAATGCAATATAAGATGGCGTTTCCGGTGACTCGATATCAATTGAACATTTTTCACCATTTTACAATTATGTTTCAACGAAATACTGTATAGACTGTGTATTATAAATCCTCTGCAATTTGTTATTAAACAATAAAGCTAAATGAGCTCTTCTAAACGCGCTTTTATGCGATTTAATCACGATGTTTTGCGAAACTTGTACAGCGCCATTTTTGAATGAGATGCGAAATTCGACAATAAGTCACGTGACGTCGATATGGACACGATGATTCACGATACATCGATTACATTCGAATCATCATTTCAAACATCGTTGCGTCACATTGTCTTGGACTTATTTATTATTTAAACTAATTTATTATTCAAATTCATTTATTATTTAAACTAATTACATTTATTATAATTTATGTTAGTTATTCGTTCTTATTGCTGTTGTTCACTTCTAGTAAAAAAACATTAGTTTTTCTAGAAACATCATGACTCGCGTTTATTTAATCACATTTCGTGTAAATAAGTATAACCCTTATAATATTAATTAAAATTAACACTTATGAGATTAATTTATGAAATTGAAACGTATTATCATGATATTTATTCTTTTCACATTTCTAAGCAAATATATCATCCTATTCATCCTGTTTGTGCAATTTAATTTAAAGGATTAGATTCGATCGTAAAATACTGTAGTTATTATAACATGAAATGTCTATACGTATACTCAATTATTAAGATGTAATTTTCTAATGGAATACAGACCGATATTATCGTTCGTACTACATGTACGTTGAAATTAACTTTCACGATATATTTATTAAATACAGATGCATAGAGACCTTTTAATAAAATTAAAATTAATATTTAATTTTTCACAATGCTCTTATTTGCATTGTGTTATTGCAAAATAATAAAACGATTATCACGTAGTTGCAATTTCTAAATTGATATCATTTCTTGATTGCACTAGTCTTATCATTGCAACATCGGTGCAATATCGATGTTATCGTTGCATTTAATATAGCATTGCGATCGTACCCAATTATATTTTTATGAACTTGAACTTTTCACGTTATTAGTACAACGCGTTTAAATATTTAATGTCCTTCTGCGTGAATTATCCACTGCAAAATTGATCGTCTTCAGTTGCAGGAATTCAGTCATGTTCTTCTTAGTCTTTCGCGACGTTCCACGCAACCACTTTCTACAAGTCTTGCGACCAAAATGCAACTCATCGTTTATTTAAATATCATCTTGTTGTACATTTGTTTACCAACGGTGCAAATTAGTAGTGATATGCAAGACATTATTTCGTTGATCAAGCAAGTTCGTAGGCATTATTCGGCCTCCTCCGTCTTCGTGTTGTTTCCGAGCAGCAATGAAACAGTTTTTGATGGTACGCTTTTCGTATAATATTTATTTCACGATTCTCAGACATCATTATAATAATAATTTCAACTGACACAATCATGATTAACATTTTTTTCGAATATGTGATATCCTTTTTCGTGTTTATTAGATATGGTAGTATCATACTCAGTACACGCATGGATTCGTGCGCTCCACAGCGAGCAGCTTACTACTCTGAGCATAGCGATCGCAGATATGAAATTGTTGGAAAATTTTTATTACAACGTCTCCCGTCCGATGGTCATCATCTTCTTCTTCGAATTATCGGCGCTTCGTAAATTTTCGCACAACTCGAAATTCTTAAAAATGTCCGCTTTCGCGTGGTTAGTTATATTCCAAACTATGATAATAAAAAGTAGCAATGATTACTGCCACAACCCTCGAGGAAACATTTTTCATCTGGCTTTCGATACAGAAATGTTAGTGGTATGTAATGGAGATAACGCGCTTTACGAGTGGTATTCCATCGATGGAAATACCACGGAAACCTTCAGACTGGCCAATTGGACCACCAACAAAGAAGATCCGACGTTGTCCACTATGCACCTGCTTACCAATTTAAGCTTGTACGACAGAAGAAATGATTTGAAAGGGACAGTTCTCAAGGGTGTTCTTGTCAAGGCAAGATATATTCCTAAATTCATGTGTCGTAATTTGTATCAAATATAAACATATGGGAATATCTTTCGTCCTCAGAATTCGTTACTGTACAATCCAAATCAGAATAAATCGGACGGATATTTTTCCACGATGATCGTCGAGCTTCAAAACTCTTTGAATTTCACGATAGAGATCGTAGCCAAATTATCGGAATTTGGAAGTTATAATACAACGACGAAACGCTGGGGAGGAGCGATGCATTACGTCGCAACAGGGATCGTAGACATCGGGGTGGCCGATTTTTCGATGACCAACAACAGACTGAATTACGTGGATTACCTGGTTCCTATTATAACAATTAGAACCTGTATGTATTTCAAACAACCGGATGCACTTGGGGTGAAATGGTTCGCCTACTTCAAAGTACGTTCTTAACGCGTGTTCCTGTGCTTGTGATCATTGTTATTAATTCATCACGTTCCTTAGGCTTTCAATTTCAACATTTGGAAGTCTTTACTTGTGGTGTTCATGATTTCTGTCTTTACGGTGGCGTTTATAAAGTCGCAGGTCCACTTGAAGAATTTCATGGGTCTAGTGTGCGACGAGTTTCTTCTGATTTTGGGTGTCATATGCCAGCAAGGACTTATAGGTAAAATTTTCAAATCTGACTGGCAATTTTCAAATCTGATCTATTGACTGGCACAATCTTTGAGGGGGGTGATTAGTCGAAGTGAAATCAATTTATTTCCCTCATAAAAATCTTTACAGAATTTCCACGGCATTCTTCGCTGCGAGTCGCATATTTCACCATACTGCTATCCGCCATCGTGATAATGTCCGCCTATTCGGCGTCTCTGATCTGCTTCTTAACAGCCCGCGTTCGCTACACGCCATTTCGCACGATCACAGAGTTCCTCGATGACGAAACTTATCGTATAATTGTCCTGAAAGGCTCTGCGGAATACGACACGTTTTTCGTAAGTTTGTTCGATAACGATATACTTTCACTCTTGCACTTTAATTTAAGTGTTACGTCGAAAGCATTGTGTGTCCCAACGGATCAAAAAGGAATAATTTATATCGTAATTTGATTTTCAGCTCTCGAAAGATCCGATAGCGACCAGAATCAAGAATATCATACTACCCATCGATGATCTGCCAATCGACATAGAAAGCGGATTCAAGAGAGTATGTTTTTACGCTTCTTCGAATATAATTTCCAATAAGAACTATTTTACCTGTTCACAGATTTGTGAGGATCCTAAGTTGGCGTTCTACACTAACTACAGTCCACAATTGGAGAAATTTGCGACCATTGTACAGATTCCGTGTCAAGTCACTTGTCTCGCTTTCGGTCGTGTGAACAGTTTGTCTTTGATCCTTCCGAAAGGTAGTCAGTACACCATGGCCCTGAATTTCCAGTCAGTACGCAAAGTATATGTAACGTCAAGTATATCACTGGCGTAACAAGGTTTTAGGAAAGTTGCAAATTTTGCCTGCGTCGACCATTTTGTTGTATAGTACTCGGGTGCACCTGCCTCTGCCTAGCTACGCCAATGATGCTTCCAACCAAGAAATATGTCGATTTACATATTATATGTTGATTAACATATTTATCTGTTACAGTTTGCATAAATTAATAAACAGCGGTATATTGAATCGATACAAGCCCGGCATGAGTTATGAGGAACAAAACAACTTTGAGCCTGTCGAATTCGGTAGCATCGCATCAGTGCTACTAATTTTGGGGGGCGGTGTTGTTCTAGCGTTTTTAGTATTACTTGTAGAGGTTTATTACAACAAGCGGAAAGCAATCAACAATTTTGTGAGCCGTACTCGTTAAAGCTGCTTTCTACGGTGATTAATCTTGATATCCTCTTTAGGGATTATTCTGTCTGAAAGTTAAAGACTGAAATCTTCTTACCTTTGTAACCATACCTGCAACCGAAGAAAGCCACCATAAGAAAAGAATGTCTATGTGTCCACTGTTTGTTGAATTTATCACACGTCTCCTTGAAGAAGATAAATGTCGACACAAGTCTTTACAACCAAGTCCACATATGTTGTATCTTTGATAAACGAAAAAAAAATTGTCGAAAGCATAATTCGAAATAAACTGAGAAATCAGAAACCTTGATGATCTATCACCACTATTACGGCAATCAACGCGTTAAAATAGTAGCTGTATTTTCCACCATCAATTTACCAGCACATTGGAGAACTGTTTGACGTTGCGAATTTATCGGGCGATAGCGATCGGTCAATCACAACCTGTTCGTTTTCTGCAACGAATGCGTGCATACATCCGTATCGGCGTCGATCTCCATACAATTTGTACGTTACTTGTATGATCGCTAAGCCGATACATAAACACAGTACATTATGTTCCTAATGAGACTATCCGCGTCCCTAGATTTAACTTCGATAAATACTAACAGCCGCGTCACGGTTTCGCTGCACTTTGGTTTAGTTACCATTGCACGCGGTTGGGCATCGCGAAAGCGAAAACAGTGTCGTTGCGGAAATTCTTGCACGTAAATTATCGAACTAAAATTTTATTCTCATGAATTAAACTTGCTGAATGAAATCAACCCCTTTATGGAACGATGTGACAAAATGGCGCAAATAATTTGCTACGTAATTATCACGATTTTATTGTTGCCGTCTGTTTCAACTTTCTCGATGAGCACGAAAGAAGCTTTCGACTACGTTCTTGTTATTATGGATGTTTACAAGTATTACAGAACGACTTGTATCGTGATCGTGCATTCCAATCGCACTGGTAAGTTTCATTCTTTTTTTTTTTTTAAATCATGTGAAAGTTTGGCATTCCTTTGTTAATTGGTGTTTGTTTGCGAAAACTAAGTAATGATTAATGGAAGGGATTGTAGGATTTCTGTGTGGGGTGAACATCGTTAGAGCTAGCAAGTCTAAAATTAGATGGATTCTAGAAATTTGAGAGCATGTGGAAATTTGTGGGTTTCAAAGTTTGAGAATGTGTTTAACTCTTTGCAAACGCAGATAATTATCGTTACAGATTTCGACGAGACAACACTGATGCATGTATGGTCTCGGTCTTTCTCCCGCAGGGGTATCCTGACCATGATCACAAGCTTTTCCGAGTTGTCACGCCAGATTAAGAAATACCAAGGTTACATCACGCGTCCACTTTACCTTGTCCTTCTCTCCACGAGGGAGACCATGGATGAGTTCGCGATGGCCACCAGACAGATCGATATCTCCTTTCCCGTCTGGTTCGTGATGTTCCTACCGTACCGAGAAAATCCTCTACGGAGAGTTTGCCAGAATCCCGACGGGAATCCCTTTAATTTGATGTTCAACACCGAAATGCTGGTGCTCTGTTACGATCTACCGATCCTGAAAGAATGGTACGCGTTGCGTGACAATCGTACCAGAATTTCCAACTTGGCCACCTGGAAACTTGGCGAGCCGATGCACATCACTGCGAAACTCAATTTTTACGGGAGAAGAAGCAACATGTTTGGGGAAACGATGCGTATTGCGATCGTCGAGGTGACGTTTGACGAATTGTGGACGAATTCTGTTACTATGATTTTATTTTTTATAATTTCATAGTTCAAAACTTTTGAAGTTTGAGGACCTTGAAGGCTAGCTTGAAGTCTTTAATGAGACTCACCTAAGAGTCTAGGTTTCAAGGTCTAAGGTTTTAAGATCTAACCCCAAAGTTTCAAAACCTTAAAGTCCCAAAGCCTACACAAAATTTCTAAATTATCAATGTCTTAAAATTACAAAACCTTAAAGCCTTAAAGCAAGGTCCTATACCCTTTAAACTTCGAAAGAAAGCCTATCAGATGCCCTACGTTTTATATCGATAAGTCTAAAATTTCAAGAGTCCGTCTGGAATTTCAGAAGTCCTCGTTCGTCGCGATGCAAAATGGCGAGCTGACGTTGTTTTTTGGCCGCCTGGTGCAGGAGTTGGCGAAGTTGATGAACTTCACGGTCAAAGTGACAGAGAGCATGACGAAATACGGAGCTTGGAGCAAGGAGGAAAAAAAATGGACGGGCATAATAGGCGAGGTGGCCTCGAACAGGGTCGATTTTGGCGTGTCCGAGTTCAGTCTCAGTAGCCAAAGGTTGGACGTGGTGGACTTCACCGTGCCGTTGCTCCTGTCTCGGCACAAGATATACTTCAAGAAACCCGATGTCTCCGTCGTTCAGTGGTCCGCCTACTTCAAGGTTCCCTTTCCGTACAGAATACTTGATCATCCTACGTTTGATTTATAATTAGCGCGTGCTAGTAAATGGGGCATCTTGTGGGCGATGAAAACACGGTTCCGATCAACGCCTGCAATCGATTCGTTATTAATAAACAGCTTCTTAATACGGAACGATGTTTTCAGACGTTCCATGTGGACATTTGGATCGCCATTATATGCATAATCGTGTCGTCCCCCATTTTGTTGGCGATCATCAAGACGAAGGGTCGCGTGACGATGCAGGTCCTGTCCGATAATTATATTTACGTTTGGGGAATATATTGCCAGCAAGGGTTGGCAGGTAAAAGTTGGCGGGTTTAGATTGCGTTTCGGTTCAAAAGTAGTTATATACTCTTTTGCAGAATTTCCGAGCGAGACTTCGATGCGATTAGCCTTCCTATCGATTTTTGTGTCAGCCTTAGTTACACTGTCGGCTTATTCCGCTTCTTTGATCAGTTATTTAACGGTCTCCACGACTAGTTTGCCGTTTTCCACGCTGGAAGGATACGTGGCCGATGGATCTTACCAGCTGATCGCGTTAGAAAACAGCGCGGACTACGACATGATAATCGTAAGATGGCGATACTGCAATTGCAAGAAAGCACCTTCTAATTTATATGAAATAATCATCTCGAACAAGTTATTTAAATAATGTATTATTTCAACTACCTTATACTTGTTTCATCAGATGAAGAAATTTAAACAAAGCATTCTCCAGTAACTTTTTATTGAACAAATTACAAATAGTCTAACACGAAATATTATAATAAGACGACCTTTTAATTTGAGTGAATTATTAAAGAATCTTCAGAAGTCGAAATAATTGAAATAATTTTTTAAAATGATATTTCAGTCCTATAAACACGGTGTAATATCGAAACTGAAGAAACTGTTGAAGAAGAAGCAAGATTTAGCCCCGACGGTGTACGAAGGTTTCTTGAAAGTACGATTCCCAGAACTATCTCGTATGCAGTTGCATTTATTCAAATGCTTTATCTATCATCTGCTTCAAAATCTAAATATTTCCTGGACCTTTTAACGAGATCTATTTAACTGATCGAATCCGTAGGTCTGTTCCGAGAAAGTGGGCTTTTACGTAACCAGGGCATTAAAAGATGCCATGGGGTCCATGCCCTGTGAAGTTGTCGACATAGATGCATCCACGTTCGACAGCATGGCTCTCGTCCTGCCGAAGCATAGTCCGTACACAAACATCATAAATTACAAGTAAATATCGCCACCACCGCCTTATCTTCTGTTCGTAACAAACATTTTTAGTTTGCAGTGGTTCAAGGACAACGGAGTACTTAATAAATTAAAGAACACGTATTTTAAAAGAAACAGATCCAACGACAGCTGGTTCAGCAAAGTCTCTTTGGACAGCATCGCACCAATTTTAGCTGTACTAGCTGGTGGAATACTTTTGGCCTGTTTCATGCTGTTGCTGGAGAAACAGTATTGCAAGAGCGATAAACTCGGCTGGATTTATCGATTTTTATTTTGTAGAACATACGCCGAGCGAAATCTCGACGCGAATCGAAGTGTGCAACGGGGACAGGTTGCAAGGTTCGTGAAAGGCAAAAGATCAAACAACGATTACAGCAATTACTATGGACAATATGAATGAAGTTAATGAGAAGGTTCATTAATAAACATTTATTTTTTGAGCAAAAGAAGGTCGTGTTCAATCCTGGATGGACTCGATTTCTGCATTCAAAAATTCTTAAGCTTCAGTTCACTTTGTTCCCAAATTTCCAAATTTTACAGATTCCCAGATTTCCAAATTTTAAATTCCAAATTTCCTCAAATCTTTATCTCTCAAATTTCTACATCACCGAATTCATAAATTCCCAAATTTCTACATTTGCAAATAATTGCAAGTTTGCAAAGTTTGCAAGTTTGCAAAAGTTCTGACTTCCAAATCTTTCAACTTGATTTCACACAGTTTGTTTAATACCTAGTTCATCAAGCACCGATGCCCGCGAGCTTCCAGGGCACCCGATCTGCCCATCACCGTTCTGGTCTCGTTAATTTGTTCCATGGCTCTATTCAGTGCGTGAAATCGCTTTCACTTCATGCCACGGTAACATCGACGTGTAATTAGTTGCAAATTTCCGCATATCGTTTCTCCCGCGAGCATTTCAGTTCGATTCAATGAACCTTGCGATCACGATTCGCGATTGTTGCATTAGTCACCGTTTATAATTCGATTCACGGCTCGTTCAAAGGCTATTGAAATCCCAGCAAAACGTTCTGTTACCATGTGGGTACAGTCGTGAAAAATCATTCGAGTACCAATATTGTTAAAAGGTTATGAATAAAGATATTACGAAAGACGAGTAGTAGTTGCATAATGTAATTATCGGAGGATCGTGTCGGAGACGAAGATGTACAGATTTCGTACGAGACGTTTGACCTACGACCTTTTGGAGAACTATTCGACCACCTTCCCACGTGAATCAACCAGCAGCATCTGCTTGTTGGCAAAACCACAGGGCCCCCGTTACTTTTCCCGCATCCTCCAACACAGACGTGGAAATTATACTTCGATCCGTGAGAGAACGCAGTAAACATTGTTTCAGATTTTAATCGCGCCTTGAATTTTTCATGGAGGTCGACGATCACCGGTGACGATGCGGTGAAACGCAGAAGAGATATCTCGTAATCTAATTGAGGTTGGATAGGGAGCTTCCGATCGGAGGATTTGGATATTCGGATATGGAAATGTGAACTAGTTTAGTATCTGGGTACATTTGGATATTTAAGAATTTGAACAATTGCATTTTTTAAAAATTCCAACATGTGAACTTTAACACTAAACCTACCGACATATAATGTGTACTTAATTTGAAATTAAAAATGAAGTTAAAAAATAAATAAACAAATGACGAAACATAAATTGGTACACACATTTGTTCTTTATCTTAATGAAAATCAATGTTCATTTCAAGGAATGTACTTTAACAAAATGTGTACCTTATAATAAGAAACTTGTGGGGCGGTCATTTGACCAGTTTGGTAGTTTCGGTGTTAAACACTCGAAACTTACATGTGAATTTAAAAGATGAGATGACTCTTGAAAGTTCCTGAATTTGCAAAAGAATTATCTGAGATAAATTCTGGTTAGAAAATGAGAGTCCTGAAAGCTCTTGAACTTCCAAAAGAATTATCTGAGATATCCTAAATTCTGATCAGAAGATGAAAGTTCTGAAAGCTCCTGAATTTCCAAAAGAATTATCTGAGATATCCTAAGCCTTGGTTAGAAAATAAGAGTCCTGAAAGCTCTTGAATTTCCAAAAGAATTATCTGAGACATCCTACATTCATCCCTTATTTCACACAAGGTCATTTGTACCTATATTCTTGCAAAGTTACGCCGATGTAACATTCATTCGAAGGGAACCCAAGTTCACAGGTAAACAAAGGTGCAACGGCAGACGGTCCTCAGGCATAAAACCTCGGCGTGACCGGAAACAGACGAGCACGCGTTGCGTTTCCGTTTTCCGTACGAGCGGAAGTGACCTTTGGCTCATTAGAAAAAAGTTTCACGCACACGGCTGTCGTCAAACTTATGCACGTAAAGAATCCGAGTGTGTGTTTCTCGAGCATCGGAAACCGCAACATGTTCTTGTTGCTTTCTCGAGGAGGCTCGATTAGTCGCGAAACGTTAATGTCGAGCGATCTGTGATCTCATCTTCGAGACGAGGTGATCTCGAGTTTTTTTCGATGGTCGACGCAAAGAACCGGATAACCTTGAAATCGGCGCGCAAAATAAGCTTCGACAGGAATCGACCGCCTTCGATATGACCGTTGCTGGTCAAGATCGTTAATTGGAAACGACAGGCTGAATTTTAGACACTGGACACCGCTTACAATGTTCGTCCAGATGGTTGCATTTCCGAACGACCTCGGGATTCTACGTTTCGAATGCACACCGCGAACGATCGATCTTGATCGGTATTCTCCCTACTTCGAACGGAGAATCTATTTAGCTGTTTAGTCGCCGTGCACGTGGCAGTCATTGTTGGCAGGTTGTGTCATCTCTGGGCTTGTCTAGAATGCCATTATTACGGCGGATCGTTCGGACTGCCGCCGGTAACAATGATAGTCGAGAACGATTGCGAACCAGGAAACAATAATGCTCGCCGATAATGACTATTGTCAAAGAGCAAACAATGATGCATGGACCGGGTTCGCAGAAAGTTTTACGGAGGAACGATGTCTAAACAGGGCCGTATTAGAAGGACGTTTGGGTTAATTAAATTCGTACATTCTTATTCTGGAGTTCGCTGAAAATAGAAATCGCTTGAATTTATGTAGATACGAGGACATTGTCATCGAGTCTTAAAGACACTGGTACTCAAACAGGTACGTTTTTGAAAGACTCAGCTGCAGAACTCCATAATGTTATGCTACCAATATGAATAAATTTATCCATTCACTAATTCGATTACTAAAATTAAGTTTCAAATAACTTACACAGGTAGTGAAGAACCGAAATAGTCAAGAACCGATATCTTCCTATGCGTCTACATTAAGAAACAAGTATGTCATCTTGCAATTATAAGCGCAATTTCTTGTCCCATCCCAAGAGGAAGGAAACAGAAAGTAAGAGCGCAGATTGCGCCTAATTGAGGTTACGTCTCCCGGTAAATGCGGCCCTGTGCGTAAGCGGCTGATGGCGTGGCCCATTGTAACAAGAACAAGACTAAGTCCGTAATGTCGCAGGCAGGAAAGGAAAGATTTAAAGATTTACACGTCTGTAGGATGTGATGTGCTACGGTCTAACAGTCGGACATTCTCTCGTGGATGTTATTACACGGTTGCACAGGGCGCGTATAAATCTTCGCTCTTTCAGAGAAGTTGTAGGAACAGGGACGATGTATCAGCGGTTAGGCACGTTCTCCTGAGGAACAACTTTATCGTGGAACGAGGAGAACGTTGTTGCGTTGATCCGTTTGTCTCGTAAATCCAACTCGACCAGACTCATTACTGCCACCGAATACGTGGGTGGGTATTAGCGTTATATCCACTGGCTGGACACTTCTGAAACGTGTGATGGTGGTACTTGGCGTCGGGGTTTTGACTTCTGGGGAGGTAGGGTTTTGGGAGTGTGGGAATTTGGAGATGTAGGGATTTGGGGATGTAGGGATTTGGAGATGAGGGGATGTGGGGATGTGTGGATTTGGGGATGTGTGGATTTGGGGATATGTGGATTTGGGAATACGGGGATGTGGAGATGTGTGGATTTGGGGATGTGTGGAATTGGGGATGTGTGGATTTGGGGATGTATGGAATTGAGGATGTGTGGAATTGAGGATGTGTGGATTTGGGGATGTGTGGAATTTGGGATGTGTGGAATTGGGGATGTGTGGATTTGAGCATGTGTGGATTTGGGGATGTGTGGATTTGAGGATATGTGGATTCGGGGATGTATGGAATTGGGGATGTGTGGAATTGGGGATGTGTGGAATTGGGCATGTGTGGATTTGGGGATGTGTGGATTCGGGTATATGTGGATTTAGGGATGTGTGGAATTGGGGATGTGTGAAATGGGGGATGTGTGGAATTGGGGATGTGTGGATTTGGGCATGTGTGGATTTGGGGATGTGTGGATTTGAGGATATGTGGATTCGGGGATGTATGGAATCGGGGATGTGTGGAATTGGGGATGTGTGAAATTGGGGATGTGTGGAATTGGGGATGTGTGGATTTGGGCATGTGTGGATTTGGGAATGTGTGGATTTGAGGATATGTGGATTTGGGAGTATGTGGATTTCTGGATGTAGAAATTGGGGGATGTAGAAATTTGGGAATATAGGGATGTTGACGTATAAGACATTTACGAATATGGAGCTTGGATCATACGAAGGTTTGGGTACATAGGAATTTGAGAACATAGGTATCTAAGAATATGTACACACGAAAATACTTAATTCCTTAGAATATGAAGCTATGGCCATTTAAAATTCATCCATTTGAAAAATCAAAACAATTGCTAATGCATTACATAAACTTAAAAACTTAAAAATTCCAACCTACAAAAATAAAGAGATCCATAATTGAGAAATACTAAACTTAAAAATCCACATATTTGGTCCCCCAAAATGGAATGTAAACGGTGGGAGAGCCCTCTCCGAGCTACTCCTTATATAGCCCTCAGGAAGGAAGCATATGCTGCATCTGAATGTACTTTAGTACCTCAGCTGCACATGTGTACGCGCACGTTGCGCGAAGGTTTAATTAAATTAGTACACGCGTAATTGCAGCCGGTGATTACGATCGTTAGCTCGCTACAAGGTCGGCTGACTTCGAAAGTTGAAAGATACAGAAAGAGAGGAATAATTTCGTTGAATATAGCACCAGTTTTTTGTAATTATTCGGGTCGTGATTATACAATTTTTTGCAATGTTAAACTTCAGCGTCGTACCATTTTTAATTAAAATATCTTTCGCAAATGTGTTTCTTTCTATTTCTTTTTTCAGTGTTTTTTTGCGGTGTCTATATTCAGCAACAATTTATCTTTCGATATATCGGAGTGATATCTGAGTTAATGGTGGCTATAACAGCGGTTCTCAACTTTAGGTAAATCTCAATTTTACTCAACTTCAGATTTTAAATTTGTGTCGAGTGAAAATTCATTTTTGAAAGGTTCGTTAATTGAGTTGAGAGATGATTTGGGATTTGTGGATATAGGACTTTAGGGATTGGTGTAGAAATGGTAGTGGATATTTAAGAATCTTTGAATTTGGGGACCTACGGATTTGAGGAACTTTGGACTTGAGGAACTTTGAATTTGGGAACGTTTGCATTTGGCAGATTTTAGGATTTCGAGATCTACGGGTTCTGAAATTTAAGAGGAGCTATAAACTTAGAGATCTAAGGATTTGGTGGTCCCAGTATCTGAAGCTCTGCGTATTTGATGATCCAGGAATGTGAAAACCTAAAAATTTGGAGAACTTGAGATCAAGAGATCTACTTTTCTATTCAAGTTTTGTAGATCTAATGTAAATTTGAGAACCCAGGAATTCAAAGACCCGGAGATTCAGAGTCAAAAAACTTACAAATTTAAGAAACATAAAAATGTCAAACCTGCAAAATTATATCACGTAGACTTGAGACCCGTCTAAAAAAGTGTCTCCCAGATTTATAGATTTGAAAACTAAAGAAACTAAGAAAATTTTGATCCTCCATCAAGGAGGTCCACACAGCAGCCAAAACAGGTGTTCCCATCTCATTCATACACACTTAAAATCTTGTCGAAAGGTTAGAAGTTTGTCACCGGCATCAAACAACATTTTACATAGGTTCGAGTAAATTTGACAATTGTCTCCTTTCCTCCTGTTCAATGCCAGAGCGGTATCTGCCCACGTATACCGGGTGTCGCGTGGGTGTACGCTCGTGCTCCACGCGTGCAGATGGTGGGGATCCTCCGGTACTCGAGTGGCTCGCATGGAATGGAAAGGAAAAGAGGTGGTGTACCTACAGCTGTGCCGTAAACGCGATTACACATTTCGTCGCTGGCAAACCCATTCAGTGCTCCTTACGGCACGAAGGAACTTGGTACTGGTCGTCGCTGTTGCTTCGACGCCGGTCGACGCGTTTCTGATGGCGACGCTGACTTTCAACCGGAATTCGATCACAGGAGAACAGGAAATCGCGATCGGTCTCCGTAACTGCCTATAGTTTAGAATCACGTGCTTCTGATAAAAAAAAAACAGAGTCGTTCCGTGCTAACTGTACGATTGATGTGAAAATTCTATTGTGCGGAAATCGTTTGCTTGAAGGTGCGCGCAGCTGTTCTCGAAGGATACTGGGTGAGTTTTATTTGGAGGGCTAAGATTTAGAAGGGACGGATTTAGACAAGTGGAGGACTTCTGGGATTTTGGGTACTATTTTAGACTTTATTTGGAGACTTTGGGACAGTGAGACTTTGAGGTTTTGAAACTTTGAAACTTTGGAACTTTGGAAAGTACCATTTTAAAATTGTGGCGCTGTGTGTCTGCAAAATCTATAAATCTTGAAACTTTGAAAAGTTGAGACATTGAGACCTTAATATCTTGATACGTTGAGACTTTTGGTTATCAGAATATTTTGTAATTTTATATTTTTAAGATCTAAGAATCATACAAACTAACATCGAATATTTGAACCAGAAAAATCATAACCTCAAATAAAATTATTATCCTTCATAATCCACGGTATCTGTAAATGAAAAATGTTCTTAATAACCTAAACATACATGCATTTTGCTACATCAAATTTTTCATGGTCAATTTATCCCTACGTTTACTTCACCGTTCCACAGCACCAAGTAAATATTTTATACAGCACAAGTCCTCGAGATTTTATCAATATCTAAGTAAAAATAGAATGTTTCTTACACTCGAGAGTTCCCATCTTCTCTTGCTATGGGATCGGTCTAGTTTACGGAGGATGGCTGTCACTAGTCGAAGGAAGCAGATCCGCTAAGTTCTCAACATAAATATGTATACCCAGCGAGATCCTCGTTCCGCGATAAAACAAGGAAACCACGGAAGGGTTATTGAAGACACGCAATTATGTTTCACGATCGAAACTGTAGCTTATGGTAGCCGATAATCAGGGACGCATCAACCGTTAAGCAAAATAAGCACGTGCTTCTTGCATCAGGTATAAAACTGCGAATCACTGAATTTATTGTGGATTCTAGTTCTTCATGTTCTGCAATTTTTATGTTTGAAAAATTATTTTCTGAGAAATTGTTAAGTATTAAGGTTTCTAAAGTATTAACGTTCTGAAGTAAAATGGTCTGAGCATTTATTTAATGGTCAAAATTTTCACAAAATGGTCAATAATTTTCATATTTAAGGAAATCTCAAAGTTTGAAAATTAGAAAATTCCAGGATCACTACATTTTAGAATATGAAATAATAAAAAAAATTCTAAAGCACTTAAATTTCTGAAAGTATCGAATTTTTCTAAATTCTGAAGTCCCAAAATTCCACAACCTCAAGATCTCTACATTCCAAAGTTCTAAACGTCCCAAAATTCCAAAGCTCCAACCTCCAAAGAGTTCCAAACCTCAGAACTGCCCACTTCACAAAACTGTAAAACCCCATAACTCCCAAACCCCCAACACCCAAAACTCAATTTCTAAAACCCCAGAAAAAATTTGAATCGAATACCCACTAAATATCAGAGATTAGTCCCTGGCGATGCCATAGTTAATTAGCTGATAATTGACAATGGGAAAAAGGGTTATGCAATAGAAAGAAACGGTAGCCATCGAGATGTAAACAATATTGTATAATGTTGGAAGCGTGGTAGTTTCGCGGAAAAGGCTACTAAAGCGCAACGACAAAGGCGAACGCGTGGAGAAAGGGAACGGATGCGTGTAGCTGAAAAGCAATAAAGTATGGTTGTGGCATTCTTTTAATGGAAAATGCATGAACTGTTTTTCTGTTGCAGAGCTAACGAGAGAGTAGTTTCCGTTATTAGAGTTCCACGACGAAACGGGACGAGAGGCATAATCAGGCTGCGATATCGAAGATAGTTGCGTTGCAGGCTTGTTACGAGGACGAGGTTATTTACCGGGTATCTTCGAGTGTCCTCTTCCTATCATAAAACGCTGCCAACGGAAACGGTACGTAAATCGTTATTTACGAGGTTGCTCAAAGTTATAAGTACTGTTACTATTTAGTGAAAAATATTCTGAGAAAAGTTCACAGTACAAAAAGTAAATTGCCCTTTTTATGGAAAGCGTCTTAACAAAAAATTTTAATTAGCTAATTATGACAAAAACTTTATGGTCAATTCTTGTGCCCTGATTAATTAGCTGGAAAATTCGGACTTTCATGGAGATAATGAGATTGCTAATTAAATTTTTATCAACACACTCTGACAATGGTTGAACCATGGAATTTACAAGTGGTTTATATAAACCATATTTATATGAGAATGTGCCAGCCCTTGAGAAGCTACTTCAAGATTCATAATTCTTAAGCTCAATTGTAATTAGCAGATAAAAATAATTTTCATAAGTAACCTTATAATTTTCACAACCAAAAAGCCGTACTGTTTGTACACTTATAATATAACCATAATAACAACATAAAACATCTTTCCACAGTTCTAATTTTTCATAATCATATTCTCTATGATCATACTCTACAAAACAGTGAAGGTTTCATGTTACGAAAAGCTTTCATAAAATGGCGGGACAACACATTGCATATAAAATGGTCGATAAAATGGCGGGAATTTCCATAAATCGTCTAAAAACGAAGGAAGCTAATTTCGTCCAGTAGCACAGCACCGGAAGCTGCGATAGAGGCCGTTCCGATCGTCCTCCTTATCGACGAACAATTTCCTGAAGCTAATCTAGTCAGAAATCATGTGGAGCAGAGGAGACAGTGTGAGATTTTACAGGGCTTACGCCACTTGCCGTGACTAATTGATGAATAGCCGCGCAAAAACGATCGCAGCCAAGTTGGCGTGTACGGAATTGCAGATTCAACAAGTGGCGCGGTTCGAACACGAATCGAAGGAAGAGGAGGTCGTCGATGTTGTTGTTGCGTGACGCGTATCGCGGCGAGATTTTTGCCTTCTAAACGAAGCTTGGAGGCGAGAAATGACGACTTCTTTGCTGGTAACCGCAGGAATCGATGAGCAACGCCGTGTACGCGGCTCGTTATTTAACTCCGAGTTATTCGCAGCATCTCCGTCCGATAGGCGACCGCAGAAAAGTGAACGCGGCAACGCGTGTTACGTCGTGTACGCGCACAGGAAAATGATATCGTTTGCAATCGAGCAACTTGAAGAGGATAGCTTCTCCGATCACCGCAAGAACGTATCGTAGTTACGGAGAGTCGTTTTTAATGTTGATTGCCTCGTCGATATGTGAAACGGTCGTCGTCATTGGCGTAAGTAGGATTTTTAAAGAGGTTTTACTTCCACATTACAGTCGCGCTAAATCATCGAACGCACTTCTGTTGTATTCGACCGGTTGTATTCTGCAAGCGTTCAATTTGACGTAAGTTGCATTCTGCACACGTACCATGTGTTCTCGCCACGTTAAATTTGGCGTAGGTTGTGCGTTAAATTCAGTAGTGATATTTTCCATACGTTGAATTCTCGCAGGGTTGAATTCAGTGTTGTTCAGGAGTTGAATTCGGTACAAGTGGTATTCTATGCTTCGACTCGGCACGCGAATTTGGTACGATTGTATTCTCCACACGTGGAATTCGGCACGAGTGGTATTCTACACGCGTTAGATTCGGCACGTGTATTTGACGCCAGTTGTATTCTCTACGCACTGAATTTGTCTCGAATTGTATTCACGCTTTGAATTTGGTACCGGCTTTCTCACTTATCGTATTCGTCATTGAATTCAACACGAATTGTGCTCTCCACTTGTATTCTCATTATACTCATCACGAGTTCTGTCGCCAACCTATGTCGAGTTCCGTCCCCACCTATGTGACATATCCTCAAATATGTCCCAAAGGGACCTCACCAAGCTACGCCACTGTCTCGAAGACAAAGACAAAACAGCGAATGTTACATAACAGATCACGAAGCAAGCGAACGAAGATATATACAGCATAACAATTGCGACTCGATCGACGTACATACACGGCACAAAGCAGCTCGATCAATCCTAATCGAACGTAAGAACCGTTCCGTACGATTGATCTCGACGTCCATTTACGGCGGCAGGGAACGTCAACTGTCACCCCCGACATCCCATCTCGTGTAATTAGAATGCACGAGTTGAGAACGATTAAAATATATATCGGTTAGATACGAGTTGGAAACACGAGCGTAACGGAGTGTCGTATTGGCGCGTGACACCTACATGTCGATGCTGTGCGTGTCGCAAGATGGCCGGGTCACTGCCTACATAGTGACACCCACCGACTCCTGGGACGCAGCCTTCGCCGCGAATAACCACTACATATCTCTCTCTCTCGATTATAATTTACGCCGATTAACGGTTGCCGGAGCTTTTAACAGAGGAAACCCGGTTCGAGGAACAGGTCCCACGCTGACGGGGATAATATCTGGATATTGATTTCCATTTGAATTAGTCGAGCAATTTAATGGAGACTTACCGCGTTCGAGGAAGTTGCGGAATTTCTGGACGATAGTGTAACGCAACAGCCGGTTATGCTTGTTGCTCGCTGACGAGCGTGATCATTCATGCGAATTCAATCGGTAGTCGAATCGACTCATTTTTGGTATTCGTTATGGGAAGTGAACAATGGTATTTGAAAACTGTTTGAATCACGATTATTGTCTTGGGATTATGGGATCTGATATTTTTCAAAGTGAAGGTCTCAACGTCTTTAGTTACAGAACCACCTAACTTAACCTAACCACAGCACCAAAGTACTGAAAGTATTAATTCTAGAGTCATCCTAAAGTTGCAAAGTTTCAAAGTCCTACGATTTTGAAATTCCAAAGACTCCGATCCTTAAAGTTTCAAAATAACCAATCTTAAAAATGCAATATTCGCAAACTCTCCCAAAATAACTAACTCAGTGTATCTAAACCAAAATCAGCCCCTGACATATTGTGTTCCCACACTTCAACCTTTCAAACTAACAAGCCCTTTCTGTTTTTCAGGATGGAGCCATACGCGGCGACGCTTTCCCACCACCCATAAAAAGTGAATCATCCTAGCCGGTGGTAGAATAATAACCGCAAAGATGGTGTACAGAGGCAGTTTGCAGACGGACGATCCCAGGGATGCACCGAAGCTGGTGAGGATATCGCCGCTGAGAAGCAGCAGACCGAACCATCCAATGCCCAGTTCGCGAGGAGCGTCGTCCATCAACAGCCCGGTGTACCACGGCCCGTTCGTGCCAGCGATCGACGTCCATCGAGCGAAATTGATCAACGAAAGACGTTTAGCTCGCGAGAGGGACATTGAGTCGATGGAGAAGGTGATCATGAGAACGACCGGCCTGAAGGTCGGTGCACCGAAGTTGCGGAACATCAGTCAGATCCGAGACACGGTGTTTGTGGACCCCGCTCTGATACCGATGGAGAAGATCGGTCGTGTGGAGAAAGGTCGACCCAGAACCATCGCTGTGGACAGTTCCAGTAGACCAGCTAGGACACCCAGCTCCATGTTGGCGGATTTGAAGGACCTGGAGAGGCTCAGAAACACTCCACCCGCTCAGAGGTGTCCTAGGACCGCAACTAAGGTTGAGGCTAGGTCTTCAACGTCTAACAAGAAGACGGAGCTGTCCAACTCGGCGAAGATTCGCTCGGACATCATGAAGATCCAACAGATGTTTCAAACACCGGACAGCTCTCCTAAAACCACGGCACGGCGACCTAACGAGAGGAAGCTCGAGAAGAAAACCGAGCCCGAGAAAAAGGGAACGGATATGAACAAAACGAGATTACTAGCCCAGAAGCTGCTGGAGGCGTCCCGGAGAGACCGGGAGTCCCTCAAGGATCGCTATAACAACCCGAGAAACATCCCCTCGAACAAACAAGCTTCCAAGGACGCGAACAGCAGGGTGTCCAGTAAAACATCCTCGAGGAAGAACAGCGTCGACTCGAAACCCGAGAAAGCGAAGAATCTCGCTGTTATGGAGGAACATCCGCAACCTCCTGCGCGGAAGCGGAAGGAGTCGAAGAACAGGAAGAACAGTGACGCTGTTCTCAGTGACTCTGAAAAGGAGGAGCGCGTTAGAGACTCGAGGATAGTTGAAAAGAGCAGCGAATCATTGTCTAGTGGCAACGATTCTGGTAGCAAGGAGTTGAAGATGAGGACCAAGGAGTTGGATAGGCCAGACATTTTGGATGGACTTTTGAAGGAGTCCGATCAACAGTTGGCGGATCTGAAGTCTGATTTGAACGAGAGGGGAAGATCGAGGAGCCATTGGAGAGGATTTGTTCAGTCCATGAGGCTGCATGATGTTGAACTTCATTCGGACAGCGAGGATCAGAAGAAAGGTAAGAGATTTTTGGAATTTTGGTGATTTATGACGGTAGGAATGTTGAAGTGTGGGAGGGATTTGGATGAAATGTGGAACTCTAGGGACAGGGGGACTCATAAATCAAATTCCATAGGTTCTGAATTTATTAAGACCTAATTCTCCAAATTCCAGTTCTCACATAGCTAGGTTCCATAATTATTAAATTTAGACATTTCCAAATTCCTGCACCTTCAATTCCAAAATTACCAAATTCTAAAACTTGAAGGGTCCTCAGTCGTTAAATTCTTAAATTGTGGAATTCTCAAGCTCCTAAATTTCCAAATTCCTATTCTAAAATTTTCAGATCTCTAAAACCCTAAATTTTTAAATTGTGGAATTCTCCAACCCCCAAATTTCCAAATCCCTATTCTAAAATTTTCAGATCTCTAAATCCCTAAATTTTTAAATTGTGGAATTCTCAAACCCCTAAACTTCCAAATCTCTATTCCAAAATTTTCAGTTCCTCAATCCCTAAATTTCTAAATCACCAAATTCTCAAACCCCCAAATTTCCAAATCCCTATTCTAAAATTTTCAGATCTCTAAATCCCTAAATTTTTAAATTGTGGAATTCTCAAACCCCCAAATTTCCAAGTTCCTATCCCAAAATTTTGAGTTCCTCAATCCCTAAATTTCTAAATCACCGAATTCTCAAACCCCCAAATTTCCAAATCCCTATTCCAAAATTTTCAGCTTCTCAATCCCTAAATTTTTAATCTGCCGAATTCTCAAACCCCCAAATTTCCAAGTTTCTAAAACCTCGGTATTTAATTTTGATTCGCGTTTCGTGGGTTAATCACGAAACGTCGTAACTCTACCAAATCCTTTACACCACATTTATTCGCCAATCAGTTCCAATTGTTCCCTGCCATTGTCCCCCAAAGCTCGTTCGCGTGTAACGCGTTCGTACGTTATCAACGATAAGTAAGATTTATTGAAATTTCTGGCTGGCATTTCGGTAACCCCCAATGGCCGTAGATCCCTGTGACGCTTAAAGGGTGTGTTCCATGAGCGGTCAGATTGGATTAGCAACGTTTGCCGAGGTGTTTAAAATTATACAACTGACGCTGGCCATTAATCCCTTAGCCCGAGGCACCCCTATTTTTAGACTTTCAGAGGCTCCCTTGTCCGCGTTTACTAGCGCAGGTCAGGGTAGCGTGTCCCTAACATATGTCCCAACATATGGATTTAGCTAGGAGGAGCACACACGTTGGTCTCTTCATTCTGTTTCATGCTGGGTCGAATATACGGCTGTTTGGAGCTTTTCACACGATACTTCAGTTAATGTAATTGCTGCGGCGTTTAAAATATTAGGGGAGGATAATCAGGATGTGTGGAGAAGGATGTGGACTTATTTTATAATCAAAAGTATCCTTGTTTATCCAGAATTATTTTTATATAAAAATTTTCCCACTGGGCAAATCTGAGTGTGAACAAAATTAGAACAAATAATGGTTAACCATTTTTTACAAGATATCTCAGATAAATATTTAGGATTATTAATAAATCTTGTCGCAGTCAATTAAAGCTTGTATGATACATAAATTTCTATGTTGAGTAAAAAATGAACATAATTGACGAACAGTTAGTTCAATCTTTTACAAGATATTTCACAGAAGAATTTGAGGTTATACAACAAATTAATATAATTATATTTGCTGAAATGTGCATCCAGCTCTGTTGAAGCTTGTCCTTGCAAAAATGGGTTAAATACTATAGAAGGATATTTTAAAGTCGTCCATCAAGGAATCTGTACATGTCGTAACGTCGTTGGCACGTTGCCGCGATCGCAGAAGCGATTCGCTCGATTTTCTCACGCTATGAATCTCCACGTATCTAATTTCTCTCCAAGATAGTTTCGAGCAAACCATTTACCTTGATTCCGTGATGAAAGTTCACTGGGCGGCAACCGAACGAGCGCAGCTCGATTTTTACCTTTCGATGCACGGCAATTCTTATCTATCGGTTATCTTCATACATGTAGATTTACTCTATCTTTGCCCACGTGTGTGTCGTGTATCAGCTACGTGCACGTTTGCTCGCTATCCCACCTCGAAAATGCCTTATCGTTACAATTTCAGATATCCTTCGGAAACTCGAACAAATCGAAGGTTAGATTAGTCTTTTCACAGGGAGACGAAATTCGTGATAAATTCTGTTTGGAAAATTCGTGATAAAGGTCGATTAACCCCGCAGTGGTGCGGTTTGTACATAGGTGATAAGCATTGACAATTTTAAAATCAAAAAGGGAGTGGAATATACCATAAGGAAATTGACATTTGTTGTGTGGGAGATTAATAAATGTATGAAGACTTTTAAAAGTCTTATGTAGTTCTCAGGTAAAAAATTCTGAATCTTGAAACCTTGAAATTTTGAGATATAACTGTGGGACTCTGTTGCATTGTATCATTATATAAGATATTTATAAATTAAACAAGAGACGACTATCACATGTATAAAGCCTAAAGTTTCGTAAGAAGCGAATACAAAAACTGTCCATTGTATCAACCAAATTCATCGATGTTGTTATTAAACTCATATGATGCAACCGCAGAAATGTCTGAAATATCACGAAATAATTACATAAAGATTTTACCTTGATGGTATCATTAAATTTCGCTACGAACTCCCCAAACCACCCATTAAAATGTTTGCACTGCCCCGATAAGGTGGTTTAACCGTTAATGTAACTTTCACGATACAATTTTGAGCCATAATTTTCTCGACTACAAAATAGTCGTTTATCCTGCGTAATAATCGAGTTTCATAGGGTATGCATTTAAATTTTATACACCCGTAAAATAGAATAGCATTTTGATGCATTACGATCGAATATCGCAGCTTATGCGCATTCCCGCGAAAGAAAACTTTTATAAACAATGATTACACGCGTATGCATGCGTATCAAAAGCAGCGAGCGAGTATATTAAAAGTCCAATGACGCGCGATCAGTTCGATCGCTGTAAGAAACTTTAAACGCGACAAATGTTGCGCACCGATGATGCCAGCTTTTACCTGCATTATTCGCTCTGCGAGATTCAGAAAAATGATTACGCAAAATGTTCAGTTAATTGTTCGTCTTGCGTACATTACGTCTTGCGACATAATCGCGAAGAACGCGTTAAACGATAAATATTTATGAATCATTCATCGATTCTTCGTGTAATCGATTATATTTTTTTCACTCCCGCGAGTTTTCTTTCCCTGCCTTATTTGTGCTTCTAATTAGGATTTTTTAACGGGGAAGGTTGCAATATGATTATAACATAAGAAATGAAGTGAAGTACTGATTATGAAAACACAATTTTTGCGACATGGTTATTCTGAGGTATGCGTGCAAGATTGTATCACGTATGAAAATAGTTTGATAATGAAAATGACTCGTGAGCAATCTTCATGACTTGACCAAAGTAAGACTGACAAAGTAATGACACACCAAAGTAAGACCAAATAATTTACATTTTAAATGTTATTTGTTATTCCAAACTTCTATTGGAATAAATTTAAGTCTATCAAAAATTTAAGCTACATCCTCCCAGTAAACAGCATAAGTTGCCAGTGCATAATGTACGATGCTAATCCATTCGCTAAAGTCCGCGAGTGAATAGTTCAACGACCGCCAAGTGCTAATAACCTAACCCGTCTGTACATAATCGCAGAATCATAGATTCCACGAAATCCGCAGGCATGAAAGTGTTAAGGAAATCAAAATGGACAAGCGCAAAGCCACGTAAAACAAATGGAACGCAAAAAGCATGATGACCGCCGGCGTTCGTGCAAAGACTTACAAATCGAGCGGAAGGCCGCGATCGTAACACAATAGACATCCGCGGTCTCGATAAGGATTCCGCGATCGATCGAATGTGCATGAACGCATCGTGTTGAAATATCGAAAATTCCGTGCAGCACGAGGCGAACGCACGTGTCAGCGTACGCTGACGGCCCTTGCCCTTGAGTCTACGCCCTAATATTGATCTGCTGTCTTTCCTGCCCCTCCATGGTGGCCCATGGTGTGCGTACAATGAAACGCACGATTCCCTTTGCCCCTCCAGACCCATTCTGCCCCGTGGAGTCCAGCGTTTGGGCCGATGCTGCTCTCCAGTGCGAACCTAGCTGTCAAACCGCCAACACTTTTCAACACGATCGAACCGATCATCTCGATCGCCGATATCCTCCCTGTTCTCTTTGTCCGCCCTTTCTTCTTCCTCGTTCGGATATTCTGCGGTTTTCCCGACCACCGAACTTTCCTCTTCGTCGTTTTCCATCCCTCCGGGATATCGACTGTATTCTCTAACCAGCCCGGTTACACATTATCGAACTTGGTCGATACTCACGCGGAGTTCTTCAGCGTCCCCGTTCTGTCGTGCCTGCTTGTCGGCCAGCGTCCTCCGGGCGTGCCAACAGTTGTTCAGTGCAGACGCGATCACGCGGACGGATGCACGCGCCGGCTCGCACACTACGGAGATGGTACTTTGCGACGTTTGCGACAACAAAGGTGAGACAGATTTCCTTCTTGGATAACGATTGCATCCGTCTCTGGATCTCGCCTTTCGCTTAGCAGGTGAAATACGACCACGATGGGGTGGGATGCACGGTTTTGGATGTCTGATGTTTGAATGCGTACTTTCAAATGTGCACGAATTTTTTAGTTAAATGGATCTGTATTTTTTAATATATTTACCCAGCATTTTAAGTACGTGCAGTATTCGTAATATAATAAATGGGCTGTGAATGTTTGAGTCTCTGTGATACACATTATAGCAAAGTATAAATTTATGACATCCACAGTCATTTAGCACAAACATCCTCGATCAATATTTTTATAAATAGTGTTTTATGGTAAAATCTCGGGTATTTGCAACAAAATATCTATAAAAATAATTTAAGGAAATATTAACTTACAAACAGGCAATATATACTGGACATATACCATAAGTTTAGCTAGATAAAATTTTGGTGATAAAGTCGGAACGAGGAGGAAGAAACTGTAGCCATCGGTGCCGTCGTCCGTTGGTACAATCGATACTAATCGATAAGGTTTTTGCCCGTATCGTCCTGTCACGGGAAGAAATTTACAGCGAGCGTTCGCCGAAAGACATGCGCGACTGGTAAAGGTGAGAGAAATCCGTGGTAAATGTCTGACATTTTCACCCTGGCGTTCACTATCCTACAAGGTTTCCGCGTATTCTCCGTCAAATTCGATCCGTAAAAAAGCATCGCCGGCAAGAACTTATGATGTCAAATGCTTCACAAGCCGCTCCGCAAATTAACCACTTAGGAAAGGTCTACTCGATGCGATGTAATTTAATTGTGCGTGGTGAATTGAAAAAGAGAAAGAAAGAAACCAGTCGCATAAACGTTCCGTATAATTCGACGAGTTTCGAATTAGCCTGATCGATCGAAAGACTTCGTCGGCTTCGTCGACGATGCATCGTCGGGCTATTGTACGCCATGGGCGTGCCATAAATTCCGTTCCGAGAAGAGACCGATTAAAACGGCAGACTAAGCGGCTCTGGAGATTACGAGGACTCGGCTCGGTGTAAACAAGCCTCGTTATGCACTTAATTACAAGCACTCGAACCAGCGCTCGTAAATTCACGCTAGACCTCCATTTTCAGGAAATTTTCTCACGACCAACCCTCCAATTTCGGGGGTTGACTCGGGTTTCCGTCGAATCTGTTTCGAGTTTAAGCTTGAGAACATCTTGCGTGAATCGATTTCGGAGAATTCGCTGACTTTTGTTCGGCCGCTGGAGATAGTAGGACCCCAACTCTCTATTTATACTCGTAACCGATAGTGTCAAGTTAATCGATTAGTCGTTTTGCACACGATCTCCTTATGGCGAAGCGAAGTTAACTTCATATAATAATTGACTGATTGAAATTCATTTATTATCTAGCTGAACCTGGTACACAATCGTTCGTATAAAATTGCAAGATTTTTATTCTTGGTTTTTATCGATTTTTTATTCTCGGAGAATTTTTATGAATGTTTCTTAAACTTTCGAGAATTATTGACTTTTTTAATATTATACTTTAATAAGTTTTTGTATAGAATGTATCAAATAGAAGCTGTTAATATCTTTTTTCGGAAGATATAACTCTGAGATGATCTTGAGATACATAACCTCACTTTCTTCCTTGGATGTACATAATATTTTTCTGAAGAATTTGTACATTACAGCTAACCAGTTAGGTCATCCTATATGTATATGATACTTCAGTCATTTATATATGTAATTACATATACAATATACATATAATTTATGTATACATAAATATACATAAACATCAGTCGTATTAGTAATAGCACATCCAAATCACCTAAGGGTGAAGTCTACCTTTCCAGTTTTTCTTGAATTTCCATGCAAGAAAATGGGTCGCATCTAAAAAAGTGTGCATTGTTCGGGTAATTAAATGCTCGTAAGGCAACCAACACTGGACATAGAAGCGGAGAAAACGTCGATGTGCGCCAGCAGGCGCCTGATTATCACGTATTCCGTTAGGAAAGCCTTATCGTAGAAAAACGCCTATCAGCAATATTATCCTACTATGCGTATCGCGTCATACTTTCGCGGAGCGAAAAATCATCGTGGTGTCGCGTGGTCGATGGATTACGTAATTTCTTTGGTTTCACTCAGAAAGGGGTTGCGGTCCTTACTATTTAATGCAAATTGCGAGATGAACGGGCCAGCTGCGAGGTTAATTTGAACTTTGAGAATCACTTCTAACACGCATATACAGTGACGCAACGGTTGCAATAAAATATAACAATAAAACGTAATAACGTAATAAAATATAGCAATTCATTTAATTTGCAAGGACGACACAATTTATCATTTTGTATAACGAATATAAACTGGAAATTCTTGTTCGATTTTACGGTCATTTAAATGCAAATTACGGAGCAAACCAGGTTATTCAGAAGCAAGAGTCATTACATATTTTTCAACGTTCTTCAATTATAATTTACATAGCATAGTTTTCTTTACTTTTGAAAGATGTCTGATCTTTGAAGCCGTGCGAGGTAGATGACCTCAAAGTTGTTCTCAATTAATAATTTACATACTGAACAAGTATTATACATATTGAACGACCACAGTTTTTTCTAAAAACCATACTGTAACTTTGAACTTAACCCAACGGTCTCCATGGGATTATAAATCAGGTTTAATGGCACACAAACCGAAATCTCGTACAATATTCCAAAGCTGAATTTCTGCCCTCATGAGCCCCTATCGTACACGTGTCACGATCAATCGATTTCCACGTTTGAAGGAGCACCAACGAGTTCTTTGTTCGAGCGGAGAACTTCGTGTCCCGCATGGGGACGGAGCGTAACCCGAATGATGTCACACAGCGAATTACACCATAGGCTAACAAATTGCCATGGTAATGGGGTAATTCAATTCTCAACGACCGTCAGTCCCGAAATTATTACTTATAGCGTATTCCCGCGGAGACGTAATCGAAATTCCGAGAAGGTAATAAAATTCCTATGGGCTAAGAGTCTCGCGTGACAGTTCGCTCAATTGGACAACGGAACAATTTTGGCAAAACGTGGAATTCAGTCACGCCACTGGTAATAATACCAAGTGTGCAAAAAGGAAAGTGGCAATTGCTTAACCACGGATTTGGACCAAAATTGAGGTGATGATGCTTTTGTCCGGTAGGTTGATCGAAAATTGTGCTTTGAGAAGGAAGGATATTGTTCTGGGACAAAAGATGAAGTCAAGATTAAGGGTAACGTCATTTCTAGGTTCTTACCTTTGCAGGGGGAATTTCCATAACCATGAAAATCCTGAATTTCAAAATTTCTGAGTCCCTAAAATTTCAGAGATCCACGAACTCTCAAACCCCAAATCCTCAAATTTCCAAATAATCAAACCTCCATTGGTCCCCAAATTCTCAAAATACCGTTCCATCCCCAAATGCAAAAATCTCCCATGTTCCGTTACCTATTTTTCCGAGTGGATCATTCAGTAAGCACCTTTCGAAATCGATGGTTGACCGGAAACGTCCGAGGAACGTGTCGAGTTCCGTCTGATTGAAATTCGGTGTATAAAGATAGTACTTCCTGTCGAATGATCCTGTTCTTCGGTTAGCGAACGTTGACACCAGCGCAAACATGCTCGCGTCATGATCGTACGGCCACTTAAAAAGCATTGTGCTCGTGCAGCATGTACGTAACATACATCGTGCCACGCTTCTCTTCCAGTTCGTTGTTCCTTTCCTTTTTCCTGTCCCGCCCATCTATCTCTCTTTCTCTTGCTCCTTCTTTTCGTTGATTTCGCGCGACACTCTCGATACGAGAGCTCATAAATATTTAAACGATATTTTACTGCGGCGATCGTAACGGTGCCGCGAGAAAGCACGGCCACACAAAGGCCGCGATAATTCGTCCGGAAACAGGGAACAGGGTATTCGCGGGCATTTGCGTCACGCATCGTGCACCCGTACGTAATTTGTGCATTCTTTAACCAGTTAGAGATCGACGATGCAGTGGATAGACCTCGAGATCGCCTGATTCTGGAGCTATATTCTAGAGCTCTAGGTTTGGAGCTATAAAGGGTTAGCCTGCTGACTTGGGACTTTGCTATATTGGCACATTGCAATTTTCGGATATTAGAATTCTTGAATTTTGGGAATTTTGGACTTACAAGATTTTTACTTTGTATCTAAGAAAATTTGGATTTACAAATTTTTTGAGTTTAAGAAATTTTGGAAAATTTGGATAATCCAAGTTTTTAAATTTGGAGTTGAGAATTTTTGAGATTTTTAAACTTCGAGATATTGAGACTATAGTGAGTGGATGTAGTGATCCGTTGGGGTGATTATATCAAATATACATACATAAGTGATCATCATATGTGTATACATGCATGTATGGATTTGCATATGTGTTTATACATAGATACATATATCTATCCACATGTATACACACATATGTAAATTCATACATGCATGTACATATACACATATGATTTACATATGTGTGTATACATAGATGCATATGTATATCTATCCAAATGTATCTATCCATATGATTGACATATGTGTGCCTACATAGATACATATATCTATCCACATGTATACACACATATGTAAATCCATACATGCATGTATACACATATGATTTACATATGTGTGTATACATAGATGCATATGTATATCTATCCATATGTAATCCATATGTATCTATCCATATGATTGACATATGTGTGCCTACATAGATACATATATCTATCCACATGTATACACACATATGTAAATCCATACATGCATGTATACACATATGATTTACATATGTGTGTATACATAGATGCATATGTATATCTATCCATATGTATCTATCCATATGATTGACATATGTGTGCCTACATAGATACATATATCTCTCCATATGCATACACACATAAATATAAAAGTATAAAGATTGGTGTCAATCTCGTGAGTTCAGAAGACCCTAATGAACGTATAATAGTCAGAGAAATGGTAGATCATTTGAAAATTTCTCGAATATTCGTCTCATTCCAGAATCGTGAAGTATAATATAAAGGTCAACGTCGCATAATGAACAATTTACGTGACGTGATCATTATTCGTCGTCTGCCTCAATTAAAATCAGTCCATTTCCGCTCTTATTATGCCTCCAAGAATTATTATCGTGTGAACGAAGGATCGAGAAATTTTTGTTTACTCTTTTTAGAACACACGGTCTAAGATGATCGAGCTCGTGAGAAACGTGAACATAGAAAGCTATACAGTAGTTTCAGGACCCTAACTAAACGACGGCTACGTGACGTCCTATAGAAACATTGAAACCCATAAGAAATTTCTAAATGAATTCCACGTCGAAATCTTTCTTGTAACCTTTTGTGCGCTCGAGGGAAAATGATTGCCTCGTGCAACCGGTGAAATTGATGTTACGCGAATTTCCATGTAAGTGCTCGGTGGCCATTTTGGTGCATTACGACACACCAATTATGCATACCTTAATATTTCGGTTTTAATCTTCATGACTGTTGTTATATTCTCATTAGCGTTCACCGTGATTGTCAGCTGAATGATACTTTGCCAGTGGCGTAACTTGCTGGAATTTAGGTTTGAAATATCGGACGGAGATGTCGGATTTACTTTTTATTTTCCACTTCTTCAAATTCCACAATTCTACATTTCCACTTCCTCAAATTTCTAATAAGTCAAATCCCTTCATTTATAAATTCCTACATCCCTAAATTTCCACTTCCTCAAATTTCCACTACGTCAAATTTCTTTATTTCTAAATTCCTACATCTTCAAATTTCCACTTCCCCTAATTCCTTCATCCCCAAATTTCTACTAAGTCAAATTCCACAATTCTACATTTCCACTTCCCCAAATTTCCATGAGGTCAAATCCCTTCATTTATAAATTCCTACATCCCTAAATTTCCACTTCCCCAAATTTCCACTAGGTCAAATTTCTTTATTTCTAAATTCCTACATCTTCAAATTTCCACTTCCCCAAATTCCTTCATCTCCAAATTTTCACTAAGTCAAATTCCTTCATTTTTAAATTCCTACATCCCCAAATTTCCACTAAGTCAAATTCCTTTATTTCTAAATTCTACATCCCTAAATTTCCACTTCTCAAATTTCTACATCCTCAAATTTCCACCTCTCCAAATTCTCACGTCTTCAAATTCTTACATCCCCCAATTCCTACACCCTCAAATGTCCGCTTCTCCAAATTTCCACATTCTCAAGTCCTCCAATCCCTAAACCACTAAACTTCCAACACTCCAAATCCCCACCTTCCAACCTCTCCAAATCCCCAACTTGCAACCTCTCCAAATCCCCAAATCCCAAATTTGCTTCCTAACCCAAACCCCAACCTTGAAAAATGTCTACGCCATTGGTCGCAGAAAACGACGAACAAAGTTTGCTCGAAGTCACCGTGTCTTCCTCGTACGGAGCAGCTATAATGAAATGGAAACCTTTATTTCGCCGTCGCGTCAGGTTTCATCCAGCAAAGAACGTTCGAAGACATTACCGGTACGTTTCGTTCGAAAGACGAATTAATTCCACGAGAAGAGAAACGACGAGCGAAATCGTTAACGCGTATCGAAACAGACGGGATCTCGCGTTCTCAGGCTCGATAATGCAGAAACGTGACCGTGTAATCGTAGCAGCGGCGCCAAGTTGAGAACTCCTTGCATAATTGGAGTCAACGATGCGCACCGAGTGGCCTCAGCCATTGTCTGCATACAGTTAGTCGATTATTCCGCGGACACGTTCCGAACAATTCACACCGTCGACAAAACTCGTTGCTCGAGCGACATTGTGAAACGGAGACAGCGTGTCACTCGTACAATATGCTCATAAATTGACTTTTGTCTGCTCTCGGATACTTCGTTTTACATCCTTGTAAAAGATGATCCGAAACTTGCTTCTTTGTATAAACCTGCTTGCCGAGTTGTTACAATGTATCCACTGAAGCCGGTGTACGAAGTAGAGTTACTCGGTGATCGAACTTATCGAGGTCGAGTAATCGGAATTGCGAAGATAACGTACACTTGGGGCAATGTTGTCTTTCTCGTAGACAAGTATGGAGTACGGTGTACAATTGTACGGTTGAAAGGACTTCTCAATTTTTAAATTCTTAGTTTCTGCTTTTGAAGTTCTTGTACGAGTACCTTCTCAAATTTGGAGCTCATAAATTTTGGGGTTAAAAATTTATTAATTCCTAAATACCTAAGTTGCTACGTTTGGAAATAGGTCTTCTTGCTGAACACTGATCCCCAAGGTTCTTAACCCTTTGCACTCCTACACTCGACGTAACATTTCTTTTGGATCTTATGAATGATTCAGATTGGTTGAATTGTATATTTTCATTTAATTACTATTTATAATAAATGAAAAATGTATTTGTCACATACTCCCCACTGTTACAATACATTTTACAGAGAACCCCTTTTTCGATGTATTAAATGAAGGAGTTGTTAGGTAACAGAAATTAAGAAGTGTAGAGGGTTAAGTTCCAAAATTCCAGACCACGACCTAATCCAGATAAAGTCCCCAGTTACAATAACGTCTCATTGCGAAGTGATATGTTATCACGGACAACGCTCCGACACGTCATTAGCCTCGCCCGGAATATCAGCGCCAGACTCGTGAGGCTCCAGCGTGATCCGGAAGCGTTCGCAACGCCCCTCAGCGCGCGAAATTACGAAGCGAAAGAAGAGTAATTGGGGAAAAAATGGGGGAGAGAAAATTGCACAGGTGGCGCGAGGTATTCAGTTTTTGTGAAAATCATTTGACCGGTGGAACGTTAGTCATCGATGTCTGCATTCGATGTCTCCTTCTCTTTTCTTCGGGTACAAAACGGTTCTACCGTTTACGCATTCCTCGCAGGCACTAGGCTACGCGTTCCCAACTGCCACTGAATATCTACGAGCTGTTTTTCTCTCTTTCTCGCTGGCTCTCTTTGTTTGGTCGATGTCCCTTCGCGTTTTCCTCCGACGTCTTTGAATAAATTTCTTCGTTGACGTGTACGCGAAGAATGCGCCGCCATTCCGCGGAATCTAATCGCAAGCCCGGGAAAAATTAAGTGGGTTTATGGGCTTGATTTATGGGTTGAGATCAATGTGGGTCTGTCTTCGTGAAACTCCGCATTTTCTTCGATGGGTCAACGGGTTTATCTTTTGTTTGTATTTTGTGATAGCTACGTCAATCGCGTTGTTATGAAACTTGTGTACTTTTCGCATCACTTCGTGCTTTAGCGGGCATTAAACGAATACCAATCTTAAAATTGTAATTTTATTAACAGAAGGGAAAAGAAACTTGTATTAAATGAAACAACATTGTGTTAAATGAAAACTGGAAGCTCATTGAGAATATAAACTTATCGACTACATATGCGCCATCTTGCAAACTCCAATTGACCACAAACTTCGCACAATCATAAGAAACCCTGAAGAAAAGAATTTCGCAAAATTACAGCACTTAAAACAAGAGAATTCGCGTTCTAAGTTTGTGGAATCCCAACGGTAACCGATAAATATTCATTCGATAACAAAAACAGATAAAAACGTTCATTTTCTCGAAAGATAGTGATAACTATTCTGGATCATGGCTGGCTGAACACGAAATGTAAATAGGTTACTTTCGATCGTTCTAACAGCAGTAATTAGTATTTCAGTACCGACACATTAACACACTGAACAGCTGAAACATTCCAGAACAGTCGAATTCGACGTAGATGCATGAAACATTAATGAACATTTACATTTCACCGATTCATTTCCAGTATGCAATCTTTTAACACGATGTCGCGCATTGAATACAAATTAGCGTATTCAGGTTTCGAGATATTAGCGGGTTGGGTTAAACGAACCCCCGTTTATGCCTATTCTTGAAACGGACCACGCAAGGCCCCGGGACACAATGAGCAATGGAAGAAACATTCACTCGGCTTTAACCTCACGCACAGCGTGTCACTTACAATGAGCACCCTGAATAAGTAACAGTGCATGGTAAATGCCGAACGTGTTCTAATCTGAAATCTACGTGGAGCTATGCTCGTATATCGAGCTATGAAATTGATCCTTTCTATCGCTTGATCCACCTACTGCGGTGTTTCAACTTTGTAATGGATAATTATCGTACATTCAAGAAAATTTTGTGGGGCAATTTCATACGTTAAGTTCGTCGTTAAGTTCACGGAGGCGATATAACGAGAGTTAACTGTATAGAAGAGTTGCATTACGGTACTTCATGAAAATAGTGAAAAGTTGTAAGAACATAACTTCTGTTTGATATGTGCAGCTTTTGAAAGGTGAATGATTCATAAGATAATTACCGGCAATTAAATCGAAATGGAACATCCTGGCTCTCACGGTGTTCCAGTACTCTTTGAAACGGGTGATCAACCTTCCCGGTTAAACTGTAGTTAATTTATTCGAACATTGTTCAGAGTATTGTGTAACAGCGATCAAGGATGTAAGAGAAACATAACAGAGAAAATTGATTATGAGTAGATTGGAAATAATATTTTTGTGGATTGAAATTTGGGGATAACAGAATTCAGGATTTAGATATTTAGGGATTCAAGGATTGGGCGAGGACTTTGAACATTTGTACTTTTTAAAACACTGAAATTTTTCAATTCAATAGTACGTCAAAAATAACGACAGTAACAATCAAATATAAATAAAAATTCTGAAGTTGATCGTCCGAGGTCTTCGTAACGGTATGAGCGATTTTCCATAACTAGCGTGAGAAGTTACGACTCGTCGCTGACTTTGAAACTCGGCAAACTTTTAGGGCGAAAATGTGACGCAAAATTTCAAGGTTAGAATTCCCAGGTTCACTGTAAGAACCTCGTTAAAACGATGGTACCCATTCCTGTAGATTGACCTACATTCCACCGAGACCTTTTGACCTGCATTCTGTGTACGTCGAACACGATACCCTTCTCAATTTAACAGCGATATCCCCGAGCAACATGTACGATTATTACTTCAAGAGAATTGGATTCACCTTTCAAACGGTGGAATTCATGTTTTTGAAGTGAAAGTACCGTCACGTGATTTGACCACTGAGTGTCATGAAAATGCAAATTTGCGAATTGCTAAACTCTGAAATATTCAAGTACATTTTTTGGGGGAAATTCGATCGAATGCTGAGATGATGGAAGTTTTCAAATTTCTAAATTATAAAATTTTGTAAATCCTAAATTACTGAATTTTCATATTCTTAAATTTCGAGGTCCTCAAGATCCCAAATTACTAAATTTTCAAATCTCTAAATTTCAAGGTTGTCAAGATACCAAATTGCTAAATTTTCAAATCCCTGAATTCCAAAATTCCCAAATCTGTAGGTCCCCAAATCCCTGAACCCTAAAATCCCCAAATCCCCATATTCCCTAATCCCAAATTTCCAATCTCTCAAATTCCCAATCTCTTAAATTTCCAATCTCTCAAATTCCCAATCTCTCAAATTCCCAATCTCCCAAATTCCAAATCTCCCAAATTCCCAATCTCCCAAATTCCCAATCTCCCAAATTCCAAATCCCCCAAATTCCAAATCTCCCAAATTCCAAATCTCCCCAATTCCCAATCTCCCAAATTCCAAATCTCCTAAATTCCAAATCTCCCAAATTTCCAATCTCTCAAATTCCCAATCTCCCCAATTCCCAATCTCCCCAATTCCCAATCTCCCCAATTTCCAATCTCCCCAATTCCCAATCTCCCCAATTCCCAATCTCCCCAATTCCCAATCTTCCCAATTCCCAAATCTCAAAAATTCCAAAATCCTCAAATGTCCCCAAATCCTCAAACCCTAAATCCCAGAACCCCAAAATCCCCAAGTCCCGAAACACCTACATCCCCAAATCCCCAAATTCCCAAATCCCCACATCCCCTAATCCTAAAATTCCCAAATCTCCAAAATTCCCAAATCTGCAAATCCTCTAATCCCCAAACCCCAAATCCCCGGAACCCCAAAATCCCCAAGTCCCGAAACACCTACATCCCCCATCCCCTAATCCCAAAATCTCCAAAACACCGAAATATCAATAAATTTTGACAGTCGAGGTCTCCATTACTCGAACACTTTACGAGGGACGTGGAAATTGGATTATCGAACCACGAATACGACCGAGGGACAGACGGCTCGAAATCCAACGACTGGTTGTCCGCGCGCGTGTCCACCTTCCTCTTCGTTCTTGTACAAAGAACGCTCATTCGCATTATTGCAGAAAATAATGCGTCCCGCCCTGACCATGAGGCGCACGAGTAGAATTGCACGAGTAGGGTGTGCACGCAGCCGTGATGCACATTAATAGGTGCACACACGCGACCGTTACCCTTGTGAACAACACACTCACACACGCGTGCACGTGTGTTCGCTTGCAACAGAGAGACCGTTCACTAACACGCGACGAAGGGTTCCCACAATCGGTACACAATCGGACTACGAACGGGTGACATACACGGTGAACGTGGAAAAAAATCATTTCTATGGGGACACATGTGTGCAGATATATGGGTGATTTAGGGGAAAAGTACATAATAGTCATTTATATAACAATTATAACAGTATATGTTATTGTAAATTATCTGATACGTTTGATTGTTGTATCTGACATTTAATACATGTTGTATTTGAGATTTGTTAAATTCGTTGAGTATTTGGGATTGAAAGGTGCTTGTATTGTATGAAGTGGATATATGGTAATTTGAAATGTAGAAACGAGGTCAAAAAGGTGCATGAACCTGGATACATGTAGCGAGTACGCGACTGAAGTGGAACGAGCGAAATGTGAAATAACGTGAAATAAATGAATTGGTCGGTTTTATTAGTCTTGTTTTCGTAATAGCAAATTAGAGTTAGACCTTGTGTTTTTTATTTGCAAGTCTAATTGTCTGCTTAAACAGTACCGGAGAAAATTTTCGCTTGAATAATCAGATAGTGAGACTGTGACAATAGTAAGACAAAGGACAGTCAGGTGGTGACATAATAGTGAGGCAATGAGGTACTATAGCGAGGTAGTAGAATAGTACAATGTTGAAGTAAAACGATAACACAAAATAGTAAAATGGTGTTATTAGCGAAACGGTACTACAGTGATATAATAAAGTAAACTAATAATGTAGCAGAAGTATAGTAAAACAGTAGGACACTACGATAAAATATCAAATACATTAGTAAAATAGTAACATAAAATAATAAAATTATAGTGTAATAAATACTACTAGCAGTAATTTCATTGATCCTCCAGCCCCAAAATACTGAAGCCAAATTAACAATGAGATTCCTAGCATCACCCATATTTGGGCGAATCATAAGTAATAAAACATCAGAACTATAGAGTAGTATTTATACGGTGTAGTATTTATCCCTAAATGCTTCGGTAGTGGTGTACTCATTATAAACGAACGGTAGCCGGGAAACAGTATAATTTCTCGGTTGAAATCCCTGCGAAAACTATGCGCGTACACAGTCGGTTAAAAGGGTGTTGCGAGAAGAGGAATTCCTGGCGTGTCATTACGGGGTTATGCGAGGAATTCGTATGACGAAAAAGCGCGAGGACGTGGAAACGGGCTCGATGCTTTTCTTCCGCGTCACCCTGTATGCACAGGTACGGTAGTGCACACGTGTGTACAGTCTGTTACGCACACGCACGTAATGCCTTACGCACACCGAGTAACCGTAAACCTCCAGTCTTTCAGTTCATGTCGAGACCGCGTGCAGTGTGGACTCTCGTGTTTTTCGAAATCCCACCGCTCGAGCGTCGTTCTTCAACATCGACGTCTTCCTCCACGTCGCTCGGTGCTGTTCGCTATCAGCCTCGAACAGACACGCACCTCTCGATAATGCTGGCGTACATCGTCGGATTCTTCTACTTCTACGCGGAATTGCTACGACTAGAGATACAGATGGTTCTGCAGCCGGAAGAATTGAAACTCTCGAAGTTCATGCTGTGAAAGTGAAGAGATTTACTCGAAGAGGATCCTCCACGCTTTTTCGCGCGTTCAAGGCGAAATCCCCGTTTTCCGCTGCAATCGATACTGATTTGCATAAAGCTCGACAAAATTTTAATTAACACGGAACGTTTCCGCGTGGAAATATCGGCCGCAACAATGGAACCGATAATGAACGATTCCCGTTACCCGCTGAAAACGAGCAGAGAAGCCGAGTTTCGATAACGCGTTGCCACACGGGTTGCGAAACATGCAACAACGATCGAGGAAGTTTTGTCAGTTTGACGCAACAGATCCTTCGACCTGTTCCGAAATTTCGAAATAATTTTGATCGCGAAAGGGAGAGCACAAAGGTTGAAAAGCGCGAGGATATTCATGAGTAGAAGTTGCTACGTCCGGTAGCCGGAACGGAAAAAAAACCAGCTCGCGAAACCGGGCGCATCCGCAGATACGTGTAGAAGTGAAAGTGCATTTTGCAAGATGACTGTAACGCCGGATAATGGCGAGTGCAGCCGTCATCGACGCCCCAGTGTGTTCTTAGCCATCGTCGAGGGCAACGGCGTCCCCTATTCGTACTCTTACTCGTAACGCGATGTCTCGACTCTCCACGAAAAAACGACGACCACTTGCAAGCGTGATTAATCGAATTAACGTTAGGTGTAAGCTCAGTGACCCCGCGACCGGGCTCGTCATCAGTCTCCATTAATTATTCATGACTCTGACTTTTCTCCTTCGCTGAAAGAAACATCGTAGTCGTTGGTTATGCGCGTGCCTCGCTCAAGGTCATTAAAGTTACCCCACGAAGAGGAAGAGGAAGTCGAAGGGTCAGGACCCTTCGAGGAATCGGTGAAAGGATACGTTTCGCGTCACGTGGATCGCACATCAACATGGAGACTATATTGAACTGTAATTAGAATTTCTTGAAATGTGTTTTCTCCCGGAAATCGTAGGCTTCCTTTGGAGAATAATGATGTAGGAAGAGTTTGTTTAGTTTTTGTTGGAAAGGTCTTCGTGTTTAGAATTTGGAGGATTAAGGGATTCACAAGGTCCAGTATTCAAAGTTTGAACGTGGAAAATGGAGATTTAGGGTTTTGGAAGCTGTCGAATTTGTAGCTTCGATACTTTCTAAGTTTTGAAAATGGCAGACCTTACATCGACGATAAGTACATTCCACCTATACTCGTTTTTGAACAAAGAATGCCGACATTATCCTATATATACACAAGTACTAGTATAACCAAGAGTCTTGTTACATATTCGAATTTGAATCTAATTAAGTTATCCCCCATTGCAACCAGATTAAAAGAGCTCCAATTCCTATTAAACCCAACATGACACAAAACAGTTCTCCTCTATTTTACGTGTTTACGATAACAAATTATCAGTAAATATAATCTTCGACATATTATTCTCCGTTTCCGAGGTCCGATTTTATCTTCGGTCAACAACAACACGCCGTTTTACCTCGAACAGGGAACAGATAAGTGTTTCCTGTCGTTAAGCCTGATGATTAGGAAGCAAGATTCCCGTACTCTTTTTTCTTCTTATTCGAAGCGCCGCATCCTTAATGACGAGAGTAGCCGGTCACGAGATAGAACATCCTGTGACTCACAGTCATCCGGAATTTTTTGCCTGTCCGTGTTGCAGACCTGAATTTATGGAACAAGAGCATCAGTCAACGATGGAGGAAACTGAGGAGAAGGTGTTCCGTGCAGGAGTCGTCGGAGCCGCAGGAAGCTCTGATACAAGGTGGTACGACCCAGGGGGTCATTCAGGCCGTTAGGTCCAGTCCGGCTAGCAGAGAATCATCCCCGGCTGCCAAGAGTCTTCAGGATGGAAACTCGCCGAAGAAATTGTTGCAGACTAGCTCTCTGAGACTGCCAGGTGATAATTCTTCTCTAACAGCAAAAAAATTTGAAGAATTTCATTTGATTTGTGAACTGTGTTGAATTCAGTTCACTATATTTTTATAGCAGTTGACTACACCTCAAGGTGACTAGAACTATTAAGATAGTTAATTATTAAAGATAGTTTAGTCTATCTATAAAGATAGTCCTTGATGCAACGATGTTCAATAACTCAATCTATTCTGAAATACCTCGATGTCAAATGTAATTTCTACTGATGATGATTGATCTATAGGTACCACCAAGGGTATCGCCGACATTCAACACGTTCTACGAAGCAAATTCAGCAAGATCAACGCCGGGATCCGGAAGAGGAAGGCTCTGAGCGTGACCGAGGTGTTCTCGCAGAAGGACAACGCGTCAAACTTCTACGTCCCCAGTCCCCTAACCTCGTCCACCAGCCAAAACTTCAACGGCGAGTACGACTCCAGCGAGCCAACCTCCTTACCACCGTATCCCTTCCACGACAACCTCGAGACCCTAGCGGAGGGTAGCGTGCCCAACTCGCCGAACTGCAGCAGTCCGTTAACCAGCAGCAACAAGACCTTCACGTATTCTCAGAACAGCAGCGCCTACGATTCCCCAGTGCTGAGTCACGATCAGAGCCAAAACGACGCTTACGAGAACGTGTTGTTCACTGGGTCGTCACCGGGTTGTTGTCCAAGGTCCAGAGGTGTGCTGCAACGCAGTAATTCGGAGAACCGTGACGCCTGCAGACACCACCAAGATCACTCGTACGAGAACATGCGGTTCCAGAGGGGTCACAGGTCGGAGTTGACGTCATCGGTCACTCCCAATCCCGACAGACACCTGGCGAGGAGCAACTCCGAGACGAGGGACCACCATTCGTACGAAAATGTCCACTACCAGAAGAACGTGAAGAGCAGGAACCAGTCAGAGCCGTCGTTCGAGGAGATCCACATACCTAGAGTGACGCCCAGAAAGAGATTGACCGACTTCAAGGTGGGCGGGCAGGTGAACAATTATTCGAACGGGTCCGCGTGCATGAACAAGGAAGACGGCCCGTCAAGTTTGGGCACCGAGAAGAGCCCCGGCAAGAAGACGACCAGAAGACTGAACAGCAGAAGCGTCGCTAACATTCCTAGTTCCTCCGGTTCTTGCTTGAAGACCTGGCAAGTAAGTGTTGCACAAACTGGTTTTTGTGGACGATTCGAAAGATCCCGTTCGACTTTCAGGGTGCGCAAGACACGGACGAAGGCCTGAATACCGACTCAGAACTCGAAGACATCGACGAAGCTGGCGAGGGTGAAGAGTCGAAATTCTGCACCCTACCGAGGCCAGGCAAGGGTGGCGCGTCATTCACGATACTGACGGCAAGATTTCTTAAGGGTCCGGGACATAAAGGACTCGGCTTCAGTATCGTCGGAGGGACAGACAGTCCTAGGGGCAATATGGGCATCTATGTAAAGACGGTCTTCCCCAATGGACAAGCTGCGGACCTTGGAACTGTCAAAGAAGGTAAAACGTTTGTTGCAATACTTTTAAATTCTGACATCCTCGTGTCGCTATATTCCTGGATCTCCACATATGACCATATCTTCATATTAAGTTTTATGTACTTCTTCACATATTTATTTACTTATATTTTTATACGTATTTGCATCTCTGTGCTCCTATGTTTGTCTGCTTTCCTTAAATTTCTGTATGCAAATCTTCTAACCAAAATCTACCTCTCCATAGCTCTACATCGAACTCCAATTCTTTCATTTTCAAATACACCCCTAATGATTTCATCGATTCTAATGAACGTGTTTCAGGGGACGAAATTTTATCGATAAATTCGAAACCTCTTCACGGCATGACGCACGCCGAGGCGATCGCCGAGTTCAAGTCCGTGAAAGCCGGTGACGTGGTGCTGCACGTCGGACGCCGAGTGAACAAGAAGAAAAGGGACTCGTTGACGCTGCCTCCCGTCAGTCCGACGACACGTCAGCAAGTGAAGTGAACCCGTCGATGATCTCTTCGTATTTTACATTCCGCGCGAACACGTTGCGTTTCCGCTCAGCAGCAAGCCGCTTGAAACGCGCGAGCGAACACCGAAGTCTCGAGTCTTTTTGAAGGACAATAGCATGTGCCACGCAGATGCTTCCTCTGCGCAATATGTCGTTTATTATTGCTGGCAATAATAAGAGCGAGACCAAGTTTTACTCGTGCAGCGTTACGAGCTCTATTCCGTTGCTTGTTTTTTCGCGATGCTTCCAGTTTTTTGATCTTCACGCCTAATGTTTGTAGCGGAGGCAGGTTAATGCGTTCAAAAAAAGAGATTCATAAGTTGTGTGCGTTTAGCAGCTTCTTGATATGTGGATCATTATTTTGGTGCGATGGTGGATCTCATTGCAGTGCCAAGGTTTGTGAGGAATTCGAGACTTTATTGTTGACGTAACTTAGGCAAAGTTCTGCAAATTAAATTCCTCAATTTTTAAATCTTTAAATTTCTAGTTCTTGCATATCTTCAATTTTAGCTAACTTAGCTAACTCTCAAAGTCCGCCATTTTTCAAAACTTTTTATTCTAGTATCTCAAAGTTACTTGTTTTCAGTGTTGGGCAATGAACCTAGACTACCTAGTTCTAATTGAAAAGCCCTAGTTACGTCAATCCCACATTTCTACTTCCACAAAAATATTTTGTTCCGAGGCGTATTTTTCTTTGATAACTTCGATCGACATAACCTAATTACGAACGAAATCAAAACGATGTATTCCTACTATAATATTCGTATGCTAATCGTTGATGTACCAATTGTATCTATCGATAACTTCTAATCGTTCTTTCAATAATCTCTACGATAAAGTTTGTAAGACCTTCTTCTAATTTTCCTAAACAGAGGTTGTATTTTTTCCAAATTTATCAGCGTTTTTAAGATCTCGATGTTGTAATATTAAGAATAGGGGAAGAATACTAGCCGACGATTTATTTTTGTGAAACGAAGTGCGAAGCATCGAAAGATAATCGACGTTTTTTCCGAAGCTGCAATTTGAATGGCCTGAAGGTACGCGCTGTAACAATAATCGCGGACAAGGATCGTATTATTTTTTAACTATATACACATAGAGTAACGATGATCGCCCAAAGATGAAGCCCAAAAATATTTTTACTATCGAATGAGAGACGTGTAAACGGTGAAACGCATATCTATAAATATATGTATAGAACTTATACACACACAATATATTTTGACGGATCGAACGAGACGCGTTTACTTTAAAGCGAGAAATGTTATTAGTATCTAGTCCATCTGTAATATTTTGTTTCGTGGAAAAACTTTTCATTATTGTTCATCTTATTTTGTAGTTATCGGGAAGATAAACGAGAAGAAGAAAAATATATATATTATATATACGGTGATATACATACGATCATATATTTCTTATATCGATTTTTTCGACGCGTAACGAAGCCAACGTGTAAACAAGCGATAACTAATTCATTAATTAGATTGTTAAGGTCTCGATGTTTTCCGACAGCGGAGAAAATAATTCTAACGAGTTTTATTTGAGAACGAACACGTTGGCAGCAAACTTTCTTCGTCTTCCAGGGATCAAAGCGATGTTAACCCTTATGTTAATAATAAAATCGTTCACGGTTATTTTTTATAACTCGGGTATCCGGTACTTAGGTGTTCTATTTAATGAGAACCCTTAGCTCCCTTTCTTGATTGTTGAACATTCAAAGTTTAAATTCTTAAATATTTGTCTTTTCGAATTTCTGAATTGTCGAGTTCCTAAATCTCCAAGTTCCAAGTATTTAGATTCATCTTCAAATTCTCCTGTTCCTAAATTTCTAAAACCCTGTATTTTCAAGTGTCCAGAATTCTAAAGCTTGAAATTGAATACTGCCAAACTTTTCAAGACGAAAATTCCCAAAATTCGAAGCTGATTAACCAAAATAAACGGTCAGTCGCCATTTTCTCTAGGGAACCTAAATTTATACCTAACAAATTAATAAATAAAAAAATGACGAAAAAGTCCAAAAATATAAATTTAGTATAAGAATATTCGAATGTCGTATAAATGGATACTTATTTGTTAACACAAGGGTTAATGATGTTAGAATTAGTCTCTCCTAGCGAGAATTCGCGCAAAGGACAGGATGAAAGGATCGAACTATTCCCTTTTCGTTTTATTAACTTTGTCCTGATTACAAAAATACGATTACAAAATTTACCCTGATGATAAAGCAACAGCGATAAACTCGGTTGATTTTCTATCCGATCAGAAGCGCGGTATCGATCGCTCGATTTCATTCTGTCCGATCATTCTTTCACACGATCTACAACGTGCGTACATTATATACGTGTCTGTACACGCGAATAGGTATTACGGTTATTTTTTTATTAAACAAAAAAAAAGAACAACAACAATCTTTGTCGATCGACGACGTGTATACATGTTTTACCGTAAGTGCAACTCGATGTTGTCGCATGCATACGAACTACTCGAAGAAACGTTGCTGTATCTTCTATTTACTATGCGGGGTCGAAAATAATAAATATTTCGCATAATGGACAGGGGAGTTTATGTTCTTTCAACCGGTTATTTTTTTGGGTAAAAAGGTGTCGAGCAATCGCTGGATGAATACGATCTTCAGAGACAAGAAGAGAAAGACAATCACAATTGCGAGAGATCATTCAGAAAGCGCCGTCGTTAGCGTCTGGCATGGGGGATGCTCGAACCCCAATTTCTCAAGTTTACTAATTTACTCTGGAGGTTACTCAAAAATAGGAGAAGAAGAATTAGAAGTTTAGAAGAAAGCGAGATTCAGAAATTTCTACATTTTTGTATTTAGGAAGTTTCAAAGTCCTCAATTTTCAAATTTATGAAGTTTCCACAAGTCCTCAAAATATAAATTTTAAAATTAATATTGAAATGTAAATCTTGATTTAATTTAGAGTCTTTTAAATCTTCAAACGTATAAATTTTTGCTTGCTTCATAGAACCCCTAACCTCTAGCATTCAATTGTCAGCGCAACAGTAATCTGACAAGAGTCATGCACCGATCAGTGCTCATCACCGATCACAGATTCAAAAATAATTTTTTTCCCCAAACTCTAGCGACGGCCCTGCAGAGAATACCGACCCAATCGACATTCTCCAATCGACCCAAGATCGACGAAATCGTATTAGCAACGGAGTATAAGACATTCGGAAAGAAGAGCTATTGCCCCTGGTGGTACAGTCTACGTGCGATATCCTAAACTCTACGGAATTATAACGTTCACCCTCATCTTGTCGAATGAAAAAGTAATTCTCTCAGATTTCGTTAACGTGTTGATGAATGTTGTACGCCCGGCCGCCCCGTCTGGACTCCTTAGGCACCACGGCCAGGTGTTCCGGGCTGATTTTCACCTGGTCGACCCTCCTCTCCTCCGAGATTTTCTCAGACAATAGCTCGGGGGGTTTCGAGTAAACGAACGTGGTCTCGGCGCCGTTCGATTGGCCGATCGTCGCTGAACCCTTCAGGATATTATCCTGGGCGCTGAGCAACTGTTTGAACCGTTCATCGTTTTTTTCTTGGTCCCACTGAGCACGGGCGGATCTGGAGGTCGTTGAGGGCACTGCTCGCTGACTGCTCTCTTGATTGCTCTTGCTTAGGTTCAGTTTTGGGTTCAAGTTTAGACCCAGCCATTGGGAGAAGAGGGCTATGCCTTGCTCGGCGCTGGCCGACACTGCTGCAATCAGCTCTTCTGTGTTCAGAGAGTCTTCATCTTCCTCTGAATTCTCGGTCGTTTCCGTCGTTTCGACGATTCTGCGAAGTGAAGTGTAATAGCATTAAATATACCAAATATAGGATTTATATGTATAGGATTGATAGCTGTTTCATTTATAACTGACGAGGTCATCATGGTACTTGTCTAAGAAAAGTTTGATAGATAGACCTTGGATTTAGGTGCAAATTGTTTCTGGGATTCGTTAATATTTCTTATGAAAATGCAATGATATTTTTCATCATAATTTAGTTTAGAGATGTAGTTGGTCTCTTATTCTAGTTATTAGGTATTTTCTAGCTTTCAAATCTCATTCACAAGGGTCGTACTCACGCGGAAGCCTCAACCTGACGCACCACCTGGTTGAAATTGAAGCATCCCATGGGGTATGTGGCTTGCGGTGTTCCCAATAGAGCTGGCTCGATCACCAAACAACCATCGTAACCCGAGTCTGCTGGCTTCATCGACGTGAATTTTGCACATATCTGCGCCAGGTCCGATAGGAGATTCATGCATGTTGGTTTGTTGGAGGCGTCCGCTGTAAAATATCCACATAAAATAACTTAAAGAACTTTTCACTTTGTATAACTCTTGCAAAGCAAAATCATTCATCCAAAGACAACTGGAATATCATAGAAATTATTCTCTGGCTTTATACATAAAATAGCTTTATGTAGAGAATATACATATATGTATAAGTTGATTTGAATCGTATCAGATTAGCACTCGAAGTGTTAAAACATAACGGGATTTCAACACGTCCTTAAACTTATAATATTAACGAATTCAACAAACTGGTTTCATACTTTCATCTTTCACCTTCACTGAATCACCGTAAGTGAAAAGGTGTAAATTAATCCTCACCGATCTTTATGGTCGCGTTGTGGACGGGGTTGTCACCGTAGCTCAGGTTCAAGGAGACGTTCTGATCCTTCTGTTTGACGTTGATGCAAGCGGGACCGCCCAGGTCGATCGTCGCCGTCAGATTCAGATCGACACAGCACAAACAGTTCGAGGTTTGACACAAGCATTGCGATTGAGGAGCTGTTGATCTACCCACGGCATCCGGCAAGTCCCAGGCCAGTAGCGTCTCTGTTGACGAGGAAAAAATAAAAAGAGTGAGAGAAACTCGGAGAAGAGAAATTGGAACGAAACGAAAGTCGTCGATCGAAAGTCAATGGAAAAAATATCGCGCGCCGATTTCCATCGGTTCTTGAGTTTTCTCTTGACAAACGTGGCACCGTTCTTTCTGATTAAAAGAAACATTTGTGCAAATATTTGTGTAATTTATGCTGTTGGTACATTTGCCTGCAAATTCTATTTGACTGGAAGGGTAGTATTTGGTCACATATGTACTCCAAGGTTATGCATGCAAAATGTTTCCTAAATTCCTAATTCTACGTTTCGATATTTTGATGTCAAGTCTTCTTGACGTCAAGGCTTCAAATTTCTAAATCTTGAATTTGTAAAATTCCTACTCGAATTCTCCCTACTCTCTGAATCTTCAAATCCCCAAATTTTATGTGCATCCTGTCTTTAAACTCATTAGCAAGCACTTGATTATTGATTGAAGTCATTAAGAAACTGAATGATAGAAATAATTAAAAACAAAGACGTTTGTATTCATAATTAACGTCAATTTACTAACCACATAAATCTTCCCTTTACACTAAATCCTCATACTTTGCCAGCTACCGTTTCACCTTCTCTATTTATTACAATTTACAATTTTTAATAAAGAAACAAAGGCTAACACGCGTTTAGCCGGGACGTAAGTATGCCACGCGTCGATGAGTCAGAAAGATGTCCATCCACGAACTTTCTCGGCGTTACTGGGACATCATCGAAACTATCCGGTGCACTGCAATAAAATCACAAATAAACGCACGCGTCCTGTCAAAAATGTCGGCAGGAGGGGGTGTCGATTATCATGCAAAGGATGCTATCCAAGCACGAGCCATCCGGACAGGTTTCGATTCGTTAAGCACGTTCCGCGTGACAGAAGGATGCTGCAAAGGAGGCTTGAGGAACGTTTCCACGTGAGCGTAACTGATCTGCTCACCGAGCAATCCTGCGGAAGACACCACGGCGACGGTGGCCAGCAACACCAGTATCGTGCACCTCGCAGTCATCGTTGTTCCGACGATTCGGTTGTGAGGTATCCTCCGAAGTCAGGCGTCGTTCACCGTCAAAAAGGATATACGCACGTCGGAGAAGCTGGAGATCCTGACCAGCAAGGAAGAAGCTTAAATCTGGCCACAAAGCCGGCCGCGGGTCTCGGATCGACGATCGGTTGGCGGTCGGCACGAAAACTGGCGACAGGATTGGCCACGGCGACGATGAGGTGCCACGCCATTGGCCGAGGTGCGGAGGTAACAACGGGCAAGGAACCTCATCTGGGTGACCGGGTGACCTCCTTCGGCAACCTGGTACCAAGAGGACTTACGCGACCGTCCTATCTACCTATGTTCGATCTGCCCATAGGACAAAAAATACTCTTTTTTATTTTCCACGTTATTTACCATGCGAGTAAAAGCAATTTCCTTCTCGTTTTTTTTTGTCCGGCCTCCTTTTTTACTTGTCCTCGCTTTCGGGGCTCCGATGGAATTTTGTTTCTGATAAAAGTGAAAATTTGCTGATGCTGTTACGTGCATCGATTTGATTTACAAAATAGGAGAACGTGTCTGGTTTTTTTAAGCCCGCGTGTTGTTAATGGCTTATCTAGGCATCGACATGTCGGTTTAATGAAAAAATTAACATAAAGCACTTTTTCTTTTTTTTGATGCTTCGGTTTATTGGCTGAAGAAAGTCTTCTAATCATATGATGGAGCCTTATACACCTATGATTATACAAGATTCTCAAGATTTTATTAGATTTTCAAGATCTTTGTACATTTATTTCGTTTATGGTACAGCTGAAGTTTAGTTTCAATAAAATCTAATTCAAAATAAACATGTTTTTTGCATTTTAAATTTTCGAATATTCAAATTTTTAATAGAAAGATTCTTTTAAATAATTTCTAACTCCGCAACACCTTCAATCGACGCAAATTATTACGTAGATATTAAAAAAAGGAAAGAGCGTGATGCTCGCGAGAAGTTCGTAATGACAGTAATGTATACAAGAGCGTGTTACTTTTTCTTCGTTTCCTGTCTCTACCGGCAATTATATTTTCATCGAATGCATCGAATGCCTTCTTTTTCTCCCTCACGGTATGAAAATCTCGAAAGGGGAAGGAAAAGCGTATGCTTGGTTGGACATCCGCAACAGGGAATTATCGTTACGGTCGGACACCTGGCAAAGCGTGCTTTTTCATAATTATTATCATCTTTTGCAATAACACCAGAAAACGTTATGCAATTTACCGGGCGATCGTCATTTGCACGGTACGTCGAGCGCAAAAATTGAAAGGATGATTTATTAAAGGCCCTGGATTGATCGTCCAGCATGGATTACGGTTCCAAAACGGGATTCACCTTCGAAACAAACGATCCCGTGACGTTACGTAAAAACTCGTTTCCCCGTGGTGACCCACATCCTCTTCATTTATATACCTGGCCAGATTATTTAGAACCCTCGGGAGTACCGCTTTATCTTAAAATACACCGTGCATCATCGACGTATGGTAATTGTCCGGCGACCCTTTGGACAGCTGAATTCCATCGTGGAACCTTCATCCTGTCGGGCAAGTATTAACCAAGGTAAACCACTTCTGACCACTACTTTCTTCGACCCACTAACCGGAGAAAGGCCCCCACTTTAATCACCAAAACACGCGTCCGCCTGGAGACATTGAGGATCAAAATCCGGACATGTTTGTTTGCCTTCGTTTCCGCGAAACTTAGCAAACATTGACTATCGACTTGAGGTCATCGCTGACCGCAATTTAATTCGACGTTTCCAAATTCGAAGTTCAAGAAGCTTGAGAACAATTGTAATTCCAGCATATTGCTTTCACTAAGGTTGGACCTAGTTCGGTCGTTGCATACGGGACCAACGACCAGTTTGAAGGTCGGTGAAAAGTCCGCGGTAATTGTAACGTGGACGTAAAAGCGAGTTGCACGTCCGATGAATGATGAATTTCCGGCACGCTCATTGTGGATGCATGGACACTTCGCGACCATGTTGTTTTATGGCGATAGAAATTGCCGTGAAGTGGGACTGGTTATTAGAACGCTCGAAGTGTCTGTAATTAACCCAGCTATGAATCTGATCTAAAAACCTATTATAGTCGAAAATAAATCATTCAAGCAACAAATTTCTGATGTTAATACCAGACTTCATGTAGGAACTTATAGAAATGGACATCTGGAAGAATTTCAAGATATAAGCATTTGAGGACATGGAGACTTTGTGAGATAGAAATTTTGAGAGGTGTCGATTGTATGTTACGTAAAAGTTAGAGGACATCGACATTTGTGGACGTAGAGGTTTGGAGAGTTGTCAAATCTTCATGTAAAATGTGAAGATTTGAGAACAAGTTAACACAGATACTTAGACATACAGTTTGGAAAGGAGATTTTGACGGGCATTTGTAAATGTAGAGATACACGAGTATTCAGTGATACAGTTCGAGAGTAAAAATGTTTCATCGAGAATCGAATCAGGTACGGTCCGAACTTGACCTCCTGGTTCAAGGCAAAATCGAAAAGCCACTTCCGTTCGAGGATACGAAGGAAGTGTTCCTGTCGAAGTTTAAGCAAAATCCATGGTGGGGAATGTTCGTTTTATTTACCTAGAGCGTATTAGAATGCTTAATAATCGTAGCCGTCGGTCGAGGCCGGTGGTGGTGGCCTGACCGACTTTTAAAGAAACCTTGGGGGGAGTTGGGCGGCATCTTCAGTTAGACATTGGCCTCCGTAAGACGAAGAGTCGGAAAAAACAGCAGAAGGGTGCGACGAGAAGAGACTATCATCAAGGATCTTGCTTGTTTTACTTTGCAACTTCTTCTTCTTCGTTCCACAGGTCAGTTGAAACTAATTTGACCTTGGCTCTTGATGTTGTCAGGTAACTTACTCTACTAACATCTCCAGAAACCACGATTTCTCGCCGTGTTTGAAATTAGCTAGTTTGAACATACCGGCGCGTACGGATCACCGTTTCTCGCGACGTGACCGTATAATGGCCACCATAAACACGGCACGAATATCGCGCGCGTGCTCGGTGAATCGCGTGGTCGAGAAACGGTGAACTCTTCGGGAGAGACGTCTTTGACCGTGACCAGGATTTAGGTCAACCAGTCGCAGACGAGAGATTCCTGAGCTGGCGCGAGTCTGTCGGCCGAAACCGAGGAAAAAGTCGTTCCTCCCACGTGCTCTGCTCGAAACGATTGCTCCGTCGAAAATCGACCGGGTTTCACCCTTTCGTCACTATTCTTGTCGTTAACGAGCGTGAACAACGCATTGTTTATGGTCTTTTACATCCGCTCTGGCTGCGTGACAAACCGCGGTTCCGTTAGTTTTCCTGTCTCGGAACTCATTTTCGAAAGCTGACTCTGTCTGCTTCAAAACTGACTTTCGAAGTTGAAGACAGGAATTGAAATGGTGGATGTCTAATTATTGACGTAATTATTGACTTAACATCTGAAGATCGAAATCTTTGTTGGAGCTACTTTCTGACTTCCTTAATTGTATAACTCTAAAATCCTCGACTAACATATTTCTGAAAGTTCAAACTCTTATATCATCAATTTCTCAGAAGCTCTAATTTTGAAGATCACAAATGTCTCAATCCTTGAACTTACAAGGTTACATTTCAAAGTCATCAATTTCTCTGTTCACCTCATCGTCCTCACAGTGCTCTCTCAAGTCTTGATTCCACAGCTTCGAAGTCCCACAAACCTTAAAATAATCTGAATTTCAGTGACAATGTACGAATCTTAAAATAATTTAAACTTCAGCAGTACTTACCGTGGAGAGTAGAATGTAAATGGCACACGCGTGTCCCTGCATACACTATGAATATAACCTCCTGGATTTATTTTTTAAACGTTGCATTTCAGAAAGAATAAGATGCGGCTGTCAGCAGTGGTCGAGTTGTTGCTGATTTTCCTCCTGATCGCGTTCGCAGCGTACGGTCGAGTGATCGGTAAGGATTTTTCCGACTTTTATCACGCTGTTAACGTCAATCTCACATAATGAGTCGTAAGTAACCACAAACGACAGTTTCCTCGAGGAAACGTAGATTGAAGATTGACGTTGATTTCGACACTTAAAAATTGCCTTCATGTTTTGCAAACGTTCAAATTTCCTGCTTTAAGAAATAACATAGCGAGAACACGTCCGAACTCGAAGAAGGAAGTATCTAACGATTAAAATTATTCCGCAGAGCGAAACGAACAAGTGGTAGAGCGAGCGATCGGGAAAGTGAATGGATCGAAGCAAAGTCACCTTGGAGTGTCGACACTGTCATTGAAACAGGCGACGGACAATGTCAATAGATACTGCACTTGCAACGAAAACATCTGCAATTGTTGCAGAGACTTCCACATACCGTTGGTGCAATTACAGGGACCAGGTGAGCTAATTAAACGTAATAAAACTCAGCGAGGAGGAAAGATAACAAACGTTACGTTACACTTACGCTCCTAATTGTATGCGTCAGATGAGCAATTATGTTATTCGTTTCAGGATGCGCATCCTTGCAATATCTGCAAGGAGACAATTTGGCGGTTCAGCTCAGTTTTGGGGACAACATTTTAACCAGTACCATTGTTAACGGTAATTGCTAAGCAAATGTAAATTTGCAAATTTTTTATGTAAATGTAAATTTGCAAATTTTTTAATTAAATGTAAATGTACAAATTTTTTAAGTAAATGTAAATTTGCAAATTTTTTAATTAAATGTAAATGTACAAATTTGTTAAGTAAATGTAAATTTATAAATTTGCTTAGAAAGTATTAATTTGTTAGTACACGTAAATTTGTTTAGTAAATGAGGTTTTTAATTAGTACGTTCATAATGAACCAATTGATACAACATATATTAAACGTATACCCAGCAAAAATAGAATAAATACTTTTTTCAATAATAAACTTGCAACTTCAGGAAAGAGCCCGAAGCCCGTATGCGTCCCCTTACCAGGAGGCTTCACGAAATTCTGCGGTAGAATCTACTCGATCAAACGTGACGCTAAGGATCACTTCAAAGCGTGCCTCGGCCTAGAATTACAGTCATCGACCGAAATCGAGGCTAGCCTACGAGTTAGCTGCTTCAGGTACTTCATAATCAAGACTAAAAGTGACTAAAAAATAAAACGCGACTTCATTTGCCAGATTTGGTCCTGACGGTCTCAAGCTGCGTCCAGCGGAGCCACTTCCGGTCATCGAAGCGGAGGTGCCTGAGGAAGAGGACGACGACGACTTTTTCGGTTTAGGATCAGACGACGATGACGAAGACGATGCTGAGGAGGACTCACCGTTAGCGAACTCCGTGCCGAACTCTTCGGCGGAAGAAGACGATGAGGAGGAGGAAGATGAGGATATTCTAGGATTTGGAGCTTTGCTGGATATCATAACTGGCGAGGAGGAAAGTACGACGAAGAAGCCTAAGGTCACCACAGCCGCGCCTTTGCTGCAGTTTACTATTCCTCTCCTGACGAAACCGACGTCTGCACCTGTGGTCCCCATAGTCGAAGAGGGTGGCGAATTTTCCGAAGAACAGAACGAGACTCCGCTACTGAGCGTGGAAGAGAGCAACACGGAGGAAGAAATCGAATCGGTTACAGAGGTAGCCAGCGAAGAAGTCATCTCGGAGTCCTCCAACAAGGTCATCTCCGTCGCGAAACCGGAAAAGGTTCCTACAAAGAAGGTCACATCTCCGGAAACGATCAAGAAGAAGCCAACGATCACCAGCAGCAGCATCAACGCGATTCAGAGCGACAACAGCGAGAAGAAGCCGCAGAAAGCGAAGCCCGTAAAGGACGAAGAAGATGAGGATCTGTTAGACGATGATCTGGACGACGATGACGACGAGGATGAAGAGCTTTTAAACGATGACGAGGACGAGAAGGACAGCGAGGAGGACGACGAGAAGGTTGAAGAGGCTGAACACGAGGACGAAGACGAGAAATCCGAAGTCGAAGAATTGGACGACGATGACGACGAAGAGGACGCTGTGATCAGCGCGCTCGTGTACGACGAGAAGGAAGACGGGAAGAAGAAGGGCAAAGTGAAGAATCCACAGACTTCGGAAGCGGAGGACGACGATTTGGATTATGGACTGGGTCTTTCTGGTCTTCTTGCCAGGCACTCGAAAAGCAGCCGTCAAAGCAAAGTGATGAGGCTTTGAATTTTGAGACAGTCCCATGCTAATTGTAGAATGAACGAGGTCTTTTCATTGTTCGAGGCTTTCTTTAACATTGTCGAACACGTTGGTCAATAGACCGAATCATGGAGACTGATTTTTTCTTTCGTTTTGGTATTTGACACGTTTGAATTTCGAGGAAAATTTGGGGGAGATTTTCAGATACGCAGATTAAGTCCATTTGTCCATAAAGTATGACACTGACAATGAACGTGTTAGATATCAAAATAAGAGGACCATTCGAGTTGAAAATACGAGTAACCATAGGTTGCTACCTTAAGCCATATGAAATTGCTCGAATCGCATTTATTTATTTGTACCTATTTAATTAATTTATTGAAACCTGTAATTAAATGTGTGAAATAAACATGTTTACTAAAAGTGTCGATTAATTCCGTGGCCTTGTTATCGATCGAGGTAATTGCCGACAATTTTGAAAACATTTGTACTACAAGTGGCACAAGTGTACCTGCGTCACATTCGTCAATTATTGACAATCCCATTGATCCCACCGATCTTGCTTTCTATTGAAAGCGTATGCATAATTAATGAGCCAGAAACGTAATATTATGGAACGATCGCAACCCAGTTTTCAGTCTTCGGAAAGAACCGATCGACGACGGATCAGCTTTCCGGTTTCTCTTTGTGTCACGCAGCCATGTCGACTAAAGCATTCGGTGTACTCTTCCTGCTACTGGCAGCACAGAACCTCTGTGATGCCGCTCTTCTTCCTATGGACAAACTAGGTAACACGTAATTTAATATTTAAAAGAATAATTTTTTTAGTAGCTATAATATCGAAGAATGGTTCAGTAAAATAGTTTCAGTAAAAATGAAAATGTGGAGGGTATCTGACTTTATGATGCTCAAGAATTAATATTTATCTGTTTCAGATAAACTCATGCCAAAAAATTTATCAGACAAAATACCTAAGAACTTAAATAATGTGATACCTAAAGATTTATTAGACAAAGTACCTAAGAGCTTAGATAATGTCGTACCTAAAGATTTATTAGAAAAAGCTAAATTGCCGAAAGATTTAGGTAACAACACATTACCGAAAGATTTAGGTAACAACACATTACCGAAAGATTTATTAGGTAACAACACCTTGCCTAAAGATTTGTTGAGTAACCTACCGAAAGATTTACTGGGTAACAACACATTGCCAAAAGATTTGTTGGGTAACAACACCTTGCCAAAAGATTTACTAAACAAACTTCCAATTGACAAAAATCTGTTGAATAAAACATTGGGTAAAATCCCACTGAACTCCACCTACTTGGACCCGAAAACTGGACAGAGTCTGAAACAAGCATTGGAAAAATCCAGCCAAAACCCATTGGGACAATTGGTTTCTCGAGGACTCGGTTGCGAATGTGTAAAAGGGCTGTGCAACTGCTGCGTGGGTCTGAGTTTACCGTTGATTGATGGTCAGAAATTCTGCTACAAACTCGAACTGGTTCCAGAAGATCTTGAACTTAAGACAGCGCTCAGCTTGAACGACAAACAACTTGTGGCGAGCACACTTACAGGTAAATTATTTAATTCTATCGGTTTTATTAAGTGTTTAGCTATTTTCTTTTATTTATTTTAACTAAACTTCTTGTACAATAAGATTGTATTACAGTAGGAATTAAAATAGGATATACGTTTGTATGACACATGTGTTGACATACATTTAATATGCTGAAGTAACACATGTGTTAAAATGCATGTATATTAAAATATATAAGAGTATACATGTATGTTGAAGTATGATAAGAAATGACATACGTATTTACATAATACATTGTGTCATTACATACATATGATATTACATATGAATGTTATTACATACATATATTATCACATATGTTATTACATGCATATATTATCACATATATTATTACATGCATATATTATCACATATGTTATTGCATACATATATCATCACATATGTTATTACATACATATATTATCACATATGTTATTGCATACATATATCATCACATATGTTATTGCATACATATATCATCACATATGTTATTGCATACATATATCATCACATATGTTATTACATACATATATTATCACATATATTATCACATATATTACTACATACATATATTATCACATATGTTATTACATACATATGTTATCACATATGTATACATGTATCAATAAAACAAAATAGCTTTTAATACACATATATGTAATCGCCTAACAATTTCAACAAGATAAAGAACAACTCTAATTCGACAAGTAGCTTCACACAACTTAAAAAAGTTCAAGTACAAAAAATTAATTTATTACAGGAAAGAACCCACCACCATTGTGCGTACCTCTTCCTCACCTCAACGCAGTGACCATCTGCGTCCGAGTCTACGATCTCGGCATTGTCGGACGTAACCTGAAAGGATGCGTCGATTTGGAAACTAGATTAATCAACGCCCCAGTCTTCTTATTGCACTTCGATTGTATGTCAATGGGATTGGACGGATTGTCTTTGTCGAAACCTGGAAGTTCAGAGGGATTGAACTTGCCGAAACCTCAGGAAATCATGCAGGAAATTTACGACCACGTGAACTTTGAACCGAATAAACAAGAAGATAACAACGACTCTTCCTCGTCATCGGATGAAGACTCTCAAGTTGGACAGTTGAAATATTAAATGTTTCGACTGTTTATTTAAATATTTATTTATGTAGTTAAATTATTATTAGCATGCTATGATAATTGTGATCAAAGTTAGTGTAAAATAAAATGATTTAAAAAATGAATAGTGCTGTTTGTTTTATGGTTGCCTCTGATATTAATATAATTGTCTAAAATTAATATGAGAATTTGTTATATTATGAGGGGTTACAGAGGGTGTTAAATACTTAGAAGATTGTATCTCCATGTCATCCGATTCAAAATAATTAAAATTAAAATAAAATAAAATGAAGTAAAATTATCTTTTTCGACATGGAATACTAGAACTTTTATATTTGAGAACCTTGGGGTTTCAGAAATAACTTACGAATTTACTTCTGAAATTTGGACCTTTGTTAGAAATTTTGGAGCTTCATAAAATACATCAACGAATTTTTCATATAGTACTTAATATTAATACTCTTCACATAATTTGAACAGTACTATTTTCATTAGGATGTGATCGATCACTTGAAGCAATATATTGGAGATCTCTCAACTACTCTTAATGCTAATGACGTTTCAATGACGTATACAGTTAAATCTCCCTAACTGTACTTGTTGAATTACCCCTATAATTCTGTACGGCTACCCCCAGTTACCCCTTCCTGTTCCAAAGCCCTATATAAAACCCTCGTACATCCAGCCCTTGTACCTTCAGTGCAGTAATAGAGCCTTCAATAAGACTGTGGAACCCAAAAGTTAGCACCATGATGTCCAAAGCTCTCAGTGTCTTCCTCCTACTCGCCAGTGTGCAGTGCATCTATGGTTTTAACAATGAAACAATTGACGTGGAATGTCCGCAAGTACAAGGTAAAATCACCTAAAATCGACAGTAAAATTTAATATTTAATATTTTGTAACTTATGATTAAGTTAATCATACTTTTTTTACATAGATGAGCCTCGCACCAACTTGGTTTTCATTCATCCGGACACCGAAATTTCATTAAAAGCAAGATATGGATTGGTTAGGACTTATTGCACAGATGTAGAATACCTAGCATTCCGAGGTGTCGCTTGTGAATGTGAACATTTTGCCTGTCAGTGTCGCGTGGGTCTTGATGCGCCATGGTTACGTGAAACGAAAGGGTGCATCACAACAAATTACATACCGGAGAATGAGACTATTGAGGTTACGATGAAATTCAACGAGACAGAAGTACTGTCAAGAATTGTGCCTGGTAAGTTTTGTAACAGTATCTTAGTTTTTAATAACTCATAGTTAACTTTCATTAATTACACATAAGTTATATATTTCTGTTATTTTCAATATTTCTTTCTGTTTACTTTCAATATTTCTTTTTGTCACATTGACATATTCTGTTATTAATGTAGCAGTCTGTCTTTCATACATTTGTTCTTAAAAATTAACATTTGAAGCATCGTTTAAATGGATATTTTTAATCTGTTGCAGTTCGAGATTTAAAACCCGGTGTAGCGCTCTGCGCGAACATTCCTTTCGCCAAAGATGTTAAAGCCTGCATTACGAACCCTAGATTCCAAATTATTAAAAATAATTTGAGGGCATGTATCAGTTTGTCGATTGAAAAATTAAACACGAAGTACTCTGTGGTGGCCTTTAGATGCTTTGAAATGGGACCGGGTAAACTCCCCGAATCGGTTCCTGCATTAACTGATATCTTGAATCTGCCGTCATCGAAAGAAAATAATCAAACTGAATTAAACCACCATGAGAATCCCAAGTCCAAGGATGAATAACGTTCATGCATGATTTGAATAAAGCTTGAAATAATTTGAATATTTGAATAAAGACTGAAATTAGAATTGTAACTCAATTGTAACTTAGTAGTAGGTTATTTTGTATTGTAATTTCAATAAGTCATTCAGTACCAGTTTATGAGCTTTGTATTTTTGGTGATAAAATAAAATGTCTTAGTAAATAAACAATGTTCTTCACTTTATCTTCTGATCCAACATATTCCTTCGATACCTTACCTGTCATAAAGTTATCAGTAAATAATGAAATGAATAAATTAGCAAAATAATGAAAAGTACATCTTTGTGTAGTTAGAATCTGGACATTCGAATTGTAACACGAGTTGCACCATTACTGGATTCAATGACATTTATTGATTACTGATATTTGTTGATCATTTAAAATATTTATCGTAGTTTTATACTGACCAATTTTAGCTGTAATTTCTTATGCGAATGAAGTCCAACAATAAGTAATACATAATTTTTATTAAATATCTGAATCACTTAAAATTTAGCTTCTGAAGTTTTAGTGTAAGTTCTAATTGCCTATACAGTATGAAAGGATTCCCCCATTTTTCTAACGTTAATGACGCCTTAATGACCTTCATACCTACACCTGAATCCTAATTTGTTAAATCCATTTCGTAAGCCATTTCCAATTGTATCTCTGATATCATAAATTGTATGAATTTCTATCTAATGAATGGACTGCTTTAAATAATTAAATATGTTGTCCATAATTTGAGCTACATAAAATTTCTCATATATGCTGTTGTTATTTCAAATAAACAGTACCTGTTTGTATTTATTTATATAACTTGCTGAATACAGAGTTAAACGTGATTTAATGCCATGTATAGTACGAATTAATTTATTAACTTTTGACAATTATTTTTGATCGTGAATATAAATATACTAACTGCAAGTTTGTAAAAATATATAAACTTCAACAAAACTCTCAGATTAATTTAATGATTACATTGTACATATAATATGTCTGTATTATACATATATTCTGTATGAACATGCAATAACAAATACGTGAAACATATACCCAAAAATTAAAATAAAAATTAATAAATAATATAATGAATGTAACAATGCAGTTGGTATCACATATAGCAACAACAAGTACGTGAAACATACACGTAAAAATTAAAATAAAAATTAATAAATAATTTAATGAATTTAACAATGCAGTTAGTATCCAACAAAGACATCAAACATACACATAAAAATTAAAACAAAAATAAATGAATGTAACCAATTGGTATCACATTGCTGTCCATCCCAGAACTAAAAGTCCCAAGTCAAAAATATTCAAAAATTCAGACTTCACTAATTTCGCCACAATACATGTCTTCAGGGTGCGAACATAATGACCCAAGATTATCGCAGTGATACCCCTACCCCATAGTCATCATTTTGATAGTTTCAGCCCTTAAGCAAAATGTCCATCTCCCTCTTTTTTCAAAATCCATGTATAAAAGTCCCTCAAGTTAGGGATTAGGCATCAAACAGTTTCTGTGATCCCATCACAACAGTCTTCAAGTACAATCAGCTTCTGTTTCTTCTTTGGAACCACCATGATGACCAAAGCTCTTGGTGTTTGTCTGCTGCTCGTTGCTGTGCAGAACCTCTGCGCTGCTTATTCTATTCCTGAGGGTCTCGTTGGCGCTGATGGTAAAGTATTATTCAAAATAATAAGATCTATTGAAAGTATTGTTTGAAATTATTACATCTTAAAATAATTACTTCTGTCAAAAGTATCATTTGAAACTGAAACTTGAAACTGAATCTTGAAATAACAACTTCTATCAAATATACTATTTGAAACTGAAACATCTTGAAATAACAACTTCTATCAAATATACTATCTCAAACTGTAACATCTTAAGATAACATCTTAAGTACATCTCAATAAGTATTATTTGAAACAGTAACATCTTAAAGTATTATCTGAAACTTCAACATCTGACTACATCATGGTACTCAAAGATCACACATAATATTTAAAACAGTAAAACATCTTGGAATATTATCTAAAGCTTCAACATCTGACTATACGATGATACCTGAAGATTAATCATACTTGTCTCATGTACAGTTCTATCTACGCCCAGCCTGCACTTCACGAACCTAGACACCGGAGTCGCACTAGATGGACATTACAGCACCGAAATCTCCGATTCCCATGAAATTCAGGTATTTTCATTCCGAGGAGTGGGTTGCAACTGCAATAAATTGACCTGCGAATGCTGCGCTGGTATCGATGTATCATGGCTGCCTACTACCAAAGGCTGTATCTCAATTGTTTACCTACCAGGCTCCTCTGCCGTTAAAATTGCACTGATATTGAACAACAAGGAACTCATCTCCAAAACTATTTCTCGTAAGTGTACTTCATACGTATATTCTGTGCATAACATTATTCCTATAACTTTATTATTGCTATATTATTATCTCTCAAATATATTTGCCTTTGAAAATTTGAAAGAAGAAGACATAACATTGAAATGAAATTGAAAGCCAATTAAAGAAAGAAGTTTGTTTGATCGTCGACCGCTTTGTAAATGAACTTTATTGTTTTATTGCAGTCAAGAACCCAATTCCACTGTGCGTTAGCATTCCCTACGTACCTGGCGGTAAAGTGTGCGCCCTAATTCACGACATCGAAGTCGTTGCAAACAAATTGAAGGCGTGTGTCAATATGGAAGTCCGCCTATTCGGCTCCACTGTCTTCAAAATGGAATTCGATTGCTTCCATCTTGGATCAATCCCAGTAGCTGATGAGTACCTGCCGATGCAGCCTCAATTCTATCCGGAACTGTACTCCCAGAGCAACCGTACTGCCTTGCAACAGGAGGATCAATAACACGGTGTTATTGAGACTAACTTGTCATGGACTGTTTGTAACTTTATTATGGAATATGAATAAAATACTTTAGCAAATATGTAATGTTTTTTGTATTTACTTGGGATTCGATTTGGAGTTAATGATGATTTGTTCCTTTGAACATATCCTTTCTTTACCTTGATATCTGTACTGGGACCAATCCCAGGACCAATCCCTAGCACTAATAGTACCGATGACCGACAGCACTGTCCAATTGCGCAAAAGTAATTGTGTAAAATTGTATAATTAGTAGATCGACTTTAAGTCAGTGTTTGTTCCATTTCACTTTTATAATTTGCAACTTTGCAATTTTCAATTTCAAGAGTTTAAATTTTGTAATTACAGAAGTTTGTGAAACCTTGTAATTTTGCAATCTGAGGGATTTGAAACTTGGAACTCCTGGAACTTAAAATTCTGAAACTTTATTAATTTGCAACCTCAGGCTTTGGAAGCTTGTGACTCAGATGTTTGGGAGAGAACCTGCTAACGGAGTGAATAGGTTACGATTTTAATATAACGTGTTATTATTAATTTATTCTGATTTCAATATTTTTGGATAACGAAAAAAATTCACGTCGCCAAATCGGCAATGTCAAGGCGGTCGCATTGAACCGGTTTCGTCAAACCGGTTTTGCTAAACCAGTCTCCTCGTGATCTGTTTCAAACATTTTCAAATTTTTGTAAACTATTAAAGATTGGAACGATTGTTTTCTGAAGTGTGTCTCACAAGGATGACTTGTTAAATCTAGCTCTAGAGTATCAAATCTGTTCCTACGTCTATTATTAAATTTATTCCTACATCAAATTCCTAAATCATATTCCTACATCAAATTCCTAAATCATATTCCTACATCAAATTCCTAAATCATATTCCTACATCAAATTCCTAAATCATATTCCTACTTCAAATCAGTTCCTACATCTATTATCAAATCTATTTCTACATTTGCTACTGAATTTGCTTCTCAAGTTAGATGTACAAATTTTTAGTTACTGAATGAACACTTTGAAGATTTAAATGCAAGGAATTGGAAGTGAAGTTGAATTAATTAAAGCCTGCTTTCAGGATATGTATACGTATGTTGATGAATCATGGTTCAGACTTGAGGACATAAATTGTGATATTCCTAATATGTCTCATCCTATTAATTTTACTTTCCAAACCAAATTTCCACTTTCTCAGTTGAAGACACACCTATAAAGTCACTTCAGATAGTGTTCAAATAATAGAAACTTCTATAATGTGGATGCAGTGTCTTCAGACACAACTGGTTCTTGCTCTCAAAAATTAAAGAATAAAAGTTCTAACTCTCATCATACTCTTCCTGACCATTTAACCTTCCTAACCAAAACCTCTCCAATGTACTTTACAATGAAATCAATGAATTAAATACCTCTGAGTAACAACCCTATAACCAATTCAGGTATATTCACGAGAAAATGAGATGCGTATGAGCAGCCAAAGTGAATTTCTCCAGCAAACGAGGTCAGACCGAGAACGTGACCAGTCGAGTTCCGATCGTTCACCAAGAAGCATCCTCCAATGTCCTGCTGAACCCGCCAAACACGCGAAATGCGAACCCTGTTACTCATCTTCGCGATTCTCTGTGTTGGAGACTCCACGCAAAAGTTCAACGATAGTGTCATCGATTCGAAAGAGATTTTCTCGACCAAGGATGCATTCCGGATAAAAAACAGAGAGTTAACCCTGAAGAAGCTGCAGGAGTTGCTGAAGCAAGCTAGTTCCAGCTCAAACTCCACTGGCGAGGTGACCGCGACCAGACAAGGTCCCTGCAAATGCACAGGAAGCGTCTGCAGTTGCTGCTCCAGAATTCTGTTCGACACCTGGAAGCAGAAGGCTTGCATGAACGTGACGTACGATGCGGACGAGTTCAGCTTCACTGTGAACATCATGATGAACGACAGAGTTTTGTTTACTAGAACTGTCTCTGGTAGGTGGATCGATGTGTAGTAAATTTTATTAACACTAAAATTACCAAAAAGGTCATCTGACCCTTTTACAAGTTTTTCGTTTTAACTTAATAAATTTGTTAAAACAATTTGCTAATTTTTTAAGTATTGAAGAATTACACAACAGTCAAGTACAGATCTTTGCTAGTTTTCATGAAGATACAGAATTAATGTTTTATTATTTATTTATTTTACAACTTCATTTTTAATTTCAGAGTACAGTGTGCAAAGTAGGTTTAGTGTTAAATAACCGAATTCATTTTAGGGAAGAATCCTAAACCAGTGTGCGTGTCGATACCGCAGTTACCGATCATCAAAGCCTGCGTTCGCTTTTATAACATATACTTTGTTGGAAGAAACATTCACATGTGCGTGAGCATGGAGGGAGTCTTTCAGCAGACAACGGTATTTAATGTAAGTCATGTAGTGAAGGTACAAAGGTTTTGTATTAAGGTACAAAAGGACTGAGTTATAGGAATAATGTTTTGATTGTAGCTTGGATTGGACTGCATTAGATTCGGTGTTAATGGAGTCGCTGTGGTCAAACCTGAGGACGGAGGTGGACTCACGCAAATACAATTTCTACCTGGTGATAACGGTGACAGGGTGGACTATGATTACGACAGTGAGGATGAATGACACGACTTCAAAAAATGACATGATTTAAAAAATGACACGACTTCAAAAAATGACATGACTTCAAAAGTGACAAGATTTAAAAAAATGATACGACTCCAAAAAATGACACAACTTCAAAAAGTGACATAATTTTAAAAAATGACAACTCTGAAGTCCGTTAAAATATTTTTAATAATTCACATAAAAGACTGAGGATACTTACAAAATTGCGTTACAACACTAGCCATTTATTACAGTGAACAATTTCTGTAATGATACCTGTCGAATAAACGCATTTTTCACAATATACCTATTGATTTCCCTAGTACATTATCGTTGACGACTAACGATCTTAACAACTATTTGTCTTCTTGCTTGTCACAAGCACACATTAGCAATACAAGTGGTGATATCTTGTCTATTGAAAAATTATGCATAATGGCCACGAAATATAACCACGCATTTCGGCGCAAATTCAGTTTTCAGGGATCGGTCGCGAACGGATCTTTTGCTACGAAATGGCGGTAAAAATTGTCTGCATTCTGTTGCTGCTTGTTGCGTTGCAGTCCCTCTGCCACGCTGCTAACTCTGGTAAGAAAAAATTTCATACATAAGTAAACAAAATAATTTTTTGTTTGATGATTTTTACAAAGTTTTTTATTATAAAAATAGTATTCAAATAATTTCATATTTTTAAACACCCCAATACAAGAAAATTAAATATCAAAGAAACTTGAAAGTTTATGGCTTAGAAGAGGTACATGATGATTAACCTAGCTGGTTTACAGAAATCGAAGAGTACAAGCAGGCCTACTACGATCGAAAGACCAATAAACCATCGCAAGGAATATCAGAAATCGCTGGTGGGCAAGTGCAGAGGATCTCGTTCAAGGGTGGCTCGTGCGGTTGCAGGAATGCGGCTTGCAGTTGTTGCATAGGTATAAACCTCAAGAAGTTCAAGTTCAACCAGGAAGGATGTGCCAAGATCAACTACAACCCACAAGCTTCTGCCATTACGGCTTCGTTGACTTTGAACAACAAAGCTGTCGTATCATCTAACATCCCAAGTAAGTTTACTCAATCCTTGTAGCTTTGTATATTGGTACATTAAATGCATTCTTAAATTACAGTAAATACTACTCCTTCGATATGCGGAACGGTTCCAAAGTTGTCCTCCGTCAAATTCTGCCTTCGCCTGTCCAAATTGAGCGTCGAATCAAACAAGTTGAATGCCTGCGTTGATCTGGAAACGCACGTACCTTTGATACCGACACTTGTGTTGCACTTCCCGTGCATTAAGGTGTAGGAAATCGTCACTGAAAATGAATACATTGTAAGTATTATTAATACAGCCTATAGGGTGTACAATAATGGAAATTTTTAAATGGAAACTGAACTTCTTTCAGAACAAGTGCGAGTTCGGTTGCTTTAAGGATTTAATATTTCAATGAGACTATTGTATCACAGATATTGCAATAAAATTTAAATATCGTTGTAATATTGGATGTAAGAATAATTTGAATAAAGATACTTCAACAAGTTTACAGTGCTTGTACTTTTAAGCTGCGACCACATTCAAAATGGCGTCCGTGATGCGTTCATAGTTGATCTTAATCGATCGTGTAGAAAATAATAATTAAAAGACGAAAATAGTTTTACAATAGACATCTTTTTGAACAGTGCGGTCTCAGTTTTGAAGTAAACTCAAACACGAATGACTAAACGACCATAACCAAACAACACTTCATTTTATAAAATTTTAGAAGTCATTCGCGTTCATCACGAAAGTCTTAACAAAAGATTTTGTAAAGTATACATTTTTGTATAGGTAGAATAAGTGCTTTTATTCTTATTTTAAAAAAAAATTTCAAATTAATGAACTAGTAAATATCGACTGCCAAAGCTTATGTTTGTTTTGGTAGCACAATAATATACTTCTAGATTAAAAACTTGTACGTAAGCGATACATTTAGATTATTCACATGAATTCGCTGATGCAGAAGGTAGATTATGCATATGATTCCAGATGGATCTGCTGATTCTGCGCATTCAGAAATAGAAATGTTCAGGTTCCATGGCAGCCATAACTCCACTTGAGAATGTGACATACTCTTAATAAATCAGCCCTCATTTTCACCCTTAATGGACACAACCATAACGAACTTAACAGCGAACTGTCCACTCACTAAACTCCTTACTCCTTTTTATACATTTCACTTAAATACAACTATTAAAGCTTTAACAATAACATTTGAAGTTTTCCAAGAAGCATTACTATCGAACAATGAATAACGTGATAAACGCACCACTAACTACTCTCAAGAAAAAGAAACCGTTATGTCGAAAGTAATAAAACAACTGACTAATGATCCTCGACACCAGCCACATCGAATTGCTCGAACAATTTTCAATATTGTTTAATCGAATATATGCATACGAATACGTAATCCTATTTGTAACTAATAATAATACTTATGCAATCAGTTATGTAATCAAGACAAGCTGCAACTTAATGTATTCTTTGACAACATTCATCAATATTGTTCTTTCATAATCCAATTAATTTTGTTTGCATTTCAAGTGACGTGCTCACAGAATTTCGACGCATAAATTAATGGGGTGTACAAATATAACGCCACGATATCATTGTAATTTCACAATTCGATCAGAAGCGATCGGGTGAGTAATCTTGCACGTTGGAGTCAGAAATGTCAACCAAACTTTTCTACGGCCTTTTACTGCTACTCGCAGTGTATTGCATCTGCGATGTTGTGGCTGATGGTAAGCGTTTAGATATGAATTTGATTAGAAAATTCGGAATTGGAAGATTGAGAAGTTTGGGTTTGGGAGTTTTGGAAATTGGGAATTTGGGAGATTGGGAATTTGGGAGATTGGGAACTTGGGAGATTGGGAATTTGGCAGATTGGGAATTCGGAGATTGGGAACTTGGGAGATTGGGAACTTGGGAGATTGGGAATTTGGCAGATTGGGAATTCGGAGATTGGGAACTTGGGAGATTGGGAACTTGGCAGATTGGGAACTTGGGAGATTGGGAACTTGGGAGATTGGGAACTTGGGAGATTGGGAACTTGGAAGATTGGGAACTTGGGAGATTGGGAACTTGGGAGATTGGGAACTTGGGAGATTGGGAACTTGGGAGATTGGGAACTTGGGAGATTGGGAACTTGGGAGATTGGGAACTTGGGAGATTGGGAACTTGGGAGATTGGGAACTTGGGAGATTGGGAATTTAGGAGATTGGGAATTTGGGAGATTGGGAACTTGGGAGATTGGGAACTTGGGAGATTGGGAACTTGGCAGATTGGGAATTTAGGAGATTGGGAATTTGGGAGATTGGGAACTTGGGAGATTGGGAATTTAGGAGATTGGGAATTTGGGAGATTGGGAATTTGGGAGATTGGGAATTTGGGAGATTGGGAATTTGGGAGATTGGGAACTTGGGAGATTGGGAACTTGGGAGATTGGGAACTTGGGACATTGGGAACTTGGGAGATTGGGAACTTGGGAGATTGGGAACTTGGCAGATTGGGAATTTGGAAGATTGGGAACTTGGGACATTGGGAACTTGGGAGATTGGGAACTTGGGAGATTGGAAACTTGGCAGATTGGGAATTTGGAAGATTGGGAACTAGGGAGATTGGGATTTGGGAGATTGGGAACTTGGGAGATTGGGAACTTAGAAGATTGGAAATTTGAGAAATTGGGAACTTGAGAGATTGGAAATTTGGAAGATTGGAAATTTGGGTGATTGGGAATTTGAGAATCCAAAATTTTGGACCATTCAGAATGCAAAAATCTAAGAAGCTGATTTCAAAAATTTTATCATATTGACAATATTTCCTCAGATGATAAAGAATCGGCGTCCTCTGAGTCATCGGATGTCGAAAATGCGTTTTATCACCCAGAAACGAACGAAACATTTCCCCAACTAGCTCAACTCGCAATTTCCAACCCTTTCAAAGCGGTTTCCTTTTACGGTGCTAACTGCAACTGTGCAAACAAAGCCTGTGACTGTTGCACGGGTATAAGAATAAAATCGCACAACTTCGATAAACGAGCCTGTGCCATCGTTAAGTATCTTCCGCAAGAGATCGGTTTGGGGGCACAGCTGACTGTGGACCAAAAGCAGATCGCCTCGAAATCTGTTTCTCGTAAGTTATTCTTCTTTTTATTTTATTATACTTCTAAACTTTGGTATTATATTTTATTATACTTCTAAAGTTTGGTATTCAATTTTATGGGGTATTTTTTAATTACAGTGAGCAATCCACCTGCCATATGTGCACGAGTCCCTGACTTCCCGTTTGTCCAATTATGCGTGCACTTCTACAACCTTTCGAAGAATGGAGATCAAGTGCATGGTTGCATTGACTTGGAAGCTCGTGTGAAGAAAATCCGGGCGCTGAAACTGCATTTCAAGTGCTTCACTATTTAAACGAAATGTACTGAGAACTTTTATAGCACCGAATCATAGTTTTGCCACTTGGAATTGTAGTAGGACCTAGACTTCGAATTACAGGATTATTTCTTTGTTGTACTTGAGAAAGAAATGTAATTTGTATTGTAGTTAAAAATGTAGTGAATAAATATTAATCAAAAAATAATAATGTGTCATACAAATATTTTTAAGTTCCTACAACCCTCAGTTATTATTGAGTTTTCTAAATCGAATTATTCGAAGATTTATTTAAAAATTGGATGTACAATCAAACCTAAATTTCTCTGGAAAACAATGTCTCTTCAGAGTCATGATTTATCCAAAAAACAATAAATAAAATCTTTGACGTATTTCTTCATGTTCTTAATTCTTCACCTAAAATAATTCATACTTTCAATTAATAAAAAAGTCAAACTTCAAAAGTCAAACTTTAAGATATGAATGAAAAGTCTTTCGAGTAAAAAGAAATTGTAGAATGCATCGAAAACAAGATACCTGAAAATGTACTAAAACTCTGAACTTCCTGTTATAAAATTTTATTTGCATTCATCATGAAAATTTTAGCAAACAATTGATTTATATACAAGAGAACTGATATATTTTATAAACAAATCTGTGTGTTTTGTAAATACTGAAATTCTTGAACATTTCAACATTGAGGCATGCATGTACTTGTATAGTTAATTTATAAGCAGTAAAACACTATGACTGACGTCAATTTCTTTATAGCCCACGTGTACAAGTGTACAGTGATACAAGTATTGTTATGTAGACTTCAATTCTTGTGATGCTTTGGTAACATCATCCATAGTGAAGCTATGGAAATGCAAATTAAACAGCTGAAGTTATAATTCTGAACACTCCTTAAATTAATCTTACAACCGTATATTTATATTTACACGTATGTATACTATTGTAGACAATACCCGGGTTAAAGGTGGGAAAATATAAAATAAATCAGAGGTCGAAACAACAATTTAACAAAATAACGAATACGGAGTGTGTTTAATGTTCAATGAATATCTCAGGACAGACTCTTGCGCGTCTTCCCTTCCAAAATAGATAAATTCTCAGGATTCTGAGAAGGGAGAAAAACAAAAAGAAAGGGGGTGACGTTTTCCCGAAATCGAAAATTTCCGCTTTCCCCTGCAGCGGTCATCCGGCCCAAACCGTTGACCGCTGACCCATCCGACCCTCGACTTACAAATTACCTTAACAGTAATAAACCCAAGGATCGCCTCGACTTTTCAAACTACATGGTTCCTTGGTCTTTTATTACTGCTATGGCAAACCTTCAATATTCTAAAACACTCTAAAATCTAAAATTATGTCTACACTATGTATGTTATATTTATATGTACTATGTGCTAATAATTAAAAATATTGATAAGTAAAATAATGGAGTTTCTATGTTAATCAAAGACAAGTGCAGACACGACAAAAATGGTAAACGTAGAATGAAAAACTACCGAAGAAATAATAGTCGTTGATAACACCAAGTGAATTGTTTAAACAATTCCATTGTTAAGACAGACTTGTATTTCCAACACACACAAAGAAGTTCTAATTTCAATAACTCATTCAAAGTACTTCGATTCTCTTTAACACAAACGTTAATGAATTTCTTTGAATTCCATGCGCAACAAGTGTGCACATTGTTGCGCATGTATTGTTGTGCTAGGTTCAATTGATCTTTCGAGTCTTCTTTTTTAATAACTTCTAATTTTTTAATGAATTAGGCACTGAAGAATCATATAAATATCCTCGATCACAAGCGAACTGCACATTTTTTCGTTAGAGTCGATCCGCTGCTAACGCATCTACCTCGCAAAATCATGTCAGCCAAAATTTTCAGTGTTCTCTGTCTGCTTGTTGCAGTATGCTGCATCTATGCTGTCAGCGCTGGTAAGTAAAATATATTTTATATCAATTCTTGGCAAATGAAATTCTCTCTAAGTTGTATACGCTATATTTCCATTTTTAATTTTGATTTCATTATTTATCAATTAAATTCATTAATTTCTCTTTGGAGATTTTAAAGACTTCGTTGATGACTAAATAAGAAGTATAAAATAAGAAGAAACTTACAATAATTTTATAAGAAGTATAAAATAAGAAGAAACTTACAATAATTTTATAACAAATATAAAATAAGAAGAAACTTACAATAATTTTATAAGAAATATAAAATAAGAAGAAACTTATAATAATTTTATAAGAAATATAAAATAAGAAGAAACTTACAATAATTTAATAAGAAGTATAAAACAAGACGAAACTTACAATAATTTTTTAAGAAGTATAAAATAAGAAGAAACTTATAATAATTTTATAAGAAGTATAAAATAAGAAGAAACATACAATAATTTTATAAGAAGTATAAGACAAGACGAAACTTACAATAATTTTATAAGAAGTATAAAATAAGAAGAAACATACAATAATTTTATAAGAAGTATAAAATAAGAAGAAACTTACAATAATTTTATAACAAATATAAAATAAGAAGAAACTTACAATAATTTTATAAGAAGTATAAAACAAGACGAAACTTACAATAATTTCATAAGAAGTATAAAATAAGAAGAAACATACAATAATTTTATAACAAATATAAAATAAGAAGAAACTTACAATAATTTTATAAGAAGTATAAAACAAGACGAAACTTACAATAATTTCATAAGAAGTATAAAATAAGAAGAAACATACAATAATTTTATAACAAATATAAAATAAGAAGAAACTTACAATAATTTTATAAGAAGTATAAAATAAGAAGAAACATACAATAATTTTATAAGAAGTATAAAATAAGAAGAAACATACAATAATTTAATAAGAAAAATATCAATAACAATAATAATTTTTGTTAATCAGCTTCCTCGGAATACGATGACACCTACTACGACAAAAAAACCAAAGTCGTCAGTCAGAAGGTTGCAGGAACCGAATCCGCAAATCCATTGAAATTAGTTTCGTTCAACGGCGGCGACTGCCAATGTTCGAACTTGGCCTGCTCCTGCTGCACAGGTGTGAGAGTGAAGAAGCTTAAATTCGACAAAGAAGTTTGCGCTGTCATCGAGTACCTGAAACAAGAGATCGGTGTTGGAGCATCGATCAAAGTCAACCAGAAACAGCTCCTGTCCACCTCCGTCTCTGGTAAGTCTTCTTTCTTCCTTTTCTATCTAATTATTCTTGTAATGTTATAAAACAATGTTTCACGAGGTGTATTTATATTTTTACAGTGAGCAACCCACCACCCGTGTGCTTGAGAGTACCTGACTTCCCTGCAGTGCAGTTGTGCCTTCGTTTCCATGACCTCCAAATCAGCGGAGGCAAATTGCACGCTTGCGCCGACTTGGAAACGCGTGTTACCAAACTGCCGGTACTGGCTCTGCACTTCAAATGTATCACAGTCTAATTCGACCAGCTCTTATGATGGTACCTTGGGAAAACCTTACAAACATCTTCGAACACATCAATTCTTTCTAACATCCAAAGAAACTGAACAACTAAAATTGTGATTCTTCAAACTTGTACGAAAAAGGTCTCATGGTGCCGTGAACACTAGAACCAAAATTTAAATGTACTATATATTTATTCAATTGGCATATAGACTTTCAAATAAATTTTACTTTAGCAAATAGACAACTTGTCTTCTTACTAATTCCACCGAGATTTACTAGAAAAGCAAATGCGGATGAACCAAACCTAAATTTCTCCAACAAACGAGGTCAGACCGAGATATCCGTTAACTGACCAGTCGAGTTTCGATCGTTCACCAAGAAACATCCGAAGATGTCCTGTCGCGATTGAACCAAAATGCGGACCCTGTTGCTCTTCGCGATTCTCTGCGTTCTCTCCACGCAAAGGGTCAAGAGTGCCATCGATTCACAGATCTCTGTGAATCAGGCAAAAAGGGAATCGACCTTGAAGGAGTTGCGGGAAATGCTGAAGCAAGCGTCTAATTCGAGCTCGAACTCCACTGGCGAGGTGACCGTAACCAGACAAGGTCCCTGTCAATGCGGAGGAGGCCTCTGCGGATGCTGCTCAAAAATTCTGTTCGACTCCTGGAACCAGAAAGCCTGTGTGAACGTGACCTACGACCCGGACGAGTTCAGCTTCACTGCGAAAATTTTGATGAACGACAGAGTTCTGTATACGAGGACTGTCTCTGGTAGGTTCATAATCTATCGATAACATCATAAGTTCTGATATAACTGTTTATACTTTGTTAACACTAAACCTACCGACATATAATGTACACTTACTTCGCAATTAAAAATGAAGTTAAAGAATAAATATACAAACGAAACATAAATTAGCATACACATTTATTCTTTATCAATGCTGATTTCAAGGAATGTACTTTAACAAAATGTGCACCTTATAATAAGAAACTTGTGGAGCGGCCATTTAACTGGTTTGGTAGTTTCAATGTTACGTACTCAACTTTTAAAAAATTTTCTTTCTTGAACAACTTTTATTAGAAATAAATTTACTGCAGAAAGAGAGCATACTTAAATTCGAAAACTCTTGATGAAAATCAATGTTGATTTCAATGAATGTACTTTGCAAAATGTGCACCTTATAATAAGAAACTTGTGGAGCGGCCATTTAACTAATTTGGTAGTTTCAATGTTACATACTCAACTTTTAAAAAAGTTTCTTTCTTGAACAACTTTTATTAGAAATAAATTTACTGCAGAAAGAGAGCATACTTAAACTCGAAAACTCTTGATGAAAATCAATGTTGATTTCAATGAATGTACTTTACAAAATGTGTACCTTATAATAAGAAACTTGTGGAGCGGCTATTTGTTAGTTTTAGTGTTAAATAACCAAATTCGTTTTAGGGAAGAATCCCAGACCCGTGTGTGTACCAGTGCCACGAATACGAATTATCAAAGCCTGTGCTCGATTCTACGACATCTACTTCCAAGGCAGAAACATTCACATGTGTTTGAACATGGAGGGGAAGTTCCAAGATACCACAGTATTTAAGGTAGTGACCCAGTAAAAGGGACCGCCCATCAACACGTTTTATGAATAATACATGGACTTCCAGGTTGGGTTAGATTGCATCAGATTCGGCGCTAACGGATTGGCTGTGGTCAAACCAGAGGATGGAGGTGGACTAGGTCAAATAGAATTCTTGCCAGGTGACGACGAGGAGGAGGATGAGGATAATGATGAGGATGAGGACGATTATGATTACGACGATGACGACGACGATGACGACGATTTGCTTGATTTCTGAGGAAATCTAAGATTCTGTTCGTGACAAGCACGAAAACACTTAACGAGGACAATTGCGCGCACCTACTGTCGCTTGACATTGGCGTAACTAGGTTCTTTGTGGTCCAAATACCCTGTCGATACTTCACGTCGAGTATATCGAGTAGATTTTGGGGATGTAGATGTAGAAATTAGATATTTGGGGATTTGAGAATTTGGAGACTTGGGAATCCAGGGATTTGAAGATTTGGAATTTTGAGATGAAAGAAATTTGGGAATCCTGGGATTTGGGGATTTAGAATTTTGAGATAAGAGAAATTTGGGAATCCAGGGATTTGAGGATTCAGAATTTTGAGAATCCAGGGATTTGAGGATTCAGAAGTTTGAGAATCCAGGGATTTGAGGATTCAGAATTTTGAGATGAAAGAAATTTGGGAATCCAAGGATTTGAGGATTCAGAGTTTTGAGAATCCAGGGATTTGAGGATTCAGAATTTTGAGAATCCAAGGATTTGAGGATTCAGAGTCTTGAGAATCCAGGGATTTGAAGATTCAGAACTTTGACAATCCAGGGATTTGAGGATTCAGAACTTTGATAATCCAGGGATTTGAGGATTGAGAATTTTGAGAATCCAAGCATTTGAGGATTCAGAACTTTGAGAATTCAGGGATTTGAGGATTCAGAACTATGACAATCCAGGGATTTGAGGATCCAGAATTTTGAGAATGCAGGGATTTGAGGATTCAGAATTTTGAGATGTCAGTTTGGGAATTGAGAAACGTGGAAAGTTTTGTTATCTGTAAATTTGAGTACTGCAGGTTCGGGGATTTCGAAGAGACGCACTCTGGTCCCCACTTAATCATGCTAATCCGCTTAATGACTGCTAATATTATTTATTACATGTTCTTGTACAAACTGAACTTTTTGCCACTGAATTTGTATAGACACCATTAAAATGAATAAATTGAGTACTTATTTAAAGATGATATGTGTGTCAGAGGAAGGAAAACGAATAAATAGATGCAATCAAATGCCATTTTTTATTATTCCTCAATAATTACGTCCTGTGAAGCAACCGACTCGAATCAGAGTTGTCCAGTGGAACACCCATCGTCGATCAGTACCATCGGGAGATGGAAACTGTCAGTGTAGATTAGTGAATGTACGAAAAAATATAGAGAAAAATTTTAAATATGAACAGAACGTGTGGTATCTTAATTACACTCTGGTTGTATTTGTTCTTTCAATCTAGTGGCACGGAAGAAAGTTAGTCTCTTCAACATTTGCTGTATCAAATCGTAGTCCTACAATTAAATAAGTTACAATATAAAATTATCCATCAGGGTTTTCTGCAACGAAGGGATTTCTGGCCTACAGAACGGTTTCGACGTTTCAGAAATATTGCACTTGTCCAACTTCTTATTCATGTTCTTGCTGTCAGAGTGTTTACATTCTGTTCACCAAAGCTGAGAAGAATCGTAAGTGTTATATCATTTTCATTCTTCCAATCGTTATAATATTTTATTCTGCGCAGTTTGCGTTAATTTCACCTATCAGAGGAACGGTCTCAACATTAACGTGACATTGAACTCTGATACCATAAGAACCAGAACAGTTACAGGTAAACCCATTCCGATTGTAACAATTATCGATCTATTCTGGAACGTCTTTTTTTATTTCAGACTATAGGAAATTCAAATTCTGTACTAATATACCAGGTTGTTACTTCTCGACTGCCTGTGTGAATATTTTGGAACTCAATCAATTTCCCAGGTAGGAAATTTTTGAAAGAAATTTTTAAATCAGCTTTTGATTAAATATTTTGGAATGAGAAGGTCGATCACAGCTTGCCTACGACTGGATATTACATCCAAGAAACGATTATGGCAACTGAACTACGACTGCGTTAGCATATCGACGGAGCTACCAATGATGCCGACTAATGGAACAACGATGGCTAGTAATACAACGATGTCTGGCAATACAACAATGCCTACGATGAATACAAGAATGACAACGAGAGCAACTTCTGCGATGACTACAATGACGACTGCTGGAATGACAACGACAATGGCTAGCAGCCAGATGACGATGACTACGACAATGATGGCAATGAAAACCGTAGCGGAAACTGAAGAGACTACTATACCAGGAGATGTAGAGGTGATAACAACGCCAGACATTATGGATATTGATTAAAATGCAGAATTGTCTGATTATGTAATGATTCTAAATAAAGTAGCTTAACTAATTTATGGAGAGTTGCAATTTTAAGGTAAAAGCATTAGTGTAACTAGGTAGGGTGAGTCACCCTCCAAATAAAAACTAGACTTCCAAATCTCTCAACTCCTAAATTTCCAAGTCCTTCATCACATATGCTCTACACAAAAATCCCAGTTACACCAATGAGTAAAACTGTGAAACTATAATGTATAAACTGTGAAAAAACAATGTATCATTTTACAAATATTTATTAAAATCATTCTAAATACAAATAATCGATCATCGTTTCCTTTCATATTTCCATTTATACACAGGAGCAGCATTTTTTGTACCTTTACGTACTAATTTTGGTTTCTCAACTTTCCTATCTTTCAAAGCCCTTTGCATCTCCAATTTCTGTTGAATAATAGTTAATTCTCGTTCTCTGTCGATCCTCTTCTGCAACTCTTTGTAAGACATGTGCTTCTTCTGCTCAATCTTGTTCAATGTAGCTTCATCCAAATCTGGTATGTCCATCTCCTTTAATTTGCTTAACTTTGGTCTGTTCGTGCGTCTAGATAACAATGCTGGATGAGTATCTAGTCTTTCAGAAAGATCAAAGTTTCTGACTTCTTGAGAATTATCAAGGAAGAAGATGTGTTTATTCTGAGTTTCATTTGCAACATCTATCATGTGTAATTGACTCTGAAGTTTATCTATTTTCTTAGCTTCAATGTTTCTCTTGTGTGCAACATATTTGAGGTCCTGAGTTGCCATCATTTTTATCTGTTCTGGTGTATTATCATCGTTTTTACGCTTTTCTCTGTGTTGTCCATCCTGAATCTTGGAATTGATCATGTGGAAGTAGAATTCATCTGGGTTCTTGTTTAAAGCACGTTTTTGAAGAAGCTTCAATGTTTTCTCTTTACGCTGAGAATCTCTTGCTCTGGCAATGTAGTCCTTTTTCTTTTCTAGGAGACCCAAATGTTGTCTGGATTCTGGCTGGTGCCTTTCACGATGTGTCTTTTGCGTTGATTTTGCTGCTTTTTTCCAGGATGACATGGTTACTTATGTCTGCAAACAATGTTTTAACTTATTTATACATACAATGAAATAACACTAATATTATTGTATATATACTATTATGTTTAAAAACAGAATAACGTACTTAGATGCACTACAATATCAAAATTATTTCATAGAAATACAATATTAGTTTATTTCTTAACCTACAACACTGGAAAGACAACCCGAATTGGAAGAGGTTAGGATACAAAGGGATTTAAATTGCGATGGAGCTGACATCTACAACAACAATGAAGAAAACAGTATTTAAAATTATACAACCTTATGTAAAATATTGCTCTTTTATTAACAATGTGCAAAATTGTACAATCATCGTAATAATACTTTGTATCAAAAAAACAACAATATACAATAACAGTTAAAATATAATACTAAAAACATTCTGACTGATATAAAAATCATATAGCTTCCACGAGCTTATGTACAACTAAGTTCAATAATGCTGTATAAAAAAAAGATCTAAAATCAATTGTCAAAATCCTAGTAAAAAAAGTCATTAATCAGTTTGTGTAGATTGATGTGCCCTAGATGGAAGGGGAAGAACCGTGTCGCCAACGGACAATGATCCCTGATGAAAAACTTGAGTTTCCGAAGAAACTCCTCTCGGAGATGTCAGTCGATTATTTCGCATTCGTGCAATGGGTTCTCGAGCCTTAATTCTGTACCACCCGCGTGGTCGTTTTGGGAGAGGGCTTCTGAACTCGAGTTGCCTCGGTGAGGAGGGTGGGTGTTCGATCGCGTCTCTTGGACGCTTTCCGGCTCTCTGTAAAAGTGACGGCAAACTTAACCCGGAAGCCAATGTCGAGGTAGACGGTCCTGATATATCTTCAGAAATCTGTGACCTCTCCACAGCCCTGGCGGTTCCTACACCTGCACAGCAAAGGATAAAATTACAGCAGACTTTTGAATATATTTTTTACTGTTCCTATAAACAGTGCCGCCATTACGAGCATTAAAAAAGAAGTTAAATAAATTAATTTGCGTGGCTGAGTGAAGATTGTAGTCCCATTAAACATGATGTTTGGTAAACTCTAATGACGGCTCCGTCTATGATTAATAGTAATAAATAAAAATATACCAGGAAAGCTTTTCATGACATTTCTCACAGCGTTGGCGAACACAGACAGAATCCCGCCGGAGCTGTTGCTATCGTTGCTAATCGTAGAAGAGTTCGAGTCGCCACTAGAACTATTTGATTCAGTTGGCGATGAACGATACTTATGACTAGTCACGCTGTAATAGCTGTCCACTGACGTTATAGAAGTGCTACAACCGGCAGAATTGTGATTGTCGCTTGAAAGTTTCACGCTAGATGCAATGTGTCCCAGTTTCTTCAAACCAGACTCTATTACATCCGAAGTGGAGAGGGTGGAATTGTTCTCCACGACCACCATCATCACCACTCTGGAGGAACCAGACACCGTTTGGCCAATATTCACGTTAATATTATCAGGATTAAGATTTTCCTTCTCAGCATTCTTGATATTTTCCTTGTTAATTATCATCTGCGAGTTCTCTAGGCACTCCTTCGTTTCGGACAAGGTGTCGCAGGCTTCATAGTACTCGTCGTTCGTGGTCATGTTCGTGGTACTCATCGTGGTGGACGTTGGAGGATCCTCGTACTGATCCGAAAATCGAACTCTCTTCATAGAGTCCGAACGTCTCTTTTGATTTTCCAACCCTTGAGAGTCTGGCAGTATTCTATTTTCCACTCCAGTCAACTCCATATCCTCCACAAAGTGATTATCATCGCAATGTTCGTTTGTATCAGTGTTCTGGCCGTTCATGATGTTCAGATTTCTCGAGTTGTTCCGCGGTAATTCGCTTTTGTTCCCGCGATTCGATAAAGCTGAGCGAAACGGTGTTTCTTCGTGGCTGGTCGTCGAAGGGAAGCTCACGTAGTTGCTAGTCGAATTCTCGCTCTTTGAGACGCTGTTTTGGAATCCGCTGTTAGGTGGATCCTTGTTCAAAGACGCGGAGTTGGTTTGCGGTGTTTGCAGAGAGAAATTCGGAACGTTCGGTGTTACGAAGTCGAAGCTAGTCTTCTGGGACACACCCATTGGTGTACTAGTGTTTCTGTAGAGTTCTGGAGGAGAAGTCAGTGAGCAAAGGTTTGCATTGCATTCGGATTCTTTTATTTCTGATAGCAATGGCGGTGTTCCCAGTGATTTCTGCGCGACGACCTGTGAATAACGCTGCCGGGCCTTCCACCACTTGCACGTGCCTTCATTAACAAAAAGTATTATATAGTAGTGTTACCATTGAATTTATGTGCAGTTGACAGGTGCAGGGTCAATTGCGACCAGGACCTCAGAAAATGCACAAAAATATTTCGATTAAAATTAAATATTAAATTTGTATACATTCAAAAAGTAATATTTGGAGAAATTGTTACGAGTTTGAAAACTCAAATCAAATTTAAATTATCGCATATTTTAGCGATCCACCGTATCATGTCAGATATTTACCGAACGATTCTAAATCCTTGCTCTGTTTGAAAATTTCACCGCACAAAGAACAATGCAGAGGCAGATGACTGATCACTATGTGACAAAATAACGATGTGTCTTCGATGGGTTTCAACGGAAGTTTCTGAGACGTGCAGAGTGGACAGTTCAGTTGCCGATTCGCGTGTTTGTTTTTCTCGTGTCGATCACGACACTCCGTGCAGCAGAACAATTTTTTGCAGACGCAACAAACCCGACTTGGCTGTTCAATAAAAAACGTTTAACAAGAAAATTTAATCGTACGATCTTCCTCGAAATACGGAGGAGTTTAGATGAAAAATTTTTGATAAATACCTCGGGTGGCCTCATGCTTGGGCAAGGTCGTTGCGACTGGGACGTTTCGGTGTTTACTATCTCATTGTAGTCAACACGCTGTGAAGTACATAATAAAGTATACGGTGAGTATGCGTTTATGATAATAGAAACATGGTTTCCGGTATTTGACACCGTTTAAAATTATTCTCGAGAATGATACAGTTCGAATAATGTTAATAACCGGCGAATAATGAAGTATGTTAAGGGGTGAAAATTAAATATATGAATTAAAAAAAATTTAAATATATGCGGGAAATTGAATTATTTGAATCGAGCGCTATGATTGATTAAGGCTACCGAATAACAATAACTCTTTTGAAATCAGTATTATATTTAAAAAATATTATAATAAAGTGGTCACTTTTACAAATTATATAGTACAAAGTGATGTGTAAATTTTTATACGTTATCACTAACTTTATTACTAGATTCGTCAGATAGTAAAGTGGACATTAATTCGTTAATTCCTAACACATCCTCACTGTTATCATCTTCTTTACAATCTACCTGTGTAATTCTACTTTCATTTATTTCTTTACGTTTCTGCTTTGCTTGGTTTTTAAAGTCCAAAATGGTCATTGAATTTAGATTGTCTATTGCTACACTAACATCAGGTTTTCTGAAATCAGTATCTCGATTTCCCATTAATAATAATGCTTCTTCGTATGGTGGAGAAATTGGTGTCTGTACAGGTTCATTATACTTGTATTCCTTACCCTCATACTAGAAAGAAAACGGAAATGATAACATAGAAGTTAATTCTGTATAGAAACTGTAGATGTAAATAACTTACATCCAGTGGATAACAGGTATCAGAGTCAGGTTGACTAAGATCACCGCAAACAACAAATGGAACAATGACTCTATTAATTCCTGTAAGCTCGTTAAAATCACACGGCTTATGAGTTAAAAGAGGATTCAGCATGTGAGGTTTATAACCTTCCGGTGGTGAGTAATCTTTGCAGACCACAAATGCCTCTATACTGGAATTACGTGAACTGCTGGGTTTCGTGCAGTAAACATAAGGGAAAAATATTTTTAACTGAGAGTATAGCAAAGATACATCTTTGGCCCGAAATATTTTTGCTACAAATGTACCTCCTTGCCTAAGTATATGAGTAGTAATATTTAAAGCAGCCAATAGCAACTGCGATTGAATATAGATATCCATGTCATGCAAACCTGTAACTATAAATCAATCGATAGTTATTTCTACTGATGCTTACTATCAAAAGTAATATATCAATTAACATTTACCATCAGGTGCTCCATCGCAAACTACTAAATCAGCATGCTCATTATCAAAATGAGCAATAATCTGCTCTGCTGTTTTCGTGTTTGTAATATCCCCTTGAATTTGTATAACACCTTCCAGTGGTGCCATAGCTTGCAGATCAACAGCGACTATCTTTGGAGCTGTCGCATCACCCTTTTCCAAAGCCTTCTTGTAATTCTCACTGGATACAACAAAAATAATGGAAGATTTAAACATTTTGCAACACAAGATTTCTTAACAAATAATCTTATTGTATACTTTAATCGTCGCGATAAAACCTGACTCCAACTCCCAGGTGCCGCACACAAATCCACGGCTTTACTCACTCCTGTTACAAAACATAAACAAAGAATTGCATTTTACACGCATAAACAATACAATCATTTTTACACACGCACCGTCCAAGATGTGACATTCGTTATCTATTTGGAGCAATTTAAAAGCACTCCTTGCTCTCCAGCCCTCTTCTTTTGCTCGACGATAATATATGTCTCTTTTATCTTTCGATGTTTTTCCCATGGTTAATCGAACTGTGTACAATTAATATTTATTTGTTTATACTTTGCATAGGTTAATTCGAACGAACGTGGGAAAATTGGAGGCAACAGGTGCTCAAACTTGATGAGTAGTGAAGGGAGTATAAGGAGAGTGTTGGTATCACTGGTGTTGCGCCAAATTTAAATTCAGAGTATAGTGTACGGTCTTATTTTATTGGAAAATTACTTTCTTAGAAATTTGAGAATTTCTAACTTTGTTAGAATTATTAAGTTTCATCGCTATAAACACTAATAACAATTTTGCAATTCATGAATTGAGAAATAATTGTCATTAACCGTAACAAAATAAAAATTACGATCATTTATTTTTCCTCCAATTTCTGCACTCTCACGGGTCTCAAAAACATTTTCACGAGCATAATACAACGTCATTAAAAGCGCAATAAAACGACGCGCATTAAAAACCATCTCTTTCAAGTGCAAATTTCATCGACCTTCTATTAAGATCAGTAAATGTGTTTTCCGAATAATCGACTAAAATTGCGACAGTGACAGAACAATCATAATTCCAGATCTAGCGATGATGTATCGCAAGAGATATTCGAAAATTGCTCGTTTCTAATGTTCTACATAAACGTCGTAAATCTTCCGTGTATGAGAAAAAAAAAACGGAGAAACAATGTTTCATTCTATTCTTTGCTCTGCATTCGATGACATGTACCGATTACGGCTACCGACTAATGACGTTTATTCCATCATTCGTAAAACGGATTTTACGTTAGCCTGAAACACAAGTCGGGAATGGTTTTACGTAATCGCATATTTGCACATTCCCACGGAACATCGCTGGTTCCGCTTCGATTCCATTCGATCGAATGTTTTTCATTTTGAAACGTCTTTTCCCTGTTCCAGGATCTTCAGGACATTCTTTCCTGGTTTTTCTAATACTTGAACGTCATTAATTTATTTCAGTTTTATTTTTGATTCGAGTTTTTAATTTTCTGTAGATTTATTTAACTACGTAAAAACAAATCTTTGCAGGTTTCACCGAAATCTCTATTTATAAATTTCACGCACAATCAAATAAACGGTTCCTACATCCGATCGTTGCAAAATCTATTTTCCACCGATGGCCTTTTTGAACTTTCGACGCCCGATGCGCCGTAATGGCGGACGTCAGACGTCGGTTGTTTTTTGGTTCTTCCATCGAGAAAAATTTCCTTGATAACCGTACGCAAACACAGAAACAAACAATCGGATCTTGTCGATCACGAACGTGCTACCATCGAAAACGTGTTCTTTGCCCTGATAAGATATGCTTCGGGATAAGGCAGTGTTCTTTGCATAATGCACAAGCATCCTTGCAACAGAGGAAACCGGGTTTCTAATGAACCTACGGTCCATGAATTTCAAACGAGCCGTTTCTTCAGTCACCGATCTTGTCGCCGATGCAATATCTCGTGATGCAACATCGTTACATATCTTTATACGTATTTAATAACAAAACTTCTTCCACCAGTGTTTTCTAACGATCCTATTTATCATCGATTTACGAAGACCTTTGGTATTTAGCGCACGCGATAACTTGACAAGCACGGCGACAGGAATGTAAATAATTTCGATGGAACTGCAATCTTTATATGTCACCATTATCACGGTAATCGGCGTCACTGCTCTTGATCCTGTCTAGCTTTAATTAGCAGAAAATCTTCAGTGACGTTTCTGAGACGAAAAAGAATACAAGGACGATCGATTGACCCTTATTAGTCGGGCGCTTTGGCGGACATTTTAGATTCGTTACGGAAACGTTTACTTGGCAATTTGGTAGGGAGGAGGAGTTGGATTTTTAGGGCTTCGAAGTGTGAAATTTTGAGTTTGGGTGTTTCTGAAATTTGGAGATGGGGGTTTGGGAATTTGGGGACTTGGAAATTTGGGAGATTGAAATTTGAGAGATTTGGAATTTGAGAGATTGGAAATTTGGGAGATTGGAAATTAGGGAGATTGGGAATTTGGGAGATTGGGAATTTGAGAGATTTGGAATTTGAGAGATTTGGAATTTGGGAGATTTGGAATTTGAGAGATTGGAAATTTGAGAGATTGGAAATTTGAGAGATTGGAAATTTGAGAGATTTGGAATTTGAGAGATTGGAAATTTGGGAGATTGGGAGTTTGAGAGATTTGGAATTTGAGAGATTGGAAATTTGGGAGAGTGGGAATTTGGGAGAGTGGGTATTTGGAAGAGTGGGAATTTGGGAGAGTGGGAATTTGGGAGATTTGGAATTTGAGAGATTGGAAATTTGAGAGATTTGGAATTTGAGTGATTGGAAATTTGAGTGATTGGAAATTTGAGAGATTTGGAATTTGAGAGATTTGGAATTTGAGAGATTGGAAATTTGAGAGATTTGGAATTTGAGAGATTGGGAACTTGAGAGATTGGAAATTTGAGAGATTTGGAATTTTTAAAATTTGGAATTTGGAACTTTGAAATTCGCTAATTACTTAATTTAGAAATCACAGAATTCCTAAAATGAAATTAACATTGAGTCTCACATTTTTAAATTGTATTAGTCCGTTCCAATGCCACCGTCAATTTATCAGTAACATATGTGTCACAAATTCCACAAAGTGGTAGCAGCTCTGTCTACAAGAACCCGATTAAAAACATATATTCATTTTCAAGCTGTTGAATTACTCCACCTATTGATAAGGATTAATTAAACGTCGATCAAATCGATCGATTTCGAAGTAGTTGTACAAAGCCAGCACAGAATACGTTTACTCAGATATCGTTCGAGGGATTATCGCGAGTCCACGCCAGAAATAGTGGCCGCTCGTTTACTGCTGCGTTAACAATAGTTGTCTCTCTAGCGAGGCTTTATTCGTGCGCTCTTCTCATAGAGTTTGTCGTTCGCAAGAATTACATAATGCTCGTTGCAAATATTGTACATACACGCGCAAACTGAATAATCGCGGCATTAACCAGCGAAATATGCTGTTATGTCGTTGCACGTTACAGCATTGTATGCTTCCCTAAGGAAAATTACGATGTGCAGGCAAAGAACTCTTTATTCTTTCATTTCTGGTTTGTCAGTTTACAAAATTATATACTTAGGAATTTTAGAATTGGTAAAAATTGAAATTAGGGTACAAGAAAATTTGATAATTTGGTCATTTGAAAATTTAGAAACCCAAAACTTTGAGAACATTTTTCAGAAATTTGAAAGTTGAAACAATTCAAACTTAAGTCCACAACTTGCCAAGATCAAAAGCAAGCTTCTTCCTAATCTAAAGGAATACATGACCTGGCATGACCCGAGTCGAAAAAGTGTACCTTAGTAACGGCAATGTAAGAACGGTAGTGACCCCGTTCGCCAGGATACCGGTCAATTGAAATTCTAAAACGTCTCCGTTATTTTTGGCCCGACTCTGATAAGACGAACACGCCACTAGTTTCTTCAAAAGATATTGGCTTAATACATTTCATCAACGGTGACCTTAATCGAGCGATTTTGCAACGAGCGCCTTCCCGTGCGTTGGGGCACTTTGCGGGGCAGAAATGGACGTCTGAAAGAATTCATTCCGCGATTCATCCTGCATTTAATAACCTCCCCGCGAACGTAATGGCGCGTTTAGTTCGCTAAACCGAACGAGACCATCGATCTTCAAGTGCCGGCTGAAGATGGTCGTTTGTCATTCCGCGGAGGATCGAGGAAAGATTTCTATGAAGTGGACGTGCGGACGAAAACACGGCGCTAAATGTACGAAATATTATTATGCACGGTACAGAGAAGGTCTTCGGCTAACCCTGACACTGTTTTCTCTAGGAAGCACACCGCTTTGAATTAATATCGCTTGACATTGCCTGGCCAATAAAGTACAACTGTAGGAAACACAATTATGCCGACCTTCCGCGGTGTGTGACCGGGGAACCTCGATGGTCGAGCTTTTTCCGGTGGTTCAACCAACGATGAATGGCTGGCTGGTCAACAATGTCAGCTGTCAAACTGACAACGTGTCGTAGTATTACGCTGTCTGTTATCGAGTTTAACGTCAAAGCAGTAAGTGCCTATATCGTTCGATACTGCCATGGCGCACTCTTTATACGCACATGCCGAGACTTACAAGCAGTTAACGTGTCAGCTTACTAAAATTTTAATTCAAGTTAGTGAGACATGTTTAAAGATTAGGTCTTGTAAGGGTATCATAATATATTTGTGGCACATTGGTATCGATTACTTATTAATAAGATTCTTATTGTTGTATCAAGCTTCATGTCAGATCCATATTTTGTTTAACATAGTTTGGTAACTGTTGGGCAATCATGTATTTGTCACTGAAGACATTTTCTCGGTTAGATAGCATAATCTATGTCAAGTGATATGTCAATATTAGTCAAACATAAAACGTTTCTTAAACAGAAAATACGTCTCTCATGTTCAAAAATTAATTGGCCATAAAAATGTCTCCTTTGATAGAGTTTGGTAGCACCTCATCCTATGAACAGACAGCGAATATTCAATCAATATGAATGTTTCCAATTATGAATATATGAAAGTTTCCTGAGTATGAACATCTCATATGTAGTCTAATATGTAGTCTATAAGATGTGTAGCCTGACTCCCATGATTAGTAGACTTCGACAAGTCATAAACGTTAAGTAGTCTACCAACGAATTATGATATATGAAAGTTTCCTGAGTATGAAGATCACATATGTAGTCTAATATGTAGTCTATAAGATATGTAGCCTGACTCCCATGATTAGTAGACTTCGACAAGTAATAAACGTTAAGTAGTCTACCAACGAATTATGATATTTAAAAGTTTCCTGTGTATGAAGATCACATATGTAGTCTAATATGTAGTCTATAAGATGTGTAGCCTGATTCCCATGATTAGTAGACTTCGACAAGTTATAAACGTTAAGTAGTCTACCAACGAATTGTGATATATGAAAGTTTCCTGAGTATGAAGATCACATATGTAGTCTAATATGTAGTCTATAAGATGTGTAGCCTGACTCCCATGATTAGTAGACTTCGACAAGTAATAAACGTTAAGTAGTCTACCAACGAATTGTGATATATGAAAGTTTCCTGAGTATGAAGATCACATATGTAGTCTAATATGTAGTCTATAAGATGTGTAGCCTGACTCCCATGATTAGTAGACTTCGACAAGTCATAAACGTTAAGTAGTCTACCAACGAATTGTGATATATGAAAGTTTCCTGAGTATGAAGATCACATATGTAGTCTAATATGTAGTCTATAAGATGTGTAGCCTGACTCCCATGATTAGTAGACTTCGACAAGTAATAAACGTTAAGTAGTCTACCAACGAATTATGATATATGAAAGTTTCCTGAGTATGAAGATCACATATGTAGTCTAATATGTAGTCTATAAGATATGTAGCCTGACTCCCATGATTAGTAGACTTCGACAAGTAATAAACGTTAAGTAGTCTATAAACGAATTATGATATTTGAAAGTTTCCTGTGTATGAAGATCACATATGTAGTCTATAAGATGCGTAGTCTAACTCTCATGATTAGTAGACTTCGACAAGTAATAAACGTTAAGTAGTCTACGAACGAACACGGTAAGAAAACGAAGCAAGAATTTCAAGTTTCTGGACCGTGATAAAATTGGTGTTAGCTAAGGACACACGATACAATTGTCCATTGTGCCCGCTGTCCGACCTTCCCCGATCGCGGAAAGCGTACGTGGAAAAATGTTTAAGTTGCACGTGGCCGTCACGAAAGTGACACGCTAATTAAGCTCCGGAATTAAGAAAGATTACCGGTGTCGTCTCGCGTTTCTCAAGAAACACACGCGAAATCCACCCTGGAACGAATTTCAGCTCAAGGCTAACGCGATCGACTTAGCGCGAGATTTCACCGAAACAACCGTGAACTAGTCTCGCGATCTTACCTAGTTCTCCAAATTCGTTTTTATCGTAGCTCTAATTAATTGGGAGCGTAAGATCGGCGAGTTATAAACGTTAGAGGAAATCTGACCGTTATAGCGAATCATTAGAGGTTGATGGAAAGTTAATGCAGTTAAATAGAAGGAGCGTGAGTCACGCTGGACAAAAGTTACACTCGATTAGGGTGGGTGCAGCATGTGTCTATTTTCAGCGAACAACACGGTCGGTGGAGCGGAACGGTGATCGATAGGATTTGATTGAAAATTGTGTTGAAACGGCTTGTAAACGGTGCTGTGAGGTATAGTATACTAGTTTGGATTAGGAGAATTATTTCTTTTGGATTAGGGGGATTATTTCTTTTGGATTAGGAGGATTGCAATTGAATTTCAATTTGGGGGGTTGCATGTAGAAATTCTGAGAACTCAAATTTTCACGACTTCAAATTTTAGGATAGTGACACTTGTATTTTCTTACATTTTCATACTTCCAAATGTAAGTATCTGCAAATTCCTACGACCCCAAATTTTCACATACTCGAATGTCCACATGTTGCAATTCTTATGACCCTTAACGTCCACATGTCCAAATGCACATGTTTCGAATTTCTACTGCTTCGAATTCTTGCATCTCTAGTTTCTACATCTTCAAATTTCCACGTTCATAGATTTCTATGTTCTTAAGTTCGTACATCCCAAAATTTCCACATTCTCGAATGTCTACATGTTTCAATTCCTATGACCCTCAGTGTCCACATATCCAAATACACATGTCCTAAATTTCTACTGCTTCGAATTCTTGCATCCCCAATTTCTACATTCTATTTCTTGCATCTCCAAATTCCCTCATCCTCAAATTTCTACGTCTTCAAGTTCCTACATCCCAAAGTTCACATCCTTGAATTCCCATATCTTCAAACTCCTAAACTCCTAAGACTTCAAAGCTCTAACTATCCACAGTCCCTCAAATTCCCAAAGTTTCAGTTCCTGAAGTTTCCATAATTTCAAGCATTGAAAGTCCACATCCCAAATCTCTAAATTCCCAGCTTCTACTCTCAGCAATTCCCAGCTTGTTATTCTCCAAAAATGACAATAAGTAAAATGTTGAATTTGTTCCTATGGAAATGAATTGTCGCAAAGAGTGTAAGAAGAGCAGTTGAAGAAGAAGACTATAGAACCCAGGAAAATGATGGGAAAGGAAGAATGGGCCAACTCGACGGTCGTGAGTCGACTGCCGTCTGTTCCGAGCCGGTGGAACGATCTGGGGGCACAGTGTGCGAGCGGAATGCTCATTTGCCGATCGTCCGAGCCGACTCGACTGGAGTCGCGCCTGCGTCGCCGCGCTATAACTCGCTGATTTCGCCTGGAGCTTATTTATTTCGAACCTGAAACTCGCCGCGTCAACCACGTGCGTCTACGATCGCAGCTGCGAACTCGACAGACTGTCTTTTCTCCTGGCGATATCATCGATCGCGTCGCGTCACCCAGCACGACTGCTAAAAGAGAAAGGAAAAACGAGAACGCGGCGATTAATTGCAATCGCGAGAAATTACGAGGGGAAAACAAAGTAATTGCGGAGGGATACTCGTGCATCCAAGTGTTTTTGGAATTATTTTTTTCACTGAGGTGCATTGAACTCCCTTATAGAAGATAGCTTCTAGTTATCGATTTTTCCTTTAGGACATTGTCAGGCCTGTTTCAGTGTTGACAGTGCTTCGGTCGAGAATTTTTCCTGTGATATAGGTCCTTTTGCTGTGATCTGTGTTTGTGATATATTTATCTTTGGGGACCATTTAGATTCTAGCGCCACGATCGACGAAACGTTCAGGTGAGTATTTTTCGAAACAAATCTTGTATCGGTAGCTTGGATAATCGCTAATTCGAGATCTGTTAGCGATTTCTGCTCCCTATAAATCAACCCGATTTCTGACACAGATTTCACTTAATAGACTCTTTGTATATTGCAAAAATCCATGCACCATGTAACTCATTCGTTCAAACTTGCGCTCGCAGAAGAGCACAAGATTATGCCTCGAGCTACGAAAATAACTGTAACCAGTGGTTCCTTAGCTTTCAGAATTCTGCTGCGCTCCCTTGTTTCACCGATTTTATCAAAAATCGAACACCGTTCACAAGTAGGTTCGGTACGTTCAGAAAGGTAGATCGAAGAAATAGTTATTAGCGAATATCTCGTTATCCGCCAATTCTATAACAAAAATGCTTATTACAAAATTTGTAGCTTATGAAATTCTCTGTAAAAAAGGTCTTCTGAGTTTTTTTGTGGAAGTAACCAATTTCCTGGTATCAAGCTTCATACTTCTGGAATATGTACTCCTTTCTACACCTATTACAAGCTACCTCCAGTTTTTTGCTAGAAGAGTTGCGTTTCTTCTTACTGCTCGAGATGTTAGATTAGATCAGTATCGATTGTCTGTGGTCACTTTTCAATCAGTTTCTGACAAGAAGTTGGATCTGTTTTGCCTTCATCGGGTTACGAGACTGCACTTGCTAATAAGTACACATTTTTTAAAACGCACTCGTTTTTGTGCAGCCACGAACTTCAGTACAGTCGAAAAAATTGTAAAAAATGTACTAAATGTATTATGTGTATTAAAATTGAATTCAGATTTGAAAATATGATAAAATTAACATCAGAACTAAAAATGTAAAAATAGCACCCTGCAAGATTATAATTCATGCAAGTTTTTCTGCTTCCAAAAGTTGCCTCGTAGAGCAAATATTGCGCTAACTTGCGAAATTCGTGGCGCCTTTTTCGCGGGAGTCATTCATCGATGCAGAAAGACCTCTGACAACGACAGATAAAAAGTGGCATGACCGCGAAACAGCTCGAACTCGGTTATCGTGGAAACGGATCGTGTCCCCGGCCAACTTTCCAACAATAGACGTCTACGATGAGAACATGCATGTATTCTCGAGCCTAGAAACGTTGTCGAGGAAAACGTACCACTTACCGGAAGCTGTTTTCAACGGGTCGCGATAAACGACCGCTCGAATTGTACGTTAACCTCGCGTTATGACTACGATAACCGATTACCAACAGCAAGTTGACGGCTCTAATAATTTTAGTCGACAGAAACTTACGATAAATCGAGTCGAACATTTGTACTTATTTATAGGATGAGCGTTTTCAATGTCGAACGATTTCAGATAACGCAATCGTCGTAGCCTTCCGCTGTATTGGTATATGGCGCGTTTCGTGTGAAAAAGTCGTTATTTCGCAGGGAAAATTATGCACGCAATGTTTCGAACGTGGGTAATAAGCAATGGGCAGGGACGTGATTGTGATGGAATCGCGAGGGGGCATGAGGGTGTAGAATTGCAAGTTTGGAATTTTGTAAGTTGAGTTTCGTGTTGGAGTTTTTTCATTTTTTAAGTTTTCAAGTTGACAAGTTTTCTAAAATTTGAGCTTGCTGAAGGTTTAAATTCCCATCTCTTTAATCTTTAAATCACCATGTCTCAGCTTTCTAATTTCTCAAATCACCAACTTCGGCTTCCCAATTTCTCGCATCCCCTAATTTCTAATTTTCCAAGTCCTTAAACCCCCGAATTCTCAATTTTCCAACTTCTCAAACGCCCCAATTTCTAAATTTTCAAATGTCCAAATGTCCTAAGTTTGCTAAATGCCTAACTTCCCATTTTTCAGATTTTCAAACCCTCCAATTCTCAGCTTTGCAATTTCAAATTTTCCAAGTCCTCAAATCCCCCAATTCCTAAACTTTGAAATTACCAAATTTCTGAATCTCCCAATCTCTCATTCTCTCAATCTTTCAATCTCTCAATCATTCAATCTTCAAATCTCCAAATCTCAAAACACTCAGCCACTCAACCTTCTCTAAACTTTAATACCTACATCGTTTACCAAACTTTAATATCTACCTAACACTATTATTAAAAATTGAAATGCTAATTTACTCCAAACGAAAAACTCCAGTTACAACAATGTCGTCAGGGTCGACAGACAGAAATAATCCTTCCAGACAGCTTCCAAGAATAAAACTAGCAAGGACATCAATTTAATTATAATTAAGATGTATTTTATCAACAGCGTAATAAAACCACCCATGAGTCGTCTTTCATTTTGTTTCCTATTCTAGTTTTATGAGAACGCAGTTATTTCTTTCTGCATCTTATCGTTCACACTTATGTGCAGACGGAATCGAAACGTTTAAAACTCGCAAACAAGATTTACGGGGATGGACGCTGAGGTGTACTCGTGGGCGATGCTCATTCCATTGGCGTAACTAGCTTTCTTGGAGTAAATGAGTTATGCGATAGGTATGGAAGTGAATGGGGAAGGTTTTTGGGGAAGGTATAGGGATTTAGGGGAAGATTTTGGGAATTGAGTATGTAACTTGTGATATGGCGATGTAATTAGAGGACCTAAATTGAAGGATGTTAGAACTTTATAAAATTTCTAAGTTATGAACTTTCAAACTTGGCAATTTCCAAATTCTCAAATTCCCAATCTCCCAAATTCCCAATCTCTCAAATTCCAAATCTCTCAAATTTCCAATCTCTCCAATTTCCAATCTTCCAAATACCCAATCTCTCAAATTCCCAATCTCCCAAATACCCAATCTTCCAAATTCCCAATCTCCCAAATTCCCAATCTCTCAAATTCCAAATCTCTCAAATTTTCAATCTCTCCAATTCCCAATCTCCCAAATTCCAAATTTCTCCAATTCCCAATCTCCCCAATTTCCAATCTCCCAAATTCCCAATCTCTCAAATTCCCAATCTCCCAAATTCCCAATCTCCCAAATTTCAAATCTCTCAAATTCCAAATCTCTCAAATTCCCATCTCTCAAATTCCCAATCTCCCCAATTTCCAATCTCTCAAATTCCCAATCTCCCAAATTCCAAATCTCCCAAATTTCCAATCTCTCAAATTCCCAATCTCCCAAACTCCCAAACCTCCAAATTCCCAAATTTCCAAACTGTACTCTGATCCCTAGAAAAATCCATCGCATTCTGACCCACACATATCGCAATAATTTCCAAAGGGATGAATCCACCCTATCTACGCCATTGTCCAGTTCTGAAAGCAGCTGGCGTTACGTGTGCAACACGAATAGACTGTTTATTGTAACAGCACCCATCCCTCTTTTTCACTGCACAGTTTTTCTCAAAAGCAACAGTACTTTGTAACATTACAAATCTCGACTAAAATACAATCGCCGGACTTTGTTATGTGCATATGCAGTCTAATTTAGTCGATAACCTTAGACTTGTTAGATAATTCTCTTGAGTCCGTTACTAAAATGACACAATAATTTTTAATCACAAAAAGCCGTAGTTATTTATACAATTGGCTCTAAAAAAGTTAACTTAATAAGATTTAGAGAACGAATACTTTCGTGCCAGAAATCCTGAAAAACTACTTCATTTCAACAATCAATTCTCAACCACTTGATAAACGGTGCATGAATGTTTCATTACTCTTATCTTTCCGGTAGTACATGTTTTTCAAAAATTACCATTTTGCTACGTATCGTAAACAAAGTTAAAATTCAAATTTTTTCTGAAGAATTAATTTCCTTTTTTTATTACTTCGCGCCTGATATTCAACCTTATCTTTCACTGTGTTGAAACTCAGTCGAAATCAAACACAGTTTCTAGAAGATACGTAGAGATAGTAATTGGTACATGAACTCAAATATTTATCTAAAACATTACTACTAAAAGTGGTCAAAACAGAATCCCCCACATGTAAATTTCGAATAATCAAACTGTGTCCCTGTAATTTAAAATTTTTATTTGAACATTGCTACAATGAAGAATGTAAGAAATCGCTTGATAGGAAAATCACTTCCGTAAGACACAAATATTTTTCGCAAAGTATATACGCATGTATTACGTCGGCACGAATCTGCAATGTTAATCGACGTCACTCGACTTTGGTATTTTAACAGTTCTCCGTTGGAGTCAGTCACCGAGGCCAAGTTTTCCTGGGAAAACAACGATTGTCTACCTACGGCGTCCCACGTGAACCCATTGAAAATTGTTCGAAAGATCCGCGTAGTGGGGAAACAGTTCTGTAGCCTTCCGGTAGATTATCTTTCTATGAACTTTAATCGACTCCCGATAATACGATAAGGCGAAAGTGGTAGAGGGGAAGATTATAGAAGAGTAAAAGAGACGAACGATCCAAATCGTACCTGATCGGCGAGGAATTCGCACGAGAGAACAAGAATTCGCGGCTCGTAGCGCGCGCAGCCGAACGAGAAGAAAGCGAGAAAGAAGTTTCTCGAAGCTTGTGGTTACCGCTTCTACTCGGAGTTGTCCGCTGGTGCTGACACACTCGTGTCGTGGAGGGAGAGATTCCCGAGTAAAAAGGGACCGTCCTGAACCGAGGATATCTGTGTTCGCATAGGTCGCGGCTCTTGTGACGTAATTTTCGGAGATCTTTGAAAAACCCGTCCGATCGAACCAAAGTCGAGAATAAACACGGCTGGGACCATAAATAGATATTCTCTGACATTCCCTTCGTTTCATCGAGGCAAGGATTTGCCATTCTCCTTCGGCTGAACCTTGATAAAAGGTTCCGCGATTCGTAGATCTAGAAAGGGTCAAGTTAGCCTAGGAACGAAAATAAAGCCCGCGCTGGAAAAGGAAACGGCAACAGAGAAGTTTCTCGAAGCTTGGTTCGCCGCTGACTCTAAACCCGCTCGAAAAGGAGGAGCGACGGGATAGAGAGAGACGGGAGTGCGTCATCTTCGAGGGAAAGAGGGAAAAAGATAGAAGTAGTGGGAATTTCTAAACTGTGCTCGGAACGGATTTAGAAGGCCCACGTGCTCTATTTAGGCCCGCTAGGAGACAAAGAGGAGGGAAAAGCGAGGGGAACGGAAAGAAAGGGCCTGGGAAAGCAGGAGCAACGAAGGAACCGAAAGGACGAGTCACACGACGACAGCCGAACGGGAAACTCGAAGGGACCAAAAAAAATAGAGAGAAAGATATCGCTTATCAAGATGGGAAAGGGCAAACCGTTGTCTCCGCCGGAGCGCCGCACGAATGACGTGTTCGACGAGGAATCGGTGGCTGTCAGATCGCGATGGCGAAATTTGGCCGCCTTCTGGGTATTAGGACTCTGCAACAATTACGGATACGTGGTGATGCTCAGTGCCGCGCACGATATCCTCGAGAGCAAATTCGGCACGACGGTAAGTAGACATCAACGATTTATCGGCGAATCAGCTTCGTTTGACGGGGAAAGGGGGACGGTCCCCTTTTTACCCGACTCGAACGATAAAAACGATACCTGGATACTTGGTCGCACAGGTAGATCGCGCAGGTACTTATCGGTAAGAAAGTAGCGGTGAAATTCGATACGCAAGAAGAGGCTGTTATTCTTAGAGCCGCATAAAGCACGGACTAGGCGGTTATAATTAACGGTACCGTAATGCCTTATTCGTAGAATGGCGGACGAGTTCCATCTCGTTTCCGGCAACGATACGCATCCGTGACGCTTCGATCTTTACATGCAATTTTATATTCGGTGTCTCGCGTCGCTGAGTTTTTCGGTCGGAAATATACTCCACGATTTTGGACTTAAATCGGGCGTCGGTATGCATATATTCAATTTGACGATTCGACTCGAGGTGATTCAATTTGTCGCGATTCGATACGGCGGAACTCAATTTTGCGCGATTCGATACGCCATTCGATCCATTGGCGTCGTTACAATTTTTTGTCAGCTTACTGAAAGACTTAGGGAAGTTTACTAAAAAATTTGGGGAAGTTTGTTGAAACATTTAGGGCAGATCTGAGGGATGTAAAGGAATCTTGTTTAGATTGTAAAATTCAAAGTTATAGTAAATTCTTATTCTCCTACAATTATGACACGAGAAAGATAATTATCAAGAAAGATATTATTCTTAAAATTACAATAACTTCTGAGGATTTAGGGTAGGAAGATGCACCGAGCCTTAAATACGCCAATTGATTCCACTCGACACTGGATACCAGCGATTCAATTCGACATAATCCACTTTGGAATAATTCAATTCGGCATAATTCGATTCTACGCGATTCAATTCATCGAGTGGTTACAGCGTTGCATATCGGTGGCTGCACACCGTTGTCCTTGTATTATACGCCCACGGGTGCAACCGGTCATCACTGGGTCAAATCTTCCATAGTTTTAATAGCATTCTCGGTTCAATCGCATTTATATTTAATAGCGGTAAACTGTACGTTTACAGTCCATGACTCATGCGTGTTCTTTAAACTCTGAGTGCACACGAACTTTCGTTGCTATTTGCTTTTCAGAGTCTAATAAAAGTTACCTCAAAATTGATCATAAATTAATATTTACTCAATTTAATTTTTCCAATTATGATCAGATGGATCATAAAGTCTGATAATGGAGATTAGATGGAAGATAAGTGATCAGATTTTTTATCCACTTTGGTAAAAGCAGACTTCCTTCTTTGCACTTGAACTTTGTCAAGATCAAGCGACTATCCGTGTTACATGCGTGTTTCACAACCATGTACTTACGTTTCAAGTATAATTAAGAAGTGATGTTAATACAACCCATCACTACCTTATAGTCAATAAATCATATGTAATCCCCTGTCTTGCAAAGAATGTGAAAAAATTCTGCTATTAAAAAGTTTACACGACTTTAAAAGGTCTCGATAAAATGTAACAGCTGTGTAAGTAGATTAGATTATAGTACCGCAATTAATGACAAAATAAGATGTCGAAGTGTTACATGAAAAGTAATCGAGCCAGTGTAAACGCACCGTAATCAGATCGAGTCAGCAATCTCTCGAATCAAGAGATTGCGAAAGAACACGCAGTCATCGAAAGTTTCGATTCTTTGTGCCAACTCCATAAAACTATAAACAGGAAAATTGCAACGTGGCGATAATGGTGTGCAGCTACAGTGTAGCAAATAATACGGTCGCTGAATAATCCGGCTACGTTACAGAACCACGATTAGGTCCTCGTATCGATTGAATTCCTGATTGTTATTTGATTACGCTCCAATTGCCACGGAACACCCGCAGAGCGATGGAAAAGTTCGGACAAACGATCCGATCGAAATTGCTCGATGCGAAACTGTCGCAAACAATTTCGAACGCGTTATTGGTCGAATATTTCATGGCTCCTCCTTTTCCGAGACGTAATCTGCTGAATTGATCATCGCTAAGGTTGCGACATCATTGGTCGACGGTGCTACGTTTTACGCCCACGCACTCCACATACTTTGCATATCGGTTTCTCGCTGCAAAACATCGCCTGTACACTTTTTCGAAAACACTTTAAATTATTACTTCAAGTTCTGAATTTAAGGTGCAAAATTTAATTCAAGGTTTAAAGATTTGGAGATTCAAAAATTTAAGGATTTGAAGATTCAAAAATTTAGAAATTCAGAGTATCAAAAATTTTAAGATTTGAAGTTTCAAAAATTTAGAGATTCAGAGTTTTACAAATTTCAGGATTTGAAGGTTCAAAAATTTAGAGATTCAGAGTTTCACAAATTTCAGGATTTGAAGGTTCAAAAATTTAGAGATTCAGAGTTTCGAAAATTTAAGGATTTGAAGGCTCAAAAATTTAGAGATTCAGAGTTTCGAAAATTTAAGGATTTGAAGGTTCAAAAATTTAGAGATTCAGAGTTTCACAAATTTAAGGATTTGAAGTTTTAAAAATTTAGAGATTCAGAGTTTCGAAAATTTAAGGATTTGAAGGTTCAAAAATTTAGAGATTCAAAGTTTCAAAAATTTTGAAGATTTGAAGATTCAAAAATTTAGAGATTCAGAGTTTCAAAAATTTAAAGATTCAAAGTTTCAAAAATTTATAGACTTGAAGATATAAAGACTTTTTGATATAAAGTTTAATTGAATAATAAGTTAATTGCAGATATGATTTTTATGTAGTAGCCATATATTGGGTGTGCAACTTAAAATTTTATGAAAGGAACCCACAATATTTGCGTACAACAGCGTTGATCAAATTAATTTGTGACGAAATTGCAGACACGCGTTTCCTTTTGTCCATTGACTCGATTGGGGTCAACCAAATAAGGAGGCGTCTTTTCGTAAGCGTACCAATTGAACAACGCGTTGGCCAGCCTCCACGATTTTGATGTACAAGAAGTTTTCCAGATATTCGATCTTTCCTGGTTACATATTTCCAAGACAGAGTTTTAAAATAGTTGTATTAATTTAGTATATTACATGGTTATATAAACACGTTTATGACTCATAAAACGTATTTAGTCTTCCTCAGATTTGTACAAGATTACTTGACAAGCGTGTAATAACATTTAGAGAGTTAACGATCTTTTATTAAGTAGAGCGGAGAACGTAAAAATTGCAAAACTTGGTATGCAGTCGTTAAACAATTATTCGCCGTCTTTTCATATCCGAATAATCGTTTTGTTCGCTGCTGATGCGGCGTCCTTTGTGTCGTTGCGTTATCGTGCAAATTAACGAAACATCTGCTGTAATGAGCGACTATTACCACCGTTAACGATGCTTCAAGTTCACGGATGTTTCCACTGTACACATCTCGGATAACTTTGAATTCAACAAATTTTCTACGAACACATTTGAAAATTACTTCGGTCAATGCATTAATAATGGCTGCCACAATGCTGAGGTATTGTAAACTAAAAGAGCCTGTTGCATAGAATATATCAACTATATAATAGAGCTTGTTGCATAGAATGAACGTTACATAAAAAAGAGCAAAGAATTACATAAATTTAATCGGAGATAGGCTTGAAATCCGAAGACATCTAATCAGCGTCAGATCATCGTTCGAGTGGAATCCAGCAGTAAAATTCTTACACTTTAATTAGTCCCCGTCTCGATTGACGGTGTTCCGCTCAATTAACAGCGTCGTTTAACGACGTTTCTCGTGATCGTCCTCGTGATGCAAACACAACGGGCGGGGGAAAGAAAATCGTTAAAGCAACGAACAATTAAGCTGAATTACGTCTCGGAACAGATTCTCGTGCGCGAAAAGGAATTTTCGTTATGTCATCGACAAATTTATGCGTGTATTCGTTATGGGCTTCGAGTCTTTCAACCGCGAATCGGTTACATAAGCCGCGGAAATTAATATTCAGCTCGTTCAAGGTGGTAATGTCCGTGAAAATAGATATCGGCGTTCGATCATTTCCGTCAGTCGAACCGAATTACGGATAAATTATGATACAGACGAAGCTGATTTACCGGTTTTACATAATTCTATGTCCGCAGTTCGATATGGAAATTAAGAACTAATCGATCGTTTCCCTTTTTTTTGCCGCTTTTCCGTTATTGATTAAGGAACCCGTGAGTAACAGCACTATCGAGGCAACAAACACCACAGGAATCAGATCGTGCAACACTCTATCGACCGGTGCTATATTATTGGCGGACATATTGCCATCGTTGGCGGTGAAAATAATCACACCGTTCCTGCCGTTTTACGTACAGTGAGTATCATTCGTTCTTTTCCTTCAATCACTTAATCTTTGCGTAATCATCGCAAGATACATCATAGCCACGAGCACGAAACAATGTGACCGGTCGAAGATCACCGAATTCCAGATAAGTTAGATAAACACGACATTAGTCATTGGTAGGCGTGTTAGGATTTTCTACTTCTTGTTTTGGAGCGACTTTTCATTCCGTACGTGACGTATCTTATCGACGCTATCTTTTACTGATAATATCGTAGAGTCATATTTACATAGACTGTTCGAGAAGCGACGGTGAAATCAGGAGTCATACCGGTTCCGCGGAAAGTTCATTGCATAATGGAAGTTTTCCAACGGGTCAGCCTGTTTGAGCTTCGGATTACTTTCAATTTTAAGCGAATTTTCATTTCTGAGTCTCGAGCTTTGTTCGCGATTCTGGTTAATATTTCAGGGTTCTCAGTTCTTTGACTTTGGAGGTTTGGGTATGTGGAATTTATAGATTTGAGTATGTGGAATTTATAGAGTCGAGGATGTGGGAGTTGTACACTTGGGGGTGTGGTATTTTTAGGTTTGACAATTTGAGAACTTTTGGTATTTCATATTATAGGTACTTGGTAGGTTAGGATCAGAAAAATTTAGAAATGTGGGCACCTGTAAGTTTTGGACTTCAAAAATGTTCAAATCTAGGAATTCGAGGATTTAGTAACACTTGACAATATTGTAACACTTGACACAATACTGTAACATTGACAGTACTATTTAACATCACAGATCGTGAGAATTCTGAAATATTCACAACGTATCATATCAACATACATGATGCTCCCATATTAAATCACCTCATATGCTTTGTATCTCTCACAATTTCTAATCTACTTAATTGCCTTCCCATATCATCCCTTAATTTCCTATCCTTAATTTTTTATCTTAATTTCTTACATTCTACACATCCAGAATTGCGAATATAAAACTTGAAGACTTTCATTCGACAAAAATGAAAGTGATTCAAAGCAAAGTGATTTAGGAGCATCAACAGGAGCTTCTCGCATTTATCTGCTAAACGTTGCTTTCTGCGGGCAAAAGAGAGCTGCCCATACACACACGGTGGCTTCTCGGGGAAACGGATCATCTCCGGAGTTGTGTCCCTCCGCGGGCACGCCGTTATTTCCCGTGAATGAAACGCTAATCGATTATTCGAATCGTTAATTACAGTGCTCGACTGGCTACCTGTGTGTTATTTTCCGCTGCAGGATTCCTTGTGGTGTCGTTGAGCACTACTGAATGGCTCGCCATTCTGGGTGTCGTTGTAACGTCTATCTCTTCCGGTTTGGGAGAAGTTACACTGCTGAGTTACAGTCACCAGTATCCCAAGTAAGTACCATTAATTTTCTTGTGATCGAACGTTGATCTCTTTCTGTCTTTCTCTTCAGTTCGCATGATCTTCTTTTTACTTGTTTGTTTCGGGGGTTACGGTGATGTTCGGTTAGTGGACAGGGGGTAGGTGGTTCTGTAAATTTTAGAAATTATACTCTGATATTCATGATATGTATAATATATCTGTTGTAAATATATTCTGTTATCATACAGTTTTGCATAAAATTTTTGTCTTTCGACGAACTGTAAAATTATCGACAACGATATATCTCTTTTGTACTGACATTATCTTCCTGTACTTTATTTTTAGAGTATGTTGAAATCCATTGTTGCTTTTTATCGTTCAAATCTAAAGTCCAGACACTTCTTTCATTTGACTTTGATTGAATCATGAAACGTGTGGTTAAAGTAGTCTAATGTTTATAAAATAAAGAGTAAAAGAATATATAAAATGTATGACTAAATGTATTACTATATAAATGTATGATTATATGTATGATTATTAAAGGGAAAAAATTTTGTACCACTAACGGGGCATTACTGTAGAGAATAGTTTCTAAAAAGCTGCACGTGGTGAACCGTACGTTCCGTTCATACTTTCTGTTTCATCTAGCAGACGATAATAATCGATCACCTGTGTGTCTTTGATCTTAGCGACGCACGAGGATCACAGCGCGCGAGCGAATAGAAATAAATTAGGAAAAAAGTGAGAGCAGGTAAAAATTTTGAGTGCAGAAAAGAATAATGAAAGATAAGACAGATACGATGTAAAGTCTATTGATGCAGGTATTATAGAAGGCAGCCGCGCAATCAGACCGCAATATTGACATTTAGACAGTTGTTCCAGAAAAGTAGCGATAAGATAATGCAGTCGGCAGATTGGCCTTCCATCTTTCAAAGTAGAGAAAAATATAATAAAGTGTTATGCTACAAAAATAAGATAAAAGTAATAAAAAAAAGTACAGTACGGGATTACTGAAAAACTCGTTGCGAGCACGAGGTACGTCTGTACTTATGTGTAATAACCGTTAATCAATACGTTCCTTTCACATTTGTGTTTATATATATACGTTCTTTACTAACAATTAATAACAATTTTATTCAGTAAAAAGTTTATTGAAAGAAGCGTGCGCGAAATTGATAACACGTGTTGATATTGCTGAAGAATTTAGAAGGCTCGAAGAGATCTCGGTTTTTATTTTATAATACTTTTTTTTATGTGTGCGTTGTATGGAGATGTTGGTGAGATCTTTAAGTCCGAATCTTTAAATTACTTTTCAAAATTCTTGTATCTTCATATTTTTATATTGTTGAATTTTAAAGTTATCAAAGTATCAAATCTTCAAGGTCTCTGAATTCCACATCTCAAAGTCCTCAAACCCCAAATTCTACATTTCCAAGTTCTCAAACCCTAAATTCCACGTCCCCAAATTCCACGCGTCCAAATTTCAGATCTCCAAATTCCACGTCCCCAAATTCCACGCGTCCAAATTTCAGATCTCCAAATTCTCAGGTCCCCTAACTCCACGCGTCCAAATTTCAGATCTCCAAATTCCACGTCCCCAAATTCCACGCGTCCAAATTTCAGATCTCCAAATTCTCAGGTCCCCTAACTCCACGCGTCCAAATTTCAAATCTCCAAATTCTCAGGTCCCCAAATTCCACGCGTCCAAATTTCAAATCTCCAAATCCTCAAGTCCCCAAATCCCACATTCCCAAATTCCACGCGTCCAAATTTCAAATTTCCAAATCCTCAGGTCTCCAAATCCCACATCCCCAAATTCCACGCGTCCAAATTTCAAATCTCCAAATTCTCAGGTCCCCTAATTCCACGCGTCCAAATTTCAAATCTCCAAATCCTCAAGTCCCCAAATCCCACATTCCCGAATTCCACGCGTCCAAATTACAAATCTCCAAATCCTCAAACCCCAAATCCCATATCCCCAAATTCTACGCGTCCAAATTTCAAATCTCCAAATCCTCAGGTCCCCAAATCCCACTCCCCCAAATTCCACGCGTCCAAATTACAAATCTCCAAATCCTCAAACCCCAAATCCCACATCCCCAAATTCCACGTGTTCAAATTTCAAACCTCCAAATCCTCAGGTTCTTAAATTCCTCATCCCCAATTTCTCAACCCCCAAATTCCACATCTCCCAATCCTCAGACTCCAAATCCCCAATTTCTCAAGCCCCAAATTCCACATATCAAACTTCTATAACCCCAACACATATCCAAACGAACAATACAGCTTCTATCAATAGTCCAGATCTACCATAAGTCAACATCGCCATTTCATCTCCGTACAGCGCGTCAGTTGACATAGTTAGACAATTACCCTGACAGCTGTACCCGATATCGTTTGTTAATCGGCATCATTGCCCATCATTGTTATTAATTGAGAGCGATTCGTTGTTTCGCAGACAAGTAATAGCAACATGGTCTTCCGGTACTGGAGGCGCCGGAATAATTGGCGCGCTATCATATGCCGCTCTCACCACTTGGTTGAGCAACGAAGATACATTATTGCTTATGTTAATCGTACCGATCGTACAAGGAATCACGTTCTGGTTGGTTCTGGTTCATCCACCACAGTCCAGCATTCCGATCACAAAGAACGGTATCGACAGCCAAGAACACATCATTGAGGTTCCTAGGAAGAGCTTTAAAGAAAAGATCAATCTGGTACCGGGATTGCTGAAGTACATGATTCCGCTTGGACTCGTGTATCTCTTCGAATATTTCATTAACCAAGGATTGGTAATGCCTTTTTGTTTCATGCGCTTACGTAAAATATCTCTTTGCTTTTTACTTCTTTTTTTTCTTTGCAACTGTTATGAAATCGTAGCGGAAACAGAGTACGATTTAGAAATTCAAACTATAATTTAGGAAAAAGTATCATGGTGTTCATTTTTCAGTACGAACTGATCGAGTTCGATGACATCTGGCTAACCCACGCGGCCCAGTATCGTTGGCTTCAGGTGGATTATCAGATCGGAGTATTTATTTCAAGATCATCCGTTAATCTCGTTACGATTAACAAAATCTGGATCATGGCTGTTTTACAGGTGATTATTTACTCTCGAATGTTTCTGTAATCCTGAAAGCGGAGTGTGTACACATTTGTCTTGTTTGTTTCAGTTCATCAACGTCATATTCCTGTTGTTCGAGACACTGTACTATTACATGCCGAGCGTTTGGATCGTCTTTGCTTTCGTATTATGGGAAGGACTGTTGGGTGGCGGAGCGTATGTGAACACGTTCTACCGAATGTCCACCGAGGTAATGCAAACTATGCACCTATTTCAAAATAACACCAGTAACATTGTAACTAATATTGTAAATAACAATATATCATACTTCACAGATTCCGAGGGCAGATCGCAAAATATCTTTAGGAATAGCGACAATGGCTGACTCGATCGGAATCGCGCTGGCAGGATGGTTGTCCATGCCCGTCCACAACGCAATCTGCAGACTGCCACAACCGACCAGGTTGGGCAGCTAGGAAACAACCGACATATAGTGACCGATGATCATGTGGATGACCATAGACGCCGTGAAACAAAGTTATTTATTGAACCTTCGACAAGTTCTCATGGCAACGATAACGTTATACGTTAACCTCGTCCATCCGTGATCGTTTGTCGCTTTCGTAGCGACCGCCTTTAATACTGTGACAATAAGCTTGGTTCCGTTCAGACATTTGTCCGCCATTGTTGACAAACAAGACTTTGTTTGTCGAAATTGATTCAGACAGAGGTTGACAGAAAGGTTTCCAGAGATGTTCTACAAAAGAAGTTTGCAGAGGTTGATCGCGAATGAACATAAGCGGAGGTGAACAACGATGTTCCTGAACGGAAATTCATTAGATATAAGTTTTGATCGTTCTGAGATTTATTTGGTACAAATATTTAAAAGACTAGGAACAGGATTATCTTAACGAACGTTCGTTTCGCTGTGCGTTTGAAAACGAGCTCGAAATTCGTGACAGACGGTGCTGTCTCGACGTTTTATTCGCGTGTATCGATTTCCTCGATCGCGAACGCGACACTCAGAGTCTCTGGCTATGGCTACACGTTGTACATGCGTTTTGTACGTATTTTTAGCTGTTAGGTTCAACGTCGTGTTAACGTCGACGATAGAACGACACCAGTATTGTTATCTTTTTAGTTAGCGTAACTCGATGTTCGCCATTTAGGTATACGAATAAGTTTGATTTATTGCACACGTTTGCCACACAGGATCACACATACGCATTTTTAGCCAGTCACAAGATTTCGTACGAATATAGGTAAGCCAGCTCGCGCGAAGGTCTCGCATTTTTCCCTCTTCGTACGAGGAGAGGGCAAGAAACCAGCCAAGCGAAATATGTGAAACATTCCTCGCCAGAAAATTGTTCGAACACGCAAAAGTATTAATTACAAATCGCAGAAATGGTGGGATCAAGAATTTTGATGATCGTGCGTTATTCGAACGGTCTGACACATTCTACGAAGGTCCAATCTTTCATTTTCTTTCTTTTCTAATAAAATAATTCGCCTTCTTCTAAATACATATTGTATATGTGATATATCGATAATACTGTTTCCTATATTGATTGAAATATAAATATATATATAGTATATATATTTATATGCGAGATATTATTATTATATATATATAAATATTGTTTGCTACGCCATAATATATATTTTGTCGTTGTGGAATTGTAACTGCGTTCATGAAACACATAGTTGCGTTATTTTTTCCCATTTGATTTTTCAAGCAACGATCGTAAAACAGCGTGACAAGCAAACCATTGTTCAGACAAAATGTAATACTTGTTGTGACCACGTTCGAAATAAACGCAAAATCCTTTTTCAAATCGATTGTTTTCTTTCTCCCGCATTTTTTCACCCGATACCGAAGCTGGCTCAGCGGATTACATGGAAGCGATATTCGAGTAGCTAGGAACTGTATTTCTCGAAGCGCACATCATGGTACATTCATCGTTTCGCATGAAAACACCGTTTTGATTATCACCTCGCGCAGATACGAACATCTTCCACGAATTTACTTTCAGAATAATAACACGCAATCGAAGACTCGTTCAATTCCGTTTAAACCTAAACGTTACACAAAATCGTTTGATATCAGTCACTCGTATTGTCTCGTGTTGGCCGTTCGTTCATAACACTTCTTCGGATTTATGAACTTTTTGAACTCTGAAACTTGTGGGGATTGTGGAGTTGTTGGAGTTTGGGGAGACATTGAGACATCGAGACATTCAGACATTAAGGTGCTGAGATATTAAGGCATTGACACACTGGGACATTTTGATTAGGCTCTTTAGAATCACGATTCTTTGAGACATTGAGACATTGAGACAATGGACTTTACAATTTCTGATCTTTGAGATTTCGGTACTTTGATCTTTGAGACATTGAGACATTGGGACACTTGGGACTCTGGATATTTTGGGATTTTACAATTTTTTATCTTTGAGACTTCAGTATTTTGACCATTGAGACATTGAAACATTAAAACTTTCAAATATTATATCTCTGCAAACCTGAAGTTTTACCATTTTCACATTCTTTGGACTTAGAAATCCCGAGACACTGAGACTTCATAATTTTTGTGTAACCTTGCAATGTTACACGGATGAAATATTTACCACCACCAAATTGATATTTACAATCATCATAATCCGAAGAAGTGTCAAACATTCAAGCCCTAACCTTAAAGATCAACGTCCCCTGTCATCCTATAAATGGCACATAGAGTTGGACGATGTGTAAAAGCACAATTACAAAGAATAATTTTTGATTCTTGGCTCGCAGTGATCACGCGCATCGTTCTAATATCAGTTTTCCAGATTCTTCGTACTCCTGTCGGGACAACCACATCTGTTGGAAGGATCCAAGGGAGCTGAGGATGGATCCTCCGATCCAAGCACCATAGCGACGCTCGCTTGAACTGTTTGCGCTGATTATTTTCAGTCTCATACTCTACAAAATGACATCCAATTAATAATTAAATCATATCACTCTCGAAGTGAATGAGAATTTTAAGTGACGTCACTTATGAAATTACATATGGAACGCTGAAAGTAGATATAATTTTTACAAATTTATTTAGAAACACTGTTAAATACATCATTTCAAAACCGTCTGTACTTTCAGTACGATATACTGAGTTGCAAAATAAAATTTTTGTTATGAAAGAAAAGGTGCCACATAATGTTTGCTATAAACTGACTCAACAGAAAAGTCTGCTGAATTCAGCTCATGCATCTTTCAAACTTTAAACAGAATATTTTCTTACCGGAGGTGTTTTGCTCGCTAAATCTCTATTCAGTCTTTCACTGAAGCCTTGCAGGCAAGAGTTGCCCCCAGTGACCACGACGCTCCCGTACAAACTCTAAATCAACACAGATTTCAGTCTTTCCAATGATTACCTCGACAGAAATAGAACACTTACAGGTCTGATGTCCATATCACACATGCCCACACTCGTAGTGACCAGAGGTCCAACGCCCAGAATGCTGGCACCGACACCCTTCACGTTACTAGGGTCAAACAAGGCTTCGGGAATCATCAGTCTCACCGACCCGAAATCGTCGTTGTACCCTGTTGGAAACTCGTAGTGTTTCATCGGCAATGTGTTAGCTATATCTTCATCGTAGGGGCTGTCCGATACTTGGAGACAATTCATTTGGAAGTCTTGCAAGAGCTCACGGACCATGTAGCTTAACCAGGAGGAGGTGGGCTGGGGACCGGGTCTTCTGGTCCATCGGGGTGGGTCTCTTTCACGGACCACATCTGGAAGGGGTGTAATTCCTAATAAATTATTGATCAGGTAATGTGTTACTCAAGATAGTTCGCCCATTCGAAACATGAAGGATATAAATTTAAGTGTCCCAAAACAGGTCACACTTATTGTTAGACATTTTGCTGATGACTATTAGACTTAGGTGTTGAACACCAAGTTGAAAATTGAATACGTGTTCTTCAGAAGACATTGAATTTTTCATTCGATAATTATCTATGAAATGTATAAGAAGTATGTCTTAATATCCATGTCTTAATGAAGTATGTCTCAGTTAAATCAGGGTAGCTATATCTATGAGAGCAATATAATAATTATTCTCAATATAATAATTTGTCAGATGATTTACTAAATTCACTAATACGAGCTAAGTGTCCTACATAAGCCTAACAGTGAATTCTCTAAAAAATAGCCGATCTCGCCAAAAATTCGAGCGTAACTTGCCAGAACGTGGCAACAAAGTGATCGACTCGGTGAGTGAAGAGCAAATGTAGAGCGCGTGCGGCAAAGTCGTGAACGCCGAACGCAATCAACGTATTAAGAGTCAAGTGCTCTGCACACAGCGCGCGTTGATCGGGTCAAAATGCACGCTGAAAAGATTAACTGCTCCCTTTTGTGTCTTAATAGCCATCGCGTTCCCTGATGCGCTAAACATTCCCTTTTCAGAGCGTGACAATACCCCCTGACCCGTAACACGGCCGGCGTCAATTGAAGTCAATATTTGCATCAATACTGACTAACTCGCGATTCTTTATCCTTTGTTTGCCGAACGGGCGAGCATCGTTTAAGTAGAGAAGAGCTGATTTGCCTTTGCTCGCGACCATGCACGCGGGCGTCAGTTCGATCTCCTTCTCCTCGAAGAATTGCCGGCATTGCATCGTGATGAAGTCACCGCCCAAAGGACTCTTCACGATTCCCTGAGTGATCACGTAACCGTCGTGCACCGGAACAGCGCTCGTATGCGTTGCACCACTGTCCACGACCATCGCGGTTGATCTGCCGTTTGCGTACGCTGCTAGAACGGCGTTCTTGCAGATGTACATGGCTGGAACGTTGAATTTCTCGAACATAAGTTCTAGTAGTTTTTCTCGTTTCAACCTGGTGTTCCATGGACACTCGGTCATTAGGGTAGGGTGGTGCTCCGGAAGAGCGTGCAGACGCTGTTTGTAAGTGTACTCCGTTAGGCGCTCGAACATGTCCCAGTCGTCGATCATGCCGTCTTTCATTAGGCTAACTATCTCCATATCTGGAAATGCGAGTTTATAGGTTGGTTAGGTTGCATTTTGGAAGTTAGGGTTTGGGAATTTGCGGGAGATAGTTTGAGGTAAATGGATGTACTGCTCTAGGTTTGGAGATTTGGGATTTGGGAATTTGGGAAATGGGGAGTTTAGGAAGTTAGGGATTTGTAGGGAGCATCCGGGAATTTGGGATTTGAAGATTTAGAATGTTAAGAAGTTGGGAACTTGAGGATTTGGGAATTTGGAGGATGAGATCTGGAGATTTGGACATTCAGGGATTTAGGGTTGTGGTGATTTGATTATTAGAAATTTGAGAAATTAGGGGTTTGAGATTTCAGTGACTTGGAAATCTAAAATATGGAAAAGGGATTTGAGGTTTCAGTAACTTAGGAATTCGGGTATTTGAGAAATTCGACGATTTGGAGTACTGAAAATGTGGATCTGCTTTGCTGATTTCAAGCTCCAAAATTTCAGTACCAAAAAAATGTGGAATGTTGTGAATTTGTAAACTTAAAAGCCTACTAATTCACAAGTACAAAAATGTAGCACCTAAACACCTAAAAAATTTGAGAACATAATACTTTGCAAATTGCTCTATTGACAAAACCAAAATATTGACACACTATATGCATTTCTTGGAACATGTTATCCTTCAAAAAACTCATTCACTGCAACCATAATCTAAAGCAAATATCCTCAACGTGTTAGAACGCAAACGTGGAAAATTCAAGTTTGAATTCTAATCACGTACAATTTACAATGATAACACTTTGTGCAGAAATCAAAGTGTTTGTGACTCAAACAGTAACAGTCAAGTGTGACTCAAAACGTGTCGTTTCTCGAAAGAATTCGGTTTGTTCTATTCGTTAGATGGAAATCGTGAACACGTGGCGAGACTCAAAAGGCAGTCGGACAAATTTGTTCGTTGCATTAGTAACATTCCAGCTTTTTATAGCGAATGCAAAAAACCACTTTATAAAAGAGGTTAATAAAACAAATTACGTTCCAGACATTTTGACACGTTTTTTGACGAAGGAGAATCTTTTTTAACGTTGCACATTTATTTGTAAATTGAAGTACATTAACACATTTCTTTTTGTGTCTTTTAACCTTCTCGAACGCAATGCATTGTCTTCTGTCGGTCTACTATTTTAGAACAAATTATTAAAAATTTTGAACTGTCACATAGAAAGAAATTTGCTTTATATCATGATTTTAAGTTGGTTTAAGTTTGTGTCCATATGGACATATAAAAGTATTATGATTCTATAATTTATGTAAACGTATACCACCTGCAGAAAAGATACTTACAATCTAGTTCACGAAAGAAATTATCTGCTCCGTATTCCACGTCCCACATTTTTAATTAAATCAAACGTCGAAGCAAGAGGTGGAAGTGGAGAACAAAGAATAATCGCATTTCTGCTGATAGGATTATAGATGAAAATCATCGTACCCTTCTTCCGCACTTGAATGGCCGTGACATCGATGTTGTAGTGCTTCTTGACGGTCTGATTCCCGTCGGGCGTTTCAATGGTGTCCTCCCATACACCAAGGTTGGTCGGTATTTCAGCTTTCGGCGTGTCCTCACCGCCATAACCAACGCGTAGGCTCTGGTGTCCAACGTCGAAAATTATAGCACCAACCTCGTCTACGAACAAGATCAAACGTTTAACGAGATTCACCGTCTGTCCACGATTTTTTCTTCGTTTTTATTTCGCGATAAAATGGAGACCGCGTATCGCATACCTCCGCCGTAGACACCACCGCTCATAGTATCTGAGAGGAACGGAATGTCGGCGCATGCCCAGCAACCCTGGTTTCGACCTCAACCAAGGGGTCCATACATACCCCTCCCATCCTTCGTGTGCTCGTATATCGAGGATTCTGCGAGCCACCCTTGCTCCTTTTTGCATACTCGAATCGACGATCGGGAGAGGACGAACCGATCGATCGTCGAGCTCGCGGAATGCTCTTTAGCGATTCAAGCGGAACATTCGTCTGCGAGGATTTATTACGTGGCACGGACGTCGTAATTAAAGAAAAAGATCAAAAGAAACCTATACCCAACTGGAATTAAAGGATCACGAAATTTCGACCGAAATAGGCGATCTTTGAACTTCTTTTATTTTTTTCACTCTTTATCGTTTCGTAAGCTAACTCTATTTCCCTTGAAATAAAACAAGTCTTTGATGTTTTACGATATTAAATAATTTTGGGAAATTTAGGAAATGCGGAAAGAGGTGTGCGTCATGAAGTTGCAGTATGACGCACCTGAAGAGTGAAACTTTTGGTACGATTCCTTCGAGCTGCGATTCTTTGTCCTCGCTTTATTGAAATTTAGTCAAGAAGTATATGACACGTATACTTGTTGCACAAGTTAATATGAAACTTCGTGACTCACTATTCTTCAGAACCAAAATGAAGACATCAAGATGGACACCTCAGCATTATGCATACCTGACTAAGAAGTACATGTATGTATGTATACCTAAATTATGTAGTCAGTGACTCAGAAGAAATACAAACGTAAATGTAATAAATAAAAAGTATATAATCGAGAAAGTAACAGAAGGAAGAGTAAGAGGGAAAAGATAAGAAAAGTGAAGGCAAATAGTCCCGTTATGGAATTAGTGTTGTATATTTTACAAAGTAAATAGAATATAAACAATCTAAAGTCGTCTAAAACACAATAGTACGAATTTCGTGGTAAATCATTCTCATATATTATAAAGTATACGATTTGTCAACAGATCGATATCTCTTCATTCGTAGCCCCCGGGCAGTAAGCCCGCGTGCATGCCCCGGGGGTTCCGACAATAACGAGAGAGCGCTCAGACTCAAAAATCATCGTCAAGTTGCCGAGTGAACGATCGATTATGGTTGTGAAACAGTAGAACCGATTCGATGACAACACATGTTACATACTCGGTGGGTGCGTTTTTTTTTCCTTAACGACAGTCGAATAAATTCATTAGTATTTTCTCCGGTTTCCTTTAAGTTTATTTCGCTGTTGTTGCCTGTTCTTTTTTCAGCAGACTATCACACACGGTCCGTCGATCGTTAATCGCGCGATCTAAACGCGACGGAAAAACGTCGTTTAAACGTTTTTATTCTTCATCCGTTACCGTATTTCGCGCGTTTGTATTTAGGTACAATACGTACAGTTAGTAGCATGGTAAGTACAGACATCTTACAGACAATAGTTTACTTTATTTTATTTTAGTTTTTTTCTTCTTTTCAACGTTTAAGTTTACGCTACACGTGTCTACTAAACGTTTCAGTCTCGCGTAATTGAAACGACACCGATGGACAACGACGAACATCATGTTTCTTCTCGACCTAACATTAGTTTCTTTGTTCTCGTTCTTGTTATTTATACATGTACAACAAACTTTGTTCGCGTTCAACCGCGGCTTCGCGGTGGCAAACGACGACGGTCAAATTAGTACATAAAAACGATCTACGAAATTGGAAGACCAAGTAAACTCGTAACAAATCGCGTATTGCTCGCTGGGATATGTACTCGATACTCAATTAAAATCGTTTACCGTCATCTTTCGTGCTAACGGAGCCTTCACAGGGCCGAATTCAGGGATCCAAACACTCGAAACTTTCAATTACACCTCATTCAACTTATAATAAAATTATATTTTTTATTGGAAGTTTGGGACGCTAGGACTTTGAGACTCTAAGACTTCAGGATTTTGGGACTTCGACATTTTGTCGCTTAGGGGTTTTAGGAATTTCAGATTTTATAACATTGAGTATTTGACAACTTGGAAACTTGCGGCTTGTAGAATTTGGGACTTTTGGCACTTTCAAATTTTTCAAGCAACGAAGCTTTCAAATTTCAGGAGTTCATTATAGGACTTCAAGATCTCGACACGTTCATAATTTTAAATTTTGAGACTAAAATTTTTTAACCTTGAAACTCCGAAGTTTGCGGAACTTAGAAACCTTGGAACTTCGAGAACTTAGGACTTTTGGAACTTGTCTAGATGCCCTAGATGTCTTTATTTTAATTCAGCCCTGAACAACAGGACAATTCGAAAAATGACCATTACTAACAAATAATAGTATTCCTCTTACAACCCTTGCTCACAGTCAAGTAAGGTACAATTTTCGTCGCAGTCTTGAAAACGGACGCAGAATTGTTAATCGCGTAAAAACATTGTTCGATGTAATCGCGCGAAATGGCCCGATCGTGAAAGTAGGACGAATAAAGTGTCTCCTGTTAGGATTATTTCTATCGGAACGAAAATGGCAGTCAGATAAATTCGATCGATAAGTTCTCCAAAAGCGTTCAAGGACATCGATCAGATCCCGTTCGCGTTAGGAGTATATTCGTTCGAGACCTAACGAAAAGTACGAAAAAACGAACTTGCGACCTGGTCGGTAGGTTCGAACGAAATGGCAGTTTGAAGAACACATGGTCGAGTTCAGTACATCGTTCGTTCTAATAGGATACGATCGACGTTCTCCCATAGACGTAGGCCAGGAACACGAGCAGGGAACAGATACTCAATTGGCCTCTGACTTAACGCGCTCTCAGTGGCCAATTTAATTAACGAAAGACGGACCACGGTTCTTTTTCTTCGTTCTTTACATCGAGACAGTTAAAGTGGGGATTTCGTTTCGCAGGATCGTGGATATTCATCGTAGAACCTATGTTTTCTTTATTTACACCGCGATTACGAAGTCACGGACGTTTCGTTGGCTGCTGTGGCCGCGATCTAGGTCGCATTCCGCCTCGCTTAGCTCAAACGCGTCGGAGAAGCCCGTGGGTGGGTCCAACTTGGGGATGAACAAGTTCCCTGATCCATCACGCTCCTGGTCCCGATTGGAACAGGAAGTGCTCGACTGGTGCTTGGAATTGCCAAACCCGGAGATTGGGCCGAAGTTGGAACGGGTCTCCTCGCTGGTATGACGCGCCAACTGTAACATCCTAAGCACACGCTCATCAATTCCATCTTCTTTCTTAACTTTATCATAAACATAAGTCTTCAGATTTTTCAATGTCATGTAGTCAATAATTGATGTCAATAATTATTAATGTATTGATCCTTGTTTGGGTCCTCTTTTGAGGTCTTTCTGGGTATATGATTTATCATGTGTGCTCATATATCCTTCATTTGCTGATTATGAATATTATCAACTTGCAATAAAGTATTGTATGTTTAATCTTGAACACTTATGTGGACCTCTTTTGGAACACCATCCTTTGGGACACCTTATGTATTTCAAACGACATTCGTAAATTTTGAAGACTATACGAAATGTATATTAATGTTTATCTGACTAAAAATGAATTAACACCTGACAAGTTAAAAAATCCGAAATAAAATATGAGAATGCGGAGGCCTTACTTGGGTCTTCCCCTTCCAGGAAACGATTTTCTCTCAAAAATCGGTGAGGGTTCTGTAGACGTGCTAGATTCTGGTCCATGGTACAGGAAGTCTGTGAACAGAAAGAGGTCGATTTCCCTCGAGTGAACGTCGCGAAACTCGTTAAACAAATGTATGTTTAACAGACAAGCGTGAAATACTCGATCGGTGCACTCTAACGAACGTAGACAGGCAAAAGGGGTAAACGGATGTCCGGTGATACAAATTGCGGTGCGTGGAACGTCTCGCGACGCTCCTCTTCGTGTCTCTGTTCACCTTAGTTCTACTTGGTTGTGGAAGGTGATTCGAGCAGGAGGAGCGTCGGCGACGGGGACTCAAAACGTAGAAGACCGAATAGAGAAGGATGAAAGATTGCATACTGTGGACACGCGAGTCGGCCGCAGACACCGAGTGGTGCGAATCGACGAGGTGATTGGAAGACTCGGTTCGGCTGCTGGTCCCGACTTCCGTGTCGCTATCCGAGCCCAGGGTGTCGTATTCCTCCGACTCGGACTTGCCCTGACTGACCTTGTGCGTTTTGTGCAACGGCGCAGAGGACGAACGGCCTCCGCGCACCTTAGTGTACCGGTTGCAATCCGACTGCAATCAGACGGAATTGGTTCGATGAATTGGCACATCGCACGAGGATACGAGGAGACGCGCTACACCGACTTTCTTAGTTTACTTCAACTTTCGAGGTAATTGCCTAATGGTGGCGTGCACCACCATGGGGGTTGCTTCGTTACGAGGGTCGATTAAATGGAAACGAGACAATTACCGATTTATTTTGCACATAAGGCAAGCTCCTGGAGTTGCCTTACAACTCTGAGGATATGGGTGTAAGAGATTTTCATATTCTTGAATATTCAATTAAATATGCAATCTAAATTCCCACCGAACTCTTGACTCCTCAATTCTAAAGCCCATTTACATCGTCTTCATGTATCGTTTTCTCACGAAACAATTGACTCACTGCATCACTCAGAATAACACCATAAATCATTGTAACAATCTAGCTATATCATTATACCAATCAAAGATCTCGAGCAGTCTCGTTTGTATTTAATTAACCCTCGTATGAAAGCAACTTTTCAAATATCTTTACAGCCCTTCTCAGAAAAATTCTACTCGTAAAATTACTCGTAAAGCAAGATCGACTGATCTACACGGTCACGGACACTACCGTCTCGTCAACGAATTTTACCAGAGATTCGACATTTCTTATTCTACAGCTAGTCGAGCTATGACAAGAGAGCGAGAGATGTGTAGAATGGCGAATATACAATGTAAAGAAGTATCGTTTGCATCGGTGTTGCGGTTCCTCGATGGACTTGATCAGGACAGATGCGAAACGAAGCAAGGTGGGACCAGCAGTCACAATGATCGATTCTCTATAATGATGCACATCTGTTCTACTCGTTCCGCGCGTTTCTACTCGATTCGTCGCGAAACTCGAGTCGAACGCCACTCGCGTCGATTGTTACCGATTTACCGAACGTCTTATTTTATCGGCGGCAAAAAAATTCTTATACAAACAGAGAGTTCGTGCCAGACATTTTCTATTATAGTCCCGACGTGCAGGCGGATGTGCACGATATGCGATCAGGATTGTGCGCTTGGAGCAGAAACTGGTACATGCTGAAGCGGAATTTTTACAGTTGGGAATTTAAGATTTAGGGGATCTAGACATTTAGCGATTTAGGGAATAATGTAGGTACATAGGGACTTTAAATTAGGAAATTAGTGGATAAGGGTGTTAAGGATTTAGGGGTGTGGTGTGGAAAGATGTGGGATTCGAGCTTTTGGGATTTGTGCATTCAGAGATTTGCTAACTTGGAAATTTAGTGATCTCGTATTTGGTAGTTTGTAAGTTTGGAGATGTAGAGATTCAGAGAGAGGTTTGTGCATTTGTGGATTTCCAAGTTAGGAAACTCGAAGTTGAGGATTTCCGAAGATAAGAAAATTTCGAAATTTGGTCTTCAAAAGTTCAAAGATCTTTGAGTTCACATTTAATCTCTTAAAGTCAAATACAAATAATAATTGACCACCTTATAAATAATAATCTACCTTCAAAGGAAGCCTACGTTGCACCCGAACGTACAAGACTTAGTAAACAAAGCTTCATATGACTTATACAAAATAGATAAAAGTTCGTACATCTTGAAATTCAAGAAAATTCGACTCCACCCCAAAACAAATGAAAAGAAGATAAAATTTTGGAGAACCGAAAATGTTCGATCGAAGCACGGAATTTGCACGTTGCAACGTACAAACTTTTATCAGGAATAATTCGAGTAGGTCGTAGGAGGATGCATGCTGTGTGCGCAAGTGTTTTCCCATTGGCTCGATGCGAATAGCCACGAAAGACGAATGGTGGAAAGCGATGGTGAAATGACAAAAGCAAACTGAACGGCAGACGATACCTCTCGTAATTGAAGAGTGTCGGCGGTGGACAAACGAGGATCATGATAGACGAACGTCTGAAGAGGAGCCGCGGAATTACATCGGCTATCGCCTCCTGGTGGGACACTTTCCTCTAGCTGGAACGTCGCGTACGGATAAATTTCCTCCGAGTATTCTGCAACAATTGTAACAAATTTTCTCTGGTGTATTTCAACGTTAACAAAAAACTAATTACATGGTATGCTAACGTTTCCGTTGTAAACACGCTGAAAGCATATTTTATTCCTACTTCGTAAAAAAATTGTAACTGAAATGGAACGTCAAGGTTGTCTAATCGCGAGGAACAAAAAATTGTTTTGTTTAAAACGGCATCAATTAACCGCAGAAATAACGAGCGATTTTTTTCTCTTGTTCCGGACAATGCAAATCGACAAATCAAACGAATCGGTCTCGTAACTCCCCTTCCCCGTTTACCTGGAATCTTTTCCAAGGTAGCCATCTCGTGGATCGGCGAGCGGAGCGGTTTGCGCACCGTTGCGTAATACTGCTCGCGTTGCTCCATGTTCTGCTTATTGTCTAAGGCCGCTGCTGTTTGAGCGTCGTGCAAACTCGCCATTTCCCCTATAAACGGACCTACGGTCATCGTCATCAAACGTTACCGGCACGCAGGGGACACTACTCCAACAGTGTTGCCTCCAAAGCTAGTTTGGTTTGGTTTTTAGTTTGGTCCACATTTATTATCGATAACAAGAATTTCATATGAAAATATTCCACGATTATTCCAACATGATGATCAGCTTCTATATTGTATTTATATTTTCGATAAGTAACCTACAGCTTCTTAAATGAAACTTTTTAACGCCACATGAAAGAGTCACATTTTAAACCTTGTGACACATTTTAAAGTTGATGCAGGCAGTTAAACACAGATTAATTTTGAGGAAGGTCTTTGGAAGCAACACTGCATATTCGGTGGTACTAACGTTTCCGGAAACAGTAAAACACAGCACCCGCCGCAGCGATGAACGCCAACGAGCTTAGTATCAGCGGGATGATCAGCTTCAAATCCGAGTACACGGACGTGTGCTGAGGAATATAGTGATCGATCTCGACGGCTGGTATCGTGGTGCTGGTGTGAGGTTGCAGAGTCGTTATTCTGTACTCGGCGACCGAGAAACCCGCGTTATTGTGCGCCCTTATTCGGATGTCGTAGGTCGTTCCGGGTTGGAGCTCGCTTAGCGTGTATGTCTTTTGTACCTGAACAACGAATGCTCACGCTATTACTGTAAAAAGCGAGAGGATCGACTCGAGGTCGATCTCGAGTAGCTATCGAATAATTCGCGACTATTTTTAGGCGATTTTTGACGTTCGAGGAACTTGACATTCTTTTAGGCTTTAGGGACACTTCTGTACATTAAAGAAGAAAATTCGCCATTTTTAAAAAGAAAGTGGCAAAAAGTTCTGCTAAGAAAGCGGTACTTTACAAATTTTTACATGATTTCTTTAAGATTTTGTATAAACACATAAACCTAATCTCTCGCTCTTAAAAATAGCTTAAAGATCTTAAAGCTTAAAGCATCTTTCTTATAATCAAACGATAACTTGTCAGGTTTAGTACCTCGATGTTATTCGACACCAACGTCCAAATGTCCTCTCCATTTTTCCTGTACTCCAACTCGAAATACGTGATAGGACATCCGCCATCGTTCCACGCGCTCAGATGAAGAGTGATCCACGATACGTTCACTGTCACGAATTTATCTCCGTTGCTGGGCGAATCTTCCGGCTTGGAACCCTTCGTTGTCGCTTTCACGATCTCGCTAGGGGAACCCATACCGATCCGATTGTACGCCGTCAGATACATTTGATAATCGTTGCCGCACCATAACCGTGACAGGACGAAACTGTTGATTTTGTGGGACACTTTTACCTCCTCCCATTCGCCGGACTCCCTTTTGTAGTGCAGAATGTAACCCCTGATTGGAGCGCCGCCATCGTCGCCATTTTTCCACTGCACGTTTATCGAATTCGTGGACGCGCCGGTTGCGTGGAGAAACGGGGCTGCTGGTGGAACTGCAAAATTATTTTCTAGTTAACATTTTGCTTGGTTCGAAATGTTAGATTGGTACTTTGTTTAATCAATTTTTAATATTGTTAAGTTCAGAGTAGGTGATCAAGGTCTGAAAGTTTAGCAAACTTGAGGAATTTGAGAATATAGGGACTATGAAAGTAAGAAGCGTAGAATCTAAAAAAATACCACATGAAACATACCTTGCACAGTTAACCGATGAGTGATCTGATCGTACCCATGCCGGTTTTTCACGTAACAAGTATAATTTCCGCTGTCCTCCCTGTGGAGGTCCGTGATCTGCAGCGAACCTTCCGGTAACAAGGACACCCTGCTAGATGGTTTCACTATCTGGCTCCATTGTTTCCACGTCACAGACGGCTCCGGATTGCCAACGCTTTGACAAGGTAATGTCACATTCTGTTTCCATGGGACGACTAGCACGGTGCCGAACGAATATATCGCCGCTCGAACTGTAACGACCCCATCCTATCGTTAACATCGTTACTCTTGCAACAGAGAGAAGCTTAGCCCGAATTCCGTATTAAGCTTTGAGAGGATCGGTGGACAAAGCGAGTGGTATTAATAAGCAATCATGGACAAGATATTCTTACAACCACAATTGTTTATTACCTTCAAATCTACTTTATCAATAACACTCTATATCAAGATTATAAGACTCTATATTAATAAACCCACGAAGAGTCAGAATTACTGACATATGTTTTCAATAAGGCAATTTGACGTTGACATATCAAGGTCCTCCTGATTAGAACTCTTTAATAAGCAATCAGCAATGGTTGAAACTTTTCAAGAGTTATTTAACATATCACAATATACGTCACCGTCATTTATAAAAATTAAAACTCACCCTCGCTGGAAGGTGAAATGATGATGGGCTGAGTTTTAGGCCCCTCTCCCACCGAGGTCACCGCCGCGATATTAAACTCGTACTGATTCTTCTTGTGAAGATTCTCCACCGGGTAGCTGGTCTGATACGGCGGAAGCTTCTTGGTATTCCATTTTCCCTCCGGGCCGATCCATCGGAAATGAACGTTGTACGACGTGATGTTCCCGTTGCTTTTGACCGGTGGCTGCCAGGAGACGATAATCGATGTCGCGGACTTGACGACAGCTTTTACACCGGCTGGCACCTCGGGCAGGTCCTCCTTGGTGACGCAATACAAAGGTGCGGACGGTACACCGTCTCCAGCCCGGGTAGACGCCAACACTTGCACGGAGTAATTCGTGTACTTCTCGAGGTCGCGAATCACGATCACGCTGGTGATCTTCATTTCCGACTTCGGGGACTCGGTCAGCGCGTCCATGTTCTCCCATATGACCTTGTACCCTTTCAGGATACCGTTCAGACTGGACTCGGGAGGCGCCTCCCAGGAGACCTGCAGTGATTGCGAGGACAGCGCCGTACACCGTATGTCCTGAGGTGGACTGCTCGGCACTGAGGACATTTCAACGATGGCGGGAATCAATTATGGTCTCTTATCTGATTTACTGCTACATTGACTTAGGATGTTTATACATGTCATTTCGTGGTGCACGTGAATACGTATTATTTTAACCCCTTCCCGTGTCATTTATTTATCAGATGCGTCTGTCAAGACTAACTAATCAGGGCTATAACATTAAACCGAACAAAGAAAATTAAAATGTGCGTATTTTATATTCAGGGATCCTTGATAATGCAACTTATGGCTGCACGTAAATTTCAAGTTAAAGAGTATTCAAAATTTGTGTAAGGTTTGTCACATTTGAGAAGTGCGTCACGAGACAGACTCGTCAAAGCACGGAACGGGGTTAAGTATATGCATCTTACAAATAATGTCACATTTAAATCATATTACCTAAGTATTAGTATTTCTGTATACTGTTAGCATTTCTACAATATTTCTTTGAGTTGTCACAGTAAAATAAATGATAGCAAAGAACATCAAGGGTATTTCGAGATCATCGCACACATCAATGCTATATAAAATTCGTGTTTTATTAATTAGCAAACGCGTTTGGTTTTAAAGTTTTAATCGAATTTTGGAGGATGAGTAGCAGTGAAATGCTTTAACCGGAATCCCGAGAAGTATTTCGAGACTGTTTTAAAAGCCAGTCGAGATTCAAATTGCGAACAGGTTGAACGTGCAGCCGGTTTATTTGTGTTATGAACCACAAGATGTCCGTAAGGAACGAGGCTGGCGGAAGTTGCAGCCGCAGAGAGCACTTCGGAGTTTAACCGGGACGCGATGCCAGGATTAAAGAACTTATTTGCAAGCAGATCAGTTCCAGCCTGTCGGCTCGCCGGCTTCTGAATTTATTATTTATTCGAAACTCGGCCGGATATACAGCGGGTTGGTATTCATGGCGGAATACCGTGATAGGCTCGCCGGTCACGAGTATTATTCTGTTTATGAATTTTTTAACGTCGCTAAAACGTGTTTGCTGAATCTCTGCCGACCGATTCAACCGTTTGCCTTTTATGCATTTCCATGTTTTATGGAAAACGACGAAAGTTGATTAAAGAACTGGCGCTTTACTTACCGTCCTCGAGGGTGGTCGCGACCACTTGCGGCGTCATGGGACCTTGACCGAGAGCGTTGAACGCTTGCACCACCACACTGTACCTTGTAAACTTCTTCAAGTTCGTCAGTTGGTATTGCCTCCCGGGCATCGATGTTCTAGCTAGACCCAGGGCGACGCTCGCCGTCGAAATTCGCCTCTCCACCGTTCTATACGTGTACTGATCCGCGGTCAATCTGTACATTTAATCGTTACTTTACAAGGGATCATGTTAAAATATTTCGATATCGTCAATCAACGTTAACCCCAAATCACCAGATGTTTCTATTAAAAATCACTACACTCGGATAATTTTTTATCTACGAATAGCAGTTTTAATTAGACCTGACAAATTTTTTATTCAATTAATTATAAGAACGTGAACTAATTTCAGGTAATGGATAAACGGTGGTGTATACAACGATTTCCGGAAAAATATAATATTTAGCTGTTTCAGCAACGAAACCGCGGCAGCGTCGGTTATTTACCGCGACTCGATAAAATATAGAATATCAGCGTTATTCGAGAAACTCGCACACAGCTGCAATTTGAAATGCGATCGTGATACGGGGAACGTTATTCGGAGATATCGATGGAACGTCGTTAAAGCGTGCCGTTCCGTTGGATCGTTACCGATGTTCTTTGTAGCCGACGTGATAACCGAGTATCTCCCCGTTCCATAAATCATGATCAGGTGGATCCCAGGTGACGTTAAACTCGGTCGAGCTGACAGGATCCACCTTGAGATTTCTCGGCGGTCCTCCCGGTTTCTCCCCTTCCGTCGTCGTTTCCAAAATCTGGAAAAGGAACGAATCCCATGATACGACGCCAGATTAAATTTTCACGTTTATCCACCCTGTTCCTTCTTTTGTGTTTCGTGAAACGTGAACGGCATAAAATACTCTAGGGGGGTTGCTTGACCACATTTCACTCGAAATAAAATGACAACTCTATTCTGGATTTAAGTAACTTTGTTTAAATAAATCTTTTAAGCGATTTTTCAAAATAAATAGTCTGTAGAAGAGTTATTTTTTGACTGTCCATAAATTTTAATGTCTACATTTGTCTTTAACTTTCGTCGAATATTTTATTGGAAGCCATTTCAGAAATAGCAGCATTCAATTATTTATTTTATGCAAATAAGCTGCAGTCATTTGGCTTCGGTGAAGATATTTTTATCAGATTGCGAGAGCTACTTGTGTTCAAAATTGTTCCCTGAAAATTTTATCAGGAAGATACAATAGTAAACCAATCTAGAAGATTGCATAGTTTCCTCATATTTTTAAAATATTCCTACGAAATAAGAAACACAGGAAATTTTCAATCTAGCAAAGCTTGACAGAAGCCGCAACTTAAGAGTATTTTAAACTATTTCCACATTACACAGCAAAATGTAACAGAAACCCAGTCCGCATGAAATCGTGAAGGCGATTCAACGAGCAAGAAAATTGCGATTTGACGCATCGCATCGTTCGAAAGCTTTGAAACGGAGCTTTATAAAGCGACTATTGAATATCAGTCAGTCGGTCGTGAAAATGTTTGGTCTAGTTTTTCGATACTTACGTCGCTCGCTTGACTACGGCCCAATTCGTTCTCGGCATAAATTCGGAATTGGTAAGAAACCGCTGGCCGCAAGCCGCTCACGTGCGCGTGTGCCTGAGTGCCGGGCACTGTCGTGTGAAATGTGTGATCGTGCCATACTTCTGCAACATAAATCGCCTGGATCAGTGGGAAGAAACAGGCTCCAAGTACCTGTTGAATCTACGAAGCAACGTGCTTCCAAAGAAAGGATCCTCCGGTTACGCTATAGAATGAAATCGATACTGGTCATGGGAAAAATGGGGTTTTGGACTTCAAATTTTAAAAAATTTTAATGTACATTATCTGAAGGTTTAGTAAATTTAACCTCTGCAGATGTCTGATATTACTTGAAATTTTAAGTGAATACATTTTTTAAATTCATGTATTTGAAGATAATTAATCTGACCGTGTTGAAGGTACTTTAAATCATGTCTTTATAATTAATGACCAAGTTTTAATATATAATAAATTTTAAATGAACAATATATGGTTGGACTTGCGAAGACTATACGAAGTTATACGGTAAATTACATTTTGTATGCGAAATTGTATTAGGTGTAGAAAGGTAGCGAAACATGGTTAGTATGATGTACGATGAACTGCATCAAAGTGGTTCATATAACGTTCATATAATAAAGTGGTTCATATAATTTCTCCTGGTTAAAAAATACCCTTTATCATTTAAGAAACACATCAACCACAGTGAACCTTGATGAACAGATAAATCATTCCAAAATACAAAAAAAAATATCACAATCGTCATAATCTTAAAGAATTTTAATCACCATTAAAATCCGTAAAGTACCAAATTGTTAAAAAAACAGTATAGCATCAAACATCAAAAGTAGAGTTTAAAAGCTTATACTTACCAGTGTCGGTTTTATATTCGATGATGTACTGCGTTATCGGGCTATTCCCGTCCTGGCTGGTGGTCCAGCTGATGTTGATGTAGCGGCTCCCTTTTCCGATCACGTGAAGATTTCGCGGGAAATCCGGCGGCTCTGCACAGTTTCCGGCAACAAAATAGCTTTCGTTAGCCATATCGTCGATGAAACGTCTGTCTCAGTGTCATTACGCAAGCGTTCGACCGAAACGTATTTCATTTTGCGGTCTGGCTAAGCCGCCGTGTGGTTATCTCGTCTGTCGTTGGTACACAGACGGTACTTGCGCGAAAACGCATTAAATTAAATGGACGAGTCGCCAGGCGCCGGTACACATTACGATAATTACGCGCATCGCGTCAACGTTATGTACGCAAATACCAAGAGTGTTCTTGGAAACATTATCGAAATTGTTTCGTAGTAAGCGTTCGATCGCCATTATATGGGATTAGACGCGGCGCCATTATAGAATTTATAACCTCTTTCTACGCTTTTGAGGAATGGGTTTCGCAGGTTTGGTTAGGTTGGTAACTCGGATTTTTGGTTAGGGTTTTACTGATAGGATAGCATACTGTGGCATTTTAAGGTTTGGATATTTGGGAATTTGGGAATGTAGAAATTGGGGATTTAGGAGTTTGGGAAAGTAGAAAATTTGCAAGCTCGAGAAGTTCGGATAAGAAGCTTGGAAGTGTAGGGGGTTTGAAAATTAGGAAATTTGAACACCTGAGAGTTTGGCAATTTGGAAACATAGAAACTTGAGAATTCTACAACTCCACATAAAAATGGGGAGATATAGAAACTTAAGAACGTAGAAACTACGTATAGAAATTTGAGAACTCAGATATTCAAAAGCTTGATTCGAAAATTTTAGAGCTAACTTGAAAATTTGTCCCCCGAAAATATCAGAAGTTTATAACATGCAACTAGTGTCTTCATTCTCCAAAGAAAATAGCGTTACAATTCACTTGTTGATTTCATCTAAAACTAACCCAATAAATCAGAAACCGATACACGTCAATTTACAATCAAAATGATTCACGGTTTCCTCGATTCTTCAGCGTTGCGTGTCTGATTTATTCGAGTCGTAACAGCATGCTTCTAGCGAGGATGTCATAAATAATTCGTTGTCAAGGTGAGATCCTTGTGATTGCTTTATATGTACGTTTCACGGGAAACTTGCACTCGTTCGCTTACCTTGTATGTACAGGTGTATCGTCATCTCGTCGCGGCCATAAGCGTTCGACGCCGTGCAGAAATACCTTCCGCTGTCCTCTCGGCTGGTGCTAATAAATTCAAGCGTGCTGATACTTCCGTCGGTGGTGTTTTCCTCCTTCAGCATGTACCGGTAATCGGACAACTTCTGCTCCAAATGAGAACCCGCCTTCTTCCACAATATTTTTAAGGGATGATCGCCTTTGGCCTCGCAACGCAGCGATGCGCTTGAGCCGAGTCGTGCTGTTTGGTTGCGATGTTTCTCCACGAAGTGGGCTGGCACTGTGCAATCGAGTATGATCATTAAAAGCAATATGGGGTGGTCGTAAATTAATTTTAATCCGGCAACGATGCGATAAGCTTTCACACCCGCAGGGTGTCCTTTAATTTTTAGGGTGAACAGGAAAATATATCTGTTCTTATTTATTTTTGTACCTCTTTGTAAACTCATTTACTCTGTAAAGTCTTATTTACTTTATTTCTCCTCTGTGAAATTAATTAAAAAAGGGGATTATTACCGTTCACCGTCAGATGCACAACTTTGCTGAGTCCAGCGCCGATTCCATTGACCGCCTCGCATAAGTAGAAGCCTTCATGGTCCTCCTGCACTCTGCCAAACACCAATGATCCGTTCGAGTGTATCCTGAGATCTTGCGTGTGCTCGTGCATGACAATGTCGTGATAATTGCCGGGCTTCTTGCCACTAGCTCGTCGCCACGACACAGCCGGGGGCGGAAATCCGTCCGCGTGGCAATGAAGCACCAGCCGCGACATTCCTTCCGAAGCGCGGACATCTTGGGGCTCCATCACCCAACGGGGTGGCACTATTTCGTACAACACCGGTCGTTAGTCAGACTGAAGTTCGCGACTTTAACGCAACGAGCACGGTGGCATCTGAAATTTCATTGTTCCTCAACCTCCTCACATTTTACTTGCAAATCTCGCCGACTTTTAATGGATCCCTGCTTCGGACTTCTCCTCTCTCTTTTACCAGCAATTATCGTGGCCGAGCTTGTTAGTTTGCAAAATTCCGAATTCGGTGGAAGAAACGGTATTGGAAAATGTGTCTGAAGTAGACAAATCTGCGGAATTCGTAACAAGTGATAAAGTCACGACTGAAGTTAGAATAAAGTCATGTATATCTCTTTTATTGTTAGTTCTAGGACAAAAATAGTTATTACCGAATTTGTAGCTTGAGGAATTTTGTACAAAAAAGGGTCTATGAACATTTTTCGTGAGAGCTGTCGTTTGTGAGATAATAGCAATTTTGCAAAGTAATGATGATTATTTCGATTCTGAAAATTAGGGATTGACAAAAAATTAAATTCTTGACTTGAATGAAGCTTGAATGTTGTCAGTGTATATTGTAAATTATTTTGTACATAATAATGTACATATAAACTATTTTGCACATAATAATGTATATATAAATTATTTTTATTTTAACATTTGATAGGATGACTCCTGAATATAAAATATGTGAAGATCCAGATGAAAATATATACTAAGACTTATTCCGCAGAAAAATTCTAATAACGCGGACAAGGAGAGCGGTCGAAGAAGGGGTGTTTTGAGGGAGGAACATTTGAAATGCCACCGAGTTCGCGTCTAAGCTTATTGCGCCGAGGCAAGAGCGAACTTCTCGAATTGGCCTACTGCAACTTCCTACTTCAGCGCAAAGTGAAACAAAAGACGTAATTTAAGGGGTGCACGAGCGATCGACGAGCGAAAAGAAGGGTAGAGAAAAATTGCGCGAAGGTACGTTCTTGTATCGATTGTTCTCTACCGTCACCCTCATCGATCGTGCGAAAGGCAAGACAGGAACAGATCAGGATGCGAGAATAGGTAGCGACTTCGGAATTCAGAGAAAAGGTAACGAAAGAGAGAGAACGAACGGTGCGATACTCGACAATTTTCCTCGTGGTCCGTGACAGAAGTGGTCTAAAATAACGGTGAACATCGTGGACAACCACAGTGAACTAGAACAATGCAGAAATCAGTGCTGTGCGGACATTTTGACTCAAGGAACAATGCGGTGATTGTGCATTTGCGTACATACACGTAGAGGAAGGCCTTTTGTGACTTAATTAAATATTTGTGCCGGTCAATTATTTTCGGTGCTTGAATTAACCCACGTGGCGAATAATTCGTGGGTGAAAATTGTGCGTGACAATCAAACTGTTCGATGCGTTTAATTATTTGCCACGTGACGCCGAGCAAAGTGCAGTTTATACATAATCGTCGACTAAAGTGATACGGTTCTGCAATTTCCAGGGAGAGGTGGTGTGTGCCAAGTATTCCATAAACGATCAAACGAAATAATCGAACGAAAAGGGACAGACTGAACGAAACAAACGCAATTAGAAAACCGAACAGAACGTGTGTGTGCATATATGCGTGTGCTCATAGACTTGGTCCAAATTTGAACTTCGAGGCTGCTGCTGGTACTCAAGATTTAGAGGTGCTACGCCGAAGCCGAATTTCGCAATGTGCATTTTTATCATTGGCGTAACTAGGTTTTTTTTTAGATAGACCAATTCTCATTTTCTGAAATATTACACATCTTACAGGGGCCTCGCAAGAATACGTATTCTATATTCTGTCAAAAAGGGTATGGATTATATGACGGATGTGGAGGTTTGAGGGTGTAAGATTTCGGGAATGCGGGACTTTAGGATGTGAGAATTTAGCAATCTTAAAGATATGGAAATTTGGAGATGAAGGTATTTGAGGGTATGGAAATTTGGAGCCGTATTTGGGGATTTGAGAGTCTACGAATGTGCGAATTTAGGGACGAAAGATATAGAAATTTAAAGACGTGGGAATTTGAGAGTATTAGGGTAAGAGAATTTCAAATGTGTAAATGTAGAGAAAATGAAAAAATTGTAACAGTAATCGAGAAATGAGAACCAGGTTCCCTAGTTACGCTAATGTCCTTCATGCATAATCCCGTTCCTTCGAGAGCACCACGATCGCTATTTTTGTATCGAATTTGCCAACATGTGTTGCACAATATCATTCCTTTCTGCATCTTACCGATACTTTATCCTTTTTGGATACAAATAGGATCGCGGTACATGGTCGAACTCGAAGATCGGGAGAGGTGCAATTTCATAGATGGTGCGCCTGTGAAATACACAACTATAGTACGATAACCGTGATAGTAGTGATAACGCTATCATATTGTGCGGTGCTCAAGTGCGTTGGTGCGTCGCTTTGCTGGCTGGGCGGCTGCTGCTGCATTTCGTTCGGATCGTTTCTGATACCGAATCTAGAGCTGCGTTTTTTCGGTTCGATTCGCGTACGTTCGATTTCCAGTCGTTCGTACGCGAAACGAACCTCCGATCGTGAAATTGATATTATTTCAATTCCTCACTCATTCCTATCTTCTTGCGATATACTCCAGCTGGCCGATATAGTGTGCTCGTAAATTCAATACACGAAATTTTATAAAAAATTAATTATTGGTATAATAGAAGTTTTACGACCTCACACTTTATTAGATCTCACACGGTGCAAATTTCAACGAAATTCTTACGACCACGCTATATCCCAGGCGTAGACGCGATAAGATAAAAAAAGAAAGATAAAAGAGGTGATCGTTACGTAACAGTGAACTAATCTCTTTCGTGTGAAGTGCAAAATATCTCGCGAATCCGCAGCCCTAGCTGACACGCATGCTGTTTCGAATAATTCGCGGCTGCGATGGCTGCTGCTGCACGGCTGCGTTTACAAGTGATTACACAATAACAGTGATAACGATAACCATATAGAATTTAAATATGCACTGGCTGGTACGCTGAGAACCTTGATATTAATCAGGCGGAAATGCATCGAGATAATCTCGGATACTAATTATATCATTTGCAACGAACCACTCAGTGCGTTGAAAAACTTCGACAAGAGGGTCACTCTTAGAGTTTTGAGAATTCGTGACATGTTTTCAACAAATATTATCTTACATCGAGATATCAAATTCGAGATGTTAAATAAAAATGAGATCTTTGTGTATTAAACGTGTATTGTAAAATGAACTGTACTACAGTGCTATTAGTTACTCCATCATATTATAAATAAAATTGTCAAAGATGAATTTTCAGAATGTTCAAAATGATAGAATCGTAAGAATGCCAGAAATTTCCAAAATGACAAAGAGGAATCGTGAAAATGAATTCTCAAAACTGCGAGAGTGATGTCATAGACAAAGAGGTGCGCTGCGAGGTGCAATAAAACGAAAAGTAAGGTGTGACGGTGAACGGCATTGAAGAAGAAGAGCGTCGGTGAACGAGTCCGTTGACGAGCATTCGTTCAACTTTGAAGCTCGGCAATGACGTTCTACTTTACCACGAACGATCAATTCTGCCGTCCATAGGACCTCGGCCACCGAATTGCGCGCCATGCAAGTATAGTTGCCGGTGTGAGCGGCGTTGACGCGTTCGATAACTATGGTACTGGAATGGGCGTCAATGTTGGTTACGCGTAGGCCCGCGGGTGGCTGAATGTGTCTGGGACCGGTTATCCCGGTGTTCCCGAAGCCTGTTGAACCGGGCCCGGCGATCGGCTCGCCGTCCTTGGACCAGGCGATCGTGAACGGAGGATCACCCTTCTCGACCATACAAGTTACTTGGGCACGCACGCCCTCCGAGAGATCCTTGTTAAAGCTAAAGGGAGCTATCGTGGGTGGAACTGCACAAAAAACAAAAAAAGATCAAGCGATGAGCGTGTGTGGTGACCATGTGTCTCCTGTGTCGGTCTTCCACGTTGTTGCTTCCCGTTGAGACGCCTTGTCGTTGAACGATCGATGCGCATTTGGTCGCGTTAAAAGTATCTTTACAAAGACAAAGAAGAGGGAGACATTCGATGTTAGGCGAGTTCTCCGTGTTAGATCAGACAATATTGCCACAAGTATTCGCAGTCAAATTCGAGGAGCTTCGACCTCTAAAATAACGGGTCCCCAGGCTTCTCGGCTTGTCTCCCTCTTCGTGTTAGTTGTTCCGGTAGTTGAGATTATCTTTCGGATACGGCTGAAATATCTGCACTTGAGCGAACTTTAACCATCATGGCCGGTAATCCAAGGTACAATATAGTGATTAAGCCTGGCTTTTAACAGCGATTTGTGAAGCTCGCGACGCGAACGGACAAAGTCCTGGCGGGATAAAATGTCGCGCGAACGAATATGGCGCGTGTCATTCGTTAAAGCGACTTCTCGGCTCCGCACAATCCGTCGTTCTTTGAGGGATTACACCTTTCTAAGTCCATTAACTTTATTAAAGCCGGGCGAATCCGCTGTTCAACGTAGCCCACGCATTACGCCGGCCGTAATGGACGACGGGATAACGTAATGCGATAACATCGACGGTGCTTATCAACTCTGTTGCCGTGCGCGTCATTACGCGTATGCCATTACACGAATAGGATCGTATTAACATTGACGAAGTCACGGGTGCTTCGGCGTGGTTATCGCGCGAATGAATGGCGGACCGATGATGAAATAAAGGACCTATTTATGTTAGTTGAGGTTATTAAAAGGACGGTGGATCGTTTCAACCGATCGGCCATTTTATAGATATTGCCATCGAACGATTTAACGCGCTCGCTATAACCGTTACAAGCACAAATTTTTATTCAACACAATGCATACGGGCTTATGATCTACCTATCAAGTCTGTAAAAGCTGCAAGATTTATTCGCGAAGTTCATGTAATAAATAAAACTCTGTATGGGATGTATCTAAATATGCAGCCTTCGATACTGTAAATCACAGCACGCTGTTTTATTTATGGCACGGAACCAGTGGCGTAACTGAAACTATTTGAAGCTTCACTCATTTTTTCATTGACTTCTAACAATTTGAAGAGCTTGAAAATTGTGCTTCAAAATTTCTAAATTCGAAAAATACCAGATTACCATATATCTCATGAAGGTACATTTATTAGATTCCTATCTAGTTACGCCAATGGTTCACGATATTGCATCTATCTAAATATACCGCATTTTTATCGATTTTGACAAAGTTTTTCGAATACACGAAGAAAGGTTTTAAGCACTTGTTTCATGAAAACCGGACGTAGTGGCGCAGGACGACAATAATAGCTCGTCCTCGCGAGAGAGATACCCGCGCAGAGGAAGGATATTCACTGCCCCCGAGGTATTAGAACAGAACGCCACGGTTGTTTGAGAATAATTGAGAAACCGTACCGAGCATAGCAGATAGCGTGGCGTTACATGAGTAATGCTCAAAGAGTGCCACCGGCCTGTAGTCTACGAGTCTGAGTGGGGTTGTGTGTGGGGGTGTACACGAATATCGTCCGAGTTACGCGCAACGAGACAGTTCGATAAACGAACAAACAAAAACGAATTCATACCGTGTTTGACGATAAACACGGATGACGTTGTTTGTACCGAAAGACATGTACCTGTGTCACTCCGTCACGTTTCGAACACACAAAGAATTTAGTAATAATGAACCTGGTGAATTTCAGGATTTTTCAACAATTTTTTAGGTTTTTTCAAGCGGAAATTTCGATAAAGTGAAAAAATTATTGAGGTGTACAAAAGTCAGGTATTTAGATTAATAATTTCTTTGTTCCCAGATTAAATCCCATTTTAATTTTTGAGTCTTCATGTGTTTACTTTAATTTATAAAGTCTTTTTCCAATTTATTTTTCCCGGAAACTTCTCAATTTCCGCATAATTTTAAGCTTGAAGGTCTGTGACGCGAATCAAAAATGAATCCTCCTCTGCAATATTCCCTACGAAATCGCGCGAACACGCGGGAATATGTTGACACACCGGGAAGAAAAATCAGACGATGATTTACGGTGACAGTCGTTACAAGCGCGTGTAGACATTCCGGACGCGCGTAACCGAGGATGCTGTTTCGGCTCGCCGCTCGTCACAGAACAACGCGTTAAAATCACCCTTAGGCCGTTCGTTTCGTACGTCGGGCTAGAGTTTCGTTCGTTCCGCTTGCACTGATTTGTTCGTCTCTAGAACAAGGGGGTGGTTTTTAATGCCGGCTGCCCCGTCGCGCGACAAACGGGGAAACGTTGGCTCCGCTCTCAGAGAAACGTCTCGCTCGCTCGTGTGCGTATGCAAACGAGCATGGAAAGAGCATCGAGGAAAAAAAAGGGAGATCCGCCAGGCGGAATTCTCGCCCGAGGATGAACACCGTACGATTGCACTCGCGTGCTTTACAAGGACAGTTGAAACCGGTCGAGAGGTCCTGTCGACGATTAATATCGACGATGTCAAACCACTTTGGTTCGCTTCTTCTTTCACCCTTCTGCCTTTCATCCACTTAAGTACATTTATGTTATTCCCTCAGACAAGTATTCTGATGTCTCCTATATTCGAATATTTGAATACTGGGTATTTGAAAACTGGGTCTTGAATTTTATAGAATAAAGGTAGTTCGAAATGTACCCCTAGGTGTTTATATCCTTGAATTCTATCTTTCCATTCTCCTATCATTAAATACTATATTAACACCTATCTACACTTGTATCAGTATACTTGTATTTTCATATCTCTGTACACCTACATCTCTCCACCCTTGCACGCTATATTTCTGTCTCTAAAGTACTCGAAATTCGAAATTTGCTTGGGCGTCAATGCAATCCGAACGAAGCTTTAATCCACCGGGCAGAAAAAACGCAAAATAGAGCGTGAAATCGTATACACCGAGGCAGTAGATATACGTTGGCTGTTTGAATAGAAGAGACTAGGTGACCGAATGAAAATTTTCTAACCGAATCGTCGAAACTCGGGGGTACAAATAAAAGACGTTGGTGGCTGAAATTGGTAACCGTACTGGAATAGAAAAAAGATTCAGTAGGGTTGGCGAGGGTGTTGGAGCATAGTGAATGGTTACCGTGGTTGGTGAAAAGTTCCGACTCTGCCGGTGAACAAACGATAAACGCTTGGCTGCGTTCGTTGGCCTACGTCAGGCGCGAACTTTCCATTCAGGGGTGCTGGTCGTTCCTGATGCCGTTTCGACGATCACGGTATAACGCTTTCATCCTGCGTCTTTTATTAGCCGATTGATTTTCCATTGTGCAAATTGTCGCGCTATTCATATATTGTATCGTGAGTGTGATTAGAAAATATCGTGATCGTCGATTTTTAGGAGCGGTAGTTATGGGACATGGCAACTTCAATCATCTTGACGAGTTTGATTAATTTTATTATTCATACCTTGATGACCATAGAATTTTATAGGAGAGACGGTTTTGTTAGACTGTTCTTGGAAATCTATGTATTTTTATAACTGAAGTTAAATGCTGTTCACATATGTTTATGTACAGGAAGTTACTTAAGACATTAAGAATGATCAAACTGTGAGGGAGCTATTGATAAAGATGTTAAGTGATGCTCTTTAAATAAGTGCACAAACAATTTCATTTTTCACTGATTTTATTTAGTACTTCATTCACATGATCTAATATAACCTCTGTCGAATGTCAAACATAACCTATCATTGAACATTTTCAATTTGAGTTTCACTCACAACCTACTTGAGTCTTGCAATTTTTTAAGCAAGTAGATCAACTTTTTATTTATTATACATGTATTAGCAGACAGATAGGTATCTATGTATTAACAGACAGATAGCTGTGTATTAGCAACATGGAGGATACTGGTATCATACTGAGTCAACTCCTAAAATATTAATTTTCAAAACACTATAAGAACTGTACTACAAGAGAGAAATGTCTGCGACAATAATCTTAAGCGCTGTACGATATAAAACATAATTATGCATCCATAACCCGTCCAGATCATTGAAGCTGACCTACGTTGACGTAACTGAGTGTCCACGTCAACGGTGTCCTATTTAATTAACCTATTGTCCTATTTATTTTGCATCGAACCGAATGTCAGGAAATCGAAGCAACCCCGAGGGATGTAAAAACCGTGGTCGTACCGTGGACCAACAGGGACGCCGTGCGAGACGTTTCGGCGGCATCGTTGCTCGCAACGCACGTATAGTTGCCATTATGGGCCGTGGTTGCGCTCTGTATCATCAACGTGAGATCGTATTCGCCGAAATGATGGGTGATCGTCTCCGTGGAATTCAATCGCTTGCCGTCCTTCAACCAGGTGATCCTCAACGGTGAATCGCCCTCGCTGACCACGCAGGAAACGTGTATCCTCGCGCCTTCTTGTATATTGGCAGGAAAGCTAAACGGATCGATTTTAGGCGGTACTGAAAATTACAGGAATCACGAGACATTTTACTTGATTACGGCCCGCGTATCTCCTATAGCTGCTTCTAGCAACTGCTACGAACCCTAAATCTAGAAGTTGCACAACTTGTAGATATTCTAATTTTCGAGTTTAATGTAGATATTCAAGTTTTCGAGTTTAGAGAGGTCTGTGGACATGCACTATATTTTTTTATCAAATTTTTATTTTGATATAATTTTTCGGACTATGCTGAATAAAAACGCGGAGTACATTAAAAAATTGCTAGTGAGTGAAATATTTGAAATTTTCATACAAATCCAGAATTTAAAATATCTTGAGGACTATTGAATTTTTTGGTAGAGTGCTGTAATTCTTTTTTGTGCGAAATGTATCAAAATTGATCGATGTAAAAAAAATATATGCAGTTCTATTGAAAACGTGTTTCTTGTAAACATCGTGAAATTGACATCTTAGAAATGCTATTTAATTTTTGTTTGTGCAATTTTCTTTCGATCCAAAGATACAGATCGTCCCAGTTACTAGAAACACCCTGTACACGTTTCATGGCCGAGAGTCTCGAACTGCTCGACGGACCAAAAGAAACTTTTTCCCTTTCCGGCCGACGAATCGATAATGCCGCTTCGAAATGATCGCGGAACAATTGAAAGCGGACAAAAGGCGCACGCATCGATCGTTACATCGTTCAACGCGAAGTTTTCATTGCTCGTTCAATTTTTTTCCCCCTTTCCTCGTTTTGTTTTTCGGGGATAGCTCGATTTCAGCGATTCGACGCGAATTACGTTTTCAACGCTCTCCTATGTTCTCTTAAATCGATTACTCTTTTTGCCGCGTCACGTTATCCTCTTGACTCTTTCCGGTTGAAGTGTCAGTTATGAACGCGTATTTATTTTTATGTACTCTCAGTCTTCCGGAGCTTTCCCTTTCGACAAATACCTGTGAAAACCAGCCTGAAAATTATTAGACGAATATTTTATAGTCTTGGGGATCCATAAAGAACGTTCATTCTTTGTCACATTTGATTATATTAATTTTGTTTTAAAAGAAGGAATACTTAAATAAGATTTTGAGCAATGATCTCATATAAAATCAATCAACCAAATCAAATAAGATTTCTGCTTTTCAACTGATTAATATAATCAGAAACATTTCATAAAATACAAAAATAGAACTCAGTGAAGCATGCAGAATATCTCTGAATTTCGAAATAAATTCCTTTGAACGAAAGAGATTATTTCAAGTTGAAAGAGATATTTTTTGCAGTAATAATTTTTAAGAGATTTATTTATAATAGTCGTAATCAGTGTTTTCCTGCAGGAACGTTCTTTGTGGACGACCTTTATCAAACCGATGCACAGCTGGTTATAAATAATGAATCGGTTAAACGTCCAATCGACGTCGATGGTTAACTCAACTCGCTCAGTTGGAATAACAAGGTGTATTTAAATTACAAACGAAAAGCAGACCGAGAGAAAAGCTGCGGTAGAAAAACGAGCCGAATCGAATTTCTTTTACGTTATAAACAGCAATTTCAGTTTGCAAACATCGCAGAGAAGCCATTCAATTTCGCGCGGGAAAAACGATCCCTTTACGATTCCACCGTTTACAACCGTACACTGGAAAAAATCTGGCAAAGAACAGTGGTGTTCAAAACTTTGCTTTCGTTCCACAAGAGATATTTTTAAACAAATATAAAATTCTTATAAAACAAATTACTTTAAAACTTGTTATTCCAATGTTACATGTTATTCGAATGTAAGAAGACACTTGTTAGAGAAGAAGTAAAAGAAGAAGAGAATAGACTACCTTTCACGTCGATGTGAACGGTCTGTGAATCGGATCGACCTTGCTTGTTCTTCGCTGTACATGTGTAGGCACCCTGATCCGTGCTCCTGTCGACGTGATGCAGCCTTAGTGTTCCGTTGGCGAACACCTCCTGACGGCGACTTGTTGGTAGCATTTTACCGTCTGTTGTAAATAATTCTTCTTATTCTCTTTATACTGGTAGGCCAGTTAGTTTAGGTCAGTTTACGATTAGGTTTAAAAAGACTCTGTTTTTAAATTACTTATTTACTAAAACAAAAGTCAGGAAGGGGATCTCACCGCGTTCACCGGAGCCAGACATCTTGCGTTTATTATTATATAGAGATAACTTTTTCAGGATGCAGATTTCTAAGTGGGTGAACTACGAGTCTCAAAATTCTGTAATGCCATCGACCCAAATTGCCAGATTCTTCCAAAGTCCTGAATCCTCATATTCCCAAAGTCCCATAGGCTCATAGGCCCAAATTCCGATATCTCTCAAATCCCAAAGTACTGTGATGCTAACGTCCCAAAATCCGAAATTTCCAAAGTTCGAAATTTTGAGTAACAAACTCTCAAATTTCCAAATTCATAAACTTCTAAATTTCTAAATGACCGAACTCTCAAAGTCCTAAATTCGCAAACTCCTAAATTTCCAAATGACAAAACTTTCAAAGTCCCAAATCTCTCAAATTCCCAAATTCCCAAATTCCCAAATTTCCAAATTCCCAAATTTCCAAATTCCCAAATTCCCAAATTCTCAAATTCCCAAATTCCCAAATTTCCAAATTCCCAAATTCCCAAATTCCCAAATTCCCAAATTCCCAAATTCCCAAATTCCAAAATTCCCAAATTCCCAAATTTCCCAATTCCCAACTTCCAAGCGTTCAAATTCCTAATTTCGCCAAATTCTCAACTCCCAAATTCCACGCGCCCAAATTCCTAATTTTTCCAAATTCCCATCTTCCAACTTCCAAGCGCTCAAATTCCTAATTTCGCCAAATTCTCAACTCCCAAATTCCACGCGCCCAAATTCCTAATTTCTCCAAATTCCCAACTCCCAATTTCCAAGCGCCCAAATTCCCAAATTCCCAAATTCCCAAGGTCCCAAATTCTCAAATTCCCAAATTCCCAAATTCCCAAATTCCCAAATTCCCAAATTCCCAAATTCCCAAATTTCCAAATTTCCAAATTCCTAAATTCCCAAATTCCCAAATTCCCAAATTCCCAAATTCCCAAACCCCAAATTTCCAAATCCCCAAATTCCCAAATTTCCAAGATCCAATACCTTAAATCCCCAACCCCTAGTCCACAAAATCTCCAAGTTTTCCGAATTCCCAAAACATCAACCTCTCAAACCCATAAAAACAAATCGCAAAAAATTTCTGGAAATATCCAGCAAGCAAAACAGCGGTAAAAACGAATCTCCGTTAATCGTCTAGGTTTCCTATCCACATTCCCCGGAGCATTTCCCATGAAAATGTACAGTGTCACGGTGTCGCGCCTGCAGGAAACTCGCAATCCGCTTTCACAGTCGCGGATCGACTTTGAAAGTGTAACCGTTCGGGTATTGCGCGTTCAACGTCACGCTACATCGCTCGTAAAAGGGGGAAAGTTAGGGGGCACCGTTTGAAACTTTTCCACGAGTTCGGTTCATCATTACCGGAAAAGAAACGCTCGAACTTCGCCGTTTCGACGACGCGGCGAGAAGCTGGAGTTCGACTCGAATAAAGCCACCCGAATCCGTTCCCTTTTCTGCCTCCCTCTTTCTTCCACAGCGATGCTGCTACGAAAAAGTTCATTTAAACCGCTCGAAAAACCCACCGAGGTACTTTCAGTTTCTCTGAAATTTCATTCGTCTCCATGCCGGCAAGATTTACGAGCGAACCTGGACGCTGACTTATTTACGGGCCGCGCCTGCCGGATATTTCAATTCTGACTTACTGTATTATGAACTCTTTCTTCTGGTATTTGCATAAATCGGATAGATTTATTAGTGGGATTTTTGTGGGCCAGATCGTTGATGTCCTTGTTGGGAATATTTAATTGTTAGCAAACCGGGATTTTTGGGGATGGGGTTAAATTTGGGGATGGTAGGATGGTTTTTGAGAGTTGGCAAATTTTGAGCTTGTGGGGGTTTGAGAATTTAGGATTTGCAAATTTGGGAATTTGAAAGTTTGAGGATTCAGTTCAGAACTTTGAGATTTTAGGACCTTGCAAAAGAGTACAATCAGAAACCTCATAATTTAAAAAGTTATGACTGAAAATTTAGAAACTACAAAGAGACCTTGAAAATTAAGAAATTACATAATATGAGACCTTGGAAATTTGCAAATACAACCAATTCGTATTACAGGGATGTTAAGCTATTTAATGATATGTGATTCCCCTAATTCTTACAGTACGATGTAACCCGAGTCCATCGTCTTTAAAGCCCTTGAAGCATACAATCCTGACCTTTCTCCCACGTGATGCTTGCGATCGGGAATCCAGCGACCGGACATTTGATCACGGTGGTTTCTCCAGCTACTGCAGCGTAGTTTCCCATCGGACGTACATGAGGCAGACCGTAAATGTTGAGACGAGCCGAATGGTGAACCTTCGCCATCCGATTCGATGCTGTACACTGATAATCGCCGCCATCCTCCACGTGCACCACGCTGATGTTCACGTGTGATATTACGTCACCGTGCACGGTTACATATTGGCCTATCATAAACCTGCGAACAGACTCTATCTTTATATCCTTTTTCAGAAAATATCTGAGCGGACTTTTTGGTAATTAATTTGTTCGTAAGCAATTTAAATTGTTCGAGGAAAGACATAACTGATTTACAAGGGACGGTAAAGTTATTACTTAAGAGTTTCTGACTGGGCGAATTAAGTTGCTCAATTTGAAGTAATTGGAGGTTAAAATATCTGCTTCGAGAACTGCACAAATGTTTCTGTAACTTCTCGGGCTTTAAGAACATACAAAATCGGAATTACTGTTGTTATTCTGTTAAGGTGTTTTAACTTCGATATCGCTGTACAATGTTCAAACTTGTTTAACTTGTTATGAATCTCCTCTCTTTGAGGCACATATTTTCTCAGAAAATATGTGCATCGAAAAAATACCTAAAGATACAACTTAACACAAAAACTACCAAGCCGGTCAAATGACCGTTCCACAAAATCCTTATTATAAATTACACAATTTGTTGAAGTAATTCTTCTGATATTTATCTTCACCAAGATAAAGAATTAATGTGTATATTAATTTATGCTGTGTCATTTGTTTATTTATTTGACTTCATTTTTCATCTCAAATTATACGCCGGTTTAGTGTTAATGGAAAATAAAATTTAAACAATCAGTTAACTGTCTAAAAAAAATTCTAATACAATTCTGTTTACGGAAAAAGAGAAATAGAAAACGTGATTGAATTATTAATAGAGTGCATACAGTCCCGTCGAATCTATCATTCTAAATCGAGCGACTCTAAAAAGTTTAGACTGAGCTCGGTTGATTGGTAATTTTCCCCTCAATTGGTTCAGAGAATCGAAGCCCGCAGGGAGGTATCAGTTCCCACGGGAGTTGCGTTATAACGGGCTAGCCGCTCTGATTTTCCCTCGATCGTAATACCAGCGGTTTAATAACCGAAAATAATTGTGTACACACCATCCATCGATTTTTGATCGTGAAAAACTTTGTTCCTTCAATTCTTAGCGTTCTCGAACAGAGTACCTGTCGTTCTGAGGAAGAGGAAATCCGTCCAGGGTCCACGAGAAGTGCGGAGTCGGATTTCCTGTGGCTATGCACTTCAACGACACCGAGGGTCCTGGCTGGATCGTCTGTTCGATGAATTTGTACACAAGCTGCGGCGCCGCGTCTGAAGAACACATTAAGCTTAAACCATTATGAAAAACCAAAATTGTTTATATTTAAAAGTATGAAAAATTTTGTAGTTTTAGATTGGAGAAAGACGGAGATTGATCTTCATAATTGATCTCAAAGGACACTGATGGTCGTTACACATATTTTTGTATTTTTGTGAAAAACCGATACCATTTTTATAATTGAAATTATGAAAAATTTTGTAGATTTAGATTGGAGGAAAAACGAAGATTTAGGTGTCTTCATAATTGATCTCAAAGGACACTGATGGTCCTTATACATATTTTTGTGAAAATAGTGGTGTTGAACAGCGGAGGGATGCAGTGTGATAATCCCGGTAATAAAAGCGATAGACAATCGGTATTTAGCTGACCAAATTTTGACGAGATTATTTAAACGCTAGACATCACAAATTTATACGTATTTGTATTATTTTGCGATCGGAATTTCAGCTTGAATTCGAATCCCCTCCGGCGAGAGTAACATGTTCGTATTGGTCTCGGGATTAAATGACGTTTCTAGCAACATTACGCTGGGCCGGCGTGTTTCAATTGCGCCAAGTAAAATCGATCTCGCATGAATTCGGTCCCTATCGAGATTTCGAAATAATTCAATGGCGCGTGGACACGCGGCCAGGTAAACGCATGCAGATCGTTTGCACGGATTTGCATCGTGTCCGTTTTCCCATGTTAAACGCTTTACGTATCTTTAAATCGACCCTTTCGTATAGTAACGCTTTACGTATCTTTAAATCCTGAGAGTACTTGGACGTACAAACAAGAGTGTTTGGAGCATTTTTAATTTCGGCAAGAGTACAAAGTTCGATTTTTCCAGTAACGACATTTGATCGGAACCGAGAGGTCAAAGGTGAATGAAACGTGTCAGGCGGTGTGCGAATTCGTAACGTTGGACGAGTTAGCTTGCGGGCGAATTTCGAAATGGTACACCTGGTCCGGGCGGGTGTGCGGTACGCACACAAGGAACAGCCCGGACGTTCCGTGGAAATGATCCTGGGTCGCCGCAAGGCGGGGTATTATGCACGCAACATTTACATGACAAGGCCTGTACGCGGGCAGAACTATCGATCTGCGGTTTGACGCCTGAACTCGAGTGCCGCCTAGTGAATTAACCCCAAATTATAGAGCCGACAATAACCGAGGCACGGAGCTACGCGGCTGTTTGCTCAACGGCGTAAATCAGGATGCCACGTATTGCCGGATGCCACGCCCCGATCTACTATTATCGTACGCTACACTCGACGTTGTCTTTCATTCGATGGTTACCCAAAACTTCGATATCTTCCATCTTCTCTTCTTACCAACTCTGGGACCATTCTGGTACCTTCGCCGTTTCGTTCTTCTGCAGCTAAGGCTTTCTCCTTTTTAGAAATTACTTTACTTGGAGGAGGGAAGAAATTTCATTCGATAAATTTGGAACTAAACTTCATTCGATTGCATCCTCTTGTCACGGAGAGCTCAGTGATCTGGTGGTTGTAACAACCACCACATTATGATGTACAATGTAATCCGATACACTGTTATCAGACAGTAAAGAAATTCATGATGTTCTACAAAATTTCTTATTCTTGTTGAACACCACAGAAAATAGTAAATTTTGCAACCCATGTATCTTAATCAAAGACTGAGATTTGCAGAGATGTGGTTCCTAGTAGTACAAGTCAATAATAAATGGTCGTACATTAATCAGGGACGGGTTTTTACTTATTCAAGGCTTTTATGAATAGTATACTTCTGGATACATAATTCATTGGTGCTTTTGCGAGAGCAGTAAATGCCTTGCAATTAACAGACATTTGCAGTAGAGTCAATTATGTGAGCATCGTTGTAAATTCCCAAGAATCGGCACTTATTGATCCTCTATAAGAATATTCTGAATTCATAATTCAGATACGTCGATATTTTTGTCATTTTCAGTAGTATAGGTCGATCACGTGGTACTTTTTATTATTAACAGACATCAGGATTTGTCGTTCATTGTTGTAAAGAATATTTCTAACACAGATGTCCAAAAGATGATCGTTTATTTGGAGTCATACTTTAATTATTGGACATTTGTATAAGTCAATCGCACAGTGTCAATATGTATCATTAAAATATATTTCTTTCGGATATTTATCATCGTAAAGAACAGTAGTCTCGATTTGTCCATGAATCTTAAGCACAGTGAGGCAGAAAGCGCAGTAGTATAAATCAATCATAAAGCCGCCATTGCGCATTACAATACATTTGTTTCTTCAATCACCATGAAATGTAATAACTGCATTTACAACTTGAACATCTGAATGACTTTGATTCATCTTTATACACTTTGATGGTCAGACAGTTTCAGTAGTATAAATCAATCATTGGTATCCTTATAATACATTCATATATTCTTCTCGATTATCATAAGAGGCATCCTGATCAAACACTTCATCTTTGAAAGCACGAAGTGTAATCATTACGAGATATATCCTGTCGTATAAAGTTTATAAAAATTACGTAATTATCTCATTCAGGTTCAACGACCCTAGAAAGAATCGAAGAACATTTGACAGGACAAATATCTGTAAAAACGAGACTTTGAACAGCGCTCGAGTTCTTTTATTTTCAGATAATTAGTCTCGATCAAACATGACGAACTCGTTAATACGAAACAGAGCGGGTAATGCAAGCGACGCGATTTGCGAGCCGGTAATTCGACAGGAAGGCATTATTTACCGTGACGTGATTGCCGGTCGTGTAAACGCGTTAAATCGGTATAAATAAAATGGAAGCCTGCCAGTATCGAAACTGGCCGGGTATTTCGCGAGGACGTCGCGCGAAATCCTGACACGATTTGTCTTCATGACCGGTACCTTTGAAAACGAGTCATCGACAGCCGAAACCCGGTATATTAACCCGACGCACGAAACCGTGCACGAGAAAATACGTGATGCATTTTACAAAATATTTCGCAATTTCCACGAGTACCTCACGGAATCATTTGGCTGCAGTCCAAAACCGACAGCTTCTCCCACTCTAATTCTTTTCCCCGCCATATGTGCGTTTCCATAAACCGTTCTGCTTTCGTCGACCGAATAAATTGAAAAAAAGCGGACAAAAAAAAAATACGAGAACGCAGCGGATGAGAACGTTCTACGTTACGAGCATACATCTGTTTCCCCCTTTCCAATGTTGGCTCGCCATCGTTACAAAAGTTCGCCGCTTTGATTCTTTCCCTTTTTTACGCGAGAGGATTAGTCCGCCTCCAATTATTTCGAATCGCACAAAGCGACAGCCATCGAACGAGAGATTTCGGGATCCTTTATTTTTTTTCAAATCTGCCAGCCCGATCGAACGCATGAATTATTTAAAAGAACGATTGTTCGAACTAGAAGAGGCTACGTCTTCGACGAACAAAAGGGGACAAAGAGCCTTTTCGTCGTGACTTATCGACGGCACGAAAGCGAAAGTTATTAATCACGGCGAAGCGTTTTTCCTCCCCCAGAACCGGCGAAATTCCAAGTTTTTTTCGACGTTTAAAAATTTCCACGGCACAACGCCTCGACTGAGAAATACAGTCGAACAGGAAGATAAACGGACGTCTGCCTTTTTTCCCGTTCCCTCGTTCGAGGACACATCGGTCAATACTCGCGTGCACGGCATCGACGTCTGCCAAATAAAATGGAACCTTTTGTCTTCATTGCAAACGCTGGAAATAATTATCGGACCAAGTGTAAAACTGGATGGCCCCCTTTTTTTCAACGTTCGATTCATCGATCGTGGAATTATTCCTGTTTAAACCGCCACAAATAATATCGAGAATTTTAATGGGCCCAGGTCAAGTAGGACAGAATATATGTTAGTTTAACGATGTTCTTAAGGGTAGTCAATTCAATTCTTGTTACGGAAGCTTTGGAACGTGTTTTACCTGTAATTGTGATACAAAAAGCATACTTTCAATGCAAGAATTCATGAGGGGCTCTGCAAGGAAGAGTTTAAATTTTTATTGTCTACGGATGTAATTTTATTGTCTTCGGTTCAAGGAATTTTAGATTCTAATTGATATCGGCGGGACAGAAAATAGAGTTTAAAATTGCATGTGCTTCTTAAGCGACATCTTCGTTATTTATAGAACTTTGAGGTTATCATAACCTCTACATGAGTGAGAAACTTCACAAATATAGTGACATTATCAGGTTCCAAAATTCCGCAAAGATCCAAACTTTCAAAGCGTTTCAAAATTACAAAAGTTCCGAACAAGGGTTCTAAAAAAAAAAAATTCTCGAGCACCGAAGTTTCGAACTTTTAAGAATCGCAAAGTTGCGATCTTCACACACAAATTTGAACAATTTCACCGTTGCGGAAGTTAATAAGTTTGTAAAAAATCGCAAGAATTACAAAACGGAACGAAGATCCAATCTTATTCGGAACACGCTATCACGGTTTGATCGCTCATCGTAACTCGCTGTTTTCTTTCTATCTCATTTTCCCAGGACGTTTTGGAGAATTGTTTTCCCGTCCGTAACAACGCTACACCGGTAGGGGGATAGTAAACGAAGACGTCAGTGTTCGGGACATTCACAGCCGGGTGAGAAATGTCGTTCGATGGTTCTCAACGAACGTCGTATACGTGACACTAAGACGAAAATGGACGTAGGTATGTACGTGCACTTAAGACGGTCGACTGACAGGCTCGTTTAACGTAATGGATTATGTCACGTGGAAGAGGCATTCCCGTTCCACAGTTTTAAACATGTCGGTGAAATATTCGTCCAGAGAGAGGTCGTCCAGCGTCTTCGTTCGTTGTTTTTGCGCGGGAATTTCAAGTTGCAGCAACACTTTTAGCCATCTCTCCCGCAACCAGCGACGCGTTTCTTTCACTCGCCGAGCATCGTCCGCCCCGCTTTCCACCCTCCTGACTAAGACAAATGGTATGTATTTATTTCACGGCACGCCAGCCAGTGGATTTCTCCTTTCTCCATTATGCATCGCCCTCGTTAAGCACTCTTTTCTTTTCCTTTTTTCTATTTCGACGCTCCTCCACTTTTTCCTTCTCCTTCCTTCGTCACTGTCCTTTGCTCATCTTCCTTCCACGCTCTACATAATGATATTTTTTTACAAATTAATGTACACCTCGTAATTTTTCGGTGTACTCGATACACTCCTTTTTTACGTCTTATGCATATTTGCGTATATACTGAAGAAGTAGAACAAGTTTCTTAAGAATTTTTTTTCGGATGTTGAACTGCTTCCACATTTCGTGTTGCTTCAAAATAACAAAGAAAGTAAAGGAATATAATTTTTGAGGCTGTGCTTGATCTTTGAAAAGACTGACCCTTCCAAAACATTAGAATATGAAATAACATTTTTGACGACAATTTTATTAACCCCTTCCCGTGCCATTTATTTATGAGGTCAGTCAGGACTATAACATTAAAACGAACAAAAAAAATGAAAATGTTCTAAGTCTTTTATATTCAGGGATCCTTGACAACGCAAATTATAGTTGGATCTAAACTTCAAGTTGAAGAGTATTCAAAATTTGAGTAAGGCTTATTATATTTGAGCTGTGAGTGCACGAGTGAGACTTGTCAAAGCACGCGAAGGGGTTAAAATATAGAAAGTATTTGATGTTTCGAATTTCTCTTGGTCTGTTTCAATATTTGCGATTGAAAATTGTGTCTGGATGGAATAAAAATTTAGAGGGAGAAGATTGATTCGAAAAAAATGAATAGTGATTACGTGGGTTCAGGGAGCGTTTGATCGTCTGAGGGTTCGTATTGCGCGGCGAGAAGAGACCGCGAGATCGAGCGAACCGGCGAAGTAATGAAAGAATTCGGTTCCACGTATTGAACCGGAGATTTGCCAGGGATGGAAGGAGATAAGGCATGAGACAGGGGGACGGAGATAAGTCGGAGGAGAGGCAGCCGGATGCGACGAAGCGTGGAATCGTGTTGCCAGACTTCGGTATAAATTCCAGGTGAAATTCCAGGCGAAACTAAAGGGACGAGGATTTTATATTTCACCCGATATCTCCAATCGGAGCTCGGAAGTTTCGTCAAGGGAACGAAGGTCGAATTAACGAACCCGTTAATTAAAAAATATTTAACTCATCCGTCGGATAAAAGTTCATTGTAATATGTATTTTTATCGCACTTGACGGACTTGCTCCGCGAACAGCCGATAAAAAAAGGGGTCGTTCAAAGTTTCGCAATAGAGACCTGGGCTCACCCTGGTTAACAGCCCCGATAATAGCTTTAATTTCAACCTTATTATTTTCCAACGAAACTTTTATAAAACTTCGAGAAACTCGTACGATCCGTGGCTTTACGACCGCTTAGACTCTCTAATCCGTCTTCTCGTGTCTCAAGCGGGTCTTCGTGTCGTGTGTTACCCCACAAAGTTGCCGGAGAAAACCTTCGCGCCTCGAACTGCGTTTTCATTGGCTGTAAATTTTTAATTATCCACAAGTTAATTTAGCGCTGGCAACTTCCTACCTGCCCCCGGCCATGTATCGTTCGCAGGAAGGGCGGATGAAAATTTAAGAATTAAAACCACTCATCCTTGCTACGTTGCTTGGCGACCTTTTAAATCATCTTTTAGTCCGATGAGTTAGAGGGAACGAGCTACTTTATATGTACTTTGAAGATCAGGTGTTTACAGTAGTATAAGATTATATTCGCTTATTACGACACATTTTATAATTTACATGTGCACTTTGCATTAGCAGTTTCATGTTTTGTGTGCAGTTCAAATCATTATTTCCTTGTTGATTAACAAAACAGATAGTAGATTTGCAGGTCTATAATTGAAGTATGTAGACATTTTTAAAAGAACAACGGTATAAAACGTTTTATATTATGATTATGACATTTTCAGTAGTATAGGTCAATTATATAGCTGTCATTACTAAATGTTGTCAATAAATTTGTAGATCTATAATTGAAGAATGTAGGCATTTTTAAAAGAACAACGGTATAAAACGTTTTATATTATAATCATGAAATTTTCAGTAGTATAAGTCAATTATACAGCTGTCATTACTAAATGTTGTCAATAAATTTGTAGATCTATAATTGAAGAATGTAGGCATTTTTAAAAGAACAACGGTATAAAACGTTTTATATTATAATCATGAAATTTTCAGTAGTATAAGTCAATTATACAGCTGTCATTACTAAATGTTGTCAATAAATTTGTAGATCTATAATTGAAGAATGTAGATATTTTTAAGAGAACAATAGTATAGGACACTTTATACTATGATTATGAAATTTTCAGTAGTATAGGTCAGTCATACAGCTGTCATTACTAAATGTTTTCAATAAATTTATAGATTTATAATTGAAGAATGTAGACATTTTTAAGAGAACAATAGTATAGAACACTTTATACTATGATCATGAAACTTTCAGTAGTATAGGTCAATCATACAGTCGTCATTACTAAATGTTATCAATAAATTTAAAGATCTATAATTGAAGAATGTAGGCATTTTTAAAAGAGCAATGGTATAATACGCTTTATACAATGATCATGAAATTTTCAGTAGTATAGGTCAGTCATACAGCCGTCATTACTAAATGCTGTCAACAAATTTGTAGATCTATAATTGAAGAATGTAGGCATTTTTAAGAGAACAATGGTATAAAACCCTTTATAGTATGATTATGAAATTTTCAGTAGTATAGGTCAATCATACAGTTGTCATTACTAAATGCTGTCAATAAATTTGTAGATCTATAGTTGAAGAATGTAGGCATTTTTAAGAGAATAATAATGTGGAACACTTTATAGTATGACAATGAAATTTTCAGTAGTATAAGTCAATCATACAGCCGTCATTACTAAATGTTATCAATAAATTTGTAGCTCTATAATTGAAGAATGTATGTATTTTTAAGAGACCAATAGTATAGAACACTTTATACTATGATCATGAAAGTTTCAGTAGTACAGGTCAATCACAAAGCCATCATTATTAAATGTTATCAGTACTTCTCTTCAAGAATAACACATTCAGAATGCATCCTTTCAAAGAATACATACTTGCATTAATAAAACAGATACGTAATTTAAGAACAGTAACAATACACTTTACGTTTGCAGTAGCACAAGTCAACCATATTGTAACCATTGCTTATAACCGTTTCTCTTAATCGTCATGAAAGGTACAATATTTTTCATAACACACCTATTTGAGAATCTCCACCAAAACAACGTGTGTAAACTGTTCCATTTCTCCATAATTCAATAAACGTTTCATTTGCAATAATATAAGGTGATAACATGTTATCATTACTTACCCCCTAAACGAAGTTCGGCAGCCGCTTGGACCATTTCGTAGTCGTTCTTAGCGAAACACTGATACATGCCCTTGTCATCCCTGGCGACCGAGGACACGTGCAACGTGGATCCATCGTTTCCGGTGATCTTGCTCCTGCCGGAGGCGCCCTCTCTCACCGGAAGTCCGTCCTTGGTCCACGAGATCACCGGAGCCGGTTGTCCCGTGACGGAGCATTGAAATTCAGCGTCTTTGCCCAAGTCGACGGTGACCTGTAACAGTTATCGATTTAACTCGCTGCACGTTCGCCACCGAACGTCCCTTTTAATCTTCCGACTGTCCGCGAAAACTTAATATTGTTTCCCCGAAGAAAAGTTGGCGGAACGAGGGAACCTCGTTCTCGGGGAACAGATGTTGCGCTTTCGAACATCGTCCACGATTAAAGAACGGAGCTTGTTGCTTCTGTAGGAAGGTAATTTCCACGCCAACTAGGAAGAGCATTAACGAACCATCAAGTACAGCTTTCACGGATAGAGGTGGATAGAGCTTCTATTCAAAGGATCACGATCCGACTAACATGCAAGCGGTACGCACAGTGGTTCTTCGGTGTCTTGAATCATTTTCGGTCTTTGAAAGTTCTGGGACTTTGGAACTTTCATGTTCCGTAATTTAGGATGTTTAGGACTTTCATACATTGCCATCTTGGTGCTCTTCCAGTTTGGGATCCTGACATTTTTGGTCTGAGACTGGGAGGTTTGAAATTTTAGTATTTTTTTAGTTTAGGACTTTAGCTTCTTAGGATTAGTGAGTTTTGGAATTTTTGGTTTACAAGATTGTAGATTCTTGAAATTTTAGCATCCTGGAATTTTTTAAATTTTGAAGTCATGTCAGCTTCGAAGCTTTTGTACTCAAAGACTATGAAATTTTTCAAGCCTAAATGACAATAAGATTTGAGAAATTTTCTTTAAATCAAGTAATTTTTTAAACTTAATCTAAAATGCGTAGTCCTTGATAATTTCGTAAGAGCATTGCATAAAATCGCGATAGTTTGTCAAGAATGAGAGCCGCTGCATAACGTTTTGTAATCGTAACATAACACGAGAAGCTCGTTAGGAGATTTATTTCACCTGCACACTCGCATGCAAATGAACCCGAAGTTGAACTTTGTTGGTAAGCTTAAAAAATTGATGCTTTAATACCCTCCTCGAATTTCCGCTCTGTTTCGAAAACTTGAACAAAGTAACGATATTGCAAGGTATCCTTTGATCTCCGTAGAATATCGTATCAGTATTATGAAAGACTAGGGGCTCCCGTATCGATAGTAATTACTCTTAGCCGGTCGATGGAAGCTTTTGATAGGAAAGTTTGCTTCTGGATGATTCGGTGATACACGCATCGTAGTTTGGAACGCCGGTGGAAAAGGCTTAACGCGTTCAGACGCAACGGTACAGATAGCGAACGATCAAGCTTGGGAATAACGGTAAATCGAACGTCCTGTTGGGTATTTCATCGTCTACCTTCGAAAGCTTAATTGCTTCCGGGTCGCGCGGTCATCTCCCTTTGATCAGTTCACCGGCTTCTCTGATTTATCATTAACGAGAATCGTTCTCGGTAAACGGGCTGCGGCAAACAGTTTAACGGCGTACCGGGCTACAGAAGTTAATGCGGGGGGCGGTAATAAATTGCATGGAAATACGAAATATTACTATATCAGATATAATAAAAATATATATAATAAAAACTAACTTAAAACATTTGTATAATAAAAACTAACCTAACTGATCCGTATGACAGAACCTAACTACCAGACGTGCATAATAAAAACTAACCTAACTGATCTGTACGACAAAACCTAACTATCAGACGTGCATAATAAAAACAAACCTAACAGACACAAGTAATAAAATCTAACCCAACAGATACATATAGTAAAATCTAACCTAACAGATACATATTAAAACCTAATCTAACAGGCGTGTATAATAAGAACTAACCTAGCAGATACATGTAATAAAACTTAACCTATCAGACTCGTATAATAAGAACTAACCTACGAGACACATGCAATAAAACCTAACCTACCAGACTTGCATAATAAAAACTAACCTATCAGATTCGTATGACAAAACCTAACTATCAGACGTGCATAATAAGAACTAACCTAACAGACACATGTAATGAAACCTAACACAACAGATACATATAGTAAAACCTAACCTAACAGATACATATTAAAACCTAACCTAACAGGCGTGTATAATAAGAACTAACCTAGTAGATACATGTAATAAAACTTAACCTACCAGACTCGTAAAATAAGGACTAACCTACGAGACACATGCAATAAAACCTAACCTACCAGACTTGTATAATAAAAACTAACCTATCAGATTCGTACGACAAAACCTAACTAACAGACTTGTATAATAAAAACTAACCTAAGAGATCTGTATAATAAAACTTACCTAATAGACTCATATAATGAAACCTAACCTAACAGACTTGTATAATAAAAACTAACCTATCAGATTCGTATGACAAAACCTAACAGACTTGTATAATAAAAATGAACCTGAAAGATTTGCATAACAAAAACTTATCTAATAAGACCTTACTTAATAAGATAACAACTAACCTACAAGATCTGTATAAAAAATACTTACCTAACAGACTCATATAATAAAACCTAACCTAACAGACTTGTATCACAAAAGCTAACCTAACAGATTCCTGCGACAAAACCTAACTAACAGACTTGTATAATGAAATCTAACCCAAAAGATCTGCGTAACAAAAACTTACCCAATAAACACTTACCTAATAAGAAAAACTTGCCTAAAAATATATTAACTTAATATCCAAGCAATAATAAAATTTTATTTGAAATATTTAAATATGAAAACCTAACCTAATGTGTCTAAAACCTGCAGCACTGCAATTAGTTTGAATATTTGAACGAAGTCGTGATACCATCGTTAAGTCGTTAAATATCGATAAGATATCGGTCAGACGCGCTGGGACACGTTGATCCAGTATAGCAAGTAAATGCAGTGGCCTAGTGGCATTTCCATATGTATATCAAACCGCTTAACCGATCGGCGAAGCAGTCCTTTGATCTCTCCGGGAATTCGTCTTATGTATTATTGAAGAGGGTCGTTTATCCGGCCAGTGGGAGAAGCGTCGTCGTCGACGACGAATCAGCGTTCTGATTACCGGACGACACATCGATAGATATGTGTACACGTGTAGGGAACCACACACACATACAGGAGGTACACTTTGAACGTCGTTCGCGTATCGTGACCAGCCCTGCGGACATGAATTTTGAAAGCGTTTCGTGCGTCAAAGGATCGGAAAAGATTCCTGGGGCATATCGGGCGTGATCGGTGAAAAAGGAGGACACGCTCTTTTCTAGGCTTCACGACTGGAAGGAGCGCAATAAACGAGGTCGAGGATATTTATATTCAAGTTTCAAGCTGGAAAGACGATTTGCTGCGGCGCGAACTCGACGGAGAAATTCGTCGACGAGGAACGGTGTGTTGAATCGAACTCTCAGCCATTAAATATTGCCGGAAAGGGTTGGGGGAGAGTTGCTCTCACCCTGACTGGCTTTTGTTCAACGGTCCAAAGGAAACTTTCTTTCAAACCGAAGACCGTTTTAAATATCCTTTGATACGATATTCAGCCGGGGAAGCGAAGGAATTGCAAGTAAGATGCGCAAGGATGACGCCTTTAAGTGCGACCCGACTACCTGGCGAAATAAGGCGATTCCTTCCTCATCGTTGTTGTCCTTTTCTGAGATTCTGCGGACTTGTGGTTGAGATTTTGGGGATTTGGGAGTTTGGAAACCTGGAGGATGTTTGATATTGTGGATATTGTGGAGGACGCTTGAAGATTTGGAGAGTTTTGAATTTGGGAGATGTAGGGTTAGGGGTTTGGGATTTGGAGGGTGTAGGAATTTAGAGATGTGAGAAGTTAGGGGTTTGGAATTTGGAGGGTGTAGGAGTTTGGAGATATGAGAAGTTAGGGGTTTGGGATTTGGAGGGTGTAGGAATTTAGAGATGTGAGAAGTTAGGGGTTTGGGATTTGGGGGGTGTAGGAGTTTGGAGATTTGAGAATTCTGTGAAATAAAATTTGGGGATTTGGGAATTGGGGACATGGGAATTTGAATGTGTAGAAATTTGGGGACTCGGAAATTTTAGAATTTGGGAATTGGAACATGTGGAAATTGAGGGATGTAGAAATTTGGATATGTGAGAAATTGGGGATATGGAAATTTGGAGATGTGAGAAGTTGGGGGTTTGGGATTTTGGGGGTGTAGGAATTTAGAGATGTGAGAAGTTAGGGGTTTGGGATTTGAGGGGTGTAGAAATTCGGAGAAGTGAGAATTCTGTGAAATAAAATTTGGGGATTTGAGAATTAGGGACGTGAGAATTTAAATGTGTAGAAATTTGGGGATTCGGAAATTTTAGAATTTGGGAATTGTACCATGTGGAAATTGGGGGATGTAGAAATTTGGATATGTGAGAAATTGGGGATATGGAAATTTGAAGATGTGAGAAGTTGGGGATGTGGTAATTTGGACATGTGAGAAGTTGAGGATATGGGATATTGGAGGTATAGAAATTTGGAGATGCAACGATTTTGATAAATAAAATTTTGGGGATGTGAGGCCTTCAGTAATCTGACAATTAGAATATCCTCAAATTTAGACATCAAAACAGTCTTTGATCTCCAAAAAAAAGAACAGATGCACAGAGACCCACGAAGTTAACCGTGCGATGAAAAAAAAGTGTCACGATGCTTCTATCTCTTGTCTCCCTCTTCCGTCATCACCCCACGTTGACGCGTTTATGTTACCGATATGGAGTGCAATACACGTTTCATCCTCTCGAAACGAGCGACGAGCGAATCCGGGGGTAGAATAAAGAAAATTACGACAGAGTCGCAGAAAAATGGGTCATAAATACTTCTAAATTTCGTGCATCATCTGCAGTAACGTTCGAAGATCGATGCGTGTTCGTAGGCGGAATTATACGAATCGTTAATGGTATAACGGTGTCGGCGGTGATTATATTAGAGCTCGCGCGTTATCCTTTAAAAGCATTTGTACCTACGACGCTTTCAATAAGCTTATTGGTTCGTAACGAAGCAGATTCTTTTATCGGTGATTTTTTATCGTGTTCGAAAAGTACTCGTTACTTCTGCTCGCGATTATAGCCGAATGTACCTTGGGAACTGGAACGGAGATCGATCGGAACATTAATTTCTGCGGTCGGACAATGAGAATTTAAATTCTTCCTTGTATAATACTGTCCTCTGAAATGGCAACTTTTATGGAGAGGAAAAATTGGATAATAGAATTTCATTTTAGAGATAACTGGAAATTGACGCACTAGGTGCGTCATATATATGTTAGACTACATCCTTATTTTAATTTCTATAAACTATCTCTAAATACAAGAAAACTATCGACTCAATATATCTTACATTCAGATGTAACAATATTAATATTAATAAATTATGATCACCCACATGACTCACCAGGTGCGTCATATATATGTTACCTTATATCACCACATCCTTATTTTCACTTCTATAAACTATCTCTGAATACAAGAAAACTATCGACACTATATATCTTACATCCAGGTCTGATAATATTAATATTAATAAATTATGATCACCCATATGACTCACCAGGTGCGTCACGTTTAAAAAAAAGTAACATACACACATGTTTATGCCGCAACATTGCAGTAGTTCTAAAGTCATTTTTATGGTGATTGCTTCAAAAAGTGCTGATTCAAAGATTCAGGAAACAAAGGATCGAATTAATGGGGTAGATGGTAGAACACACGAATGCTTTTAATAAAGTCAGGACTACGTTAATGGAAAGGTTGGGGTTAAAATGGCGGCCAATATACGAGATAGAATCCGTCCGCAATAATCGTTTCTTTGCTGATGACTGCAAAAGTTATGCGAAAAGCTTCCGGTGAATGAACGCTATTTCATTGGTTCCGTTTTACGACCCGTTCGCTCCGTCTCTAGACCGTTTTCCAATCTTTAAGTCCGTTCTTTAATATACCCAGCCACCATTTTCACGAGAAGATCTCATAGCAATCTCCTAGCAGTTTTCCATCGAACGAGCTACAAACAAACGTGACCTACGTGTACCAATACAACAATGACGGAACAATGCTGTCGTTGAAACAATGCCGAGTCTCTGTAATCAAACGTCAAACACCACGTGACAAGTTTGAAAATTTGCCTGAAAATTGAATTATAACGCCGAAGCGTGGCTGGATTAACGCGTTTCCACCCCCTTTGACATTTCGTTTCAAACGTTATTAATTATTCCGCTTTGCATGGCCAATCGACGCGACGGTTAATACCCTTACAAACACGGAGGTCAAATATTCGATCCGTTGTTTTGACGTGTTTGGAGGAAGCGCGATTGGACGAGGAAAATCTTTGTATGAATTTATGAAGGTTTTTAGGTGCTGGAATTTTACGCTTTTAGATTCTTTTTGTGAAATTCTAGGTTTTGAGGTTTTCAAGTTCCAAAATTTGTACGTTCACAAATTCCCAGCTCCCCAAATTCCAAAATTTCCAAATTTCTACGTCCCCAAATTCCCAACCTTCCAAATTTCAAAATTTCCAAATTTCTACGCCTCAAAATTCCCAGCTCCCCAAATTCTAAAATTCCCAAAATTCTACGCTTCCAAATTCCCAGCTCCCCAAATTCCAAAATTCCCAAAATTCTACGCTTCCAAAATCCCAGCTCCCAAATTTCAAAATTCCCAAAATTCTACGCCCCCAAATTCCGAAATTCTCAAATTTCTACGTCCTCGAATTCCCAACTCCCCAAATTCCAAAATTCCCAAATTTCTACGCTTCTAAATTCCTCTCCCCAAATTCCAAAATTCCCAAAATTCTACGCCCCCAAATTCCCACCTCCCCAAATTCCAAAATTCCTGAATTTCTACATCCCCAAATTCCCAACCCTCCAAATTCCAAAATTCCCAAATTTCTACGCTTCCAAATGCCCAGCTCCCCAAATTTCAAAATTCCCAAAATTCTACGCCCCCAAATTTCAAAATTCCCAAATTACTACGTCCCCAAATTGCCAACTCCCCAAATTCCAAAATTCCCCATTCCTACCTCCCCACCTACCCTCTTCAAACCCAAATCTATTCATACTAAAATTAAAACGTCATCCAAACTAAATATCTGAAAACCCCAATTCCTAATTCAATAACTTTTATCCCAGACAAGATTTTGTTTCATAAAATTTAATTCCAGTCATATCATCCAATAACTCGAATTTATTGCTTTAATTATTCGGAGTCACATTTCGAGACGTAAATAATTCATTCCTTATTTATGTATATCCCGTATCAAATTCGGGACATTAAATTATTGAATCTTTCTACAAACAGAGAAATTCAATTTATAACGAATTTACGTGACGATATTGGAATAAAAGTTCAAATATTAAGAAACGTTATTGCGCTCTCAAAATGGCGCTCCAGGCTGTTACCGAATATACGACGTTGACCATACGCAAGTCGCCATACGAGAGCTGTATCGATAGAAGACACGGTTCAATAACTCTCAGATCGAAGAATCGTTACGGATCGATCGTGCTTCCAGGCTGTTCTCCGCACAATGCTCTTTCGTGGCAGGCAACATCGCGTACACAATTAACGGAGCTTGTTAAAAGATCAAAGAAGTTACGAAGAACTCGCAGTTCCGTCGAGGCCGTCGAGCTACCCAGTCTACTAATTAACGGAAGTTAATACTAATTAATAGGAGCGTCTGATTCACGACAAGAAACGCGTGCTCGTTACTGGGCATATTTACGCCATAAAGCCTTAGCTAAGTTCTGTTTGGGGCGTTCGCAAGATTTCTACAGGACGAGACGTTGTCCTCGCTCTATCGTGTTTACCCTAACTCGATCCTCAATTATCCGCATCGGTGCGAATTAGTCGACGTTTCGCTCTCGCAAAGTCGGCGCGAATTTATTCGACGAAACTACTCGCGCTCGCCGCTCGCGTACAGACGCCACCTGAAAAGCTGCTCGCCGAACGGAAACGGGAATATCTCGTCGACTTAACAAAGTCACCGTGCAACGAACCGTTAACGCTGAACACGCTCAGCCCAGCCAGTTTGCAGATCCGTTGGAAATAGAATCGACGCTCATTGAGAGCAGTTTCAGAAGCTCCGAGCTGAGGATACGGCTGGAGGAGCAGCAACGAGAAAGAAAAAAGATTAACCATGGAGGAGGTTCTCGAGTTGTTTACAAAATAGAATAAAGGAACGGTAACCTGTTGAGGTATCGGATGAAGAAAGAGAGGCTATTTATCATCGAGGATCTGCAGTAAAAGGACTACGACAGACAGTCCAGTCCTTATGGAATTTATTTACGGACGATGGAACCGTCCCGAGAGATTCGGTGCAGAATGTTTCTGTATTTGGATTTTTGTGGTAGTGGAATCTTGAGATAAAAGTCGTAGGTTTTAGATTTCGGGATTTCAGGATAGGGATGGGGGGTGATATGGAAATTTGGGAATTGGGGGATTGAAGAGGAAGGGTGGGAATTTGGATATTTGAGAATTTGGGGGTTTGAGAATTTGGGGGGTTGAGATTTGGGGATTTGAGAATTTGGAGGGTTGAGAATTGGGGATTTGGGAATTTGCAAGCTTGGGAATTGGGGATTTGGGAATTGGGGATTTGGGAATTGGAGGACTTGGGAATTGGGGGTTTCGGAATTTGGAAGCTTGGGAATTGGGGATTTGGGTATTAGGAGACTTGGGAATTGGGAGACGTGGAAATTGGGGGTTTGAGGATTTGCAAGCTTGGGAATTGGGGGTTTGGGAATTTGCAAGCTTGGGAATTGGGAGACTTGGGAATTGAGGGTTTCGGAATTTGGAAGCTTGGAAATTGGGGGTTTGGGAATTTGCAAGCTTGGGGATTGGGGGTTTGGGAATTTGCAAGCTTGGGAATTGGGAGACTTGGGAATTGAGGGTTTCGGAATTTGGAAGCTTGGGAATTGGGGGTTTGGGAATTTGCAAGCTTGGGGATTGGGGGTTTGGGAATTTGCAAGCTTGGGAATTGGGGGTTTCGGAATTTGGAAGCTTGGGAATTTGTAAGCTTGAGAATTGGGGGTTTGGGAATTTGTAAGCTTGGGAATTGGGAGACTTGGGAATTGGGGGTTTGGGAATTTGCAAGCTTGGGAATTGGGGATTTGGGAATTGGAGATTTGGGAATTTGCAAGCTTGGGAATTTGCACGCTTGGGATTTGGGGTTTGGAAATTTGGAAGCTTGGGAATTGGGAATTTGGGAATTGGAGATTTGGGAATTTGCAAGCTTGGGATTTGGGATTTGGGAATTTGCAAGCTTGGGATTTGGGATTTGGGAATTTGGAAGCTTGGGAATTCGCAAGCTTGGGAATTGGGAAGCTTGGGAATTGGGTATTTGGGAATTTGAAAGCTCGAGAATTGGGGATTTGAGAATTTCCAAGGTTGAAATTTGGGGTTTGAGAATTTGGGGACTTGAGAATCCCAACCTTGAGAATTGGGTTTTGCAAGTTTGGGACATAAGAATCTGAGAATTTATAAAACTGAGAATGCATGCACCGAAATTTGTTATTCTCTTTACAAACATCCAAATTGCAAACTGACCAAATTTGCAAAAATTCTAAGAACATCTCAAAAGCGTCCTCTAGAATACCTCCTCCATCAAACCTCCTCACTCCATCACCCTTCATCCACTTCATAATTACTTTCCTCTCCTCAAGTCACAGCAGCGAAACAAGTCACAATCAATCATAAACAGGGGTGTGAAAATTTCTCGGACGATTGAAATTACCGGTTCGCGAGACAGGAAGCCACGGAACGGATTCGTCCGTTGCGTCGTTGAAATTCAATCTACGCGAGGCAGGATGCTAACCTGTTGAGGAAGCAGACGAGATGGCGGGTGGTGGTAGGAGAGAATTTTTCAAGCGGTTCCAACAACGTGCATAAACCCGAGGAAAGTTGGCGTATCGATTAACACGAACGGGAGCCAAGAATCCTTCGCGATCGCGTCCCACTGTATCGGCGATTTAACTTCCAGCAAAGACGGATCAAAGTTGTCGCCTGAGAAGATAAAAAGGAATCGATTGGATGGTGTTATCCAATCGAGAGGAAACGGATACCTGTTGAAACTACGTACAACCGGGGATCAAGTTTTACGCGAGCTCGAAAACGACTTTCAAGCACTTTTCTAACTCTTGTGCATTATCAAAATGTCACGTACGGCGATTTAACTTGAAATGTATTGGACACGTTTATATACTATGTCTTGTTATATTCTACATTGCTATATATTATAAAAAATGTTATGTAAATGTTATGTTATAGGAAGGACTATTTATGTGCTTTAACAGGTACGGTCAGAAGGGATGTATGTAATAACACATGTTATAAGAATCGAAGACATGGATGGTTGAGGTTATGTCACATACTCGTTGCAGTCGAGTTAAAAATCTTCAGATGGATCTTACAGATGTATTTTATTTTTGCAATTATTATTTTTGTTGATCTACACTGTTATTGATGATAACAGAGATGTTATTGGTGGTAACAATAATGGAGACAGTAGAGGTTATGTCTTTGAACTAAGGGTACTGTCTTTTACGATAAATGTGTTATTGCTCTTTGAGAATTGTTCTTGTCCAAGTTATAATAATATAAAGAAGATGTACTATTAGGAATTTTTCCTCTAATTCAATTACATTTGAACTACAGCAATAAATCAGTCATTAATGATCACAGTACAGTAGTCAAAACATAATGATGTCTTCATTTTGAAAGTTAAAATGCTGTACACGTAACAGTCTAAATATGCTGTCCACACAACAGCCTAAATATACTGTCCACACAACACTCAAAATATAATGTCTACAAGCATTAAAAATACACAAAAAAGATTCGTAAAATTTTCAAAATATAAAAACCCTCAACCACCCTTCAAATACAAAAAATCTACAAAAAAATTTATTACAGCTTTCCACTACAAAAATCAGTCAAAATCCATCTGTAAAAATACAAAAATCGTACCAAAGCACATAACATTAAAAAATCGGACAAAAGCAACAACTTCATACAAAAGAGTCAACTACAAAACCCGAATAATTCGATATAATCCAAAGCCAGCGAATAACAATAAAAGTTAAGAAAATTTTGAAAAGAACCTCGAACGTTCAGCTTCTAAGAAAAAAAGGCCGTGCTTCCTTTGTAAGAGGAAAAGGTGCTTGACGCGGGTGTAAAGATCAAACGAAAGTACCGGAAACTAACCTGTTGAGGTACTAGGTGGATGGAGAGGCTGCTTATAATGGAGACCTCCAATTCGACCATCTCGGAACCGGCCGTATTGTTCGCGTGACAGACGTATCGTCCGGCGTCCTCTTGTCTGGCTGATTGTAGCACCAGCACGCCCGCTCTCGCGTAAATCCTCTCTGAATTGAAGATCATCGCCGTGCCGGTCACGGACTCGCGAAACCATAGATACATCGGGGGTGGTATTCCTTGGGAAATGCACGACAGGACGATCGTCTCGCCCGTACGGATCGGGGCTGGACTCACCCTCTCGTTGAACCTCGGTGGAACTTGTATGTGGGGATCTGCAAATCATATAATTATTTCTTCGAGATTTTTGTAATTTTAGGTTTGGTTAGGTTATTCGTATAATGAGGAATTTGGGGGGTTGGGAAATTGGAATTGTGGATTTAAGAATTTGGGGGTAGGAGAATTAGGGATTTGAGAATTTAGGGGTTTGGGAAATTGGAAATTTGAGAATTTGGGGGTTCGAGAATTGGGGATTTGAGAATTTATAAATTTGAGAATTGGGGATGTGAGAATTTGGAAATTTGGGAATTGGGGACTTGAGAATTTGGGGTATGGGAATTTGGAAATTTGAGAATTGGGGACTTGAGAATTTGGGGTATGGGAATTTGGAAATTTGAGAAGTGGGGACTTGAGAATTTGGGGTATGGGAATTTGGAAATTTGAGAATTGGGGACTTGAGAATTTGGGGTATGGGAATTTGGAAATTTGGAAAATGGGGGTGTGGAAATTTGGAGAGGTGGAAGTCTGCAAGGGTGGAGATTTGGGGATTTAGAAATTTGGGGAAGTGGGAACTTGAAAATATAGGAATTTGAAAATTTGGAAATTGGGGATGTAGAAATTTGGGAAAGTGGAAATTTGGGAAGATGGAAATTTTCAAGGGTGGAGATTTAGGAATTTAGAAATTTGGGAAAGTGGGAATTTGAGAATATAGAAATTTGAAAATTTGGAAATTTGGGAAGATGGAAATTTGCAAGGGTGGAGATTTAGAAATTTAGAAATTTGGGAAAGTGGGAATTTGAGAATATAGAAATTTGAAAATTTGGAAATTTGGAAAGGTGGAAATTTGGGAAGATGGAAATTTGCAAGGGTGGAGATTTAGGAATTTAGAAATTTGGGAAAGTGGGAATTTGAGAATATAGAAATTTGAAAATTTGGAAATTTGGGAAGATGGAAATTTGCAAGGGTGGAGATTTAGAAATTTAGAAATTTGGGAAAGTGGGAATTTGAGAATATAGAAATTTGAAAATTTGGAAATTTGGGAAGGTGGAAATTTGGGAAGATGGAAATTTGCAAGGGTGGAGATTTAGGAATTTAGAAATTTGGGAAAGTGGGAAGTGGCACAAAGGAAAGACAGTCCTAATAATTATCCTAATATTCTCCACACCCCAATTCTTTCTCCAAAGAGCTAAATACAGCAGGAACAAATTTAAGCAACTCTGTATTCATACATATCTTGGTTTTATGTCACACATAAATAAGTCTTCATAAAAAGTTTTATATTTCAATTATTATGTCTGTACGAAGATAACGAAAAGCTGCGAGTAAACTTGTCCCAAGAAATTGAGAACAGTAAACGTTTTCGGTACGATTCCACGAAGAATAGGTTACAATAAACTTGAAGAACTCTTCGTTACGTTTGTTAAACCCATTTCCGTATACTTCCGGCTAAAACCGTGACCCTATTTTGTCTGCAAACTTTATGCCATAAAATCTGCTACTGGATTTCGTAATAAGACAAGTAGTCTCTTATTTACATATAGTCTTTTATTTAGAGCCATGTATAATTTAAAGAATACTCCAAATACATTCTTAGAATACCTCAAAAAAATAATTATTACTATAAGCACCAAATTGTCAAATTTACTGTGTCGTAAATAATGAATTACTATGGAGTAAATAATGAATTTGCAAGGACTATACTCCTAGGACCAAACATCCTTGTAAACGTATCCATTACAAATGTTTGATGACTAGAATAGAATCGACAACGTTCATCAAACTTCCGTGTCGAATTGCAGGCCAGTAAAAATTAGACGAACAATCGGAACGCTGCGCCGGCGAACAAAACGTTCCGCTTTAAAGCTCTGACCGAAAACTCGATGGATCCATTCTGAACCGGTTAACCGGCTAAACGGTTGGATTCCCGCCGATGAACAGGGAAAATGGAGAAAAGCTCGCTGTGGGAAACTGGAAATTGATATGTTATTTCAAAGTTCGCGCGAGAAACTTTTATGCGTGTTTTTTGACTCGATCCTGTTTGCGTATCTGGGATCTCTTTTTTTGAGGAGAGGGATTAGGCTTCATCGGCCATGCAAATTTCGACGTTTGGTGGTTTTTATGCTTGCAAAGTTGGGAATTTAGGATGTGGAGGGTTTGGTATTTGGGGATTTGGGATTTGCAAGGTTGGGAGTTGGGGATTTGGGAATTGGGGGACTTGGGAATTGCGGATTTGGGAATTGGGAGACTTGGGGATTGGGCATTTGGAGATTTGCACGGGTGGGAATTTGGGGATTTGGGAATTGGGGGACTTGGGAATTGGGGATTTGGAAATTGGGGGACTTGGGAACTGGGGATTTGAGAATTTGCAAGCTTGGAAATTGGGGATGTGGGAATTTGCAAGCTTGGGAATAGGGGATGTGGGAATTCGGAAGCTTGGGAATAGGGGATGTGGGAATTTGCAAGCTTGGGAATTGGGGATGTGGGAATTTGCAAGCTTGGGAATAGGGGATGTGGGAATTTGCAAGCTTGGGAATAGGGGATGTGGGAATTCGGAAGCTTGGGAATTGGGGATGTGGGAATTTGGAAGCTTGAGAATTGGGGATGTGGGAATTTGCAAGCTTGGGAATAGGGGATGTGGGAATTCGGAACCTTGGGAATTGGGGATGTGGAAATTTGCAAGCTTGGGAATAGCGGATGTGGGAATTTGGAAACTTGGGAATTGGGGATTTGGGAATCTGAAAGCTTGGGAATTGGGGATCTAGGAATTTGGAAGCTTGGAAATTGATGATTTGAAAATTTGCAAAATTGGGATTTGGTGCCTGAGATTTTGGAGACTTGGAGACTACACAATTTCTCATCCATACTGCATTAAACCACCCAGTCCAAAATTCAAGGAGCTCAGTGTCCACAAGGAGCTTTAACCAATGAATCCTAACGATACGATTCTCCCAGCAATTTCTCTGCAGTCCATCGTTACAATCGAAATACATTTCGAATGTCCTGTTCCTCTAAAATGAAATCTCCACGGACCAGTCGAGAAAGGGACAAAGAACCAGGTATCAATTTTTCACGGTCGCGTAAAACCTCCTTTTGTTCCTGTTACGTATTACTCGAGTTAGTACGGCCGCGCAAATTTACATTTCTTCTCTTTCCACTCTCGTTTAGTATATAACTTCCACATTACTTTCCCGCTTTAATTACGCGTCAGGAACAATCGCGTGGCTTACCTACGATTCTCATGATTAATTCGCGAGCGACGACCGTATTTATCTTGTAAAATGTAAAGCCATCGCCGCGAAACGTTTTGACAACTTCAACGTTCATAAATGTTCTAAAGAATTGGTGGCATTCAAATATTGACATTTCGACACGATAGAATCGCGTACTTTTTTTGCTCTTTCGCAGCTGCTCCGTTATTGTTAATTCGACGATAAATATTAACTGTGACTCGTAACAGTGCGCCATTGATCGCGGACGATCGATCACGCGTTTAATAACTCGGGATATACGTACAAACGTGGATGCTATTTATCCTCGCGTCTACTCGACGCTACGAGAGGATGTAGCGATGTTTCGTTCCATCAAACAAGCGGTCGATGGAAGCCGTCATCCAATTTACCGGAATCTTGACTGTCTAATGGCGGCCGAAAATAATGGACGTTTCACTCCTGTTTCGCCTATGATTAAACGACGAATGGCGGGCCATAAAACAACACAGGGCCAATTTTGCTCTGCAAACTTTTGTTGTAGGTCACGTTACTCACACGTTTATGACTTTGCAAGACTCATTTACATTGTACATTCATTCATTTTATTCAATGTTAGTCATTTTGGTTTAGATTAAGGTTTAGATTAAGCTGTTAGATTAAGGTATTTTACAGAAACATGCATCATTTCTGTAGTGAAATATAGGTCAAAATATTGGAGACATTTAACATTGAATTCTATGTAAAAATTATGAACACAATTTTTATGATAGCTCCTCCAGTTTTTTCATTATACTTCCTCATAAAAAGTTTTATTATTCAAATATGAATAATAGCATGATTTTGTTATAAAACTACACAGCGTTCAATACGAGATGTGTATGAGAACACATATAATTTTTAATGGCTGTGCGATTTCTCACACATGTGTTCATAATATAGGTTCTCTGACTGTAAACGTCCATTGCTAAATATTTATAAAAATGGCAAAACGAGGTACAAAAATATTCTTCAGAACTTATAAAGCTTTCTCAACAGCTAAAATACAAGTTTCGAAATTTGACATGTTTTAAAAAATATTGAGTTTTAACTTCGTACTTTAGGTAATTAATATATTAAGGTTTTAATATGAAACGTTTAGAAGATGTACAAAAGGGGTTGAAATATAAAGTATTGGGTCACAACTGACCCGGGTTAACCGAACGGGACGTTTGCCGAAAGATTGTCGTCACATCGGAGCTTTTTACGTCCGCACTATTTCATAATGGCGCACTTGCTTTGTCTGGCCGGCGTTATTATTGTAATTTAAGCTGATGGCGTATTGATCGTTGCTTGCCTCTATCTCTCACGCACTCACTCTCCCGCAGCCTCTCAAATTGTCCCTCTTTCTCTCTCCAGCACGCTATTTCTCTCGCTTGTGCAATTCCAGTTGCCATATTCCAGCAACGCCCCGCCACCACACCCTTGTTCATACCGGCGCTCGTTGCACCGGCTCGTGCATATGTACGGCTCGAAACTTTTTATGCCATTTACATCCGACTTACGCCTGAACGTCGGTGTCGTTCCCGTTGACGTTGACCGGCGTTGGAAAAATACAACGGAAAAAAAAATTGACGGCCGTTAGTTCGTCGGTCAATCGATGCTCGAATTGAAAAAACGAAACGGGAGAAACAAAGGGTTCGTACGTCGATTGCTCTAACGACGAGTAATTCGCGTTTTTATTTCTGTTTCTTTCGATCGGATGCATTTTTAACTCTGCCGACTGGATTTAAAGTCGCTAATTAAACGCACTAATTGGCCTGAACGCGAGCAGTCGGTATTAGAAACGAGCGAAGCATGGTTTCACGCAGAAACGGACGGATTCGAACGAGAGCGTTTAAAAAGCAAGAAAAAAAAGAGAGAACGAAGGAAAAGAGAGAACCGAGCGAATACTCTTGTCAAACAGAGAGAGCATCGTTCGTGGGAGTTAAAAAACTTAAACAAGGGAGAGAAGTTTAATTAATAGCCGCAGAGGCAAGTGATTTCTAAGTACACAAACTCGACCAGGCTGAGCAGGAAGGGCACTCGTCCAGCGGGCGCGAGCACGATATTTAAACGGCACAGAAAGCGAACAGACAGCGGTGCTCGAACATCTTGATATCCTTTGAAGCATCGCTCATTGACTGGGTAATCCAGAGGCTGTTCCTCGTCGCGCTCGATCCTGGGGGCACGTGAAACGCCCCGGTGCGGGCGACGAGGAGACGCGAGGAAAAGTGCAGGACCGAAGGGAGCGGAAACCGCGCTGGAACGATGTCCAATTAAACCTTTCGAGCCGCGTCGACTCCAATTAAGACTCTATTAAATATACACCGTCCGCGTGTATCGCCGGGTAAAGCGAATTTCAAATGGCGTCGGTCTTTCTCATGTATTTACCCGGGACAAGCAACTTCACCCTGATAAACTTACCACTAATTAGCCCGTACAATGTGTCCCTTGTCGAGCGTTGCCGAGCTTTTCGCGTTCGCCTTTTGCGGCCCGAGGAATTCTTGCACGAGCCTCGTTACCGCCGTCCGTGTTACCACCTCCCCTTTCGACACCCCCCCAACCTCTAATAGTTCCTTAAACGCTCGTAACACGGCTCGCGGTGGCCTCGCGTCGAAAACGAAAGTGAGAAGAAAAAAGAGCCAAAGGGCCGAGGGTTAAAGTTCAAGTGGATTTCCTGCACCGCCTGCGACTATCGGGGAAAACGAGCGTTAAAGTTACGGCCACGGAAAAGGGTGGACACGTGCTGCACTCGGGGATTTAAAGGATTCCGGTGTACGGGATTGACCGTGTCGGGACAAACTTTCCAAACTTGCCAAATGGTTTTTTTATATTCCTCGAGATCTACACGAACTTTTAGGATTACTAGATCTTCTAGATTTCTTTATTTATTATTGCTGGATTTATAGTTTAATTTAATAGATCCCTGGATTTCTATTCCAAGATTTCTTAAATATATTCTCACACTCTGAATTTATATACGAGGGCTGTATGATAAGTACCCGTGTTTGCCGACATATGACACCACTGACAAAAAATTTGTTTACTAACATGTAGCGCCATCATTACAACGATGACTGTCAAAATTTGAAACAAATTTATCGCGTAGTTTTGTTTTGGTAGCCATTGAAAGTCATCAAATACGTGTTTATTTGCAAGCATGGAAAAAGAGCAATATCGGTCAGTGATTCGGTTCCTTTTTTTGGATGGGAAGACGTGTGAGGAGATCAAAGTTAAGTTGCATGCCGTTTATAAGGACCATGCACCTTCGATGACTACCATTAGATACTGGTTTAATGAATTTAAACGTGGCCGAACATCCGTTTTTGATGAAGAGCGCCCAGGCCGTCCGATTGAGGTGACTACGAACGATATGATTAAAAAAATCCATGATGTCGTGTTAGCAGATCGTCGAGTGAAGATCAGAGAGATTGCTGACATTGTACACATCTCAATTGAACGCGTACAAAATATCCTCCACGAAAAATTGGGCATGAGAAAGCTATCGGCGAGATGGGTGCCGCGTTTGTTGACAGCGGAGCAAAAACGAAATCGCATGACAACTTCGGAGCACTGTTTGGCCATGTTTAAGCGCAATCCGAAAGAGTTTTTACGGCGTTTTGTGACTGTTGATGAAACATGGATTCATCATTACACACCAGAAATGAAACAGCAATCAAAGCAGTGGATTTCACAAGGCGAAACTGCTCCAAAGAAGGCGAGAACAGTTCCATCGGCTGGAAAAGTCATGGCCACCGTTTTTTGGGACTCACGAGGTATCATTTTCACCGATTACTTGGAGAAAGGAAGAACAATCACGGGGCAGTACTATGCTGATCTTTTAGAACGATTCAATGCTGAACTGATGAAAAAACGGCCCCACTTGACGAAGAAAAAAGTCCTTTTTCATCACGATAACGCACCTGCTCACTCGTCCGCAATAGCCACAGCAAAACTGGAGGAATTACGATACGAATTACTGCCTCACCCACCCTATTCCCCAGATTTGGCTCCCTGTGATTTCTTCTTGTTTCCAAACATGAAGAAATGGCTTGGTGGAAAGCGATTTTCATCAGACGAAGAAATCATCGCCGAAACGGAGGCCTATTTTGCGGAGTTCGACAAAACATATTTTTTGGATGGCTTGAAAAAGTTAGAATATCGCTGGACTAAATGTATCGAGCTGAAAGGAGACTATGTTGAGAAATAAATAAAAAAAATTTTCTTTTTAATGCGTTTTCTTGTCTAACACGGGTACTTATCATACAGCCCTCGTATGTATATCAATCTTTATACTTCGATCTCTATATCTAGTTCTTTAGACGTATCTATGTATTCTTACACCTTGAGGTACCTATTTTATGTATCAATAGATTTCAGCATGTTCAACGCTGGATCATTGTATCTCAAGATATGAGTATTTTACACTCTTATATTTTGAATGCTTGTGTCCTGAATCTTTGTGAGTCAAATCCCTATGTCCTGAATCCAAATGTCTCAAATCGTAACATCTTAAAGTCCGAATGTCCCAAGTACCAATGTCCAAAACTTCAATATCTGAAACTCTAACGTCCCAAGTTCCAATATCTCAAAACCCTATGTCCCAAATCCCACATATGCCAAATCCCACATATGGCAAATCCCACATATGCCAAATTCCACATATGGCAAATCCCACATATGCCAAATCCCAGATATGACAAATCCCACATATGGCAAATCCCGCATATCCCAAATCCCACATATGCTAAATCCCACATATCCCAAATCCCACATATCCCAAATCCCACATATCCCAAATCCCACATATTCCAAATCCCACATACCCCAAATTCCACACATCCCAAATCCCACACATCCCAAATCCCACACATCCCAAATTCCACACATCCCAAATCCCACACATCCCAAATCCCACATATCCCAAATCCCACATATCCCAAATCCCATATATCCCAAATCCCACATATCCCAAATCCCACACATCCCAAATGCCACACATCCCAAATTCCACACATCCCAAATCCCACACATCCCAAATCCCACATATCCCAAATCCCAATATCCTAAATCCCTCTACACCAACCCCTAACTCTCTCCAACCTCAAATCTCCAGATCCCCTGATCACCAAGATCCCAAACTCCGCACCACCCTAGCTTCCACACCTCCCTAACATAAAATTCGAATCCGCAGAGAACATCGACAGCAACAGAGCCTGGAAACTTGCAAAAGCCTCGAAGCTGTATGGTACCGACTCGAAAGGACATTCGAGTTGTTCGTCGCTAAGGGTAGACTGAGAGGAGCAGAGTTATTTAGCGGATCGTTCAGGCTTCATTAATTAGTTAGCAAGACGAGCTTCTGCGTTAATTGTAGCTATATTACCGGCAACCGTATCACGTCGTTGACTAATTACGTCATCGAAGCGGCAGCCTCTCAAACCGATGGAGCACATAGGTAATTTAATGCCAGTCGCTGATTGCGCTTCAGAATTCAGGTCACAACGCGCAACACCCGAGCGCAATTTGCGCTCGCAGAACGTGCATGTACGTGTTGCCACGCGTATCGCCCAACCGCAATTCCGGATAATTATAATTCCTTGATTTATAGGAATAGACGGTCGCTGGGCGAACATTGCATTCGCGTAAAGAGGACTTTTGTTTGGAATTGGTACGGATATTCTATCTTTGTTGGAGCCGCTATTATTGCACGGTTCTGACACAGTTTGCATTTGGAACTTCCCGTAATAACGTTTTCCTAGAAATATCTGAGAGATGATCAGACCATCTATTTTTAATACTCGAACTACCGCATTTTTAACTGTATGAACATTTTTTGAAATACTTATTTTAATACTTAGTTGATTTAAACACTTATTTGGTGAAAGTTACTTGAATATTTATTTGATGTTTTATGAATATTTGATAAAAGGTTTTTTGAATTTATTAATCTAATTCACATGTACCGGTAATTTCTGGTGGCAGTTTACGCTCGAGAAGAGGTTATGTCTTACGTAGTTAGATCGAGAATGTAGTTGGGATTTGACTCGTTTCGTAGCATCAAAATTACCAGATATCGGGTAAGGTGGCGAGAGGGAAACACTCGAACAAAGCTGTAACTCAGCGAGAATATTAGATTAGAAGGCTGCTGGTGAAAATGAAGATTTATCGCGGGCGAGGTTGCTCGAAGGAAACCGCTCGCGAAAGCTCGCCTTTGGGATCGTAGGCGAGCTCAACGTCGGAACTAACGTGTTCCGGATAGAAAATGATGTTTCATGGCTATGTTACGGGAGATGTATGCGATAAAATCTTTTAATCCTCCGTGAAACATACCAAAGGATTTCTTATCGTAAAACTGAAACGCCATATTTAAGCGTCTCTCTCGTTGTATTGAAATATTTTAACTCGTTTGTTTCCTCGATGTTATTGCACATTAGCTTTCATGCATTTCCGGATCCGCTAATCCATTCATCCAAAGCGTTATCCACTTTTAAGAACGGATTTACTTTTGTATTAAATCTTACATTACATCGTTTATGTAAGAAGAAATTCTGTTACAAATGTATTTCTTATTCATACAGCTTTATATTATTGTTTCACTATTTTGTTCCTTTTTTGAGGAATTTTAATATATTTTTATAGTATTGATTTTAAAGCTGTGAAGTATTTAAGGAAAAAGAAATGATCAGAAATGTTTGAAACACCTCTGCACACGATACAGCGGAAGCTATATTTTTTCAGGTAATATTTGATTTTCAGGTAACGGGATCTTCAACAAACATAACAGTATCGTCACCCGATCATATTAAAATTTCACCATCGAACATTGAGCAGTCAAACATGGCCTTTCATTCGATTCCATTGTTTCTACACAGTTGCGCATACGATAATATTTGATATCCAAGTAATATAATCCCCAACAAATGCAACCGTGTTGGTTGATTGTACACGGTAACTTTAAACGTTACTCTTCAAGGAAATATCCGGTCCAATTCCTTTCCGCATTCAGCGAGGTTCGCAAACGAGGTCGCATTTTCGTCGCGCGTTAGTCCACGTAATCCAAGAAAGGGTCATTTGCGTCGCACAATACCGGCTCCGGGCGAATCTTGCCCTTTCATCGGACACGTGTCTGCTCGTACGAAAGCTGCTTAGCATCTAATCCCGATCGTACGACGGTTTTATCGTCGACGAGTCGTTCGTCGCGAAAAAATCACAGATTAAGCTACTCCGGCGCTTAACGCGATTTCCAACGGACACACAACGCGATCCTCTCGCTATCCATTTTTCACCGGCGGAATTCTCCGGGCAACGCGATGCTAAAAAAGATTTACGGTTGAAACCGTCGACTAAAATATTCCTTCGATTTTTCGCGGCTAACAGTTTTTCGCGAAATTCGAACGAACGTAATGCGTCCCCGACGGAAGGTATTTACCCGCACACCTTTTATACGACCGTGTATCTGTATCTGTCGTTACGTAAACGCAGCCCCGGGCAAAAACGAGCGTGCGAATAAACAAACCGCTCGCGAAAATCGGGTAAAAGGACGGGCGGATTCGCGGCGCAGTTAGAACACCGGAATAGAGCGCGAAGGTGTTCCGTTGTTAAATTAACGGCTTCGTTCTACGGCTGTTGGATTAACGCGTCATATTCCGGGGATAAAGAGGGCCGGTTGAAGCGTGAAATCCAAGAAGATTGATACGCGACTCGTAACCCGGTGTAAAATTCAAAACTCACCGGGACAAATAACAGCTATAGTGAATAATGCTTCCGCGCTCAAGTATTTCTACGGAAAATGGGAAAAATAAGGTGCCATTCGTCTTCGTCAACCCACCCTTTCAGAGAGAATGCGAAACTTTGCAGATTCTTTGTCTTTTACCACTACTCAGATTTAGAATTGCATATTTTATTATTTTGTATTATGTGTATAACATATGTGTATATGTGTATATGTGTATAAGTGAATATGTGTATATGTGTAATAACATATATTGTAGAATATTATGCAAGATCAACTTGTCCATCATTTTTCAAAATCTGTAAGTTCAAACCTTCCAAAAATTACACCAAAAATCTCTGTAAATAAACTACATTTCGCAAATAGTTCATCAATACACTCCGCAAGTCCAAGCAAGAATTCATACGATGAAAAAGTTTGATCATCATAGCATAACTCAATGCTCCTCTCGCATAAATTTCAGCGAATAAGTTGAATATCAAAGTTACAGTTCAGGAGCATTCGCTGCATTCCCATTCATCCGAATGTTCAACTTACAAAATCATATTGTGTATGAATAACTCATGAAATTAGATGCACGAGTTTGAAAGCAGCTCGCAGCGAGGTACCGAAATTTCAAAGGGACCGTTTATCGCGATGATAAGCGCGCACGAATGCTGATTTATCGAGACGTTATTGAAGGTGTAAGGAGGACAAAGAAAAACAACGGGGAAGGTGCAAGAGTTAGCCGTGGACGGTATTACTTCTAAGTACTTTAAAGACTCTCCGGGAAAAATGTTGAACTTTCGGTAAATCCGTGGAATAAGGGGAGCTCCTTCGCGGCGCGCTTTTATGATACTCCGGGTGGCTTTTTTGTCGGTCAATGACGAAGATGGTCGGAGCGAAAGGGGAGATAAAGAGAAAAGCTCGCATCCGAAGAAGAAGAAGAAGAAGAGAACGGAAGGAGGGTAGATATCGTCCTATTGGAGACTCGACGAAAACGCAAAGTACAATCCACGGAGCCAGGATGCAGCCAGTCTGCGAAGCAACGTCGGCAAGAAACAATGCAGCCATCACGGCTCCAATCCCTTCGCTCGCTACCCCGCAATCTTATCGAGCTCAACCTACTTGTATCTCTCTTTTCCATTCCCTATATACCGTATACGTACGTACCGCGTCGTCATTACACGTATACCCGCGTACAATCGTCTGCGGCAACAAGGAACCGACGAATACGATGATTTGTAAGGAACTAGACAAGTAATAGCCCTCGGTGCTCTTCGAATTCCGCCCGAATTGCACCGTGCTTCCTTCGAACTCCGATTATTGGTAGTCGGGAAATTGTCTGGTTACCTTGTAGAAGATGGAGTCTGGACTGTGGTCCCTAGCCTTATCTAAACGACTCCGAGATCCGCAGAACTTCAAAATTTTCGGACTTTCAACTATTTTAACTACTTTTTAACTGCTTCTGGGAATTTGGGAATTCAAAAGTTTGATAAGTACATTGCTTTAGCGATTTATTTTTGTTAGATGAAGGAATTTGCTCTTCTCTATGGTCCTAGTCTTATCTGAACGACTGCATCGACTGATAGGGAACTTTCGAAAGTTTGGATTTGAGCATCGAGTCATTTTGTGACTGGGAACTACTTTTTACTTTGCACATTTTTCTAAAAAAATACAATAAGACGTATAATCGTCGCACCAAAAAACGAGTCCACTATCCTGAAGATGTATGAATCTTTTCGGTTTATCTTTCGAGTGAGATAGCAATAAATATTCAAAAAGTCCTAAAATGTTTAAACGTCCTGTTGAGAATAGGGGTCGTTTAAAGACGGACCATCGAAAAGCTGCGACTTTAACTAATATATCAGGCTAATCTTTACGCTCCACTTCCGTTTTCTCCACCCCTTCTGTTTGCTCACCCCTTGTTTCGTGGAGTCAGCGTTTCCTTTACGCTGACTGATTTCCCGCAACGAAGCAGTTCGTCGCCAGCTTTTACGACTTTCGCGGGCAACAATCGTCGCTGGAAAATCGTAAATAAAGCGACACGTTGAGAAAGTTTTTGGTGGGGGTTCTTTGCACGCTGGATAACCACGGGGTGAGTTACGCTTTGGATTTCGGCCGAGACTCGAAAGAACGATGCGGCGGCCAGAGGTGGCCAGAAACGTCGTGTTGCTTTAGCCCGGGCAAAAAATATGGCGTCGAGATCAGGCCAATAAAAGAGAAGATGCTAAACTAGCCAAGAAACCGTTCGACCGCGGAACCGACTGGTTGCTCGATTAAATCCAAGTTGTAGCTGAAAGAAGCATCCTCGAGCGCAACTTTCTTTTCGCGGTCGAACTTCTCGCCGAATCGAGTTAAATGTATCGCCTCGGTCGTGATATCAATTGATCGTGAACGATACAGAAGGAAATTCTCCGTTGCCGCGATAAAACTTGGGAGTTTCGTTAGCTTCCGGTGCAACCAGATTCACTTCGTGTTGGGAGACAACGTTTGCCGTTGATTGCATTTTCGAACTGAGTGGCGCTGATTCGTGGCTGCGAATATAATTAAAAGTTTGACGCCAGAACCGTGGAAAAGTTTCGCCAGCTTTTGCTCGGTCATCGATTTCGATTCTGTTTTCGCAATAAATGTGTACTCTACCCGGGATGCGACTAGATTGCTGGCGAATTCAATTTTGATTAGATCGGACAATTCGGGGAAACATTTTCAAGTATAATCACCCTCATCGACGATTTGCAAATTCGGAGAATTCTTTTACAAATACATGTACCAAAGAAAACACTCGGTACAAAAACCGTCAGAAATCCTATGAAGCAATATTTTCCTGTATTTGCATTCAGTTGTATCGACTTCGTTTCTACCCTCCGAAATCTTTTCCATTATCTCCGCTGGCATCTCTTAAAACGGAGGCAAATATTGGTTTCCGTCCAGAGCCCCACCGATCATATTTCTCGAGAAAAGAATTTGCAGAAACAAAGTAACTCGAAACGAATGTACAAATTAAAGTTCGAAAACCGGTGGATTCTCGAGTTTCTGCGAGTGGACATCGAGAAGGGAAACCGGCGAAACGTTCCGAGAGTCGATTGAAGCGTCGAGAGTTGGTCCATTAGGACGAACGCGTATCTGGCTTAAGGAATTCGAGTTTTTAAACGGTTCGCGGTTCATCCGGCTCCGCTGTTTAATGGACAGCCAGCTTAAAAGGCGGTGCTTCCCTAAAATGCTGCGATGGCGAAGTGATGTAGCTGCGTCGTGTCAGCGGCGAGGAGGGCAAGTAGCGGGTGAGAGGTTGCGAAAAATGCTAGAACAGATAATGGCGGTGACTATGATAAAAAGAGGGATGGACGGCTGCCACGGGAACGAGACACTGATGTGAACGGACGTTCAGGAACTTCCGTTTCCTCTCCTCAACCCTGTTTGGCGGGATCGATTAATTTCCTGTCGTCTTAACCTCGACGTGACCCGCTGCGTAATCTACACAGACGTTTGAGTTATCTTTTACGAGACGGTTGCCAACTCCTTATAATTACCGGAAATTATTGTTAACATTTATAAGACACTTCTTTATCTACAAATTTTATTTCAAGATAGAACATCTACATGTATCATTAAAAACGAACGTCATGGTCTTAAAGTCATTTACTGTAAAACTACATAAATTTTTAATACTGAAAGAATGGTGTACACAATTAGATTAAAAGATAAACACTCTATAAATAATTTCTATATTCTATCTGACCACAAACGTTCTCACTGTGGTTATCTCTTAAGAATCAGCTAAAGCGATAAAAAATGACAGGAAATCTTTGTACGAAGAATTAATGGTTATCCGCTTAACGCAACAATTGCTCGAACCTCCCATTATCAAGCATCATTACAACAGTCAAGGGAGCACAATAGATTCGCTGTTCGTTGAAGATCTTAACTTTTATAGGACCTTTTTGTGCAGGTCTCAGCGATAGAATTACACCTCTCTCAAAGGAAACGTCTGACAATCTGAAAGCAACTTCGTATCGATTCCGAAGTTCCGTCATTTTCCTCATTCTTTAGAACGAGTCCGAAAATTCTTCCTTGGGCTGCATTTTCCTCAACGACTCCTGATTTCGTTGCACGAGTCGCAACTAACGAACAATATGTTCATCTCGCATTCGATTCCGTGTCTTCGCCGTTCCGGCCGCTCGACTTACACTTTGATCATTAGCCATCTATTGTTCCAGACGCTCATCCACATTCGACCCATTTTGTGTCTTATGAATCAGCAGACCTCTCCAACACCGGGATGAACGTCGACGAACTATCATGTTCGCTGCATCGTTACTGGGGGTTAATTATCATCCCTTGGATAATGACGCATGCTATGGACATTAACTGTAAACGAACCTGATACTATGGTTTCCAATCAAACACCGCATTTGGTGAATTTGATTGGTAACCGTGTATCAGGTTCGTTCGTGGTTAATGTTCGTTGTGATCATAATTACGCTGGTAACGATGCAACTAGAGGATGTCATTGATCGAGGGCTTAAGCTCTGCAACTTTGAATCCCACTCTGGTTTCATCGGAAGAGCTTTGATCAGAAATCGAAGATAATCTTCTTAGGGTTCGGAATTAATTGTGTCGTTATACTGAGGGGTAGGAAGATTTTATTGTATAATTTTATAGAAAGTGAAGGTAGTTTTGTATCAGATTTTTCAAGATGATATATGTACATGTGTGTGTATGATACTCAAGAAAAATATAAAATACAATTGCAATTACCAGTAAATAAGACTAAATTATATACTTGAGGACGTTGAATAAAATCTTTCATAAATTTTATAGAAAGTGAAGGTACTTTTGCATCAGATTTTTCAAGATGATATATGTATATGTGTGTGTATGATACTCAAGAAAAATATAAAACACAATTGCAACTACCAGTAAATAAGACTAAATTATATACTTGAGGACGTTGAATAAAATCTTTCATAAATTTTATAGAAAGTGAAGGTACTTTTGCATCAGATTTTTCAAGATGATATATGTACATGTGTGTATATGATACTCAAGAAAAATATAAAACACAATTGCAATTACCAGTAAATAAGACTAAATTATATACTTGAGGACGTTGAATAAAATCTTTCATAAATTTTATAGAAAGTGAAGGTACTTTTGCATCAGATTTTTCAAGATGATATATGTATATGTGTGTGTATGATACTCAAGAAAAATATAAAATACAATTGCAATTACCAGTAAATAAGACTAAATTATATACTTGAGGACGTTGAATAAAATCTTTCATAAATTTTATAGAAAGTGAAGGTACTTTTGCATCAGATTTTTCAAGATGATATATGTATATGTGTGTGTATGATACTCAAGAAAAATATAAAACACAATTGCAACTACCAGTAAATAAGACTAAATTATATACTTGAGGACGTTGAATAAAATCTTTCATAAATTTTATAGAAAGTGAAGGTACTTTTGCATCAGATTTTTCAAGATGATATATGTACATGTGTATATATGATACTCAAGAAAAATATAAAACACAATTGCAACTACCAGTAAATAAGACTAAATTATATACTTGAGGACGTTGAATAAAATCTTTCATAAATTTTATAGAAAGTGAAGGTACTTTTGCATCAGATTTTTCAAGATGATATATGTATCTGTATATGTATGATAGTCAAGAAAAATATACAACACAGTTGCAATTACCAGCAACTAAGACTAAATTATATACTTGACGTTGAATAAAATCCTTCATAAATTTTATAAATCTTCCTGTCTTTTGTATAACCTACCGAAACCTCATTAAGTTACAGCCAATTGAAAGCCAAATGCTGACAGCGAATATATCGTTCTACAGAGTTAACGAAAATCGAAATGTACAGATTATCAGATCGTCGTAGCCCATGGTTCCATGAAAAATGAGATGACCCGTAAAGATTACGGCGTCTATTATTTCCCAGCGTGATCGGTATCGGAGAGAAGGCTCTCCAAGAAGGTGGAGTCCGCTCGACTTCCGGTGACGGAAGCTGCGCCAGCATAATGGCGATTAAGGTTGGTCGTCGCGAGGCGTACGTGAGCGTCCGTTCGTTCGAGGCATTTCTCCGGAATAAACCGAGGAACGCGCATCTACTTAAACACGAGCGTTTATATAACGATCTCACGCATACCTTTTGCATAGTAAATCATAATGCATTGTAACGCGTTTCCCGTGCGGTGTCCAACAGGACGTTCGCTCGACGCACGCTGCGTTGGCCCGGATAGCGCTTTCTTCATGAATAAATCATGAACGTCCGAAATGCTAATGGCTGAAACGTTCGCGCTTCGATGTTTCTGCGTTAGGCGAAGTGCTTCCAGTCGTAAACAAAATGTACGGACAGCGCCGAAAATACGAGCCGATTCCGAATGGTGCGGCTTTTACGCGCGTTCTCGATAAATAGAATATAACCTAATTACGAGCATTCTCTACGGTGCACGCTTCCTCGACCGTGAGCTGCTTTATGCGACACGGAAGTTGGTATTGTTGATACGAATTTGATGCGTTTCCGGGATATTTCGGTGCTCGGATTCCGCGACGTGAAACAGTTATGTTTGAGAACATTTTAGACGGTATCGCTTTAATAGGTCAACCTCTGCAACTCCTATTTTTCCGATCATTAATTTCGAAACAGTTTGTTGTTTGTAAAATAAGAAAATGTCTGTATACATATTATACAAATATGCATTTTCGAACCTATATTATTTAAGTTATTTTCGAATGTACAACTTTCTATCACCATCAATCAGCTCATATCAGATCATTCCGCAAATAACGAGTTTCCGACAATTTTCAAACGCTGTAAGCTAAATTTGTTGCGCCAAAATAAATGTTGATCCGGGTTATATGTCGACTGCAGCAAAATGAAGTCTTATCCGTGCAACCAATCTTGATCAAACATGTATGGTTTTACACGAAACTAATCCGTGCAACGCAACGCGGTGAACGTAGCACAATATATCGGGTAGCACGAAACTCCCTTTTATATTACGTTCATTTATCATCAAAAAACATTCGAGCTTAGAAGCGATCCGTCACGTTTCGCACGGTTTGACTTCCCGACGGTAAATTTCCCCATACATTTGCCGGCATTAAATATTCACTCGATGGAAAGTTTGACAGCCGCGAACGAACAGTACGTGGATATTGCCGGGAACTTACCCGTGACCACGAGTCTGGCGTAGGAAGAACTTTCGACGGTGTCACCGGTGACTCGGTGCACGGTCCTGCATCGATAACTGGATTGAGCATCGGACGAGGTGACCGAGAACACCAGCAGCTCTCCGGTGGGCAGCATGTGATGTCTGTCATCTGAAAACAGATCCGTATCGACGATCAAAAAAACGATACTTTCATTTTTTCCTTTTATCAAAATTGCGCAAATCGTTCCGTTAATATGCAAATTTCTTTAATGGAAAATTCAGGCCGTGAATCGGGTAACAATAAAAAATATACGAGCAAGGAAAATGATTCGGGAACTAGACACGTTAATGAGGGACATTAAGCGACCGTGCAAAATGAAAATTCGAGCGAAACGCCACGGTTGTCTGCGTTTGACCAAAATAACGCTCCGTGCGCCCGAGGGCAGTCGGAATGCGCGGCGAAACCGGTTAATTACACACAGCGCGGATCGATGCTCGCGAAAAAATCTCGCCGTACATCAATCGTGTAACCCGACTACCTACGACCAGAAAGGAAATATAGCCCGTGAAAACTCGTTTTGCCTTCGCGTTCATAACGTGCTTTTTGACGATATACACTGGAATGTGTGTTAAATAGAATGGGCTTTCTGGAGTGATTCGTTTGTTCTTTATTATAGAGTTGTTCTTGTTAAACTTATCTTTTGGAATGTTATTTTTTACAGCTCATTAATTTTAAGATTCTTGAAATGTTAATCATTTGATTAGCAAGTATATTCAAGAATTAACAAGATTAGATTAGCGAAAATATTAGATTAACAAGGACTATATTCATATTGATTTTGAACGAGTACGAACTGTAAAATTTATCGTGTCTATCTTATTGTTAATAATACATGTTCGAAATCTTAAGAATCTTGGTATGATTCTTAAGATGATTTTACTATATTTTACTATATTCAAGAATTAACAAGATTAGATTAGCGAGAATATTAGATTAACAAGGACTACATTCATATTGATTTTGAACGAGTACGAACTGTAAAATTTATCGTGTCTATCTTATCGTTAATAATATATGTTCGAAATCTTAAGAATCTTGGTATGATTCTTTTGTTAAAGATTAAATTTCTAAATCTGAAGATTTATTGTTTGAAAGTGAATGTGAACCTCGTGTGATATCTAATACCAGTTGACCCGAGACCGGCGAAGATTTCTAAATTTGCAAATGTAACAGCGAAGAAGCAGCGAACGATAGTGCTTTTTAACCGACTTCGAAAAAGGAGGAGGTTACTCAATTCGATAAGTATATTTTTTTTTTTTTTTTTTTTTTTTTTTTTTTTTCTATGTATGTTCGCCGATTACGCCTAACTGGGTAGACCGATCGGAATGAAACCTTTTGCATATGGTAGGTGCTGACTCCCCATTGGTACCATTATCAAAAAATTTTTCATTTTTTAATTGCAAAGTGTTGTTATTGCAAAAAAACCGGCAACTTTTTTCTTTTTTCTATGTATGTTCGCCGATTACGCCTAACTGGGTAGACCGATCGGAATGAAACCTTTTGCATATGGTAGGTGCTGACTCCCCATTGGTACCATTATCAAAAAATTTTTCATTTTTTAATTGCAAAGTGTTGTTATTGCAAAAAAACCGGCAACTTTTTTCTTTTTTCTATGTATGTTCGCGCATTGCGCCTAGCTGGATGGACCGATCGGAATGAAACCTTTTGCATATGGTAGGTGCTGACCCCCCATTGGTACCATTATCAAAAAATTTTTCATTTTTTAATTGCAAAGTGTTGTTATTGCAAAACAACCGGCAACTTTTTTCTTTTTCTATGTATGTTCGCCGATTTCGCCTAACTGGGTTGACCGATCGGAACGAAGCCTTTTGCATCTGGTGGGTTCAGACTCCCCATTGGTACCATAATAAAAAGTTTTTCATTTTTTAATTGCAAAGTGTTGTTATTGCAGAAAAACCGGCAACTTTTAAAATAAACTTTTCTCGATTTTAGTGCGCTTTCAATATCTTATCGCGGACATGATTCTGTACAATTTTGTTCATATACAAATTTCGCGGAAATGTTTAGTTTTCGAGATATTAGCGAAAAAAATTGTTATTAATTTTTTAAATCAACTTCGAACGATTTTAATGTCCTTTTAATATGTTGTCAGGGGCATGGTTCTGAACAATTTTGTTCATATACAAATTTTGCGGAAATGTTTAGTTTTCGAGATATTAGCAAAAATTGTTGTTAACTTTTGAAATCAACTTCGAACGATTTTAATGTCCTTTGAATATGTTGTTAGGGGCGTGGTTCTGGACAACTTTTTCCTCTTGCAAAATTGACGGAAAGCTTTTGTTTTCGAGATATTACAGAAATTGTTGTTAACTTTTGAAGCCAACTTCGAACGATTTTTATGTCATTCTAATACGTTATTAGTAGCATGATTCTAAACGAGTTTTTCCTTATGCATAATTGACGGAAAACTTTAGTTTTCGTGATAGTAGCGAATAGCTATTGTTATTATTATTAGTGGAACGCCCCGTGCTATGCACGGGAAAGACAAGAAAGGGCAATTACAATGCACAGTACCAAAACACTAACTAAGCTTTGCCGCTTTGACACTCAACTTATGCAGCAAGATGAGTTCACGTTGACGTTGGTGTATTATTCCCATTGCTTGGTACAGTCTCCCTACCGTTCTAATAAACATTTTTTTTATTTTTTAGTTGCAAAGGATTATTTTTTCTATGCATGTTCGGCGGTTTTTCCTAGGTGGGTGGTCCGATCGGAACAAAGCCTTTCGCATCTTGTAGAGTCTGACTCCCCATTGGTACCGTTACAAAAATTTTTTCATTTTTTAGTTGAAAAGGATTATTGTTGCAAAAAAAATTGAAAAACGAACATCCATGTTGTCTTTTACTTAATTATGCTCATGGCATTTACGCAGACAAAAAAAAAAGCCCAGAAGAACTGTCTCACAGTATCCCATACAATTCTCCCCATTCCACTAAAAAGCGTGAAATAAAATAATTTTCAGAAAAAAAATACACCGACTTCGAAATGCACTAAAAAGTATAAAATAATTTCTATTTCCTAATGAAGTAATTTCTATTTCATTCAATCATGCAATTACGTAACAGATATGAATGAAACCTATTTACTCGTTAGGTAGTACATTAAATACATTTCAACTTTTTCGGAGGCGGCGCAAAATTAAAAATACTTCAGTAAACGTTGCTGCCAATAACCAGTAATTGTGGTATGGCGTATTGGAAATTAATAAATCCTGAGAAAGAATACGTACCATTATAGATATATCTGGTAATATACGTAAATGTAACGACTGCATCTTCATTTCGCAACGTTTATGATATAAATGAAATTGAATTGACTTCATTCGCATGTGGAAGCCATGGATCTAAGAATCTATAAACTGAGCCCACGACGCGGGAATTACCAAATTTGCGGCAGATGGGCTCTATCTTCCGTCGATCGAGTCTTTCCGTCGCATACTCTATGAATCTAGCCCTTTGCGGACTACCGCCGCATATATGCGTTCTGCGTAAATAATCAAATTGGCCGAAGAACTCATATATGCGTTTGGCGAAAACAGTTGATTGAGCCGAGAAACGCATATATGTATGTGTCCCACGTAAATGCGTGGCTATGGCCGAGAAACTTAACTATGCGTTCTGCGAAAACAACTGATAGAGCCGAGAAACGCGTACATGTGTGCATGCACGTAAATCTGTGCATGTACATATAATATGTCCAGAATTTGACTTGAAATGCTATGAACAAAAACCGCGTTTAAGCGGAAATATGCGCTGGCAATTTTTAATGACTATCGCGGCAGGAGCTCGGCCCCACGGTACGGTTCACTTCGAACCGTCCCGTTCGCAAAGGGCTGGATAGACCATAGTTACATTCTATACGCACTAACACCTACTTCGCGGCGTGCTGCCGAGTTATATGTATAGAAAAAGAAATAGCTATACAAACGTTGCCTATGTTCGGCTGTCCAAAGGTTGACATGTTCAAGAAAAACTTTTAATTTTGCGCCGCCTCTGAAAAGGTTGAAATGTATTTAATGTACTACCTAACGAGTAAATAGGTTTCATTCATATCTGTTACGTAATTGCATGATTGAATGAAATAGAAATTACTTCATTAGGAAATAGAAATTATTTTATACTTTTTAGTGCATTTCGAAGTCGGTGTATTTTTTTTCTGAAAATTATTTTATTCCCGCATTACCATTTTCCCCAGAGTATACGTTGGTTAATGTAGGTAGCAGATATATTGCCAGTAGTGGAGGCGCGCGATGGGTCAGCCATCATCCCTCGCATCCCAGCATTATCCCGTCTCTCTCGGTTCCGCGAAATAAAAGTTTTTCTCCTCTGACCGCGCGAGTGCGTTAATGATTTAAAACGGAAGCGATTTCCTGCCGGCGGGACTTTCAGCAGTTTTCGCGGCTAATTTGAGAAATAATAAAACTCCCAGCGCCGGGTCTGCGAGCGACGTATGCAAATACGAAACACGGCGAGTTCGCCGGTTATCCGGGCATTTTTATAGAGCCTCGCCTTTTCCTGTCTCTCGAGCGCACACCGCAGCCTCGCTGGCTTAATGGCCGGCATACACACGGACCTTTAAGGCGTGCAGCAGACTTATGTGCATTCTCGGCAACGCCGTTTATGGCCGACAGCGTTGCCACGGTTAGAACCCCGAGCAATTTTGCCGGAGAATAATGCAATACATGGTGGCGCGTGAGATGCGCGCAACGAACGTCGAAATATTGACACTGCCACGCGAGCCCGGCTAACGGATACATAGAGTATGTACGTGTGTGCTGGAGCGAGGGACAACCAGCATGAATACTGTATCGGAGCAAATGCAGTCGTTTATATACACGCGGAGGTGCGAACACGGGCAAAAACATTTTCGCGCGATGCATTTTCTACCGCGTCACGCACCACACACACAGGCGACGCCTGGAAATGCTCACGGAAAAGGGGAATTTACGTAATATATTTCGTGTCAGCGAGAGAAAAAAGCAGGAAAAATAGCGGCTAAAGCGTCCCTTTGTGCCGGATGGCGTCACTCGTGCAACGATTTCGCGTAATTTACATTAGAAGCCGCAACTCGGCCCCTCCGCTGCTTTCACGCAGTTTCGTTTGCCGCAGTCGAACACCGATGCTCTTTCTCTATTCGACGATTTGCGAACCAATCTGCGTCCCGTGTATCGCTTCTCGGAATCGTTACGTTCCAATACTGGGACATCTTGGAAAATGGAATTCTATGTTTAGAATATCGAGCGAGGAATTGTTATCCGTGCACCGATTCCTCCATTTGATATAATTGCTTGGAGGAATCAATCGGAAGTCTCTTCGGTCCTGATATCGCAGCTCTGATTTTCATAGTACACCGATTCCGGGAACACATTTATCAACATTCTGCTTTAATGCATCAAAGCAGTTTGTCAAAGCACGTGCAGTAATATCTAACTTCCGCTCGGAATTTGACCGTGTACGAGAAATAAATTTCCGAGAATTAATCAGTGTTATATGACTCTAGTTAGTTTTATATGAAAACGTTTGTACCGAAAGGGCTTCCGAAAACGTGATTGTGGAGAATTTCATCAATTAGCAACCATAGCTGGATGAAATGAAATATTTGGAAACTTAATTTTTACATTTTGGTCGTTGTAAAAAATTTGATGGAAGGTTGCCTCGATGTTGAATTAGTTATGTAGATATCTAATATGGGTATCCAGAAGAAATTCTATGACAAATTGAATCGTCGGCCGATAGCCAATGGCGTGGATTATTCCTGACAAAATTTCTTCTCGTTGGTAAACTTCGTTTCCAGCGGCGCGACTGGATTTTCGAGCGGCAATAAGAGTAATGGACTACGACAGAGGGTCCGTGGCATAAAACAGCGAGCTCGAACAGGCTGAGAGGGAAAACGACAGACGTCTATTTTGCTGATGGCATAGGATTTAACCAACGTTCGGCCACGCGAATATTTTTGCACGTACACGCGGAATAATATGCTCGAATAAGCCAGGCCGCGAGCGCAAAATAGGCACGCCATGGTTCTGGTGGCGGTCGAAAAGGGACGCCATGGAAAGAGAGGGGCTGAAAGGAGGAACCGATTTCGCGGATTTAATCTCGCTGCAAGTCTTCGCGTTTATCCCCGACTGTAGCACGCATGAATAGGCATAACAAATTTCCGGTAGGGTCAAACGAAACATTTTTTAATACCCATTAACGAGCTGAAATGCCATTTAGCCGGTGTAATAATTCTGAGAGCATCGGCTTCAACGGAACCGACTTTTCCCCTTCATACACCATCGCCGTATGGGGCTCGATTTTTTTTCCACCCCTTTACCTGCACCCCGTCTCTACGACGTGAAATTGAGAATACAATGGCACGAGCGAACGAGAGCGGCGAGCTTTTACCCGTTCGAGCATTTAATCCTGACGATAATACCAGGTGAACGCGTATTGTTTCGATATTAGAAGATTAACTGCGTGGGATTCGTGTTAACGTACTGCCCGGATGAATGGGATGTGACAAATTGCCAATCAACCGTGGATATCCAGACGTTTCTCTAGAAGTAGTTGACTGATTGCAAACGAAGCTACGGTCGACGTTTTATAGCCGACAAATTTAGATTTACGAAATTCGTCACTGATGAATCTATTCTAGGATTAAACTTTAACTAGGACTATCTCTACAAGGTTTTCGGCAGGTGTCTAATTATTACTGCAGCGTTACAGTAAATGAAGAATATCGATATGTTAGGTTTTGGATTTAGCTATCTTTAATTATAAAAACTGCAATTGGTATCATACTCAAAACTCGATGTTTATTTATATCTTTATATTTGAACTGAAATGTGCGGCTCGTAGTTACAGACCAAAAAACTCTAGATAGACTCAAACATTCTACATAAAAAATATTCTAAGAACAATGAAGAAAATCTGTTTTGAATTTGATTTATTCCGATTTATCGTACATTCTCCAAAATGTCGAGATTTAAGGAAACTTCCGTTCCCAGGTGTAACCTGAAGGGGCATGCAACGTAATAAATCATTGCCGGATTTTCGAAACGTGCACCCCTTTCACGTCTTGTCATTCGCTTATCGAGGTTATGAATCTCGTAGGGAATCGCGACAGAACGGACGCTTTAAATCGTGCGAACTTTGTATAAATCCTTTTCGTCTCGTGACAGCTTCCGTTTAACGTGCCTTTTCAACGGGATCCTCGATTAATACCTAGATTGTTTAGATCTTTTTGAGACTCGAGGGTGCTATGAAAATGATTGGAATAAGAATTTAAATAAGTAAACGTAAGAGAGTAAGTAAGTAGACGTATCGATAGGGGATCAAGGGATAAGATCTAGGGGTAGACGTATGGATTTGGGGGTGTATTGGAATATAGAGATGTAATCTGTTATCAATATTATAAATAGTATCAATATTATTAATATCATCAATATTATCAATAGTATCTATAGTTTCGATATAATCAATATAATCAATATAATCAATATAATCAATATAATCAATATAATCAATATAATCAACATAATCAATATAATCAATATAATCAATATAATCAATATAATCAATATAATCAATATAATCAATATAATCAATATAATCAATATAATCAATATAATCAATATAATCAATATAATCAATATAATCAATATAATCAATATAATCAATATAATCAATATACTCAATATAATCAATATAATCAATATAATCAATATTATCAATATTATCAATAGTACCAATATTATCAATATTATCATTGTTACCAACATTGAAATAATCTAGAAATCCATGATATATAAATCTGGACAACATTGGTACATCGAAAAAATTTCAGAACCGAAACAAAAATCTCTAAAATTGAGAAATTCCTTTGTATAATATAATTAACTCAGAAATTAACATTGCAGCAAAATTTGATACTAAAATTAAAATTACTACGTCAGAGAGGACAATGGAACGCAAAGTATTAATAATTCTTACGGTGAATAAAACATCGACGAAATTCCGAGAGTCTTCTCTAACAATTGATTTCAATTAGCGGGCCGTTAACGATAAAAAATGGCTGTTTCAACGGTACACGGCCGAGAAATAAACTTCTCGAGTTTCGCGTTTATATCCACAGGAATGAAGTTCAAGTTCTTTCGATTTGTTAAAAGCCTGTCTGAAGTTTCGCGATGGGAACAGCGAATGCACCTTATTTTCGAAATTGCCGTGGATATTCTTATTCGAGCGCCGGTACACCGTGGGGCGAGCAACGTTGTCGAGAACTGTTCCAGAAGTTTGGCATTCTTGTAAAGGGCGATAAATCGATATCCGTTAGCTGCTCTCCCTCGCGTTATTTCTCCACGATTTTACAAAAGTTTTTCGGGCCACGTGGAAAAACTTTCGTTTTAAGCTGTCCGTGTCGCCGTTTATTTATCGTTTCTTGGAGCCGCGGAAAAACGCCGAGGGATGATTCGGGTGTATCGATCAAAAATTCATCGCCGCGCATTAGAGCGAGCGAAGTGTCGAGTTAGGATTTGTCTGGCGTTCGAACAGGGGGAAAGGAGACGGTGGAAAAGCCTACAAACGAGTAACTTCAGGTTTGCTTAGCCGACAAGTTCCTCCGGAATCTCGCGAGTGCTATGAATGAAAACAGCCCCGGGTCTGTTATCACTGCGATATCGTTAATGCGTCGTTTCCAGTTTGCATTCTACGTATAAACACCGAATAACATGAACTGTTTTCGCATCGAGTTACTACGAAATCTGATTCTCGTGACGATTCCACGTTACTCTCTCATCCAGTTAGCAAGAACGCAAAAATCCTTTACCGTGGCACCAAACTCGCTACGCTAATTTCATTTCTCTTCTCCGATAGCAACTTCCACGTTAGTCCGTTGCATTAACTTTCACCGTTTTTTGCGATTAACTCTACAAACGGATTTATGCTGAATTTGTACTGAAGTACGTTATTAACATTATTACAGTAATAAAGTAATTTTGGACATGTCTCGAAAAGTTTCCGAATGAATGTCATGCACATTATAAACTGCAGAGAGCTCGAAGTTAAATTGAAAGTTCGTTAAAGCGAGGGTCAAACGGGATTACACGGGAATGAAAAATTAGGGCAAAAAGAGAAAGAATGAAACAGAGAGAGGATTGGATTGCGAGATAGAAGATCTTTTGGTATATGTACGATCAGAACCACCCCCTGGATCTGATCCCCTTGCGAATTTGCATTGTGGCCGGACGCCTCGTGTTTGAGCTGCACTGGAGCCCCGTTGCAGCTACCTGCATCCGCTCTAATCCGAGGAGAATCATCGATGATCTCCAACGAACGTTTAATCGACACCGATCGTTACATTTCATCGTCGGATTAACGAACCGAACGGTGTTTTGATCGCGGATCGAAAGTCGACGGGAATCCTCGACATTCGATGCATTTCGATGCAACGGAGCGGTGCAACGAAGTGGCTGTGGAAATAGGAACCGTGACAGGGTTGCCAGCAACTTGTGTCTTTTATTGCACCGTCTATCGGATTGCAGTCTTATCACGACTTCTGATCGAGATTGCGGAATTATTAAAGGCGTCGCACGAACTCCATTTTATTTATATTAGACAATTTGTGACGAGAATATTGTTGTAATTGTTGTTAGGAATTATTAGGTTAACTGTTAGGAATTATTAGGTTGTTAGGAATTATTAAGTTAGTGCATTTGATATTTTTTGTAAGGTTATATTACTGAAATGTTTATAGTGCGTGCAGAGTAAATTTGGGAATATGGGGAGTTGGGGAGGTGAGGATTTAGATATTTGGGATCTTGGAAGTTTGAGAAGCACCTGGACTATATTTTCACATATACACATGCTTTAATTATTATTAGGAATTATTAGGTTAATTGTTAGGAATTATTAGGTTAGTGCATTTAATATTTTTTGTAAGGTTATATTACTGAAATGTTTATAGTGCATGCAGAGTAAATTTGGGAATATGGGGAGTTGGGGAGGTGAGGATTTAGATATTTGGGATCTTGGAAGTTTGAGAAGCACCTGGACTATATTTTCACATCTACACATGCTTATTCGCAAATTCTTATGGGCTTAAATCGCTTTATTTTGATACCTTTGAAGTCCTATACTCCTAGATACTCTATTCTTGCGGCTTTGGATTTCTACATCTTTGCATCACTACACCCTCACATCCTTACATTTCCAGATTTCTATATCTTCACATTCTTATATCTCCAGATCTCTATTAAGCTAGATCACTCTATCTTCTGTCTCCTATAGTCCCAAACTTATATACCCCACTATACCTACATCTGCAGATTCCTACACCCCACATCTCTCTATCCTCCTATAGTCTCAAACTCGTATACTTCTATTCCTACATCTCTAAATCTCAAATCCCTCTATTTCCACCTTCCAATAGTCCCAAATCCATAGCACTATATTTACACATCTCTATCCCCCAGTTTCTATAGTCCCAAACCTCTCTATTCCAATACCCTTGTATCTCCAGATCTCCATATCCCCAGATTCTATACCAAATTCTGCCAGCTCTCTATCCACAGATATCTGTATTTCGAGATCGTTTTGATCGATGTCGTGGCAGGATTTCCAGCTTGCAAATTTGATTTCGAACGCACTTTACACAACCGTGCAGGTAACGATTTATCAGTTGGAAGTTTCCATGCCATGGTAACGGAGTCAGGGTGGGCGAATCGATTCGGTATCCAGAGCTGACCGTATCTGGCCTACATTACTGTGTCCACGTTTTACACAGAGCTAGATGAATCGTGACGTCAACAGAAAGGACTCGCAGGAATTAAAGAAGGATCGATTACACTGATATTGAACCGAAATTCGGATATTCCGTCTTGTCGGACTGTTCCATTATGCTAGCCGGATTCTCATTAGCTACTTTCCTTTTGTAAGAAGTTGCTGTTCAAAGAACTTCGAACTCCGAGCGATACCGTCTTATTCAGGTTATTCGATCTCTGCGATATTGGCGTGAGACAACGTCTTTTATGCAAGAGGTATATTAATGTTACATATTCCCTTCAATTTCGCTACAATTTTCTAACCGATAAAAGCGCTGGGAAAGACTTTGATACGTGAACTCTTCGCATAGTAAGTACATGTCATGTGTCAGAGTTTATTTCCTTGCCGTGTCACGATCAGACTGCGATGTTTATATGATAGTATGAATCTTTATGTTACAGTAAATGAAATGTGGAAAGGAAACAGTGTATACTTCGTAACTCTGATACATCATAGATACAACTGTTCATGATTGTTCCGTTTTATGACTGGTTATATTCTTGACAAAATGTAATACTTTTAATAACAATTACTGAAAGTAATAAATTTCAGTAACAAATTTCCTATAAATTCTTTTAAGTGAAGCGTGGTCTTAAGGCTCAATTAAAAAGGACTTTACTCCATTTGTGTATTTTTAGTCCCTAATATTCCGTGGCGTAATAAAGCAAACATGAAGTTGGTCACTCTTAAAACTTCATAAGCGTCGCCGGCGTTTGACGAGCTGGCGACAAACCTTCGGATTAAATCAAATATCTCGAGCAAAGCAGTCTGGGCAACAGGCGAAGTGCCGGCTGTTCCCAGAGGAAAATCCAATCTTGCAATTGAAGAGGAAATGGAAGGGTCGAGACGTCGGGGGAGCTCAAGCCTGAATGGAAAACGAATCGGCCGGAAAAGTTTTAGTCGCGCGCAGATCAGTCCGCCGACGCGAGAAACTTCCCGTTTATTCGGTATAATCCGTTCGAGAGTTCTTTTTTTCCAGAAGAGACCTTCGGAACGCGAAAAGGAAATGATAAGCGGTTACGCGTGTGTGTCTCACGGGGATGGAATGTTAGATGCGATCAAAACACCGCGACATGGCGTTCAACAATGCGTAAAGTTTCGGGACCAAGATGGAGCTCCAAACTGGCAAGTTGCTTGGATGGCACAGCGCGACCATTATGACGACGGATGGTAAGAAGTTAGGAAAGTTTCGATGGTAAGAGCCAGTGCGCGAGTTTGAAATCTTGTCTAAAGCGGTGTCGAGAGGTGTGAGAGATAAAAGTCGTAAAATTTAATGTGCATCGCATTCAATCAACGTTCGTTTGTGGCTGAGCTGCCAGCCAACTTTCCTAGCTAATGCAGAACGAACTTACACTTTCGACTTATGAAAAATAGCTGGACGATTACAAGGATGTATAATTATGGACAATTGGAACTGTTACTTTAAAAACAACAGAAAAATTGAACATTTAAATTAAGGAATATTGTTTGGGACATTCTTTCAAAGATTCAGTGTTAGTAACAGTAAATGTTTTTACATTAACCTAAACTTTTGACCAGCAGTGTATAAAGACTGCTGGTCTTTATACGATTGAATATCTACTAGATTTTATGTTGCAGTTAAATGTCAAAGTCTATAGAGAAAACATTAAAAATCTGACACGTTTTGATAACACAAATTGTGTCAGACATTCTGTTTCAAAGTTGGATAAAGTTTGCTGCAACTGTCAAGCAGCCATTTTATACTCGACTCATTCATGAATGATTAACACAGACTTTACACCTCAAATTCATATGGAATATATGTTATTTAACATTTCTTTTTTATAATAACATCAAATGATGGTAGATTTATTAAAACTTCTTTGTGTGCCATTGTTTGCTGCTTCTGCCAGTCAGCCATTTTGTATGAATAGCATTAACGAATGATTTATAAAGTTCTCCACTTAAAATTAATACGAAGTATATGTTATTTAACGTTTCTTTTATATAATTTTCTCAAACCATGCCAGATTTTTAATATGACACTGTTGATGAATGTTTTGCCCCACTGTCAGTCAGCCATTTTCTATTAACAGCATTGCTGAACGCTTTAAAGAGTCCTCCACTTTAAAATAATATAAAGTACATGTTATTTAACGTTTCTTTTATATAATTTGATCAAACCATGCCAGATTTTTAATATGACACTGTTGATGAATGTTTTGCCCCACTGTCAGTCAGCCATTTTCTATTAACAGCATTGCTGAACGTTTTAAAGAGTCCTCCACTTCAAAGTAATATGAAGTATATTGTATTTAAAGTTTCTTTTATATAATTTGATAAAACCATGCCAGATTTTTAATATGACACTGTTGATGAACATTTCTCCCAACGATCCAGCAGCCATCTTGCGTTCAGAACATAAATAAATGGTCTGCAGTGTTCACGTTTGAATTACAGTAAAAGTTATTTAACGATAGTGCATGTCATCATGCCAGACTGTTTTTAATACAGAAAATATTAAGCCACAGTTTTGAATACGTTTATTTCTATCCCCGTCTGGCACAATCATCGTTGTTTTCATAAACTCTTTGGCTCGTCGAGGCCCTTTTTTCGCGTGTAATACCACAATTCATGTTGGGCTTAGAGCATGCAGGGGCACCCACGATAATGTGTATACGCGGACACTCGAATCGCCCCCCTCAGACTCTAATTAACTCGGATATTGACCAGAACAGCGTATGGCTGTGTGCGCACGCGATTTTTTTCTCCACACGCATCGGTCGCGGTACACAAACAAGGGGAAAAGGGGAAAAAAGTGGCTCCAATTTATCAGGTCCTGCCTCACGGTTTCCATCGGTGCGCCATTTTTACGAGCCCCTTCATGGCCGAATGTAAACGCTAAAAAGTTCGCGATCGTGTGCATCAGGACGCAACGTCGGCGCGATAATGGCTCTCTCCGAATGCGTTATTCGTTCAACAACTAATTGAACTCTTTGTTAATGTTAAGTCGCGATCGTTGGTTTTCGCAATTGTGCCCAGACGCAAATTGGTGGGCGGTTGTTCGATTTCATCGAAAATCGTTAACGAGTTAAAGTGAAACTTGCATTAGAGTCGGACTCGGCTATACACGTCGGGTTTCGTTAGCGACAGAACGAAAGTTGCGGGGGGATCGTTTTTTCCCAAAATAGAATGTATTTCTTTTTCCGTAAAAATCGATTCCTCAAAATGTACGAACGGTATTAGTGCGCCCTAACGTTTTATCGCAAAAAGCGAAATCGCAGAGAAATAAATTTTACGACGCCATTCAACTTTTTTTCCGCCCTAAATTCAAGTTATATCCCGACTCGACTGCGTAATGCAACCTGACGGAATTTATGACATTCCAATTTTAATAAATTTTTGAACCTCAGCGCCGAGCAGACTACGGCAGGTCTCCCCATGATATAAAGGTTAAATTTGATATCCTACTTTCAGGAGATTCTAAGTTTTTTACGGTGTACGAATTCCTCCAGGTAATAAAGAGCCATCACAAAGGCACACTTTCTCCGCGTTTTGGAAACATATCGAACCGGTGGCCGTAGAATGCACGACACGTTCACTTCCGTTCACCCCCGTCGAACGCGTCCCCATTTATTGCAATTTCACTCACCGCTCTTCGGCGTGGGGAAGATGTTGTAGACGGAATCTCGAACCCAAGACGTGACTGCCACGTATTCCTTAACGAACGTCGGTATTTCGCACCTGAGCACACCGGTATTTCCTGGCAGGACGTACGCGTCTCGCACTTGGATCTCGTACTTCTGACGCACCACTGAAAAGAAAGTTACGATTTATCTCGTTGGTGAAAGGAACCGTGAAGGTGTTAACATTCCTCGCGTTTTATCGCGAACGTAATGCGTTTGCTATGAGAAGAATAAAGGAGAAGCTTATGCAACTACAAGACATCAAAGAAATACTTCTGCCTGGATTTCATTTTTCTTATCTTATTGTTCTCTGACATTAAACTCCTTTTACTTTCTGTATCCATTTTTTAGTCTTTTGGCGAATTATTTCGTAAAAGATACCTGTTCAATTTATCCTGATTTCAATCAATATACTGTACAAAAAATATTACCTGAACATTTAAAAAAATTAATACTGAAAATTATGATGAGACGAACTAGTCTATGTATCATTGATATGAAGTTGACGTAGAATGGACAAGAAGTAGGTAGATTAATTTTTTGAGGGGAGTTGCAGATAAAATTGGATGAACTTTAAGTATTAAAATTACCTGAACATTTAAAAAAATTAATACTGAAAATTATGAATAGACAACTAGTCCATCTTCACTGATGTGGAGTTGACACAGAATGGACAAAAAATAGGTAGACTAATTTTTTGAAGAAAGTTGCACTTGAAATTGGATGAAAATTAAATATTAAAATTACCTGAACATTTTAAAAAATTAATACTGGAAATTATGATCAGACAACTAGTCCATCTTCACTGATGTGAAGTTGACACAGAATGGACAAAAAATAGGTAGATTAATTTTTTGAAGAAAGCTGCACTTGAAATTGAATGAAAATTAAATATTAAAATTACCTGAACATTTAAAAAAATTAATACTGGAAATGATGATCAGACGAACTAGTCCATCTTCACTGATGTGAAGTTGACACAGAATGGACAAAAAATAGGTAGATTAATTTTTTGAGGGAAATTGCACTTGAAATTGAATGAAAATTAAATATTAAAATTACCTGAACATTAAAAAAAATGAATACAGAAATTGATGAGACGAACAGAACCAGTTAAGTTTGAACCAGAATGGACAGAAAACAGGTAGATTAATTTTTGAAGGGAGTTGAAATTGGATCGATGTAGGATGCCGGAGTTCATTCGCCTCAACCTTACATATTATTATTTCCGACGATTACTATATTCGCCACGGCGGTAGGTATTCCGCACGAAAATCAATACTCGTAAAGCGGAATCGTAGCCGACAATTTCTGCCGTCAAACAATTCTTGGTCACAAAATCCCGTCGTTAACTTCGATAATAATATACACGCGTATATATAGATATATTACGCATTTTCTATTATGCGCTCGTTATTCTGACGGAGAACAACGGCGCATTTAAAACCGTCTGGCAGCGGTGCTTTCGGTAATTAGAGTGCCTCCCTCGCATTTTCAGTCCTGCCACGACCGAGTTCTCCTGCGTACAATCCTCGGCCCTCCGCTGTTCGTCCGAAACCAAAGAGGAGATTCTTTCTCGTAGCCGGGCCAGAAATTCGCTCGATTCACGAGCTGCTAAATGCGATAAGTGATTCTTGGCAGGATGTCGCGATTGTTCGTACGGCGAGCCGGAAAGAATCTCGCGGGCCCGTTTGTTCTCTCGCGAGGGGGTTGCATTTAGTGCGCTCCTATGTACAGTTTGTTCCACAAGAAACATGCAACCTCCGCTTTGATCCAAACAATACACTTTGGGGTCCTTTTCCTCTTCAAAGCCTCGAACTTTTCGAGTACTTTTGCAAACGGCTTGAAGGGTGGTCCTGAATTAGCGAGGAGGGTCTCTTGGACCGATGTTTATAAGGATCGTGCAATTTATCGGAAGTCTACAAATTAATGTTTAACTTGCAAATACGGTGGTTTACTTATGACTGAAATTTACACTCATCAGAGCAGAAAACTGCGTTCGTGCATTTATGCTGTTTCGAGAGTGTAAATAGATGTAATCTGCGAACAGATTAAATGCTTCATATTTACTCGGAAGAGTCTACAAATAAAAGTAAAGTTTTTATGGAGTTGTTTTCAGCGAAGTTTGTGGAACAGACTGTAGGTACGTATTTAAATCGTCCGGTGGAAAACGCGAGCGAGTACTTGGCAGCAAGCTACAGCCTGCGAATCTTGATCTTGGCAGCGAGTGCCGCTTGTTAGCCATAAGCGAGCGCGAGTTTAAGGCAGTATGTCTGCGAGCCCGGTTGAAGGACGAGGGACGAACGAGCCAGGGTGGCGATAAATGTAGTTGGCTCGGTTCTCCCGAGCCACGATCATTCTTCCAACTCCGGCGCAGTCCGTGGTTTAGAACATCATTTCGCGAAATGGCCGATTACATTTACGAGCAGCGAGATACGAGGCCGTCGAAGGCACCGTGTCGCGTCGTTCGATAACACCGGCAAGCCCGGTGACGCGTCTGGGGTTTTTATGTAGCGAGAAAACGGCGGATCTCGCTCGCGGGGGCGCCTAAATATCCTGGCGAGGACGCACGCTAAGTGGCGACGCTAAATTCGCTCTCCGGGAACGCGGTTGCAGCTACATTGTACTCGACAGCGTAATTGCGAGCCACGATACTCCGGAAACGTTCGTCGGCAATTTTTCGTCGGATTACAGTCGCGTTGCGGTCTAGAAACCGAGAGACGCGCTTTGTTCGAACGATTTCCTGCCGCTTCTCTACTGGCTAAGTCTCGCTAGCCACGGAAAATGGAGCCCTCGTTATCGCTAAGCACTTTTGCACGATTTCTGATACATGGACGCTCACAAATTTTTGATACTTGATTTAAAATGGGTCGAAACGGAAGATACATTTTAAAGCTATCGATTTAATTTGACGGTTCAGAGCTGTTTCGGGTGCGATCTTATTTGAAGGGAAACTTGATACTTCGTTGCAATTCGACTCGACGCGATGTAACTCAATAGGTCTCAATTCGACGATAGTCAACTTGATGCGATCGAATTTCATACAATTCAACTTTACACCATATCGTTATTCGACTTAATAGTTTCGTTGAAACTCTACTCGAACTTAGTGCAATTCAACTGGATCCAATTCATTATTCAACTTGATGCAAATGTAACACGATTCGACTCAACACGATATTCAACTTGACAAGATCCGACACCATGCAACCCGGTGATCCAACTCAGCGCAATGTAATTCAACACACTTAAATTCGCCACGATTCAACTCGACACCGTCCAATTCAATACTCTTCGACTTGACATAATCCAATTCGACTTAATTCAACTCGGCGCGGTCCACGATGTAATCTAGTTCGCCGCAGCCCAATTCAATTCGACACGACTTGAGACGATATGATTCAATTTTGCTCGATACGACTCAACGTGATTTAATTCACTGCAACACTGACACTCTATTTAACACATTACTACATTTAGTTTCACACTGTGTACGATCACCATTTCATTCTCTCAACATGTTTTTCGTTAACTTCTCAATCTATGTTGTTTATGAAAGTCTCCTTGTACTCAATATACAGAATGAGACACTTAAAATCGACCAACTGAACTTGGCTGTTATTGGTGATAGGAAAAGATACTTCAGACAAAAATATTTTGTATCGATGGGTTAATAAGATCAGCTGATCAGCCTATTAGATAAAAATTTTTTTGCCTGTTGATAGGTTAGTAACATTGGATAATAAGTTCATCAGACAAAAATATTTTGCATCGATGAATTAATAACATCAGATAATCAATCTGTCAGATAAGAATAGTTTTGGGTGTTGATGGGTTAGTAATATTGGATGATCAGTTCATTAGACAAAAATATTTTATATCGATGGTTTAGTAAGATCAGCTGATCAGCCTATCAGATAAAAATCTTTTTAGGTATTGATGTGTTAGTAACATTGGATGATCAGATCACGAGACAAAAATATTTTGTATCAATGAATTAATAACATCAGATGATCAGTTCATCAGACAAAAATATTTTATATCAATGGTTTAGTAAGATCAGCTGATCAGCCTATCAGATGAAAATCTTTTTAGGTATTGATGTGTTAGTAACATTGGATGATCAGTTCACGAGACAAAAATATTTTGTATGAGTGAATTAATAACATCAGATGATCAGTTCACCAGACAAAAATATTTTGTATCACTGCATCATGATCAGCCTCTCAGCAAATAATTTTGCCTGAAGCACTTTGTCCTATCACGAACAGCAGCCAGACTCAGATAGATTTTAAGTGTCTCCGTATTAATTTTCAAAAGTCACAATAAGATAAGAGGTTGAGTTGAATAAACCTTGAAGTCTCCCTTTTATTTTTAAACGTAGAAATCATGAGGGGTTTGACAGAATAGATGGAACAGAAAAAAGGTGTAGTTGCCAGACGAGAGCGGAAGGCAATCGGGTGGAAGAACAGAAATAAAGGTACTCACCGGCCTTTACCGTGATTTCACGGCCCAACACCCTGCCGACGCTGTTCGAGGCTTGACATCTATAGACGGCCGAGTGGACATCGTGTCGGTAGGTCTCAGCCCCGAACGGCAAGAAGTACATCGAACCGTTCATCAGCATCTCACGGATGTGAGGTATAGGAAGGACAGGTGACCCGTCTCCCATAAGCCAATCAATCCTGGGCAAGGGACTGCCCTGGGCCGAACAATGGATCATTGCTCCGGTCTCGTTCGAGAATTCGACCGACGAGCGTGGCTCCGAGATCAACATCGGACCCTGACTATCCAGCACCACTCCTCGTCCTGTAACATAAATTGAAACCACTTAGGTTACTGAAAATATTGAGCTTCGGAAGAGGTTTTGTTGACTTTTAAATTAAGATTGTAACATCGGAAAGAGAATACTGATGTAGCCTTTGATGAATTTTTCAGATTTGAAGCCACGTAAGCACTTCCTAATGACGAAGAATATCTGAAGTTCTGCAGTAATTGAAGCATGCGAAGTTTGCGAAGTTCTGAAGATAAGACATCAAATTCCCGTTTAAAATTTGCATTTACCATAAATAGTTCAGACGTTCCTTGCAGAGTGTCGGTATAAATGTGGAGATATTTAATAATTCGTGAATAAATCATAAACATATAGAGAATGTTGCGGTCGAGTGATCCTTTATAAAATTTTCCGTGAAATTGAAACGGACTGCCTGGAAGATAGCGAAGCAAACGAATGATGATCAATCGTACGCTCGGGGCTGTTCTAACAGGCGATGCATCTAAATGAAAATTCGATAAAATATCCCGAATAGAAGGCGGCTCTCTAACCGAATAATTCATGCGAGGGTGAATCGAATCAATAAGGATATTCGTTCAAAGAGAGAAACAATCGGTTTCTCGATATTCCGGGAACCAAGGTTTGCCGCTTTACTTCGCAACTTCCTCGATATTCTTCGCGAGCAGTTTACGCGGCAAAATATACGACGTTATGTATATACCCGGAGCAAACACGTCGGGCTTTTATTTCGTCGGGTAACGTCGGCCAAAACAGCGGCTACGTTTTGACGACGCGGCAATAACACGGATATCGATCATATTCGATCTTCGTCTTGTCACTTATTACGAACCACACGAAATCATTTGCATTTTCCAGCGAGACGCGTTCATCGCTCACGCGCCGACACGTTATCGCGCGAAAAACGCTCTCCGCTCGTCCGAAAAAGATTTACGAGCCTGTAAATTCGAACGCGTTTCGATTTTTCCGAACATGCGGCTGATCACACTTTTCCGCGGTATTGGATTCTGCAACTGTGATCCATTAAACTGTAATTTGATAGCAGCTATTCGTTCTCGTTCATATAGATAACGTTAGTTTAATATTATAACTCGAAACTGGCTTTAATTTAATCACGTGTCACTCTGAATTTGTTGGATAAAATGTTTTTCCTTCACAATATATATTTTTAACCATCAGTCTTCCTCTTAAGGCGCAAAAAGAGGGTGCAACTTACAGATGATATTGATGAAACTTTCCAAAAGTGTAGACGTCTTGCCTTCGTAAATCACTTTTCGTGGGGAGGTACATGTGTGGAAGCTTTTAAATTATTTTTTTAGGGAGTTTTCTTTTATACATTAAATACAGTCAACTTCAACTATGTAGAAACAGTAAATATAGTGTCAAAGTAACTACTTTCATGTATGTCATAATAACTCAAGTTAATCCAAGATTCAAATCCTCAATTCACTTTTCATAGTTTGTTTAAAATATTTCTAGTTCAAGTTCAATTATCAAGTTCATCGTTCAAATTTATTTTGAAGCAACATAAGTTAAAGTCTCTGTCTCTGACTCTTAAACCTCGTTCAAATATTAAAATTGTACTTCCACTTCAACATCAATTTGAAATAATATAAAAACATATAAAAATCCTCATAAATCCAAAGGTTTTCCTACAAAACAAAATCATTTATCTTTAAAGAAATTACACCACCGATTGAAGCAAATAATAGAAGTATCGAAGAAAATAAAACTCGTATCAAGGTCCGTTGAATGGCGCGCGAATCGTCGCCTTTTTCCTCGCGATTGCAACGTTTACCATTCTCTCGACTCGTATCATTTCCTTCGCCGCGTTTCCGCTTCCTCCTTTACAACCCTTGTCTCTCCATCAACCGTTACCATGCTCCATGCAACCGCCTTCGAACGAGAAAATCTGATAGAGCATCTCCACCGCAGCTGATGCCAGAACAGGCTTTGTCCCAGAATTCTGGCAGCTTGTTTTTCGGTGATCCTGGCCCAGCCGAGCGGATAGACGATGCGCATGGGAAATGAAGCGAGCACAAGGGATGGCGAGTGCATTATGTATGAACGGCGATTTGATAAGCAGAATACCGATACGCAAAATCCGCAGGAACCGGTAAGAGCGAACAGTGGCGTACCACCCTTTAAATGTGGGGCATTGATGTACAATTTGGGATGTTAGGGAGATCTTGATGGATATTTTGATATCAAGGTTATACACTTTTTTAGATTATGTAAGTGTTAAGTTTGCAGGATGTCTGATTTTCAATAGTATACATTATCGTCAAATACTTTTTCAATACTACATGTACTCATTATCATCAAATACTTTTTCAATACTACATGTACTCGTTGTCATCAAATACTTTTTCAATATTACATGTACTCGTTATCATCAAATTCCTATATTCCCATATTCTTATGTCCTCAAATCCCTAAATTCCCAAATACCTAAATTACGAAATACCTAAATTACAAATTCCTACATCTTCAAATTTCATTATCCCCAAATTCCTATATCTCCATACCTCTATATCCCCAAACCCCTATACCTCCACATCTCTATATTTCCAAATCCTTATATCTCCACATATCTACATCCCCACATCTCTAAGTCCCCAAATCCTTAAACTCTTAAACTCCAAATCCCCGAATTCCCCAAAATTCCCCTAAATCCACAAATCTCCAAAATTTCAACTTTCTACTTCCCCAAATTCCCAAATCCCTAAAATCCCAAATCTCTCAGTTCCAAACTCCCAAACCCTAAATTTCCAGAATCCCCAAAATCCCAAATTCCCCAAATCCCCAAAATCTCCAAAATCCTCAAAACCCCCAAAATCCCCAAAATCCCCAAAATCCCTAAATCCCCAAAATCCCTAAAATACCCAAAATCCTCAAAATCCCCAAAATTGCCAAAATTCCCAAAATCCCCAAAATCCCCAAAATCCCAAATCTCCAAATCCCAAGCTCCCACGCCCCAAATTTCCAAAATCTTCATCAACACTACATCACCCAAGGATTGCCAAGACAAAAGTCCTAGTTACGCCACTGAGTAAATCGTACGTGAAGTCAGCTACGTATACGCGTGCACCGGAAAGACATTTATATCCGATGCTTCCTGTGCTCTACGAGGTTCGTGCACCTGCGCCCCCGGTTTACAGCTATACACCGTCGCCATCTACGCTGCATTCACACGCACGTTCAACCCTGCAACCCCGTGGTTGCCTACGCTCATCGTCGATGCATGTGTGTGTATGCGCGTATGGGTTGCATTGATGCATCTGTTACTCCCGCGGGCGTTCTTCTCGTCCCGTGTTCGTCGAACAACGAGCACGAGCATGAAAAATATAGCCGAATTAGTTACGCGTATAACGTGATTTTGCCCGGACGGCTCGATGTAAAACGTTTATTAAATCGCTGGTGTTAAGGGGAATTTTGAACGCTGTTGCTTTTTTACGACCAATTTTATGGAGTTGCTTGTTTTAGGCGAGGGTTTATTATTGCTATTTACTAAGTGGGGCAAAGTTACGATGTGTAAGTGTATGTAAGGTATGCGAAGATGAGAATAAGGTTATGAGGGAAATTATAATTTTTTTACTTCTTACGGAAAGAAATCTTGTAGACGAATAATCGCACCTCTCGGAAGACTGTAGAAACAGAGCTATAGCTTATAGAACTAGAAACAGAGGTAAGCTGTAGCTTATAGAACTAGAAACAGCTTTAGAAACAGAGGTATACGGTAATAATCTGATTAGTGCAGATACTAGTGTGTGGGAATTTAGCGCGCATGGATCTAGCGCGTGGGAATTTAACGCGATTCAAGCGGTATAAACCCATGAAACGTAGAAACTTAACGCGATTTAAGTGGTGTAAATAAAGCCACGAAACAAAAACCCTATTTATTAGAACATATATCTGCATAAATCCGAAGCGGAAGAAGCGAAACTCGCATCCTCGAGTTAACAGCTGATTCCAGCACTTGGAGCCAAAGTACCGTGTCCGTAGCTTTCATGACACGGTCACAGTGGTTCACCCATATTTTATCTCCGTCACTTGAAATTCCCCCGTGCATGTTTCAGTGGGAACGCGTTCAATCGCGTCACGAGCGATGTACTGCGGAGCACGCGCGTACACGGGTCACGCGTGGTTGCGCGCGACCGCAGAAAAACGGGGCTCCAAATTCGAGTAAGTCCCGCATTAAAGGGGACGAATATCGAGCCGGCGATATAATTGCGGGGGTAAAACAGGGAGGAGTGTAACAAATCAAACGCGCAGGATTCCACGTCGTCGCTTTTATCCTTTCGGATAAACGCGCATGACGACCGTATTTCGCTCTTATAAACGCCATACGTTTTCCTCGTTTTCATTTTTCACGCGGGTATATTTGCGTTGTACGTCGCACGGTGACGCGCAATGAGGAAGAATACACTGTTCACTCGATTGCAACGAATATCGAGTGTGTTCATGCTCGTGTGTGTACGGATGCACGTGTGCGGAGGGATCTATCGGTGAAATGGAGACTGTTGAATGAGACACGTGAAAAATATATTCTTCGCGATTTCTTTCTAGCGAAATGTCGGAGAAGGAATTCACTCTCAGACGCGTTACTGAGTCGTGAAATCGTTTTGTCCGAGTGGGTACGTTTTACGAATGAATTTTAAAATCTGTTGATACTTTCGATGACGCTTTCGACCTCCTTTTATGTAGCTTCAGGATGTAGGAGTGTTTGGTCAAGGTACACCTGCGATGTCTCATTTTGTAGGAACGTTTGTATTAAAAACATGTCATTTTGTATTAAAAATATTTATGAAATTATGTGGAAGTCTTCTTTAAATCTTAAGCTACAAATTGATGTACGACAATGAAATTAATGTCTGTTCCCAACTTTTTCAGTACAACTATCAAACTTATAAATACTCGTACATAAGTTATTATGATTTATCAAAACTTGATAAGTCCGTATCAAATGTGACTGAATAGTAGCTCGCTTTATTTACTTTAAGACCAAATAAATTTATTTCCCATATGACTGAACATGAGTCCACCCTTGCATCCTTGCATGCGTCCCTTGCATCCCTTATCAACAAAATCAACTTCAAACATGTCCAAACTCCCAAATAGCCTAACCCAAAATTTCTGAAGTTGCAAGCAATCATATGCAATATATGAGGATAATCGTTATCGTCCAAATAACCGTGTAAGCGAAGTACAAAGGGATCCCATGCATCGGTAAAGTGGTCTATGAGTCGGTGATTCAACGTCGCGCGGTAAGGTGCATTGTCGATGCGGCATGAAATTCATCCTCGACTGCTCGTCGCGCATCTGGCGCCGCTTCGTGTATATAAGAGCTTGCATAATATGCTGCCTGCGAAACACGATTGAACGCGGCTTAATTAATCACGGCGAAATTCGGTACTGGAGCTTGTTTGCAGGTTGCCTGGCCGCAGGCGCCCGGGTTAATTTGCCTCTCGTAAGAAACAATGGCGTGCACAGGGATTTAACGGTAGCTTCTACTCAGCTGTAAACCGATGCTATACTTTTGCATTAAACGAGATGCTAAGTACTGCATTTTTTCAACTTTTTGAATAAAAATTTTTGTGGTAGAATTTTTTAAGTTTTGGATTTGCATGTAGGTGGATTGATATTGTATGTGAATCTTGGAGTTAGAGTAATTTATACTAGTTCTTATATCTGTGGATACTTGATGAGGCTAAAATTGTTTTTCCAACACTCTTATTCTGAAGTGGTTGAATTTCAAACATTTCAAATTTTCACAACCTCGAGATTTAATTTTCCAAGTTGTCACATTCCACAGTCCCGAAATTGTGAAATCTTTAGATTTCTAAAATTCCAAGTTTCTGACTCACAAGCCCCGAATTCGCTGATTTCCTAATCTCCAAATCTTCAAATCCTCAAATGTCCAAGTCCTCAAATTCCCAAAGCTCCAAATACCCAAATTTCTAAATTCCCAAATCCTCAACTTCCTCGAATCCCCAAATTCCCAAAACTCCAAATGCCCAAATTTCTAAATTCCCAAAACCTCAAATACCCAAATCTCCAAATATTCAAATTCCCAAATCACCAAATCCTCAAATTCCCAAAACTGCAAATGCCCAAATTTCTAAATTCCCAAATCCTCAACTTCCCCGAATCCCCAAATTCCCAAAACTCCAAATGCCCAAATTTCTAAATTCCCAAAACCTCAAATCCCCAAATCTTGAAATTTCCAAATCACCAAATCCTCAACTTCCCAAATCTCCAAATCCCCAAATCCCCAAATTCCCAAATCCCCAAAACCCCAAATGCCCAAATTTCTAAATTCCCAACCTCCTAAGTCCCCAAATTTCTAAATTCCCAAAACCTCAAATCCCCAAATCTCAAAATTCCCAAATCACCAAATCCTCAACTTCCCAAATCTCCAAATCCCCAAAATCCCAAATCCCCAAATCCCCAAAACCCCAAATGCCCAAATTTCTAAATTCCCAACCTCCCAAATCCCCAAATGTCTAAGTTCCCAAAATCGCACCTTAAAAATCATCAAACTTTCATTTCCAACGCCATCGAAATCGCGAAACAATTTTTTGTTTATTTCTCCTTGTGGCATTTAGCCCGAGGTGGGTTCATAACGACGCCCCCCAGCTTTTGCAGGATCGACCGATAATTGCGTAACGATGGGGAAAAGTTCGATGCGTTCGCGCGGGATGTTTCCGGCGTTGCGTAATCGTCGGATAACTACGTTGCCAGACAATTATACGACAACAATACGCCCGCCGCAATTGCATGCTCGTCGTTTCTCTTCCGTTTTCCGAGACGCGATGCAACTATTTACCGACCGACGTGTATTTACCCGACATTACAACGCGTCTCGGAAAATTCCAAACACTCTGCAAGCTTGTCCCGTGCAACTTCTATCGCCAACTCACCCTCTTTGTTTCCTTACACAACCAACAGGATGCCGTTAATTTGTCTCCAAAAGCAATTTTAACGATCGTCATATTCCCAGACGTATCGTGTATACATCGACGTCATTTCTACAGTGCTTGCTTCCTTCTCGTTTTATTTGCACGGTCATGTTCTGTTTACCAAGTCAGTCGCGCGCATTTTACGCTTATACTACTTGCTGCAGTTCAACCTACAGAATCTCATCATTTTATCATTTTTAGTTTGGAGAATTTTTATACTGCAGGGTCTTAGAGTTTCAATATTTAAATCTTCCACGTCCCAAGGTCTTAAAATTTTCAATTCCAAAATATTAGTCTTGCAGTATAAAACTTGTCAAAGATTTCTAAGTTTGCACAGTTGACAATGCTTTACAATTAAAAAATTTCTAAGTTACAAAGTTACAATGTTACAAAATACTGAAATCTTGAAATACAAAAATTCCAAAGTCCTCTTGAATTGTGAACATCCAAGAATTCTCAAAGTCCTACAACCAAAAATTCCGATCTCCCAAAAGTTTCACAAGCCATAATTCCGATAAAACGTCAAAGTCCAAGCCGAAAAAGCTGCGAGCTCCTAAAGCACCGATGTCCGAAAGTGTCGAAATCGCACGATCGTAAAATGGTAGAGTTATTTTTCAAGCTGCGACACATCCCATCGTCTCTGGCCGTGTATCAAAAACTTTTTAACTATGACTGATAAACACCGGTGTACACGGTGTTCGGACAGAACGAAACGAAACAAAACGAGGCAGTGAATTTACGTTGGACCATTCTGCAAATATTTGGGTCAGCGGTGTATCACGGAACACGTTCTGTTCAAATAAATACGTAACAGGGGAACGTTTGTCGTTCTGTGTGTCTCGTCAGTCGGTGTCATTCAACCGAAACGCTGGGGGACATCGATAATCCGAACGCCGCGAACAAAAATCCTTTGAAGCAGCAAGATCTCGAACCTGCACCCCTCTGACGCGTTCCATTACGCGAATATGACCAAGTGACGGTCCACGCTTCCTCCATTTTGCGCGATACACCTGTGCCAGTTCACAATTATGCACCAACGGCATTTATGTCCCATTTATACACTCGCCACCGCTGTCGCCTCTCTCTTTTTCATACTGCACGTGTGCGCTTCGTTCTAGCGATGGCGTCGTGTTCCTCGCAATTCCGTCCACCGAATTTCAACGATGGTATCAAATATTGTAATTTATTCCGGGGTTATTCACGGCTTTCGGTCTCGGTTACTAACGCAAAATATTTGTAGAAATTTTTGAACTGTCCTAAATTGACTTCGTATGAACAAATTGATCATGATGAGTTTTGCACTGGAGAGATGGTACTTAACGTCGTTTTTATATGTTCAAGTGTTGTGCGAATAAAATATTTGTTTTAGTGATAAACAAGGAGGCATAGTTAACATCGCGTGCTGATTTTTTTTTTTTATTTTAACCACGTGCTGTACCACTATTTAATTTAAAAGAGAAAAGACTATGATTAATTGCAGACAGCATCGTCTTACAAACAGAAGTAATAATTCTTTTCAAGAATGTTCAGTAGAACATGAATTGCTGTAGACTTGAATAGTATTCTTTCACATAGGAAGTTGCTAAAATGAGTATTATATGTTTTCGAAGTTTTAGTTAATAGTTTATTTTAATCAAAATTAATGACACGTACGTTGTAATGTATAAAATGAAATAGTTGATAAGTGAACATAAACCTATATGCAATCAAATGATATCACCAGAAAAATTCATACGAAAAACTTTGCTGTGAATGTATGATAAGCTGCGATTATCAAATGTGTCTCATAATCTTCACTCGAAAAATATTTCTGTACCCTCTTATCGTTTAATATTAGCTCAGTTTGATTTATAGAAGGAAGTAACGCGTTAAATATATTAGTAGGTGTATTTAATATATTACACTTAATCCCATCGCTAGTGGCAGCATGTCGGCTATGTAAACGTGGCAGCGAATGTTACTCGAAGGCCTGTACTCCCGCGTCACACCTCGCGCTCCTGATTAATTACAGAGCACCGGAAGCTGGCTGAGTCGCAGCCCGGTATTATCATCCGGTGCACGAAATTCACGCGTCACTGACGAATTAACTCGCGTTCGAGCGTCGTAGCTTCTTATCAGTAGAACAAGTCGAGGAAAGCGAAGAAGACGAATCGTTGGCGATTCGTTCGCGCAGAAACGAGAATATTCAAATGGGCGGGATCGAACGGCCGATTCGACGATGGATCCTTCCATTCCGCGATCCCTCGCAAATTGGAAACGTCGAGAGCGTTTAATTCTAATTAGATTAAGCTCGCGTTCCGAGTCGACTGTAATTTAGGATCGTCTTGTGCTGCGACTCGTAGTAACCGCGAGCAACGCCTTCGAATTTCAGCTTCGATCGACTTCCTCGAAGAATCGACTGTGGCCGGATAGTCCAATACGATGGTTTGACGAACTTCGGAATTGGATTAGACAACATCGATCGAATCGCGTTTCGAAAATTTGAGGATTGACAGGTTGGCGAAGTTTTGGATTTGTTGATTTACGTATTTAGGAACTGGGATTTGAGGACTTGAAGGGGAGAGATTTTTGGGTATTTGGAGGGTTATGGGATTTGGGGATTTAGGGGGTTGGGAAATTGGGGAATTTGGAATTTGGAGGTTTGGAACTTGAGAAATTAGAGATTCGGAGATTTGGGGGTTTAGGGGGTTGGGAAATTGGGGATTTTGGAATTTGGAAGTTTGGAAACTTGAGAAATTAGAGATTCGAGGATTTGGGGATTTAGGGGATTAGGAAATTGGGGATTTTGGATTTTGGAAGTTTGGAAACTTGAGAAATTAGAGATTCGAGGATTTGGGGATTTAGGGGGTTGGGAAATTGGGGATTTTGGAACTTGGAGGTTTGGAAACTTGAGAAATTAGAGATTCGGAGATTTGGGGATTTAGGGGGTTGGGAAATTGGGGATTTTGGAATTTGGAGGTTTGGGAACTTGAGAAATTAGAGATTCGGAGATTTGGGGATTTAGGGGGTTGGGAAATTGGGGATTTTGGAACTTGGAGGTTTGGAAACTTGAGAAATTAGAGATTCGGAGATTTGGGGATTTAGGGGGTTGGGAAATTGGGGATTTTGGAATTTGAAGGTTTGGGAACTTGAGAAATTAGAGATTCGGAGATTTGGAGATTTAGGAGTTTGGGAAATTGGGAATTTTGAAATTTGGAAGTTGGGGAACTTGAGAAACTAGAAATTCGGAAAATTGGAGATATAGGAGTTTGGGAAATTGGGAATTTTGGAATTTTCGAGGTTCGGAAACTTGAGAAATTTGAGATTCGGAGATTTGGAGATTTAGGAGTTTGGGAAATTGGGAATTTTGGAATTTGGAAGTTTGGGAACTTGATAAATCAGAGATTCGGAGATTTGACGATTTGGAGATTCTGAGATTTAATAACTTAGAAATTCGAAGATTTCGGGGTGCAGAAGTTAGAGCATTTTTGCGTTTAGGAAACTTATGAATTATGGCTAGTTGATAATTTGGGGATTCAAAGATTTGAAAGCTTAGAAGTTTCAAGCCTTTTAGAAGAGTCTAAAGATTAAAAGATCTAGAAACTTGGAAATTTGTATACCCTTTTGGAAACATCAGACTTTAAAAGTTGTTAACCTCTAGATTTAAAAATTACAAATTTTCAAGCTTGCAGCCCGTGCAAAACCAAAGACTGTTCTTACCGACACATAATATTGAAGCGTATCGAGCGTCCATTTTATCGCCACATGTATTTCCGAGCCGATAATTAGTACATAAGTGCGAGTTGCGCGAGTATTCGTTAATCGAGTTCCGATGTAACCGATTTTTGCCTGGCGGTAAACGCGGGCGCGGTTACGATCGAGCTTTCCAGCCGCTTAAACAATAACCACGGCTCCGTTGAACGAATTATCGCGGAAATCCGGTTTGGTGTACGCGACGAGGGCGGGGTGTCATTCGATTAGCCGCGAACCTGACGTGGATGACGCGGATTGGCTGATTGGTTTCAGCGCGATCATCGAACTTCCTTTTGTTAATTCTAGTTGGTTTAAACAACGGCATGGATCGATAGTCGCGGATCGCGATTATCCTTGCGTTTCGCTCGGTTAATCCAACTTAAGCGCCTACATAAATACGAATATATATTTCTCCCGCACGCGTATGACCCCCCCGAAGTTAGCTGCAATGCAGTGGAGCGATACCGGCCCTCCCTCAGATTTTGTCCGCACGCTCACACCGTTAGGATCGTTTGATGTGGATCATGGTTAATTTCGCCGTTGGTTATGGCGCACAATACCGTACCAATCACGCCGTGACTTCGCTGCATTGCGCAGTCCGATTGGTCCCTCCATAGAACCACCTATACACGCGTACACACACATGTACGCTACCGTACACACACACGCAAGCTACCGTACACACACATGCATCCCAACGTACAAGCTACGTTTGTACGATAGTCAAGCAGTGTGTGCGTGCGAGCATTGTACGCACACCGACGCGAGACTGTAATCGTTGAACAGATAAAGCCGTGAGACGGATCGATCCGTGACGAAGCCATCGACTTCGCTAGATTTCGTTTCAAGCTTGATAGTCCTGTGACACCGGGAGCGTGCCATCGGGGCGAAAATTATTTGGGGTTGGGGGTATTGGAAATTTTAGTTCGCGATTTGGGAGGTTGGGAATTCTTGTGTTTGAGGATTCGACTTGAGAGAAATTTAGAGATGAGAATTTAGGGATGATGGAAATTTGAGGATATGAACATTTGGAGATGTGAGAATTTAGGGACATAGGAATTTGGGGATACGGAAATTTGAGGATGTGAGAATTTGGAGATGTGAGAATTCAAGGATGGAGTTCGACGATGTGGAAATTTGGAGATGTGAGAATTCGAGGGTGAGAGAATTTAGGGATGTAAAAATTTGCAGATGTGAGAATTCGGACACGTGAGAATTTGAGACGTGTAAATTTAGCGACGTGGAAATTTGAGGATGTGAGAATTCAAGGATGGAGTTCGACGATGTGGAAATTTGGAGATGTGAGAATTCGAGGGTGAGAGAATTTAGGGATGTAAAAATTTGCAGATGTGAGAATTCGGACATGTGAGAATTTGAGACGTGTAAATTTAGCGACGTGGAAATTTGAGGATGTGAGAATTCAAGGATGGAGTTCGACGATATGGAAATTTGGAGATGTGAGAATTCGAGGGTGAGAGAATTTCGGGATGTAAAAATTGGCAGATGTGAGAATTTGATATGTGTAATTTTAGCGACGTGGAAATTTGAGGATGTGAGAATTCAAGGATGGAGTTCGACGATATGGAAATTTGGAGATGTGAGAATTCGAGGGTGAGAGAATTTCGGGATGTAAAAATTGGCAGATGTGAGAATTTGATATGTGTAATTTTAGCGACGTGGAAATTTGAGGATGTGAGAATTCAAGGATGGAGTTCGACAATGTGGAAATTTGGAGATGTGAGAATTCGAGGGTGAGAGAATTTCGGGATGTAAAAATTTGGAGATGTGAGAATTCGGACATGTGAGAATTTGAGACGTGTAAATTTAGCGACGTGGAAATTTGAGTATGTGAGGATTTGAAGACGTGAGAATTTAGGGTTGCAGGAATTCGTGAATGTGATAATTCAGGAAGGTGAAGATTTAGTACTGTGGAAATACGTGGACGTGAGAATTTGGTGACGTGAGAAACTAGAGGTATAGAATTTAGAGAAGCAGAAATTTGAGAATGTGTTCAGAACCTAATTTGTCAATATACGCATCTATAAACTATACAATTATTTATAAATTCTTAAATGTACAAACTCGATCCTTCACAATACTAAAACCCATAAAACTGACCACTTAAATAATTAATAACTTTAAAATGAACATACAATCAATGTAAAATTTGAACCCACTCAAAATCAATAACCGATAAAAAGTTCCATAAGACATCATCGACGGATCAGTAGTATGAGTAATGCATAAGTCGGACTGTTCGCTTGATCGTTTTCCTGTATCGACTACTGATATTGAAACTTATATACCCTTTTATGCGCTGTTGAAACGGAAATATCAAGCTTGTTCACAAATTTCAAATTCCAAGTAAGATCCGAATAGCAATGTCGAAGAATTTCAATTGGATAACAGATCGAGCTCCTTTTCACCCCTCTGTTTTGCGAAGGGTTTTCGCGAAATTAGAAACGCATGCAACGAGCATGCATGATATACCACCGTTGACCATAAATCAGGATTTCCTGGGCGTTTGCAAAATTTAGGAAACCAGCCACAAATCTTTATCGGTTCCTCTCGCACCTACACCTTTGGGAACTACCGACAGGCTGGACGTTAAAGCTCTGTTAGATGGATGTACCGAAACCGCAATTTGAATTTAGAAAACTCTATTTCGAGTCTCTGATCATCAATTTTTCTGGGATTTTTCTTTTTGTTTTTCTCTTTATTATTATGTACTGGTAACTTGGGAGTTTCAGGGACAGATTTCGTAATTTTAGGAATTTGGACATTTGAGATTTGGCTAAAGAAATTTATATTTTTATTAAGCTGGAAACTTGGGAGTTTAAAAATTCAGAAATGAGAAAATTGTAAGACATTTAGACTTGTGAAGGTCACACATGGAATTCAGAATATAATCTGACATTTTTAAATTTCCAAATCGACTTAAGAAAAATTGCAAATACGAAACCTTTCAAATTCCAGTGCGAAAATTTTCTGACCGGAAACAAAGGAGTTGAAAAGTGGCCAAAAATCTGTATCGAACAATCGTCGCAAAGACGTTGCCTCCCACAAGAGGAGTTTCTGCAACAGGTACCGAAAATATTCCCATCCGAAATACCGAATGATCGACAGAAAATGTTGACACGCGTGACGGCCCAGATATGCCGAGCTCCTCCGGAATCGGTTATCCGAGGTAGCTTTGTCGCGACACGACTTCCGGGTCTTTCGATTATCTCTTTCTTTCATCCACGACGATCCTCGACACTATGTACCGTGTCGGCATGTTACTTTGAATAGTGTGACCCGTTGTTGGAGTACGTGGGTAGACATTATGCGCAGCGTGAATCTCGTCAGCGTGGAACGGGTTGGATAAAAAGAAAGGCAGAAAAGAAGGAAAAGGAAATCGACGGCATCGACGATGAAATTAGTTGGCTGCGTCACGAAGAACCTTGTACCCCAATTGCCGTCTCTCTCTCTTCTTGCCTCTAACCACTCGATTTCCCTTCATCCTCTTCTCGCTGCTCAGCGTCTACCTCGGTCTCTCTCGAGCGCCACGCGGATGAATATATTTCCCTCGGCAGCGTCTTCATCCGACCGAATGGAAGAATCTAGCGAGACGGCAGCAATATCGGCGGAAATCGAATCGCAAAATGGAGAAAATGACTGCGAGTGCTTCACCCTATCATGAAGTGGGACGAGGCGAGAAAACCGGCAGAAAGGTGAATGAATGAGAACGAGAAGAACAGGAAATACGCGTAGGAAAGATGAAGAGGGACGATCGGTGAACAGAAGGGAATCAAGCGAGAGACAGAGGGGGAGAAAGGAGGAATGCATTCCTGGGCGAGTTAATCCCTGGAGCCTGGAATGGCTGACAATTCCATGGATCCATGCCTTCTGCCTTCCGCCATGCTCTTCGTGATCGTGTGCGTTCCCCCATACGTGAGCGTCTCTGCGATCGGCCAGACCTATGCACCTCGATAACCACTACCAGCTTCCTACGGTATTATCGGTTCCGAATCGATTCGTCGATTTCTAATATCGCGAAACTCGACGTAAATGGATCGTAATATGCCCAGGAATCTACGTGTGGCTGCGCGTGTTTCTTAACGCGTCCCTCGCCCACCACCGGAGGTATGCTGACCCGATCATTGCCATAAGCTGCTTACCGCCAGTCTGTCGGATCGTCAGTTATCTCCGTTATGCTCCCTGCCCTCATAAGATTGACTTTTCTCCCTTTCTTCGCTCGAGTGCCTTTTAATGTTTCATTCCATGATCACGACTTATGCTACATTCGTTTCTCAAACGTCGTTAACCACTTCCGTGACATTTATTTGTCGGATGCGTCGGTCAAGACTAACTATTACTATAACATTAAAACGAATACAGAAAATTAAAGTGTTGTAACTATTTTATATTCAGGGATCCTTGACAATGCAACTTGTTGGACCTAAATTTCAAGTTGAAGTCTGACTCGTGACGCACTCGTACTTCGGCCGTGATCAATTTTATTTGAATTTTTAATATGCTTCAATTTGGTGTTCAATTTGCATAGTCTACGATTGCATAATAACACATTGATATAACATTTCAAGATTTTTTGTCTGTTCTAATATTGTAGCTGTAATTAGTCAGTTCTGACTGACGCATCTGACAAATAAGTCACAGTGCAAGGAGTTAAGTAAGGTTTTTCATATTTGAGCTGTAAGCGCGTGTGAGACTCGTCAAAGCACAAGAAGAGGTTAATAAAAATTAGACAAAAATTAGAGTTACCATAAATCTACGACTTTGTAAAAATTAACACGAGTCTGCAGAGAAATAAAATATCAAAAGTAATATTGAAATGTTGGAGTAAAATAATTGTAAGTAATTTGTGAGCGTTTGAATACTTGCAAAACGAGTACCGAGTGCGTTGGTTGAAATAATTAAATTCTAACGCAGTTTTCCGCGTTAAATAAATAGCGTTAGTGATTCGATCATGGTTGAACGAGTATCGGAACTTCATTGTTACACGGTGTATCTCTTCTGGTCGAGTTGGAATGATCGATACCACGCAAGTTTTCGCCTACGAACGTTGAACCGAAGGTTGTTGAATTTTCAACATCGTGGAGAGAAGGCTCGACTGTGCTTTAACGAGCGTCGAAATCAACGACACGATACCGTGGAACTGCCAATCAAAACCAATTTTCGTCTTTCTTCGTCGGACGAGGCAATCGACTATTGAAAAACTTTCAGCGAGCTCGACATCTCTCGTTAACCTGTTAATTACTATGACGAAAAGGATGCGCGGTATAGACGAGAATTTGACCAGGTAGCTGATTTTGTTTAAGCGAAAACAATTTTCTCCGATGGCGTATCGTTGAAAAGCGAAACGAAAGAGAGATTGAACGAGGAAGGAAAAGAGGCAGACTTATCGGACAGAAAATGAAGCGCAAAATGCAATTAGCCAGGCTACTGGATAATTGAAACAGTGAACGGGAAATGGGCTCGCGGGAACGTAATACGGTTGAGCCCTTCTTACGATTCTACGGCACCAAAGGAAAGAACATCTCGAGAGGTAACAAAAAGGAGTTCTCGGTCGTGAGACGACGAAGAAAGCGTTTGACGACATTTTGGCTCACTCCTCGGTAAACTGCTTAGCAGCAGATAGTGGCTGGCGGATTCCTTCCCAGTCGAACTAACTTTCTTAATCCTCTTCTTAGCCGAGTTAATCTTTACGATTAATGCTTTGCTAAACCACCCACTCCATTCTTTCTTCCGACGGTCGAATGTCACTTGACATTCTGTTTCCTGAATTCGTCCAACCGTAAGAACAGCGTAAACCGGTGCTACGTGTCAAAGGAAGACTCGCGAGAGAAAACAAAGAACGGGAATAGAGAAATCGAGAACTCGATACGATATTGGATAACAATAATTCTTCGATCGAAGTCAATAATTTCGCCCGGGTACTCGCCGCGGTGTCGACGGAACGATGTCAATAAATACGGCGATAAATCAGACTACCAGGCGGTGTATAGAGTTCGTTCGGTTATATGCATTGGCGTAACTGACGGCATCTGAACTCTTTATTAAGAACTTTGCGAATAAGAATTTGTACTCAATTTTTTAATTTCTCGGTTTTCAAGTTTTTGAATTTTTAATTTATGTTCTCAAATTTTTTAGTATTACATTTCCAAGTTTTCAGCTTTTAAATTTTCATCTTTCCCAATTTCTATGTACTTCAATTTCCACATTTTCGAATTTCTACATTCTCTTGTTTTCACTTCCCTAAATTTCTAAATTTCCGAATCTCCACCCTTGCAAATTTCCATCTTCTCAAATTTTCACTTTCCCAAATTTCTACATTCCCCACTTCCCACTTCCCCAAATTTCTAAATTTCCGAATCTCCACATTTCCAAATTTCCACTTTCCCAAATTTCCACCCTTGCAAATTTCCATCTTCCAAAATTTCCACTTTCCCAAATTTCTACATCCCCAATTTTCAAATTTTCGAATTTCCACATTCCCCACTTCCCACTTCCCCAAATTTCTAAATTTCCGAATCTCCACCCTTGCAAATTTCCATCTTCCCAAATTTCCACTTTCCCAAATTTCTACATCCCCAATTTCCAAATTTTCGAATTTCTACATTCTCCACTTTCCACTTCCCCAAATTTCTAAATTTCCGAATCTCCACCCTTGCAAATTTCCATCTTCCCAAATTTCCACCCTTGCAAATTTCCATCTTCTCAAATTTTCACTTTCCCAAATTTCTACATCCCCAATTTCCAAGTTTTTGAATTTCTACATTCTCCACTTCCCACTTCCCCAAATTTCTAAATTTCCGAATCTCCATCCTTACAAATTTCCATCTTCCCAAATTTTCACTTTCCCAAATTTCTACATCTCCACTTTCTAAATTTTTTAATTCCTACACCCCCACTTTCCACTTCCAAATTTCTAAATTCCCAAATCTCCTTTCAAATTCCCATCTCCCCAAAGTTCCACCTTTCCAAATTCCTACACCCCCACTTCCCACATCTCAAATTTCCATCTCCCAAAATTTGCCCCTCTTAAATTTCTACTTCTCCAATATCCCTCCACCCCGACTCCTAAACTTAACCCTTTGCACTCGAAGATAATTTTATTGATTGCAAACAGCAACTTTAAAATATTAATTATAATGTTAAATGAGTTCTCTTGAGGTTATTATTTCTCTACTAATAATTTCCACTATTGTCTATTTCACTATGTTTATACATCACATGAGCACTATTATAGAATTAATTAAATAATGCTTATTTCAAATTATTGTATTAGATCGAATGGCACCTGAGAGGCACCTCGAAGGGTTAAAAATTCGTAACCCTCCAATTTCTCCTTCCCTTCTCAAAATTTCCTCCGTGATCGAGTGATTACCTCCAGATTACCTGTCTACGTGGAAGCTACGCCACTGGTAATACACGATTCAGATGCATCGATCCGGTATCCAGAGACAGAAGAATTAACCAGACACCTGCGTCGAAGTCGTTTCGCGTTCCATTTTCCCCGAGAATTAATCACGAATGTCGGTTTTTTGCGGGGTTTAAGCGAGTAGACAGGGTGTAGGAAGGTTCGTGTACACGTTGGGTCGCATCCTCTTGTTTCTCCAGCCAGGTGTTCGTAGCTTATCGCCCGCTAGCATCCGCACTCCAGGAACGCGCTGAATTAGCATAATAGCATCGGTGTCGTTACGAGGCAGTGAAACTCTTCAGGATACTTCAATGCTCCGATACAATGGAATATCGATCGGAACGAGAAGCCAGTCTCGCCAGAGGTGCAGACGGCGAAACGGCTCGGCTCTTGACGTATTAAAGGGTGCGGAGCGAAACACGCGCGTGGGGCACCGCGGAAGATGAAGGGATGAAACAAAGGGCAAGGGTTATCCCCAAACAGTTCTTGCCGAAGGGAAAAAATAAAATCACCGGGGCCACGCGTGACGGAAAATCCTACTCGAAGATGCTGACGAGCTTCTCTCACAAGTTTGGAGGCTTCGAAAGTACAGAACGATATGCAATTTTTTTTTCTTTGTTCATTTCATTCTCTTTCTCAAACTTTTCTATGTCAATTTATATTAAATTATACATTTATATATTTATATATATATTTTGATCTTAGGAGTGTTTTTAACCCTCTGCACTATGGTGACGCACCGTGACGCACTCAGCTGTCATGACTTTTAGTCCCATTTTTAGTATGCTTGCATTTAGAGTACAAGTCCAATTATAATTTGTATAGTCCCTTGCATAATATTGATGTATGATTTCTATTTTTTTTTTTTTGTTTGCTTTAATATTGCAGCTGTGATGACGCACCGTGACGCACTCAGCTGTCATGACTTTTAGTCCCATTTTTAGTATGCTTGCATTTGGAGTACAAGTCCAATTATAATTTGTATAGTCCCTTGCATAATATTGATGTATGATTTCTATTTTTTTTTGTTTGCTTTAATATTGCAGCTGTGATGACGCACCGTGACGCACTCAGCTGTCGTGACTTTTAGTCCCATTTTTAGTATGCTTGCATTTGGAGTACAAGTCCAATTATAATTTGTATAGTCCCTTGCATAATATTGATGTATGATTTCTATTTTTTTGTTTGTTTTAATATTGTAGTTGTGATGACGCACTGTGACGCACCTGATAAATCATAGTGCAAGAGGCTGAATGGACCAACATTTGGGGTTATGGTCAAGGGAAGTTTGAACAGTGTTAATAGAATTTTAATCCTATTTCAAACAACCTTACACTAGTTGTTAATAGATGTACATTCTGTTTTAATATTGTAGCTGTGATGACGCACTGTGACGCACCTGATAAATCATAGTGCAAGAAGCTAAATGGACCAACATTTGGGGTTATGGTCAAGGGAAGTTTGAACAGTGTTAATAGAATTTTAATCCTATTTCAAACAACCTTACACTAGTTGTTAATAGATGTACATTCTGTTTTAATATTGTAGCTGTGATGACGCACTGTGACGCACCTGATAAATCATAGTGCAGGAGGCTAAATGCACCAACGTTTGAGGTTATATTCAAGGGAAGTTTGAAGAGTATTCAAACTTTATACTATTTGTTAATAGACATACATTTTATAATAGACAGTTATTATTGTTCTGATTAGTCCAAGTTCAGGCTACTCCTTCCAACATCATTTAACCAACAAGATAAAATAAACCTTGCTGAAGATTTTGGTTTTAAAATATTTTGATTGAACCAAGACATGTCTTGCATACGTAAAACTTTATCATAATTAAAAGACGTGTCAACAACGTCAACGAAGACGTGTACAAAGGCAATTTGCACACTTTCGTTCCAGTTTCGTGATTGTTCAGTTGAGCAACTGATGTGGTTAGCGCGCGTTGATCCAAAGTATAAGTCGCCTTTGAATAGTTGAACATTCGACGAAGTTGACGAAACAGCGAAATAAACTTTCCCAGAATATATAGAGAATTTGTTGCAATTATAAAACATCCAAACAACGTCAGCAGAGACATAGGACACCACTTAAACCCAATTTGTACCACCCTCGTTCCAGTTTCTTGATTGCTCGGTTGAGCAAGTAATGCGGTTTGGACTCGCTGATCCAGAACATAAGTTGCCTTTGAATAGTCGAACGTTCGACGAAGTTTCATAAACAGGGGATGAAACTTTCTTGGGAAATAGAGAAAATCGAAATGACAAGATGCTAACTCGGTTTCGCTTCTTAATTGTTTAGATAAATAATTAACGCGATTTATAACGTCGGATGCGCGTTCCAAGAACCTTGTTGAATGGAGTCGAGACATATGTTCTTCGGGACAGTGTTCACACCCGAAAGCTTTCAACGGTAATAACTTTGAGGGGAAAGAAAGCCACCGAGAGAAGCGCGAGAAAATAATCGTCCTTCGGCGAGGAATTTGTCGACCTCTTTCGATGCAGGAGAAGAAATGTACACCGACGCGGTGGGATTCTCTAGGGAAAATAGAGCGGTTTTTGGTTGGTAAATTTTCAAATGTGGAATTCGAGGATGTGGAAATTTGGGAATTTGGTAGGTGAAAATGTGGAAATTTGGGAATTTGGTAGGTGAAAATGTGGAAATTTGGAAATGTGAAAATTTGGGGATGTGACGATTTAAGAAAGTGGAAATTTGGGGGAGAGGACATTTAAGGATATAGAAGTTTGGGGGAGCAGAGATTTGCAGATGTAGGAATTTGGGGGAGTAGAAATTTGTGGATATAGAAATTGGGATGAGTGAAAATTTGGGGATGTGAGAATTTGAGAAAGTGGAAATTTGGGGATATAGGAATTTGGGGAAGTGGAAATTTGGATATATAGGAATTTGGGGAAGGTGAAATTTGGAGATATAGGAATTGGGGTGAGTGGAAATTTGGGCATGTGAGAATTTGAGAAAGTGGAAATTTGGGGATATAGGAATTTGGGGGAGTGGAAATTTGGGCATGTGAGAATTTAAGAAAGTGGAAATTTGAGGATATAGGAATTTGGGGAAGTGGAAATTTGGATATATAGGAATTTGGGGAAGATGAAATTTGGAGATATAAAAATTGGGGTGAGTGGAAATTTGGGCATGTGAGAATTTGAGAAAGTGGAAATTTGGAGATATAGGAATTTGGGGAAGTGGAAATTTGGATATATAGGAATTTGGGGAAGGTGAAATTTGGAGATATAAGAATTGGGGTGGATGGAAATTTGAGCATGTGAGAATTTGAGAAAGTGGAAATTTGGGGGAGTGAAAATTTGGAGATATAGGAATTGGGGTGAGTAGAAATTTAGGGATGTGAGAATTTAAAAAAGTGGAAATTTGGGGATGTGAGAATTTGAGAATGGAGAATCTAAAAATTTGAGAACTTGAATTTTAGAAATTTGAAAATATGGAATCTGAAAATATAGAAATTTAAAAGCTACCAGATTTGAATACTTAAGAACATGGAATCTAAGAATACAAAAACTTGTATAAAATCGAAAGTAAGTAATGAAATAACGTTGGCATACCGCAGTTCTTAAGCAAAAACGGCTTACACTGCACAGTACACATATAGAAGGAGAGTATAAGAGAGCTCCGGACGAGTAAAACCAGGACTAATTTCTCTACTGGACGCACGATGCAAGCGAGGCAGCGAATGAAATGCGCGTTCACGGACGCGTTAAAATTTCCACGGACCGTTTTTAATCCGGGCGGCGTTTTAAACGGGTCCAGCCTATCCTAACACACGGGTAGGAAACTCGATTCCGGCTGGCGCAACCTCGTCCATCGCGGAAGAAAAATTCCGGACGTCGACTGAACTCGCCTTTAAAACGCTAAATTCTCGTGGCCGGTTTAATAAAACACGCTGATGTACGCGCACGCAGTACGGAGTGAATTCAGCAATTTGTACGACACTCCATAGCGTCATTCTAATTTCGACGGGAACGAACGGCTCTGCTGAGTTTCCTGCATTTTAGGCAGTTTTCCACGTATTTCGCCTCATTTTGCATTCTAATTACAAGCTGCCAACCGCGCGCCACGTAAATCGTAAATTATTTTCAATTGTGGGATAAAATATGGTGCGCATACAAAGTGCAGCCGTCACACCGCCATGCCGTAAATACAGTCTGGCCGCAGATATTGTTCATTATGCCCTATCCATCGTTAATTGCTTCGAATATAATTAAAGGGAACGATTGCGGGGCTGGACGAACGTTGTGCCGCTCGCAGAGTATAGGTTCAACTCTTTTGTTCCCGTTTTCCTCACGTTTCTCTTATTTTCTTTCCCTCTCTCTCCCACGACCGTTCTCTCATTGCGTCATTTAATTCAACACGCGGAACGTAACCGTAGCCATGGCGTTTTATTTATGGCAATTTAACCCGAAACTCCATTGGCGGGACGCGTACGGTTCGTTTAGCGCGCGGCATTTAAAAAGTTCCGCGCTTTAATAGTTCCTATCCCTACAAATGATTCGTGTTTCAACCTTCCACCATTAATTACTGGCCTTTTTAATTGCTCCTGTTGCGAGATCGCGCACGACCGACTTTCTTTTTTTGTCGTTATTATTCGTTCGTTCGATTACTGTTTTCTATTAATTTGCTGATCCCATCAATACTAACTAAACTGCTTAAATAATTCTCAAGATTCATATCTTCAATTATAAAAGCTACTAGACTAATGTTTAACATATAACATGTGCCTTATAACATACATATATATATGTTAAACATATGTTAATATTTTAATATGTTATAACATATATGCTGTACATGTATGTACATATACATATATGCTATACATGTTTGTACATATACATATATGTTATACATGTTTGTACATATACATATATGTTATACATGTTATACATATGTGTATAACATATGTATGTATATAACATATGTACATGTATGCAAACCATATGTATATGTACGTATAACATATGTACATGTACGTATAACATATACATATGCATGTGTGTATAACATACGTACACGTATGTATAACATATCGATAGAAAAAGTTTCAGTTGCATCCACAGTCGAATTAGGTTCAATCAAGCTTAAAAATGCCCAGATAAAATAGTATTAAATGAAGCTTCACTTTACAATTGAAGAGTTCGATAAAATCATTTCCATTAGCGTTTCTTATCAAACGTCAATATAAGATATTAAAAATCCCTCAGTAATCGATAACTCTATCAACCGACGAGAAAGCAGGATATCAAAGACATCCTTTCACCACATTCTTCCAGTATCGTCCTCTTTAAACCCCCGTCCTTTTTTCAATACCACCGGGGAAGTTATTTCGCAATTTAATAGCCGGTTTCTGTTCGCAAGAAAACGTGGTCACGATATTTTCCAAGGACACGATACCGTTTCGCCTTGACTCTGACGAGTTGCCGATCGATGCCGTGGAGGATTTCATTTAGAAACTCGCGGAAGTTTTTCTAAGAGTTCTAAAAAATAAGGCGAAGAAAAACTGGAAAATGAAAGAACTTCCATCTGGCGGGACGGGTTCTCGCGATCGTTGCACGAGCGACAAGTTCCGAGGGCGCGCGCCGCCAACTCTGAACCACGTTCACGAAATAAATTAAAAACTCTTCTTTCATAGCGCGCGATTTCGTCGTGGAAATCAGTCGCTCGAACGGTGCATTATAATGCGAAATGTTATCGTGCTACGTGCAGTACATTCGGGAAAATCGCGACTTTAAACGGACTTTTGCCAATTGAAATCCACTGACCGGCTCTGTTCGTCGCCATTTTGTTTACGGAACCCTATAGTGGAGGATACTTAATGAGATACAACACGAAACGCTATATTTTAAACATAAATTTTAGACTACACATCTAGATAAGATGATGAGGAGTTATTTAGACAAGTTTGCATTTGAAGATTTAATTTAAAAAAGTTAAGAATGAAGTATATTAATGCATCGAAATCAAAGAAGAATAATGTAAGAATTTGATACAGGTTTCACCAAATACTTGTGCAAGGTATAGAAGTGCTATTAATCGGTATAGAAGTGGTATAGTACGAAGAGAGAGAGGAATATGTAATGGCTATGCATAGGTGTGAGTTGCGACGCAGTCCCCGGGGACTGCGTTAATTCCGGGGGACCTGATTAATCGGAAACAGGACTATCGTGCAAATAGGCGCGAGATAACCCCGTCGTCCACCGCGTCCACCTATCTGCGGGCATGGCCTCTCTGGCTCCATAATGCATCCTGATGGTGGCTTCGATCGACCCCATTCCTAGATTTAGAGTTAAGTCCATGGGGTATGGGAGCAGGGCGTCGGATCGCATCGATTTAATTACGATCGATCTGTCAAGCCGATGACGTTGCGCAACCAACACCCACACGATATAACGCGGCTTGCCCTAAATTTCGAAAATGTCCGATTCGCATCGCAATCTCCTTCCGTCTCTGGATCGACATCTTCCGATATGTCCTTTTAATCCGTTACTAAGTCCATGTGTGTCTGTCAGGACATTATGTTTTTAGTGTACTATTGTGGTCTACTTTTGAAGACATCAAGCGGTATAATGAAAACTTGATCGAGACACGCTGGTAATTAATTGTTCTGATAGAACGAAGGGATCTAAGGATCCACATAATGGTACTTGGACTTTGGGTTGAAACATGTGTGAACATTCATATGCATGTATGTGATCGATGATGTATTCTCATTTATAATTTATAAAATATTACTAGGATTACTATTTGTCAAATAAGTCGAATGAATATTAAAGTTGATATGAATAAATTGAAGCTGCATAAATATTGCTAAGAGAGTGACAACCCCAAACTAACCGAATGATCAAGATTATTAAGATTGTCAAGATTATTAGTTTCAGAATCCAAAATTACAAATGGATAAATAAATGAAGTCTGACCTATCTATCCAAACAAGTAAAATCTAAAACCACCCCAAATCGAAGTTACACCAGTATCATCGTGTAATATAAATTAAATAAAAAATGAAAGTATGTTTGCAAAAGAATTTCAATGAGAGTACATGATCGACAATGAAAGTTGAAAATACTTGTGAACGACGATGCATCATCCCTCTCTTTCATTTGCATACGCGCACACTTTTCCCGTCGGTTCCCCTATCAATTATATTTCACTCTTTCTCGCTTGATTCCTGCTACTTTGTTCCCCTATCCTCTTCATTTATCCGCATGTCTCCTCTTCTTCAGCGGTCCCGTCCATTGGTTCCATCGGTTCTTTTACCCCTTTTTGTTCCGTCTCTGTCTATCATCGGCATCGATCCCCTCGTCCCTTTATAGTGTTCCCTGAAGCTACCCTCTTACCCGCTCTCTATCCGACTTTCTCTCCTCTTCCAAACAATTTTGTCGCGGTTGTTGGTCCTCGTCGTTCCTTCGTTCGGTTTTTCAAATGCGTCCCAAGTTGAACACGCCTGAGGGACACCGGAGACGACTTATCGGCGCGTGTATCGGCGATCTCGCGTCCCGAGCCCGGTATCAAAGGGCACCCTCTCCCAAAGGCATTTTTGCCCTGTTCTCGTTCCTTTTTCAAAAGCTACGAATGATACTCGTGGCCAGGATTTTTTTATTATCCGCCCTCCTCCTCTATTGTACGTACAATCGTTTTTATCCTGCGCTTCCTTTGGGAACCTTTGACTGCGTTTCCACCGATCGCGTCGTTGATCGCGCGATCGAACTGCATTCTCTAATTAACCTCTTCTAGTAATTGGAGGCTACCCGAGGGCAGAAATTGCCCACGCGGATCCTCCATTGTTAACCCTTGCTCGATGTCCACCGCAGATTTTCTAATTCTCATCACCGTTTGAAAATGTGCATCCGTAATCAACTCATAATACAAATATTTTTTCGTTCTGTTCGCATTTTCCGGTCGAAATCGCGGCCGGGTTTCGAGCACATTACCGGTTCACCGGTTCCATATTCCGAGCATTGTCGCGTATTGCCTCTGCGCGGAGCGTGTTACCCAAACCGAATGCGCGTTAACGCGAAAATTTATTCCTGTTTCATTTTAGAGCAAGAGGGAAAACAAAAGCGAGGGAAAAACCATCGAGAAAGGAGAAAAAACGGAGTGGACGCGAGACCCCGGCGTTATTCCCCCAACCCCCACCCAGAAATACGCCGCGCACGTTTCATGAAAATGCACCGTCACGTTGCCTCCCCATTTCGTGATGAGAATGAAATCTACCGTGGCACACAGGTGAACCACTTTCGCAGCGTCCAGCGTAAACACGGCTAATATTCTTCCGTCGGATAATTAAGTGCCTCTGATCGTTTCAAAATGGAGCCTGAAGTTTCGTTCTGTTCGGCAAGGATTTTTTCGTTTGCTCAACCACGGTTTTGTCCTCTTTATACCTCCTCTTCTTTTTGCGTGTCTGCATAATTTCATCTTATCGAATCAATTTCCTTAATAGAAAATTAAATCTTTAGATGTGCCCCGATTTACATTGGCGTAAGTAGCTGGGGCTGCTCATGGTATAGTATAGGAGTACAACTACTGTGTTGAAGAACTATCTCGTGTAAGATGAGGCATAACATGTGGGTTAATAGCGAAAATTTTTAAGGATACAAATTGTCAAATTTCTGAATCTTCAAACCCTGAAGCACCAAAATCAACAAATTCTTAAATCCTCAATTTTTAACTTTTTAACCCTTTGTGCTTGAGAGGGGACTCAGAGTCACCATTATACTTAATACAATAATTTTAAATAAGCATTCTTGAACTGATTCTATAACATGACACGTGTGATGTATAAACATAGTGAAACAACCAATAGTGGAAATTATTAGTAGAGAAATAATAACCTCAAGAAAATTCATTTAACTTTTTAACTAAGTTTTAAAGTTGCTGTTTGTAAATAGTCAAAATTACATTCGAGTGCAAAGGGTTAATGTTAGGAGTTAGGGTGGTGGTATATTGAGAAAGTGGAAATTTAGGGGGGGCAAATTTTGGGAGGTGGAAATTTGAGTTGTGGGAAGTGGGGGTGTAGGAATTTGGGAAGGTGGATTTTGGGAAGATGGGAATTTGGGAAGGTGGAGATTTTGGAATTAAGAAAGTTGGGGAAGTGGAAAGTGGGGGTGTAGAAATTAAAAAATTTAGAAAATGGGGATGTAGAAGTTTGGGAAGATGGAAGTTTGCAAGGGTGGAGATTTGGGAATTTAGAAATTTAGGGAAGTGGGAGGTGGGGAATGTAGGAATTTGAAAATTTGGAAATTGAGGATGTAGAAATTTGGAAAGATGGAAGTTTGCAAGGGTGGAGATTCGGAAATTTAGAAATTTGGGAAAGTGGAAAGTGAAGAATGTTGAAATTCGGAAATTTGGAAAATGGAGGATGTAGAAATTTAGTAAGATGGAAATTTGGGAAGATGGAAGTTTGCAAAAATTCCTAAATTTCCAAATACACAAGTGTCCAAATTTTAAATATTCCAAATTCTAAAATTTCTGTCATACACCCCCAAATTTCCAAGTACCTAAATTTCTAATGTACCAAACTCCTAAATTCCTAAATTCTAGTATTCCAAACTCGCAAATTCACAAATCCTTAAATTCTCAGCCGTCACACTTCCTCCCTCTGAACCCCAAAATAGCTCTAAAATTTTGAAAAGTCCAGAATAAAAATTCTAGTTACGTCACTGCTTAAGACGTAATATAGTTGGTTCAAGAGAAGAATAGAAATCCCGTTGAAAGGATCAAACGAAAGAGCGATATCGCGTGGATTGAACGGAGACTATCCTTTGCGATAGTTGGTGGATCGATGTGGAAGTTGGTACGCGTATTCCGATCCCTTGTTCGTTATGGATTACTTCTCGGAAGCTGTTCTTCCCGCTTCGAATTAATCAAATTTCTTCCATTCCAAGTATTTGACGCGTTTTCCGTGTTCGCCGAAGAATAGGAGATTTATGTACATTTTTGCGATTGGATGCGCGCATAAATTTCAGCGGAGAATTAAATTAGCGGTTACTCGACGCGCCATATTATACATCGCATCAATTATCCGTGCAATATGATAGCGACCGCTATATAATATTTCGAGTACCAACAAAATTAATACGTTTATTGATCGCCAAGGTTCATAAGGGTGCTTTCGAAAAACATATTCCTACACATTTCCTTGATGCACCCTCTATTTCGTTCGGTAAATATTGATTCTAATTTTTCATCGCTTGGAACCTTGCTTGGATGACGGCGTGTAATCGATCCGGTAAAAACACACGCGGCATGGAAATACTCTGTTTGATATATACGAAATACAAATTAATTCGCGTGCATATACATACAAATATGCGAAATTAAGGATCGTATTTATCGAGCACGAGGCACGAGCGATAAACAATTTAACCGAGTAATTTTTCACGATCACGAAACAGTTAATCTTTCCAGAGTATCCTGCAACCCGTTTGCTCGAGTTTGCATATCGCATTGCGTTGCGGAAGCTTTTATTTCTCTCTCGCTCTGATGGCTCGCAATTACCGTAATTTCGCAACAGTTTTAAAAAGACTGCAAGCTTTCGGCTATTGAAAATCGACAAATCGTTCGAACCCGTTGCAAGTTTTGTCTCTTGAATTATGCGACTTCTGGGCGCGAAATACAAGCAGGCTCATTTTTCAGCGAGGTGTGTCGGAAAATAACAGATGTAAAATTGTAATGTAGATGGGATTGGTGAGTTTTTAAGTTTTTTAGAGATCTTTCTTGAAATCTGTATTTCTGAGTTTTTTAATTTAAGCTTTAATTTTTAAGCTTTTTTTTACTTTTTAAGCTTTAAATTAACATTTGAAGTTTAAAAAATTTTGAAATTCAAATTTTTTAACGAGCAAGTGTCTGAATCCCCAAATTTCTAAATCCATAAACCTTTAATACTTACATTGCCAAATCTATAAATCCTTAATTCCTAATCCCTAAATCTTGAGCTCTCAAGCTTCCAAATTTTTAATTTTTAAATCTCCAAATGTACAAACACGTAACTTCCTAAATTTCCAAATCCAAGAACCCTTAAACTGCCAAGTCTCGAAATCCTCAAATCTAAATCCCCAAGTCTTGAACTCTGAAGCTCCCAAATCTTCAACTTCCAAATCCCCAAACGCCCATCACCTAACTTCTCAAATTTCCAAATCCATAAACCCTTAGTCCTCGAATTCGTAAATTCCCAATTGCAAACTCTTCAAAATTTCCGAATTTCCATATTTGCAACTTCTGAACATAACCTTCAAAATCATAAATCTCCATATGTCCCTAACCTCTCGTCTCTGCACTGTGTCACTGGCCACAAGTCCTACATATGCAAAACTCGAATTCAATTTGGCATCGTGACAACAACAATTGCACAACGAAAACAAGTTTCTTTCGCGAAGCGGTAAGTTCATTTGGAGGGTGTTCACGACGCGCGCATTTTAAATCGCGCGAATTTCGCGTGCCATGTTAGCGAATATCGATTGGGTGGTCTGGACAGGGCGCTATCTGACACACTTCCCTGTGTGTCAGCGTTCTACGTTTCAACGTCGACTAATAAAATTCATGAAACTTGTTACAGTGCGCTCGATAAAATCGGGTGCGACACAGTGTGTCTGTTTGATAAAAAAAAGAGAGCAGGAAAAAGCGTGAAGAGAAACGGAAGAGAATTAACCGTGAAACAAGGGAAATTTTCCGCAAAAATAACTCCTGAATCAAATATCGCGTCAAATCGGCCGGCAGGTACGTTTTAAAGGAGAGCGTAAAAAACGAACGGTGCGATGATAAAACTGCGTGAATATTCTAAAAGTGACTTTACTTTGCCAACTCCCTCTTTTTATTCGTTCGTTAAACAAATACGACAACCATATATATAGTGAAGCTTACAAAAGTTGCGCAGCTTTGTGGGAGATCAGCTGAACAAAGATCAGCTTTATTTTCTTTAACGCTGACATCGTGCATCCAACCGGGAGTGAAAAATCCACGCTGTTGGTTCCGTTTTCCAGGAAACTGGTTTTCCGAAAGACGCGGCCGCTTTATCGCGTCTATCGATTCAATATTCATGCGCTGCAAACCGGAAACGATGCACACAAGGTTCAAGCCAATCAGATTCGACACTTTGAAGGTGGAATATAAATTGATCTCTATTCCGTCGTTTAAACGCGACACGCAGCGGTAACCGGCCAAAGGAGTGCAAATTTGTAACCTTTTCTGCAACAGGACTCGTAGACGAACGTTCAAGCTAGCGATTATTTCCGTATAGTACAGATAAAACCCTAGTCACCGATCAATCGATTTAAAACGCCATTTTCGGTGCGGATAGGGTGACCGGCCGCAGGATGTATCGGTACCGCACGAAAAAAGGTAACAGGTCTCGCGTATATCAGCCGGGACTGCTCGTTTTCGAAATCGCTGCAATCTGTTACCGATTCGAAGGAAAAAGCTAAACGACCGCCGTTCGAGGCTATACGTTTCCCCAGATTACACCGTTCAGTGTCTACGAGCTAGTAGAACGCACTCGCGTTCCTTCGACTCCTCGATCACACCGCAACTTTTATTGCCCGAATAGAGTGGATGTCGCATTCCGAAACTCCATTTCCAACGTGATTCCAGACACGAAGCAGATTAATATCGAAACAAAGGTTTTAGAGGACATCGAAGTCTTTTGATACAATGATTAATCTTTCAATTTAAAATAAAATTCGTTGTTATGTCAATATGCGTTATGTTATATATAAATAAACATAAATGCCAATATAAATGTTATGTTATATAAATTTATTTTTATTAATAATTTAGAGAAAGGTGATGAGTTTTTATTGCCTCCAAATTGACTGCGTTATTCCACGGTCGAAGAGATGATCTGTAAATTTTTTTAACTGCAAGTCATTCCGATCTCTTTGGCGCAAATTTGTATACGTTAATCCAGGATGGCTCCGGTGTTAAATATAAAACGTGCAGCGAGGTGCACGCGTATAATTAGGGGGATCACCGGGCTGAAATGCAGTCGTGGGTCGAATGTAGGTTAATTGGTTTCCGGGCTGCTATATACATTTTATCGAGGAACATCGGTGACCTTTCGGTCGCGCCCGACCGGCCATGTTTAGCAACAATTTTTAACGATCAGTTTAAAGCGAACGGGCGGCTCAATACTGCGCGAATCGATACGGAAACGAAATATGCGAGTCTGATCATTGCAAAGAACGATGCATCGGTTAACCGAACCGTACCGGTTAATTGGTTACCGTACGGTATTGTGTTCTCGCAATAATTTCACACCTCGTGTACGGACGAATTTTTCTGAATCTCTCTATCGTGCAGCTCGTTATTCTCCGATCGGCGCTCTGCTATATCGCGTTGAAAATGCTCGTGTAATCGATACCACAATACGTATTGTAGCGGTGAATCGTCGGAAAATTTAATTGAACATTCCCGCATAACAATAAACAATGCTGCGTAAAGACATTTGTGTACAAATCCGGACGATTGTTTACAGGATTTTACGCAAATTAATAAAAGTCAAAATATGGAACGGACTGTGGGAATCCGTGTAACACGTATTTTAACAAACGCAGGAATTTCGAGTAAGAATTTTTGGAATATCGTCCTTCATTAATATTCAGCGACTGATAAAATGTGTTTTGTAACGAGTTCTAACGAGGATACACTGTATTGTTCCAGATAACCGATAATGCGAAACAGTAATACCGAGAAACTACATAAGCTGCGGTGAAATATCTCATTCAAAGCTCTGTTATTGTTTCCCTAGCAGAGCATTGTCGTGCGGTAAGCTAGCCGGATGACGTGCTTTGCTATTAAACGTCCTTTTTATCAACAACTATCTTCAAACGGTTTAATTTGCTTATTGTACGGTTACACAATAATAGCTTCACTCGGTTGCGAGAGATGGTAATGCTCCCTTTTCAGTCCATCAGATACAAAGAGCCTTATATGTTTTTGTTGCGTCGATGTTAATCGCGAACCCGTGACATTTTCATTAACCACGTTACAAACCACGGATTCAACTATTACAATGTTCCCAACTTTCACATTGTATTACAATTTAATTTCAAACTCTGGATCTGCAATTCACATATCAGATGTATTGTTATTTACACACCTCGATTTTAATCTTTATTTTCTCAGAACTTTTGTTCAGAGATCAATGTGTTTTTATAGACTGAATTAGGGTGTGCATATTTATATATGATCTTCACGGATGAATCTTGCGTGGAATTTTTTAAATTTACACACTTTTTATTATGGCTGTTCAATATTTGTATACGGAGTACACGTAGAGTAATGTTTAATAGACTTCCAATTAATAGACATACATTTGGTGTACGTATTTCATGAAGAAATTTTGCATGGTTTTAAAACTTGCGTATGTTTGAACATATGATTGAATTATACATGTGTTGTTAATGTACGAATATTTACATGTGGACGTATAGCAATGAATTTAATGCCAGTTTACATTTAGATTAAAAATAAAGTACCACAATAAATATACAAACTATGAAACATAATTCATGCAATTCTCGACAAAAATACTTTAATATAAAACAATCTAAGGTACGTCATTTTGTTACACCATTTCGTAAATGCACACAATAAGGTGTATAAAGAAGATGCATTATAAATCGTGCATTTAGAAAACCACTTTAGAGTAGGAGGAATATGCGGGTGAATTTAATTGATTCTTGCATGGTTTACGCTGTTGGCAAGCCTGCAACCCTTTCACGGCCTGGTTCCTGTTCGCGTTAAACCGACTGAACGAAAGCTCGGTAACGCTTGGGGAACGACGTATCGCTGGCCGGCATGAGCGTGTGCGCGCGCGTAAAATTCGAATATGCCACGACCGGAAGGATAGAAGCGCGGAGTGCGCGCCTCTGTCTACCGGAACGAACCCATATTTCCCGGCCAGATCAATGTTAATTCACTTAGCATAAATTGCGGGCGAGAAGGTGAGCGACGACGGTAGCAGCTGCGCCAAGTTTCCTACCACGTTGCAAAATCCTGTTGTACGACCCTACTACGTTTCCTTCGACCGATGAATATGTTGCCACCGATCGCTTCATTCGCGTCGACTTAGCGAATAAATTGAACTCTTATCGGGCTATTCAATTTGCCGTGTAATTATGGGCTTCGGTATTAATCAGGGGGGGATTGTATCGGGTTCTGATTAAATTAAGTGTTTCGAAAATATTGGAAAGATGGAAGGTCTAAGATGTTCGTGTGTGCATATAGGTGAAGGGACATCGTTTGCTTTTGATTGTGGGAGATTGAATGTTATATTTTTATAAACAGGTTTACGAGCTTTCTTTTCAAATTCAATTTCCATAGCCATTTCTGAACTTACAAATTTGCAAATGCCTAAGTTTCTAAATTTCAGGACTTTTAAATTCGCCAATCCAAGTTACTAAGTTTAGACATTTTCAAGCTAAAGAATTTTTGAATCCTTAAATCCATAAGTGAACTAATCCTCAAGTCATCCTTGAAGTTCCAAGATGCCTATCCAACTCTCTAAATGTACAAATTCCTCAGTACCAAAGTTCCAAGCCTACAATTTCTTAAATTTCCAAGATTCCTAATCTCTAACTCCCAAAATTTCCAAATCCCCAAATTCCAACATTCTCCAAATTGGCAAATCTCCAAATTCCTAAGTTCCAAATTAGCAAATCCCCAAATTCCTAAGTTCCAAATTAGCAAATCCCCAAATTCCTAAGTTCCAAATTAGCAAATCCCCAAATTCCTAAGTTCCAAATTAGCAAATCCCCAAATTCTCAAACCCCAAATTGGCAAGTCCCCAAATTCCTAAGTTCCAAATTAGTAAATCCCCAAATTCTCAAACCCCAAATTGGCAAATCCCCAAATTCCTAAGTTCCCAATTAGTAAATCCCCAAATCAGCAAATCCCCAAATTTTCAAACCCCAAATTGGCAAATCCCCAAATTCCTAAGTTCCAAAATTAGCAAATCCCCAAATTCTCAAATTCCCAAATCCCCAAATCCACAAATCCCCAAATCCCCAAATTCCAAAATCCACAAATTGCAAAATCCAAGTCCACAAATTCCCCTCGCTTTTAGCCCCGTAAAAAACTAATTAGTTAACCCTATTTACATGGAAACCCATCGTAACCAGTAATCCATATTCTCGACGAGATATAAAAGCAGCTTAACCTGCTGCAGCGCGGATTAATGATGATAAACTGAGTTCTAATTAATTTTCACGCGAAATCATTTATATGATTAACCTACTTTATCATATTCAGGAGCGAAGCATTGTATTCTGCTCGCATGTCTCATAAATGGTGCATAATTAAATGGAAATGAAAATTTCCCGATTTTATCAAAATTTATGATGGCGATTTTCCTCGTTTTGTTCTAAAAAAATTAAGAGGTATTTAAAAATTTTCTACGTAATAAGCATTTATGAAATAATATCGGAAAATATTAAGTTTCATGGCTGTAACCTACAAGGTCGCAAATTAACCTGATTATCCGTAGCGTTACAGAACATGAAGCAGGTTAAGTTAGGTTAGGTGGCAGCCACAGAGAATTCTGGTTCGAGTTATGGGTACAATCCCGAAATATTGTTCTCATTATCTTCTTGACTATTAAAACTTCTATTTTAAAACTTATTCGTTAAAAAATTAAATTATTTAATTCTCATTTCTAAAAATTGTCTTCGACGAATATGGATCATTTTTAAATATAAATTCCGCGTAAAATTCCGCGTTCGACATTCGTCCGGAAGCCATTAAACGAAATTGAAGAGGTGATAACTCAGTTTCAGAAGCTCTTGATACACAGTTGTAGAAAAATTGCATTTGCAATTCGGAGGAAGAGTCTACGAATACCTCCCGGGAAGGCGACTGGAGACAATTCAATATATTTAATTGATCGAATTTCATTTGCTGGAGACGACGACCATCTTCCCCATTAAAATAAAACGAGCACGGCCCCACGAGTATTTTTGCAATTTCCTGGCCTTTGTGTTGCCCGCGTCAACGACCTTCCGTTCCTCCATTTAACTTTTCCCGCGATAACGATATGACAAACGCAGGATGAGGAACTGAAAAGTGACTTACAAAAGCGTCGCACGCCGTTATACTTTAACCATCGGACGCGATAGTTGCCCACGAGGTCGTGCTTTTCACCGGCCAAACACAAAGCTGTTGACGCCGCGTTATAATACGCGATGGCTCACGCAGTGACGTATCTATGTGTACGTGTACCTGCAGCTAGCAAACACGCCCTAGAATCAACGAGCGAATCCGTTGTGAGTCGCGTTCGTCGATGTCGTAATCCATCCACTCGTGTATACAGGGTGTCTGTTTTACCTGACTACGAACAAAGTTACAAACAGTACGTTGTACGGCTGCAGACGAATGCAAATGTACTCTTTAAAAAACCCTGTTGCATACTGGTTTTTACACGGATCGATGTTCCGCGCTCTGCAGCAACATGCAGTTACAATAGTATACGATTCGGCGGGTCTATGGAACGTTTTCGTGGACTATTGAATTATTCACTGATACTCATCATTAGTCATCGCTAACATCATTTCACAATTATGGAGTGTTATACACGATTGATCTCATTGGTCAGTTTTGCTAATAACTCGATAATGGAGCTTCAAACAATATTTTGACAAAGGAAAAAGTTGTTCAGAATTGCCCCATCTACCACCCCTCTTTGATCTTACGATAATTGTGGAACACCCTGTATGGCCTTCACAGGACAGTTTCAAGGTCCTCACAAGGATAAGTAAAAAGGAAAATGATACATACTGTACTTGGTATAGTACATGTAACAAGTGCTTCTCATAATACATGTCACAAGTGCTTCTCATAATACATATCACAAGTACTTGTCACAATACCTATAAAAACTACACGTCACAAGTAATTATCATAAAACATGTCTCTGTACAGACATATACTATATTATCATAATACACATCCCTATACAAACATGAACTATATCACAGCACATATCCCATACAATACTTGTCTAAAATATTACATGTCATTCACAATTTTTGAGACCTTTGAACATGTTCATACGAGACACCCTGTACATAAAAGTTTCTCACTTGGAAAAGCGACACCGACGATCGAATGATCCGCGATTTTTCTTTTTTTCCTTGTAGGCCGTTCGGAAATTAAGCGTGAAACACGCGACACGAGCGAACGAATGGCACGTTGTGGCTGGTGATCAATGGCTCGCACTCCGGAGACTATTATCGTGCCACGAAAGACTTTTAAATTCTTTGGAAAGAATAACAGTGAGGAAGATCGTGAGAGGAGGAATAATAGATTCGGTAGAAGCGACTGTTTGTCGGCCAAGAAACCAGAAGATTGAATAAAGTATTGGGTAATATAACTTGGTTGGTGATATAGCGTGTGGCATTATAACGAGGCGATGAGATGATCAAGTGCTTGGCAGGAAGGAAACGAGGCGTTGATTCATGGTTTTAAGATTCTAAATTTTGGAAATTTTGGGATTTCAGGTGGACTATTGGAAATTTGAGGATATGCAAATTTAGGGGCTTGAGAATGTGGGAATTTTGAGATTTGGAAATTTGAGAATTGAAGATTTGGTGGACTGTTAAGAATTTAAAGCTTGAAGTATTTGGTAGAGTATTAAATTTAAGAACTGGAGACATTTTGGATTAATAGATTTAGGGGTTGGAACATTCTGAAATTTATTGATTGTAGCTTCTGAAACTTTTATGATTCCTGACATCCAAAACTAGAAACTGGAACACGTGTAATTTGATGCGGGTAGACACCCTAATAAAATATCAAAGGCAGAGCTCACTAAAATGTCTCCATTCGGTGCGTGACGTTAAACGCGTTAAAAACTTACAAATTCCGCCCTCTTTACGATCGAAGTTTCCGAGGGTCGTAGAAATCGAAGCACGACCACTTCGTCTCGTGTAATTAGTCGCGTCGATGAAACGCGTTTCCGCCACAAGGAATCGACGAGGATCGCTTTTAAATTTGGCGCAATTAATTTTAAATCGAGTACAAGCGCGCCGGTACTTTAATAGCGTCTGCATTGGCGCGACCATCCCACGGAAATTGTCGAATATCGGAAATCCAATGGCGACGGTGATGGCGTATAATTTGCGCATTTCCGTTCTGTGGCTGGGAAGGCACGTTTCGTTTCTCGTGTAACCGAAATCTGTGCAAAGTCACCGAGCACACGAACAAAATTAATATCCCGAGTCGCTATTTATGTGACAGAACAAAATGGCCGCAATAACGTTAATACGCCGTGACCGATTAAATCGCCATGTTGATTCATAAATCGACCGTCGCTGCAGCCAGAGATACGTTTAAATAATTTTTAAAAAGCGCAAAGTTATTTCGCAGAGAAATTAGGTTTGAAGATACGATGTTCGTTACGATCGGAGATCGAGTGTTACGTTTGATTTAGTTAACAGGTCACATTAATTTATTTCGTTGGTAAACTCATGCTTTTAATGAACTTTCCTAAAGAGCGGCTGCCGCGTTACTTTGAAAATAAATTTTATATGAATATTCAGAACGAAGGAAATGTTTGTGACACGTGTTTCTCTGCAACTGGATTTATCTTCCTCGTTCGACGCAATTAAAAGGGACCACATTTTACACCCGGTTTACATGAAAACTTGAATCGTTTAAAAACACGTAAACACTCGAAAAATTCGTGCTCAGGATGCGAACCGGGGAAAATTATGCGACGATTCGACTGGATTGAAGGTTCGTTTATAATCTCATTATTTAATGCATTTAATGCCACTAGAACGGCGCAATTTTTAATCGACAAACGCGAGAATTATCTGACCCAATTGCACGCGCGAACAATTCGTGGTCGGCAATGTAGCGATAACGAGCAGCTCTTAAACGGTAAATCGCATTGAATTATATTCATTATCGTGATCAAACACTCCGAATCAAATAGACATAATCTTTTTAACCGACTGCAAAAAAGTTCCGTACTCGCGAGTGTTAATACGCTTTCACGCCGGTCTCTTCGGAGCCGCTAGATGAATTTTAATGAAAATAATTACATTCGGCTTCGCTTTAACTCCAGAGAAAAATGCATCGCAATCATAAATGCATCGAGGGATTTCACAGACTGTGTCAGCTACATATATTTCAAATTTGGCGCCAGTTTTAAAAAAATTGCTCACGCAATTCTTTATCGTTTCCACGAAGTTATATTTTTGTCCAGTGGAGAGTCCTCGACGAGGCAGTTAACGGCCGATGACAAATCAAATTAAAAAAAAAAAGGTGAGCGTGCAGGTCGGTGACAATGCGAATATCGATCGTGGCTTTCTTTTGAGCCTCGCCTCGAGAAACGATACGAGCGCGAAAGAAGACGAGCGTACGTAGAGCGAGGGGTGAAAGAAAGAAAATAAAGCTCGAGGAGGGGGCGGCGAAGTAAACGAAAGAAAGAGAAAAAAAGCGTGAGAGATAGGAAGCAGGAGGATGGAAAGAGAAGTCGAGCTTTTACGGTGATTACTCGTCGTCGCGGCTGCATCCGCGCGCATTGCATCGGAAATGATTTCGCGCCCAATTAAACCATAGGAAACTCAACCCCCCCCTAGGTACTAGAACGGTGATGGTGGTAGCAGTCACCCCCTCTGGTGCACTTATACTCTCGACGCACCCTACGGTTCTGCCACTGCTACTCTCTCTTCCTCTTACCACTGTTCCTTTTCTCTCTGTCACCCTGTACCCCTCTCGGTTTACCCCCGTTTCTTTTGCAGGTACAGCCTCGGCTAAAGCTTTTCATCGGGTTCGACTGACACGCGGCGTAAATTAATTTTTTTTTTCTTCTCCTGGAAAAAGCGACAAGGAGACGGGTGAAAAAACACCGGCCGATACCCGCCTCGCAAGCTGAGTTTCATCGAGTGTTCGTTAACGAGCTTCGTACACTTCGCTGAAGGATAAGGACCAGGGGGAAATAGTTCGCCTTTCGATTTTCAACATGCATATATATTTTGAATATTTTTCAAATTACTGAATTTTTGTTGTCAGGAATTTTTCATTCTTTACAGTGGATATTTCACATCTTTAAAGTCTAAGTTTGTGAATTGTTAAATTTTTATTTACATCGTCGAGTATGGTCCTATATCTTTGCGTACTATAAGTGTTATATTTCTAAGTTTTTATATTCTACAATTTCTATGTTACTAAATTCTTATATCTATTAAACTGTATTCTTTTAAATTGTTACAATCCCAAAGTCCTACATCTCTAAAGCCCTAGATCATCAAATCCATACATTTAGAAATTTCTACACCCCCAAATCCCTGAGTTGGTCACTCCGAGTTTCCTATACTTCTCAACCCTTACAATCCCCACTTCCTGAATAACCAAGACCCTACACTTTCCACACTCTTTACACCCCAATAGCTAGATGACCAGGACCCTACACTTCACACACCCCCTACACCCCCAATAGCTAGATGACCAGAACCCTCCACTTCCCAACCCCTGCACCCCTTCGTAGATCATCAAATCTCTACATTCCCAATCCCCAATTCCCCAAACTCCACATCCATGAGTTCCTAGCTCCTTCAATCCCTATATCCCCAAATTCCTAAAAACCCATATTCCCCTAAAACTCATAAACCTCCAACTGAACGTCCCAAATGTCCACCTCCTTAAATTTCAAAACCTTGATTACCAAGATCTCCAAATTTTCAACCTCCCAAATTCCAAAACTTCCGACTCACCAAAATCCCAAATAAACTAAACGCCCTCAAATCCTCAAATGTTTCTCCATTATACAGACGTTCCGCTTGCAGCACGTGACAGGCACAGACACACAAATTTTTGTTATGATTCCGAAACGTTCCGTCTGCAACGAACTGGCGCATCGCTCTGCCCCGGAGCTCGGATTCGAGAGGGGGGTGGCGACAAGGAAGGGTGGTTCGCGGTTGAATTTATTGGTGTTGTTGCAAAAAGCGGCCTGGCGTTACTTGGGCGGAAAGGTGTCGCTTTTGATCCGAGGATGCCGCCCCGTCTCTTTGCACCGCGACTCTTTTTGGTGCAAAGCCCACGGGGCAAACGGGTGTACAGCGGATTTTTCGTTTACACGCCCCAGGTATCTGTTGTGTGAACCGGGCGCAGCCTGTCGAGTTCTTTGAACCCGCACGACGACGATCCCTCATCGCGACTCTCTCCTCTTTCAGCTCGCGAAGCCCGTTGCTCTCACAGTCGTCGCTTCGACAGGAGTTCTCGAATTCACGGTGGAACGAGAAAAACGAGAGGGAAATTGCGATGAGAAGGCGCGAGGTCCGATGAAGGAGCAGAAACTGACTTGTATCCGGTAACGAGAGTAACTAAAAGGATAGAGAGCTGGAGGAAGGCTTCTGGGGGAGGCAGAGACGCACTCATTGAGGGACGCTTTACTAGGGAAATGTACGAGGAGAATCCATTGTTCTCTGACACATTTTTACATTTAGAAATTTGGTTAAACTTTTCTAAGTTTGAGGATCTTGAAATCTTAGGGTTGAACATTTGTGAGTAATGATATTATTAAATTATAAAATTTGAAGAGAGGATTTGGAAATGTATAAATTTGTAAATTTGTGTGCGATGTTTAAAAAACATTGAAAGTTTGGAAACCGAAGCTTACAGTTTGCAGGAATCTCGATCCGAGGGTGTAGATCCGCATCGTAGAACTTTCAGCGGCAACATCATCGTTCGGCAGAATACGGTTCGCGTTCGAAACTTATCGTTGTTATTCCGCAAGTAGCTCGCGCAAGAGCTCGCGGATACGAGTGGAGAACTGAAACGGTGCTCCAATTAGTAACAATTTCGAAACAACGTCGGAAAACGATGCTACCTCCGGAACAAGGAGGCAAACGGGGGAAGAGTCGAGAGGTTGGATGATCGCGCGTTCCGCTCGCGTTAGCCCACCGGTGGCGATGGCAACAACAAAGATCGTGTACGGTGCAAAAGGTTAAAACGAGCTGCATTCAGAGCGGACAATGAGAAAGTCGATCCGTAGAGTCCATTGGGCTAGAGAGAGGGTTGAGCGTGGATAGGGTGGATCGGCAACGATCCACGGATTCACGGAATTTGTTAGCGGAATACGTGGAGAGAAAGCTAGGGGAGAGAGAAACGACGCAACGGAAGGAGAGCGTCGGGGATTTGCACTCGAAAATGCAAACTTTTCTCGTTAACAATTAACCCGCTGTTCGCAGCGTTGGATTCGTGCAGCGAAACGGAGACAGCCGGGGAAAAAAATAAAGGATCGCGGTAAGGGTGAAATGACGGGTGCAAGAAGGACGCGGACGAAGTCGACAACAAGGATGAAGCAGAAGAAGAGGAGGACGAGGAAGACGACGACGCAGCACGCCTAAGTGACTCGACTGGCCTGGCTTGTTAATTATCGACTCGGAGTCGAGGCTGCGCCAGAAACGATGGCGAAGAGGAAGAGGTTGATGCCGGAGGAAGGGAACACCCGACCTAATCACTTTTCCTTTTTCCACCCACGAAGCCCCTTGTTTCCGACGCGTTTCATCTCATCTACAAAGCTTCCTGTGTGCCTGCACCGCGTCGCTCGACGACGTCGTTCGCGTCTCCAGACATCTCCAGATACGTCTCTGGGCGCCGCCAGGCAAGCCGGGGCAAGGCCTCGCTCGCTGCCCGTACGCTTCGTCGTACGAGCACAATGGCTTTAACTAGTTAACAAGCACCGACCGACCTACACTACCAGACGCAAATGTACCTACGCGCACGGTTACATCGCGGAACGTGTCAAAAGTCGAAACTCGAGAGGTCGCAGACCTCCAGCTACGAAAGTCTCCGAGGGGACCAAGTTCCACTGCTCTGTAATTCGGTTTTCTTCTAGTTCCAACGTGTCGAGTACATCGATATTTTTCTACCTACGGTAAATCTCTTTCCTTCAATAAATATGGCTACCTTCAGGATTCTTCGAACACTTTCGAATGTGGATAATTTTTTATGTGGGCCATTTTTGATTCAGGAGTAGGAATTTGGATATGCAGAAGAGGATATGTATATCTAGACAAGGAGGTGTAGAAAATTGAATTTACATAATTAAATGAGATCTACGGGTTGAGTCTAAAAATACAATAACCTAGAACCATGCGAATGCAAAGATTTGTGAATGGAGATTTCAAATTCATTCTTAATCGATCCTTATTTAGCTACATAACCTAAAATTAATGAACCTATAAAACCAACCGAATGATGGTTAAATTTTTTGAAATATGATATTAAATAGATAAATGATTAAGGTACTCCATTGACCATAAATTGAATATCTGGTAACAAACAACCAGAATGAAGATTAAATTTTGGAAATATGATATTAAATAGATAAATGATTAAGGTACTCCACTGACCATAAATTGAATATCCGGTAACAAACAGCCTCGTGCTCGAGTGACCTACGAGCGTTAATTGTAAAGAAGTCGGTTCTCTAGGAAGGAAGAAATTAACCGAGTAACGATCGCGCTTTTCACCGACGAACGTTTGTAATTGAACACGTACGAAACGACGCTTTCACGTTTCGCTACCTCAAGAGACATCGAGGAAGAAAAAGTCGTTTTCAACCGGCGAAATTCGCCGATAACGTTTAACGTCGAGCACGATATCTTTCAGCCAGAGTCGAGTGTTTTTTATCCCGAGCTTTTCAATTACCCCGCAGGCAACGAAGAAGTCACGAGAATATAGTTTCACGGATTTGCGCCCGGTTTTCTCCGCGGAACTTTCTCCGCGCCCCGTCGCGGCGGGCTCTGTTAATAACGCGCCACGAGCAACCCACTCGACCGGCTCATTCACGCGTTTCACCAACTATTTCGTTTGCAAACTGTATACTTTGCGCACGGAAATCATAATGTCCGTGTTGAATCCGTACTGTAAAGTGAGGAAACGAGCAATTACGCTATCCCGGTAAATGGACATCGCCCGCAACACGCGTTAGTTTCACTGAATTTCATGTACGGCTACATACCCGTCTCGTTTGCTCTTGCAACCTCCGACTATAAATTCAGCTTTAATCACGGATTAATTTACGGGCTTTGACTTGAAAAGTTCTGATACGTTTTGCGGATTATGGGAAGTTAGAGAGCTGGGACCAAGAGGACAATTCTGTGATCTTTGGGGATGTGGACACTTTTGGGGATTTGGAGAGTTTGTAATATTGGTGGTTTGCGAATTTAAGGATTGAGGGACTTGGAGTTTAAAAAATAGAAATTGGAGAACTTAATTTGAGGATTTGGAGATTTGCTAACAGAGAAATTTCAGACGTAAGACTTGCTTAATCTTCAGAAAATTTAAAGACCTGCAAATTGAATGATTTGTAAATTTAAAAACTGAGGACATGAATCGTAAAGGACTTTTGCATTTTTATCTCAACCCTTACTTGTCAAAACAAGGAGCCCTAACTTGTCAAAAGTCATATATGGAAATAACGTATGAAGAACAGTAAGTGTAACGTAAAGTTATGGACCAAGGTGTTACTGAAAAGTGGAGAGAGAGGCCTAACTCAATACGATAAATTGCAATCGAACAGCGACGGCTGAGAATGTCCCAACTATGTATTAATAACGCCGTTCGAACCGTACATACGTACGTGATTAGCATTATCAATGCACAGTTCCCGCATCGCCTATTCAATATTCCGCTTATTGTGGCAGACGTCATAACCGTGTCACGCGGTTTAATCGCCTTTGTTGTTCCATGAAAGCCTAACACTGCGCTCCAATATACTTCAATGCCTTCCCAATAATTCCTCGTCCGTCGAGAATGTGGAGAAATTGTACCGTGAAAGCATCGTCTTCGATATTACAAGACGCGCGCATGCAACCGCGAAAAGAGGAAACGGAAATTGGGCTTCGATCGATGGTAGTCGTTCTTGTTAACTTTGGTTACAATGTAGATTACTACTGCTGCGTTACATTTTCAAATCATATACATATGTGTTAATATTTGTCTTAAATCTTCAAATCATATATGTCTTATACTATGCCTTATGTCCTTCAAATCGTATATGTCTTATACTATGTCTTAAGTTCTTTAAACCGTATATGTTTTATACTATATCTTAAATCTGCAAATTTCTGATCGAGTCTATAAATCTTGAAAGTCTCGAGTTTCGAACATTGAATCATATAGTTCAAAGGAGTTATAATTATATGTTGTATATTTATATATGCATTTCATAGATACTTATGTTTCCGAACTTCTAAATTCCTAGATTCTTGACTTCTAAAATTCTCAAACCATAAAATTTTACTGATTGTGAAGTCTTCTGGACTCCGAGTTAAGAAGTGTACAAGTCTCCAAATCCTGAAGTCCCATCTCTCTAAATTTCTAAATTCTCAAACTCTCAGAATCGTAAACCTTTAAGTCACTGAATGTCTCAACCCCCAAATCTTCAAACTCCCAAATCCTTAAACTCTTAAATGTTCAAACCTCAAATTCTCAACCTCCCAAATCCTCAACCTTCCAAGTCCTCAAACCTCCAAATCCTCATACGTCCAAGTCTTCAAACCCCCAAATCCTCGAAGTTCCAAATTCTCAAACTCCCAAATCCTCAAACAACCAAATTCTCAAACTTCCAAATCCTCAAAGTCCCAAATTCTCAAAGTCTCAAATCCTCAAAGTCCCAAATCCTCAAAGTCCCAAATCCTCAAAGTCCCAAATCCTCCAACTCCCAAATCCTCTAACCCCCAAATCCTCAAAGTTCCAAATTCTCAACCCCCCAAATCCTCAAACAACCAAATTCTCAAACTCCCAAATCCTCAAAGTCCCAAATCCTCAAATAACCAAATTTTCAAACTCCCAAATCCTCAAAGTCCCAAATCCTCCAACTCCCAAATCCTCCAACTCCCAAATTCTCCAACTCCTAAATCCTCCAACTCTCAAATCCTCAAAGTCCCAAATTCTCAAACCCCAAAATCCCACACCCCAAATTCTCAAATTCCTTATTTCCTAATCTCCAAAATCCACAATCCCAAACCTCCATATCCCCAAATCTCCAAATCCCCAAAATCACCCTTTCAAATCTCCAACCCCCAAAGACCCACCCTTCCAAATCTCCAAATCCATTAAATCTCAACAATAAACCCATCTGAAAAGCACCTGGCAGAAAACATTAATTAGCGCAATTACCATGAAAAGGCAGCAAATCCGAGCCTTAGCAATTAATCCGAATTTTGCTTCGACTTTCCGGGTAAAAAGCAACCGCCCGTGAAACGATCGTTGTTGCAATTTCCATTTCAGTCAGCGATCTTTTATCGTACCCCGTAATTTGCAACATTAATGCACCAGCAAATTCTGTGTAGCATGTGCCAGGACGCGATTTCACAGCTCGAAACGTTTTTCAAACGCCCTCGGCCCATTTAATACCGGGAAAGCGAAAGGGTTCGCGGATTTCGCGAGGTCGTCGTGCTCGCGTTGTTTATAAATTTCTTTTCTGACGCCCGTGTCGCGATCGCATATTTTTTTTTACCCCCTTTGCCGGCGGGTTTTCATAGGGAAACGCGCGGTTGAATTTGCACGAAAAGGGAGCGAGAGCAGAAAGGGCGCCGGTAAATCGGCGCGATCTTCAAATGACGGGTGGTGTTTGTAAAAGGGCGAGGAACGGGTGTCGAAAATTTACGCTCGTTCGTTGTGTTTGCTCGTAATTCGTTTGACAATGCTCGCGCGCATGTTTTTGTCGAGCGGCGTTATTGAAGCAATTAAATTTAAACGGATTTTTAACATTTTTCTGGGAGTCCGTTTATATAAAAAATGGCGCTCTTTCGAGGGAAAATGGCGACTCGAATTTGTTGGATTGAGTTTGGGTTGAAGCAATTAAATTTAAACGGATTTTTAACATTTTTCTGGGAGTCCGTTTATATAAAAAATGGCGCTCTTTCGAGGGAAAATGGCGACTCGAATTTGTTGGATTTTGATTTGGATTGAGTTTGCAGTTAATCATGCTGTTTGAAGATCTGCTTTCGCTTCGTTTCCCAGAAATTAATGGCGTAAGCGACGGAATTAGAACAGAAAACTGGCGCACCAAAATTAAGGCCACATACAAGACTACGTGAATATTCATAACGGTCCAAGAATAACACGGAAAAAGGAAATTAGGACACACTTTTCGCCAGGTCGATTTGCAACTAGATTGGCTAAATTTTTAAACAAATTATCCTTCATTGTTATGGATCCATTACAAGAACCACGTTTATACCTTCAATTTTCTGACGAATGGAATTAATGAATTGCGATAAATAAATCAGCTTATGACTACTCCAAATGTATGATATATTTACTACCTTTTCATTCTTGTAACTCTTGTCATTCTTTTTAATAATATTTTTCATATTACTTTATATTATACTCTGCTATTATTAACACTTTAATGGCTGCCTACGCAGTCAAGGCGTCAGCAAATAATTTTTCAGAATTAATTTAAAAAAGCTTTACGTAAATCACGAAATAATTAAGCGTACACATACAGATAAAACAAACGAAGATAATAATAACAATACATTTAATCCAATAAATTTAATATTCTTTGTACGGTAATTATTAAAGCCATCTACATCAATCGTCACATGAATGAGCATCCATTAAAGTGTTAATATTATTATTTCACGTTGCTACAATGAATCAACTCTTACTGAAAAATCAAGGTAGAAATTTTATTAGAACGTTCCCGCAGAAAATGTGCATCCAGATAACGCCGCGTATAATCGTTCGTAATTCGATGTGGATTACGATTAACGAGAAAGATTTCAGAGATTAATTTGACTCGGCGAACCAGTTCTAATAGGTAATATCGCGAAATTGTGAGCGATTATATTGCAAGTGGAACACGCATATCGACTTTCTTGATACCCTTTGGCTATGCGCGATGTACAAATTTACTTTGCCCCAATAAATCGTAACGCCAAAAAAATTGACGTAAAATATGGTAACAGAATCAACGTAAAGTTTACGAGATTAACGGAATATCAAATATTCCGTCGGATTTTTATTCGATATTCATAGAGTATATATGTGTTGATTACAGTAACCAGATCCGAGATGAATATGTATTTTTGTTATCAATTCTTAGGTACTATAAATGGATTTTTCTTGGGGACATGTTTTATTGATGACTTGGAGGATTTAGAGGAGGAACGGTAATTTGGAGATTTGGGGATTTAAGGTTGGAGGATTTGGAAATTTTGGAATTTGGGGATTTTGGAATTTGGAAATTTTGGAATTTGGGGATTCAAGAATTTGGGACTTTTGGAATTTGGAAATTTGGAAATTTGGAAATTCTGGAATTTGGAAATTTTGGAATTTGGAAATTTTGGAATTTGGACACTTTGAAATTTGGGGCTTTTGGAATTTGGAAATTTTGGAATTTGGAAATTTTGGAATTTGGAAATTTTGGAATTTGGAAATTTTGGAATTTGGACACTTTGGAATTTGGGGCTTTTGGAATTTGGAAAGTTTGGAATTTGGAAATTTTGGAATTTGGAAATTTTGGAATTTGGAAATTTTGGAATTTGGAAATTTTGGAATTTGGAAATTTTGGAATTTGGAAATTTTGGAATTTAGAAATTTTGGAATTTGGAAATTTTGGAATTTGGGGCTTTTGGAATTTGGAAAGTTTGGAATTTGGAAATTTTGGAATTTGGAAATTTTTGAATTTGGAAATTTTTGAATTTGGAAATTTTGGAATTTGGAAATTTTGGAATTTGGAAATTTTGGAATTTGGAAATTTTGGAATTTGGAAATTTGGGAATTTGGACACTTTGGAATTTGGGGCTTTTGGAATTTGAAAATTTTGGAATTTGGAAATTTTGGAATTTGGAAATTATGGAATTTGGAAATTTTGGAATTTAGACACTTTGCAATTTGGGGATTTGGAAGTCTTGGGGGTGGTAATTTGGGGGTATATAAATTTGTCACCTTATAAGTTCAGAGATTGGAGAATCGGGGATCAGGAAGTTTGGAGAGCACAAAAATTAAAAATTTTAGTAAAACCGAGAAGCAAAAATTTGCAACCCTATCCCAGAAATCTGAGAACTCGTCGTCCAACCCAGAAACCCCTGCATTCCTCAGCGGCCTTCATACTCGAAAATCCAATAAGCCCCCTCAGTAGGTACGTCACTGTCCACACGTTTGCTTTTGTTCCATCATCCGTCGTATCAAACGTATATTCGGAACAGCGAAAATGTCAGCGGGTCCGTTCGGCTAATTAAAAAAGCGTTTAATTAAATCAGCTCGTACGTGACCCGTGCCGAAAATGCATCGGACGTAGCGACGGTATATCGTCGACGACGGTAAATTAACGGCAACATTCCTCGATAAAGTCGCGTTGCATAAAAAGAGAAGGACGTTCCTTTGAACGTTACGGTAAAATTAAAATAAATGAGAATATCACGAATCCCTTTTAACGGGCTAAGCTTTGTCAATTGACGGAAAGTGGAGGGAAAGAAACGCAACGGACGAATGGCAGAAAGGGCTGCAGCGATGCAACGAGGAGCTGCAAAGTTGCACGCACACTTTTCGTTGGATGGTCGTCGGTCGTTTCGCGTCGCATGAAAACGACGCCCGTTTATCGCCGTTGCTTTCACGGCCGCCTTTCGTTAAATGTCTGCGACACTTGAACGGGAAGATCGTGTCGAGACCATCTGCGCCGACTCCGTCACCGACGTAAACTGCTTCTCCGTGTTGATACTGGCTTCTCGTTTCTTTCGTTATTCATCCTCTCAACCCGTTGCCCGTCCGGAGCCGCTTAAATTTGTTTATTTAACGCTTCGCGCAAAAAGAGCTAGTTGAATCCGAGACGCTCTGCGCAAATTGTAGCTTGTCGCAAAGCTCGAATTTACCGGCCTCTTTCAACAGTCACTTCTTCTTTCAATCCTGTTTTATTGCCTGTTAATGACTTCACTCGAATTTTATTTAATATCATGCTTTACTAATGGCACTAATGATACAACTTTTAGAATTATCAAATTTCTCTATTTTTCTATTCATTTTTTTTTTTTGGAACATTCACACATTCATAGAGTTGCAAGTGGTAGTTGCTAGAGGAACACAATTTTAATTTTTGCGATTCTGAATGTTGCAATTAATAGTTCTAAATTGACAAGTTAGTAAATCTTCAGGTTCATGTGCAGACTCGTGACGCACATATTTAATGCATTACAATTTGAAGTTCAAGTCTAAATATAATTTGTATACTCAAAGAGTGTTATATAAAATAGTCACAACATTTTGACTTTCACAATTGAACTCCACAAATTCCACCGTTTGCAAATTTCTAAAACTGTCACCACAAAAAACTAAAAGTCTCTTGCACGCAGCATGCAACATTTCTCGTGCGCTTGATCTATCCATCACTGGCACAGATGTTTCCACAGGTCTGAGCAAAGCGTGGTTACTCTACTGCGAAGAGAAACAGTAGTTACGTGTGACCAATAACGTACTCTCTACACTTCAGCTGTCACGTCGCTTCTCATCGACGTTCCTCTGTTTATCGACGATCGGAAACACTGCAAACGAACGTTTTGAGATACAGAACCATAATGCGCTTTGTAAAATCCACCGATCGGACGCAACGATTCGAACATAAAATTCTGCAAGAACCGTAACAGTTAATTAATACCGTGCACATTATTCGTCCCCGCGTTGCACGCATTATACGCGGCTCATGAGCTCCGTTGATCCCCCGATTATGTCCCTGAAAAGAGGTACCCTACGAAATCCTCTTTGGCGAGCCAGATTACTCGGAAGATAATCGCGGAGAGTTTCCATGAAATAATTAGCATGTGTCTCTTCGTGGAATAAAAGAGAGATACAGGATTAACGCACGGGGATCTGTAATGTCCTGTATACGAAGAGTGTCGGTATAACGCGAACCGGAGGATCGTTGAATAATGGAAGATCCAACGTCAAAGAGGCGAACGGAATCGATAGTATAAAAATAAGGCACACGTCGGGGCTGGCGGTAAGAGAGGGCGCGAGTTCAATACTCTTCCTCTCTGGCGAAAATTTCATCAGCGAACCTCGAATGGGATAGTTAAATTCCGAGGATCGACTAATTTGAATTCTTTTATGAAAGTTTCCTGGCTGCTCGAAGGTTCGCTCGCCCGATAAAGGCGGATTCTTCTCCGATCGTTCGCAAAAAAATCGTCTGGCGAACCGGGTTACTCGATTCGTTTCAATTAACCGTTCGATGAATTCGAATTGGAGTGCAGCTGGATAGCGCTGTGCGTTACGTGTTAAATGGACAACGACACGTACGGATAAACGAGAACCTGGCGCGTAAGAGGCGATTGGGTAAAACAGAAAAATTGTCGCACTATTTCGAACACTAGGTCGAACTATTGGTTCGAGTGGTGCGCGATAGAGATCAAGAGTGACCTTAAACTTGGATCATTGTCCAAACACCGAGGTCTCGGTTGTCCATCATGTTATTTCTGGTAGCTCTTGACGTCATCAGATCAGCGAGGAAGAGAACGATGATGTTTCTATATCTTAGAATGTGCAGGGACCTAGTCATCTTCTAGACATTTTCTCAAGAAGAAAATAAGTTCCAAAGAACTTTGGAGTTCGAGTTTTTTTCCCGAGTTCGACGTCCCTCGACGCCTTTCAACCTCACGCGTACAGTCTAGACTGACTGTTCTAACTTAGACTTGTTTTCGAATCACCCATAAGTTCGTATTAGGGTGTCGAAGCACGGAATTTGATCAAGGGTAAAACTGCGCTCGATTTGCGCTCCCATCAATGCAAATGTTACGATTATCGGGTGGCCGTGTCGAACGATCATCGAAAACTATACGGGCAGAAAACTTGTCGAGATCATACGGTCGGTTAAATTCCCGGAAAACCCGAATCAATCGAACTCCATGGCAAATGTAGACATTCGAAATGATGTTGGAGAGTTTCCAAGCACGATGGCTCGATTGGATAGATGGACGAAACCCGCGAGGTAGCGGATAGATAGTCAGAGTCCCAATTACGAACTTACGAATACAATAACCCCGTCTCTACCGTTCGTCTGACAAAGTCACGTATTACAACGCTAGTGTAGATAATCTTGAAATCAATAAAGGTGTCATCACAGCAAATTTCCCGTACCTCTGCGCAAGTCTGCTTTATTCCAATTTACGACTAATGCCACGGTTTCGAGGCAACTCGTCGATCAATCGAATTCGAGATCGCGGACAAAGAACGGGGAAAACACTCCGGTGAAAGAGCGGGATTTCGCGCGGGAGGTGGAAAAGTTTCTGTGACCGATAGTGGAACGTGTGTTTCCGTGAGAAGTATCGATATCGGATACGGAGATAAAGTTTAAGAGACCGTCGTAAAGCATACTTGCCGCGTAAAAGAATTCCCGTTACCCAAGATACCGGGCAGACACAGAAATATTTCACTGTCACGTTCTTCGGTAACAAGCCTCCGGAAAACGGATATGTACACTCCTACACTGTATGCTCTACTAGGAAAAAATTCAGCGTACCCTTCAGATATTTGAAAATCAAGAAATTTTTGTATATAGAAATTTAAAGATGAAAAAATTGAAGAGTTGCAGAATGTTGAAGTTTGAATATGCAGGCATGTGGGAAAAATTTAAGAAATATTTACGATTCGGTACAAGAAAACAGAAAACAGAACGTATAGAAATGTAAAAATTGAAGGAATGAGCATTGGAGAATAGTGGATCGAAGACAAATACGAGTCGTTTTTTCGAAAGTGTACATTGCATCGGAGTGTACCCTGCAGCACCTACTCTCCATGTACCTTGTTACTTAACACTCTTTGCTCAGCCGGCGCGCCGACGTGTTTCAAAGTAGAGTTCCCTGCGAAGCGAAATAAATAAAGTCGCGTAGCCGGTTCGCGTTTAATCTTCCAGATTAAAGAGAGAGCTCCCGCCGATGTTCGGTATAAATTATACGCGTAATTCGACCGGTTAATATGGCGCAGCCGCTCGACGATATCGATCAATTCACATTGAACCGGCAGGTAAAAGCAGTCGTGGGAACCCCTTATAACCCTGAGGAATCCCAATAAGTTTTTCCTCGAGGCTCCAATCCAATCCGAGCCTGATTCTATCTGCTCGCGTGGAAAGTGGCCTTTTCCCAGAGGGTGGCGATCGTCGTCGGGTCCTTTACGCGAAACTACCTCTATCCCGTACGTACACGCTGATAAATAAGTAACGTGCTGAATTCTCTCGAGTCGAAGGTTCAATGGACTGCTACCTTCGCCGGAGATACCTCGCGTATCGCGGCTAATAAACTTAAGAGCAGTATTCTTCTCTTTCAACTTTCACGGGCGAGGATAATCCATCTTGAATTAATAAATTATAGTGCTGCAGATAAGTTCTGCATGACTTCCGTTGTTACGAAAAGAGCTTCTTGGTACTTTTGGAGCTTCAAAATATTTTCTTCACATTTTCGAATGACGAAGGGTACTTGATATTAAACAATCAGATACTTGTAACCAGGTGTAGGTCTGAGTGTAGGTCTTAGAACGGTCTTCATACATCTACGGTTTTGAGGTTAGGTTCTAGCTTTGTAACCAGACTCAACACGAGTAGCGATTTTTGAAAATTTTAAGCTGAATTCAGAGTACTGGGATTGCTTATAAAATATTTATACATAGTCCATTATTACAGCTAAATTCTTGACATCAATATTTTCTTGAGAATGAAACAGTTCAATTATTAACTAGTCTGAAGAGAAGTCCAAAATAATTTACCATTAGGTTAAAGTGAAATTTATTAACACTTTCTGCTAAAGAAATAACTTGCAGAAAACTTGAAATTTTTTAATCAATCTGCTTAATTTTGTGCAGTGTTTATAAAAGAATAAAAAGTTTGTTTGCAAAGATCATTCCGTGAAAAATGGTAGATCAGACTGGCCTCATATACTTTACAACGGAGGTGAATAAAGAAATACGGTAAAGGTGCATTCGCGAATAGCGTTGATTAAAAAGTTTTTACGAGCGTCCAGGGTAGTTTGAGTCGCGTTCGCAATGATATTCAATATCCAGTAACTTTTCTAACGCTCGTAAACTTGGCTCGGGAAGTTTATACGGTTCTAGTTTGCATAGTCCGGTATTTAATTACGCAAAAGACCGTGGTGTTACTGTAATGTTTCTTACGGGAGAATAACAGCAATGGCCGAAGAAAAACGAGATAAGACAGAAAAAAGTTTGGGGAAAAGTATCGTTGGCAATTGAATGTCGCAGTAGAATATTTGCTTTTCTAGTTCGAGACGGAATTTATCGGAGGTTTAATACCCTGAGGGATGTTCGGATATAAATAAAAGGTGACTGCTTTCGAGGAACGGCTGAGACATCGATGGAATCCATTGTCGCGAAATTATGGAAGTTATTTTATGATTGATGGAAAAATATGAGTTAAAGTGTTGTATGGTTATGAGTTAGGTTATGAGTTATGGTGATGAGTTAGGTGAGCAAAGAACCTCAAACGAACAACCAAGGACTAAACTGTTTAGTCGTAAACACCTATATCTCCAAAATAAAAAATTTCCATCCAAAACTTCAAAACTAAATTCCAAGAAACCTCAAATAACCGTCAGAAATCAGTGAAAGAACATCGTTGATATTATCAGAGGCACAAAGTTCGTCTTTCGAGAGGACTGCTCGACTTTCTTCGAGATCCACCGAAAAGGAGACACGAATGCGCGTACACGTGCAGGTAACACGCTCGTTCAGAATGCAGAGTACGTGCAGGGTTCGCGGTTTCCGGCTGTAAGCCATCGTGGAGAGGAAAATAGTGGAGAAAGAACGTGGAGTGATTTGGAGGGTAGTTGTGGGTAGTCGAGGAGAAAGAGAGGGAGAGAGATAGGACAGGATAAAAAAGAAAAAGGAAGAGTGGAAGGAAAGGAGAACGGGGGTGGGGTGTGACGGTGTTAGCACCGGCGATGGTGGCTTAAACGAGAGAGGAGGGGCGAGCTTTCTTAAAGATGTGAGCCGGGGAGCACTTGTTGCGCGAAAAGGAGTACGATGCCAAGGAACGGGCGTGTGCAACCTCGTGATACCGAAAGATCGAGGGGGTCACCCCACGCGGGGCTACCCTTAATCGACGTGAATTATCCTGAAAAATTTATTGATTCCGACACGGAAACTTGCGTTCAAACATTACTGGTGCTTTACTCGAAATTGACGAAGTTTACCAAATTACTTCAAATTTGTCAATAGAGATAAACGATCGATTACGTGTAAATGAAGTTCCTCCTTCACGGAGGTCTATGATGACATTACTTAACGATGACGTTACTCAATGTGACAAGATTGAAGATTGGGTGTAATAGAGACCATTTTATATGTGATATTGTATGAACACGTGTGATGCTGTGTGAACATAGGTGACACTGTATGAACAGGTGTGATACTGTATGAAGACATGTTTACTGTATGAATACATGTGATATTATATGAACACATATGATAATGTATGAACACATGTGATACTGTATGAACACATGTGACACTGTATGAACACATGTTACACTGTATGAACACATGTGATACTGTATGAACATAGGTGATACTGTATGAACATAGGTGATACTGTATGAACACATGTGACACTGTATGAACACATGTTACACTGTATGAACACATGTGATACTGTATGAACATAGGTGATACTGTATGAACATAGGTGACACTGTATGAACACATGTTACACTGTATGAACACATGTGATACTGTATGAACATAGGTGATACTGTATGAACATAGGTGATACTGTATGAACACATGTGACACTGTATGAACATAGGTGATACTGTATGAACACATGTGATACTGTATGAACACATGTGATACCGTATGAACACATGTGATACTGTATGAACATAGGTGATACTGTATGAACACATGTGACACTGTATGAACACATGTGATACTGTATGAACACATGTGATACTGTGTGAACATACGTGACACTGTATGAACACATGTGATACTGTATGAACACATGTGATACTGTGTGAACATACGTGACACTGTATGAACACATGTGATACTGTAATAAGTGTCTTTAAGCAGAGACCTGATACAACAAAGAATACTAATGCTTTAAAAAGAAGAAGTTGATGATTTTAAAAAGAACGATTTTGTACTAGTTGAGAGATTAATGCGTTTTTAAATCGAAGCACAGTGCTTATCAATCACGTGGTTGTTTCAGAGTAGCGGAGGTGAGGAAGAAAAACGACGGCAAAGAGAGATTTGACGTTGCAGGAAGAAAGGAGGGTGGAACACGAGCCGGGGAATCGAATTGATTCTCTTTTATGGGCTCGCGTTACTTTTCTTTACCGTCTAGCCATCCTTGCCTCTTGACCGGACCCTCCTTTCTCTCTTTCATCTCGCAACGACCTCTCTCCTTCGACCGTGTTATTTATTTATCAGCTCTCGCACGTAGCTCTTCTCATTCTCGTGTAAAGGACCTCACGAGGCTGCTTCTCGACTAAAGCCCCGTTTCCTTCCTTTTTTCCTCCTCGATCGCCTTGTACCAGCTTCTCTATTTCGCTTGCTCGTGAAAGGCGCTTCGCGTCGACGCGAAGAATCGGCACTCGCCAATTGCAGAACGGAGAAAAGACTTATTGAGATTCCTTGCGGACAACAATGCGCTTTAAGACGCTCGATCGATATATCGCTTGTGATCGATAGTATAATATCCGGTAGGTGGACAAAGGATTATGGGGGATACTATGTCTATAGATCTGATAAGAAATTGCTTAGGACTTGTACCATTGGGGGACAGAAAGCACTTGTGGAAAATTATTTACATTTTCTATATTTGTCATTCAGTAATTTATCACAATGTTTCTGACAAATTGTAAAGAAAAGAATAATTATGAAAATTCAAGTAGAAGTAGTCTGAGAGTAATCTTTAATTGATTTCACTAATGTAATACAAAAATGTATAGTAATTCAGATGAGACAGCTTGCGCAACAAATTTAAAAATAATTTAAGTAACTACACAGAATTCGACATTATTATATTTTTAAAATAGAAACAATAAAGCAGATCATATTTGAACCAAGTTATTCCAGCTAATTATTAGTCAGCTCTAAAAAAAGTACAACAAAAGCGAAAGAGGAAACATCTCTCATCTCTCGAGCCATAACCTAAAAAGAACTAATTGCGCACAAAGGGCTGTTTACTAGAATCGAGCATCATTTAGTCGGGATTACTCACTTCGTCGTGAGTTCGCAGCATTATTAATTGTCCAGGTTTCCATCGATCGACGAAGTAGAAAAAAATTATTAATGATCGAAGTTCCATGGAAACCGAGGCTGATCCCTTCGTTCGCAAACTTGCTCTTCCCCTGGATTGGTTTACAAATTGCACAGGAACTTAGCCAAAATAATGGATTCCGGAATAAACGAAACTGACGATCGTAATTTAGACAGACACCCGTGGTATACTTTCGTCACGTGGTGAGCAACGACGAACGGATCGTGGAGTGGCAGAAAATCAATCCATAGACAGTTCGAGCGTTGCGAACAGACTCGAAGAGGGTATACTCGTCGAGAGAGGTCGCAAACGAACGGAACGAATGCACGTTTTAGTGTGGTTAACTGACATGTTTGGATCTGACAAGTCCAAACGATATGTTAGAGTTAGGTCGACACTCTTCTACGAAATTTGGGGGTTGAGAGTTTGGTGATGTGAGAATTTGGGGATTTGAGGATTTGAGGATTCGGTGATGTGAGAATTTGAGGATTTGAGGATTCGGTGATGTGAGAATTTGGGGATTTGAGGATTCGGTGATGTGAGAATTTGGAGCTCTGAGAATTCGATGATGTGAGAATTGGGGGATTTGAGGATTCGGTGACGTGAGAATTTGAGGATCTGAGAATTTGGAAATGTGAGAATTTGGTAACGTGAGAATTTGGTCATGTGAGAATTTGGGGATCTGAGAATTTGGTCATGTGAAAATTTGGAGCTCTGAGAATTCGGTGATGTGAGAATTTGGGGATTTGAGGATTCCGTGATGTGAGAATTTGGAGCTCTGAGAATTCGATGATGTGAGAATTTGGGGATCTGAGAATTTGGAAATGTGAGAATTTGGTAACGTGAGGATTTGGTCATTTGATAATTTGGTGATGTGAGAATTTGGTCATGTGAGAATTTGGAGCTCTGAGAATTCGGTGATGTGAGAATTTGGGGATTTGAGAATTTGGAGCTCTGAGAGTTCGGTGATGTAAGAATTTGGGGATCCGAGAATTTAGTAACGCGACAATTTGGAGCTCTGAGAAATTAATAATACAAAAATTTGAAAATTTGATAACCAGAGCTCAACACCAACCTCATGAACTGGTGTTAAATCTATAAACGCACATTTCGACAATCTAAAACAGTAAAGTCTCAATGGTCCCAAATGTGATTCTCATTGCGGTGCAACGCCATGAATGTTTACACGCTCGCAAAGAAAAGAACGGTAGGTTTCCAGCGGAAAATCCAGCTCGAAGGCGGAAATCAGATTGGTCCTCTAAAAAGAGAAGACAGAGAAATAATCTCTCCCAGGAGGAAGTCACTTTATTGGCCGAATACTTTCTGTTCCCGACTGGAAACCCGGTGACGATTCTCATTTTCTCGCTTGCCGTTCAACCACGCAAATATTTACTCGGCTAAACGCACTTCCGTTTTTCCCTGCAGCGCGAAACAGCCCTCCCAGTGGTATTGCTTGGGTAAAATGGCCGACAATCGAACACTAATTCTGGGAAATTACAGAAAAATATGTTCAATCTGCGGTTCTTTATCTTGTCATTCAAAAATTCAGTATCAGCAATTAGGGGTGTAGATGTAAAAAATAAACTTTTGCGAATTCCTCGTTATCCATCGCTCGTATGAAAAAAATTATTATCACAGAATTTGTAGCTTAAAAAATTCTCTATAAAAATAGTTCTACACATTCTCATCGTACAAGCAACCCTTCTTGAGATAATCTCGTGTGAATAATCAATTTGTAATTCATGATGGCTTAATCCTGATTACTTAATCCTGATATGCTTAACCCTGAAGGCGAGGTAGGAATAATGAGGAATGACGTCAGATTAGTGTCTAGAGATCTTCTAGAGATGCTACGTTTAAATAACCGCGTTCAGCTGCATTAAAATGGTGCTGAAAGAGTGGGGGTGCGTGAGAGTCATGAAAAAGTATAAGGGGTGAGAACTTCCAAGTGACCATACACGAAAACGATTGGTGCTATGAAAAAATTGTATGAAACCTTTTTTGTGCAGAATTTTCTAAGCTATAAATCTTGTCGTAACCATTTTTGTAGTAAAACTGACAAGTAACTAAATATTCGCTGATAATTGTTTTG